>NC_140941.1:156461056-157061056 GCF_014529385.1 Adiantum capillus-veneris | reverse complement strand
TTATTGGAGCCTACCTCATTTGTTTAAGGTGGATTCTCTTTTGAAAAAAGCATGCTACACCTTGGATGCATGCTAAAGGGTCCCCTACAAGGAGACTTGGTGCAAAAGGTGTTTTGGATGCATATTTAACTACTTAGCTCGTGGATATACTTGAGGAACACTCCAAAATCAACTTAAACACTTTGAGAAGGTCAACTTTGCCTTTTACAACAACCAATTCTGAGTTACAGACTGAAAGTTATGGTGAAAACAAGGTGCTACGGACACTGTTACTGCAGGTCAAAGTTACAATCAGGTAAACCACAAAGGTGAAAAGTTTTCTTGAATTCTTCAACATTCTAAAATACCAATGGGGAGTTAAAAACCACTTTCATGTGGAGGGGTCGGCACAAGATGCTTCCAGAAGCACAACAAACAGGATGGGGACACTCTGCAGGAGCCACTGGAGGGACATCATGGTGGGGGCCACATACATTATCAACCCTTATGGAGCCTCCACGACTTAAAAGGCTATTTTCTATGAGAAAAAAGTCCCTTATTTGCATAATTGAAGGAATGGTCAAAAGGGAACCTAACTATGGTTAATCACCTACCCTAGTCAAGTTTAACCTAACCCAAGGTCTTGTACAGCTATAAAAAGGCCCTTTGGCAAGCACAAAAAACATACACACCTACTCCATTGCTGCAAATAAGCTCCTCTAAGGTTAGGGAAGCCCTAATTTCTCTCCCCTCTTGTCTCCCTATCCATTTCTTAAGCTCGCTATCATAAGCGTTGCCATAGAGAGAGCATCAATATGCTATTGCTACCATTCTCTTGCAAACATTTATCTTACCATACTCATCCCTAAATAAGGATTTTAGCTTCTATATGAGAGCAAGGATATCAAGTTCAATGATCTACCTCATGGTTTGATCAACAAATTGCTGCAATTGGGGTGTCATCATTACACTATTGCTCTAAACGCGTGTAAAATTGGTAAGCATATCTTGGCAGCTTCTCATATTTTGTGCTCATCGGGTTGCTTGTTTTGTTGCGAAAGTTTTTTGTGCACCATGGTGTCTATTTGCTTGGCTTCTCTCCTTATGTTGTGTGTAAGTAAGTCTTTGGGCTGCATAGATGGAGAAGGGCTCTCTATGCATGCCGCCTTATGTGTGTAAGTAGTCTCTTCTTTTGGGAAAGCAAAGGAGTTGTCAAGTATTTGTGCATTATGGTGTTTTGAGCTTTGCTAAGAGGTTGTGTGCTTGCTTTTCTTAGAAGTATATGAGCACTAATATGGTGAAGGTCACTCGTTGCATGTGAATTTGTGCAGTGTTCAAAGGGATTGCTTAAGGAGTGTGTGTTGAATGGTTGAAGGGCATTTTGTGTTGAAGCACATAAGGAAGGTGTGAGTGTGTATGTGTGTGTGTGTGTGTGTGTTGCATATGGTTTGTTTTGGTTTCCTTATTTCTCCATAAAAGAGGGTGGTGCCTCTAAGAAATATGCATGTGTAGGGCCTCACGGAGTGGTTTGTCTGGTGGGAGCCTTGAGTTGAGCCCCATCTCAAAAATCCGCTCTCAACACATTTGGCCAATTGATATGGTCTCATTGGTTCTGGTTCAACCATGTATCTTAGTGTGTTGGGGTTTCTCACAAAGACATCCCTCGTTCCTTCTTCTCGTCTTGGAGCAAATCCTGGTGGAATCCCCTTTGAGACATGTTTTGGAAATGTTGATGGATTTGTAAGTCTAATTGGTGGTCTCTTGGTTCCACTCAATGAGGTAGGAGCTACACTCCCGTGAATAGCTATTTTGGATGTTTGAGGTCCATTTGATTCCATAGTTTCAATGTTAGCTTCTTGCAAATTAGTCTCAAAAAACCCTGGTACGCTTACACTCAGTTGAAAGTAGTAAGTAGAGATTGGAGTACCTATGTATGTATATCTTTCTATCCCACTTGGGTTGATAAGTTTGTACTCTCGTCCATACTTATCTACCATTAGAACTTGCACTCCCTGGTCATTTGTGTATGTGAAGGCACAGAGGTTCTTGTAGTCTGTCAACTCTTCAATGATGGAATTTAAACATCTATAGAAGTTTTTTTGATCCCTAATAGGTAACCTATAAAGGCCATCATAAGTGTAATCCGTTAGAACTCTTGTGGCTTCATTGGTTTTGATGAACCTCACATTGGGTTTGTTGATTAGAGGATGATTCTCCTCTAAGTCTCCAACAATTTCCACTTTTGTTCTTCCAAACTCTCGCATTTTAGTTGATTGCTTTGGCTTCCAGTGAGCTACATGATCACTTGACAAATATCCATGAGCCATGCCTTGAGGTTTGGCTGATATGATTGATAAGCTTCATGGTCTTGTCTCAACCCTTTTGTTATAGGTGTTGTAGTATTTCTGGCTGTTTCTGTAGGTGTCATAGCTCTGAGTTGAGTGGGAAACCCTAATGATGGATGAGTTGTCATGTTTAAGCCTCACTCAATACTCTCAAGATGGTCCTTGATAAGAACACCCTGGCTTAGTCCACACAATCCCTTTTAGCCCCTGGTCAAGTCTCTAAAAAGTCAGGAATTTGTGACTTTTTTGGTCTCTAGAAACTGGTCTTGGGTACCCTAAAAGTTTGGATTTAGGAAACCTAGAAAAATTCAGCTCTAAAACCAAACTATTGCCCGCAAGATTTCTTCCTAGCTATACCTGACTCAATTTGGAGTTGCCTATCAAAAGTTAGAGCAATTTTAGTGAACTGCTCCTGAAACAGCACTCAAAGCAGTCTCAGGACCAGAACACAGGAACTTTGGCTTGTATCTTGCCTTCCAGAGGGTATTTTTCACTCAAACTTGAGATTTGGGATGTACTCAAGTAGGTCTACAAACTTATGAAGTCAGATACCCCCACTATCTAGAGGTACACCGATCGCGATAGTTGACCCCCTATCACAGATTTGGAAGATTTTTGCACAGTAGCTAGCCCTTGATGTCTTGATACCAAGTGTCTTTGTATTTTTGAATTTGGAGATGTTATGACCAATGAGAACCCAAATCCTAGGTGGTTTTGCGGTTATTGGCATGATTGTGTAACTGGGACTTTTGACCACTTTCTTTTGCTTTTTTGACCTTGCTCCTTTTGGAAAATATGTTGCACTAGATGTCAGCTACCTACTCATAAATTTTCAATCCAAAATGTCACTGAGGTACACCGATCGCGATCGTAGTTTCAACTCCTTTTTGCATGAAATTTTAGGAGTGGATAGACAAGGGTATGAATAGTCTATTCCCAAACCCACTTTGCATTTGGATCACAAAAACTTAAATTTTCTCAAAATTTTGGTTTGAAGGATCGGTGATCAGTGTTTGCCCTATTTGACAACTGTCTTTTGGTTTTTTGACCCTGGTTCTTTTGAGAAAGTTGTTTGTCTAGTTATCAACTACCTACTCACCAAGTCTCAACTCAAAATGTCAGTATGGTACACCGATCGCGATCGTACTTTTGAGCCCAAATGGGATGAAACTTGTGGATATGGTAGACAATGATGTGTACAGTCTACTCCCCAAATCTTTTTGAATTTGGACAAGAAAAAGTCATGTTTTCACCAGATCTTGGTTTGCTGCAGTGGTTTCCTGACTGTCTGCTGTTTTTGGCTATTTTGGTGATTTTTTTTTTGAATTTTAAAAACTCCTGGTATCTTATATAACCTAGGTGTATGTGTGGGTAAAGCTGGTCAAAATCTGGCACTGAGGTACACCGATCGCGATCGTAATTTGGAGCCCAAATTGGATGAAACTTCACCATCTTGTTCAGTAGGCTATTTTAAGACTACCTGCCAAATCTGTTTGAATTTGGACTCAAAAAAGTCAAGAATTTACAGTTTCTTGGTCTGAAGTGCCTGCTTTCCTGAATCTGTCAATTTGACTTGATTTTGGTGTTTGTTTTGGGATTTGAAATCTATATGGGGTTGTCCCGTGTACATGCTATCCCTCTGTATGGTTTCTTCCCAGTCTTGATGTGTTTTGGTCTTCTGAAAGTCAATTTCTATGCCAGTTTAACAGTTTTTGACTCGGATCTGTATTCAGATGATTTGACAGGTATATTTAAGGTTTCTGGCTCTAGGTCCTTTATACTTTTATGTTTGTATACACCTGAGGATCCCACAGATGAAATCTGGTCAAAATCTGGCACTTAGGTACACCGATCGCGATCGTAGTTCTGGGCCCAAATTAGACCAAATTTGACATGCTTGTAGAAACTGATGTTTTAAGTCTATCCCCCAAGTCTTTTTGCATTTGGATCACCAAAAGTCAAGATTTTACAGTTTCTGGGTCTGTTAGGCTAGTTTCACCCAAGTGGCCTGATTTCCTTGATTTTTTATGTTTTTGGGTGTGGTTGCTTTAGACAAACTTGTTTAGAATCTTATCAGGAAGGCACATGTCAAATCTTCTACAATTCTGACACTGAGGTACACCGATCGCGATCGTAGTACCTGGGCCAAATCTGATGAAATTTTGTTTGCTCCCTCTGACAAGTATTTCCCAGTGTTTGGTGCTACCACTTTGTGATTTGAATCAATTTCGGCTCTATTTGGTCAGATTTTCAAAATTTCAGAGTCTTATGGCCTTTTTGCCAAAGTTATGGTTTTTTGGTTTCTCGACTCTAACATTTGCCCCAAATCTGACTGGAATGTGATTTACTTATCCTACTCCTAAGTACATAAATGAAAGAACATAAGAAAATGAATCAAACAAAACAAACAGAATAAAAAACGGATGATGGATCAGTACTCAATCAATACAAAGAAATTTGAATAGTAAAAATGCTTAAAACAACCTCACTCACAACTCCCTATATCTCTCGAGAGTAGATCTAGCCAGTCCACCGACCCTAGACTCCACTAAGCACTAAACCCTTGTCTAGATGCTTCACTGAAATGTAAATGGAATGGAAATTATCTTTTGGAACAATAAGAAAACTCTGAGTACACACTCGGTCACTCATCACCTAAGATTCATTCCCCGGAAACGGCGCCAATGTTTGCGGGTCGCCGCGACGGACGTCCATAGCATAGCTCTCGAGCATCAACATAAAATTATCGATACAGGGGAAGCGACTCGGATGAGGCATGGAAACTCACTAGGGTGTCAATCCTAATGAAGTGAACTCGAAGAGATGCAATTACTAACTCTATAAGAAAATCAAACGCACTAAAGCCAAGTAATCTGCCTATGTCCTTCTACACAGCTCTACAGTCATCACGCCCGTTCACCATGCAAATCATATCGGAATCGCACAAAACTTGAAGGAAAGCTACAGAGGACTATCACGAACATATCCTATCACTGTCACGGCATTCTGGAGAGGTACAACGATCACGATCGTTCATCCCACAGTACGCAAAAACAGTAAACGGATGATCCTAAAGGGTCGTTTTTAGGTCCCTAAAGCCTCTCCTAGGGTCAAAACAACATAAAATATGCATACAAACACTCAAAACAGCGATTTAAGGCCTAAACGGATGCGTCTGAAACCTTCACCGAATCTTGAATGCTTACACTTGAATGAAAGAGCAGAGTAAGAGGAACACAATGCAAGAAACAAAACTGAATTTGGATTACCGTAGCCACAGAAGCGATGATTACAAGTTGGAGCAAAGAGGTAGCTCTTTGTGCGTAACGCAATAGTCCCTTATCTTCAAAAAATTATCTCTCCTTTCCCAGTAACCTTAGTGTATTATATACCTAGGGCTTTCTAAAGTGGATGGTGGCCAACTTCTCATGGACCTTTACATACATCATTGGAGAAATTACATCTTTGACTCAGACTTGACATAGGCGATTGACATTAGGCTTTTATAGGGTTTGATGTATTAAACATCGGAAAAATAATGTGACCACATCGAAACTTTGGCCGGCTGACCCAATGGGCGCCTTGGCTAGGTGGGCACTTGTATGTTGTTATCACCTCCAAACATGGATGAGTTTAGCATTTGTGGGTAACCTGTAAGTCACATACTTGGACCCTATCCAAAAGCACCATCAAGGGAAACGAAAAACAAATATTCGGTTCGATCTTCACCCTCGGTGCAAACCTTGCCAAAATCAACTCGGAAACATAGCCCTAAGGCTATGCAGAAGCCCCACGTCAAAGACCATATGTTGATGGAAGAATTAGCATTACGACTGCTAGAAAGCATGGATAGTGATTTGATCTTGTATGCAAGCAATAATGGAAGCTATTTTCAGCTTCTAAAGGACAAGATGATGAAGGATAAAGAGACGAAGCCAGTGGATACACCTAAGTCAGTCGTAATCTACAGGTTCATGCATGCAAAGAAGAGGTCATATCTGTATCGAGATACCACAAGAAACCATTATCAGCAGTATTATGGAGAGCTGCCTCGTCCAAAGGGTGCACATGTTAAGATAGCGACATATTGCAACCAATGTGCCATTGGTCATTTAGTGAAGGACTGCCCAGCAAATCTCTACATGGAAAAGAAGAGGCAACAAGCCAAAAGAAAAGTTTAGTCAGTGAGAACAAGGGAATGGAAGCAAGAATCCCCAACGAGATCTCCGGAAAAGAAGTAGATCTTGTCGCAGAGCACAAAAGATAGGCTCAAGACACAATTGCTTGAAGTCAAGGGTGTCAACGACATTATCATAGAGAATCAGGCTTTCAAAAAAGATCAATTGAAGCAGCTAATTCAAGATCGCTTAAAGAACCTCAGTGAGGACAAGTCAAAGCATCTAGAAGGTGATGAAGATGAAGCTAGTAGTTCAAGGTTCGAGAGCAAAAGAAGCCAAGATTCTGAAGATGGTAAGAAAACCCAAGAAGAGGTGGCAGAGGTAACAACAAAATTTAGTGTCACCTCACGAGACAAAGACATGCAAGTTGAATCAATGGATGAAGCTGAAATTCTACAAGAGAATTCCTCTACTATAGACTCTACAAGGATGATTGAAGAAATCAAAGAGCAAAAGAAGCTAAAAGAAGATGTGGCTGAAGTTTTAGAACCCACAGAAGAAAGGGAAATGACCGACTCCAAAATTGACTACCAAGGACAAGCAATGCAGGATATGAATGAATATTTTTGAGAAGAGACTCTACAAAAACCCATGGAACAATGGGAACCAAAGGCCACCGGCGACCATTGCATCAGAAGAAGAGAGTCAACCTCAAAATCCTACTACACAAGCTTCAAAAGATTTCCAAGAAGAAAAGTCACCATTGAATGACCTTCAAGTGCTAGAAGAAGTAAATAGTGACAGAGAGCTTTTGAAATTAAGAATCAAGGCGTCACAGTCAAAAACTAGCAATGAAGACCAACAAGCAGCTCAGGCTATAGACCTTCCCCAAAGCTATAGATCAAAAGATAGTAAGCACTTGGGACATGCTACAACCAGTCAAATGACAAATAAGTTCAACATACAAGAGGATGACAAAGCTTCCAACGCACAAAAGTCCAAGACAAGTACCAAAAGCAAAGAGGACATCACTTACTTGGCAGCCAACAAGAAGATTAAATTCTTGTTGGATGTGCATGAGAAACTGAAATTCAATTTTAAAGTAGAGATAGATTGCATTGCCACGATTAATGTCATGTCTTATGGGCTGTGGTTACTTCTAGATAAGCCATGTTGAGGGCATACACCCTCAACAGGGAAAAACAGAGAGACGACTCTCAAAACTACATGCTTGAAAGATTCAGAGAGAGCAAGAAAAAGAGAGAGAGACTCGTACAACTGACTTGTGTATTGCTCGTCGTAAAATTGCCCAACAACATTACAATTTATAGCTTCCTAACAGAATCTGACTAAGCCTAACAAAATTTGATTAACCAAAATCAGACTAACCAACATCTGACTGACCAAAATCCGACTGACCAACATCTGAGTCACTACAAATCCGACTGACCAGAATAATCTGATTGACTACAAATCTGATTGAATGACTAACAAATCTGAGTGACCAACCAATCTGATTGACCAACCTATAGTGTCTGTCAACACATGGCACAGTCGGGTGGTGGATTTCTCAGAAATCCGACTCGATCCCACATATCCCTTGATCAGAGTCAAATACCTTATAACATGATAGAGTATTACAAAGATTGGAGTCATAAGATTACAAAGATATGAGAATAAAATAGATGGGAAAAACATAATGATATCAGTTGGCATTGGTTCACCAAAAGATTCCTCCATAAGCTGTCCAAGATTTCGCTTCTTGTAGGCTTTGTGTCTCCAGGTAGTACATCCCGTCTTTTGCCTGGTATGTCTCCGTCGGATCACTTCGTCCTTGCAACAAAGTCTTCTCTTGAATCATCTTCCAGAAAAACTGGATGTCAATGCTTCAATGCAGTTCGTATTCTGCTCACACTTTGTACTACATCAATAACTGACTCTACCACCTATTCAGGTTCAGCAAAAACTGAATTCCGGACTGTAGTGAATTTTGGAATTTCAACATCAGAGCTGCTACTGCAACTGCATCTGTGACTACATCTGCAATTTCAACACTTCTGCAACAATCTGAATCCATGTCTTTAATCATGTTTCCTGCAACTCCTTTGTCTCATTCATTCTGAAACCTCTTTATGTCAACATTGATCTCATCCACTCCATATTCAGCACTTTGTTTAAGATCAGATCTTCCTCTGCCAACCCACTTACTACAATAACTCCTTGTCGGATTCTTCTTGACATCCTCGACATCTGAAGCTCTAATCCATCAGCCTAAGTAGGTTGAATCCCTGAAACTCTTGACTGAAAATCTGTTATGAAATCTGCCACCCGAAACTATTGACTTGCTATGTGAAAAAACCCCGGCGTAAGGATTTTTATTTTATTTTTAAGAATCAAATCTGAGATGTCTGTGTTGGTGTGAATGGTGTCTTGTAAATGGGCACTTGTGGTAATAATTAAGAAATAAAATAGAAGTCTGGACAGGCTCAAAATTCTGAGAGACTCCTTCTCTTCTGCTCGCCCCTTCTTTCTCCTATGCGTGCAGGTCCTCGTTCCTATTCTGTCTTCCTCATGTTACTTCTTCATGTGCGTACAGGCGTCTCCCTGCATACACACAAGCTGGTGGCGCATGTACTAAAAGAAAGTGTGCATACTCCCTTGCAGACCAATTGTGCCCTCCGTGTAGTAGCCAAAACCGCCACCAAAAACCCCAGTTGTACTGCTCAACCGCATCCGATTTTTGCAAGCCCTCCTCTTCACCCGCACATCCTGCCTTCACTTCGGCTTCAGAGCTTGCGTCATCTCCAATAGAACAATATTTGGAAATCTTGCTAGCCCCTCCCGGATATACAGGAAATCGTGAGCTTTCATCACCAAAACACCGTGATCGCCAATGTGTTGAGGGCATACACCCTCAACAGGGAAAAATAGAGAGACGACTCTCAAAACTGCATGCTTGAAAGATTCAGAGAGAGCAAGAAAGAGAGAGTGAGACTCGTACAACTGACTTGTGTATTGCTCGTCGTAAAACTGCCCAACAACATTACAATTTATAGCTTCCTAACAGAATTTGACTAAGCCTAACAGAATCTGATTAACCAAAATCCGACTAACCAACATCTGACTGACCAAAATCCGACTGACCAACATCTGAGTCAGTACAAATCCGACTGACCAGAATAATCTGATTGACTACAAATCTGACTGAATGACTAACAAATCTGAGTGACCAACCAATCTAATTGACCAACAAATCTGACTATCTGATTGACCAACCTATAGTGTATGTCAACAAGCCAGAAATGTATGAAATTCAGGTACAGGTATCCCTATCAAATGGAGTTAAGGTCACACGTTTGGGGATTGCAAAAGCTACCCTTAAACTACAGTCAAAGATAGTTAAAGACAAATTCCTAGTAGTGGATTCTTCCAAAATGAGTACACATTTGATTTTGTCCAAGCTATTGGCAAAAACACTTGAAGAAGAATCTGAATCTTCAATGATGGTCATCACGACTAGCTCTCAAGAAAGCCAGCCTACTACCGCTCCAAGATTATCGGCTACCGACAAAGGCAAAGCCAACATGAACCAACAAATGTCCTACCAATAGAAGCAGCCCCTTAAATCAAAGTCTTCAATCCAACCCAGAAAAGTTCAAGACAAAGCTTCTACATCAACTGACCACATGCTTCCACATGACAGGCAGACTCCAAAGAAAATCTTTCAACCGAAATACCCTACACTGCGAGATCACCGCCGCCAAAGGTTTTCAATGGTCTACATTAAAGCTGAAGAAATAAAGGTTAAGGACCCAATATGGGTAAATGATCCTAGCCAATTGACGAAAGGTAAACACATGGGATGGATAGCCTCCCACTACAGCTTAGCAGAGCAAGGCTATTATGAGGGTCAAAAGAAACTTTGGTTACCAAAACCACAGACGTCGGCTTATGTGGTGGATAAAGGTTTCAAAAAGCGTCTCCAAAAGCAACAAAGCTCATATTCATATCGGCAAAGGAGACCAACCAACAAGGCTCGCCAAAGGTACGCAGGAAATTTCAAATCAGCTCGCCTTCATACCAACATAGGACTTCATTGGTAAATAATCCCAAAAATGGCACTCTTGTACATCTCAATACAACATCAAAAACATAATGGGGAGTGCCATCTACAATTCTTCAAGCACAAGGTTACTATCAAGGAAATCGGAGAATTTGGCTACCAAAGATGCCAGGTAAACATTCTTCAATCAGACGACTTCAGCTACGACTTCAGCTTGAAAATAATCGCAATTTCACGGAAGGCAAAATCAAGGACAATGTCACAGTCAAGGCAAAGGATATCTGCAAAGACACGCTAATCACACAATGCAGGTACAAATGGGTGCCAAAAGAAAAACACATACCGAAGAAGATTGAAGTCATCTCTAGCTCTCAAGAAATGTCAAGACATGATAGACAAAGTGTTACAGAGAATAGAGCGAGCCAATCTTCTCAACCGAGGGACCAACAACAACAAAAAGAAATTTTGACAACCAAGGTCACCCAGGTATGGCAAAAGAAACCAATATTGCCAGTATGGTCCTTTACAAATCCTGTCTTCGAGGATGGGAGGTTTGAATTTCAAAACCTATTCTTGGTCGAAAGCTCCCGAGATTAAGTTAAGTCGCCATAAAAATCATGGCATAAGAGTCAAGAGTCGGGCAGCTGAGCCACTAAATGAGCAAGCATCAGACCCAAGCTTCATGTCTTAACATTTTTTGTGGTCTATGAGTCTAGATATTTAGATTATAGCTCAAGCTGGAAGAGTTGAGAACATTGTAAAATTGAGTCGCTCATGCTGGATAGGTGAGCAGAAGAGTCAAAGTCTAACAATTTTATTTGGTGGAGAGGCGGAGTAATCCACAAAACACTCACGCACATGTACACAATGACGAGAGTGAAAAAAACCTCGAGCATCAACAACCCTTCTTGTGAGTAACGGCAGCTCTTGAAGTCAGATATATTTTTGCTTCTCTAGCTACATTCACTCCTAGAAGCACCCATTCAAACTCTTCTCGCACAACATATTGTTTCCCATGCATCTATTTGTTCAAGCATATATAATGTCCCATCATTGGACATTTGCAATTGACACGATTTGTGTTCCACCCATGCACTTACACAACAAAATGGCGATGACGAAGCGGTAACAGGTTTCATAAGCATTTTCTCAGCAACAACGACTCTGACTTCAAGCTACTAACACTTAAGTACTTTAACTCAAAAAAACTCGGTTACATCAAAACATAAGTATATATAGCCTTACATTTAATTGTGACTAAAGGCATTTTTTTCCCACTGGATTTTTCCCTTTAGTCCTATCCAGGTATCCAAGACCTTCATTTTGTAATATACGCCAAATTTTATTTTTTATATAAACACTGAAAAGCAGACCAATGACATCCCCAAACAACTACATGCTCATCAACTAGAAAATCAAAGGGGAGCGGCCAAGAAAAAATCCAAAAAGGCTTCAAGTTTATAGGTACACATGCAGGATGACACCCAAAGAACAAACTTATACAGAGCTGCCAAGATAAAGACTTGCTGCAACAACAAACCTTACTCAACCCATTCACGATACAACAACCAATCGGAGGGGGAGAGCTATGGCTTCAACTACACTACATGTACAAGAAAAAGGTAAGTCTACAACATACAAAGCGTCTAGTAGAAGCAACTGCAACAACAAAAGCTTCAACCAACACCAAAACATGAAGCACTTGTCAAGGCCATTGTAGACATAGGGTCTTGTCGAGGACGACAAGAATTCAGAGGGGGAGAGTGTTGACAGGCCAACCTTTCAACAACGCTTCCACAAAGATTCCATGAAGATTCCTCAAAGATTCTCTAAAGATTCCATATGAAGATGCTGATGAAGTGATGAAGATGAAGATGGATGCTGTAATGTGAAGATACAAGCTCATGGACATCATCGAATATCCCGTTATTATCATTTTGAGCCATTACGACCACTTTTGTAATGTTTATAGGAACTTCATATTTTAAGTCAGCAATTGTATTGGCCGCAGATGCTTGTTGGATGAGCAAAGCCAGATCACGGTGTTGTAATTAAGCTCTATAGAATCCTAGGGACAAATCAGGTCATTCTGGCCGGACATTAGGTTTTCTAAGGCTTAGTATATAAACCAAAACCTAAAGCATTGTAAAGCGACTTCTAATAATCTTATCTTCTGTGTCGACTAGGAGACTGCGAGAGAGTGAGAGAGTGTGTGTGTGCTATAAGAGCTACGGTGGTTGGAATCGCAAATAGAGAGTAGCAGGTGTTGCCCACGAGGAGAGCAGCAGCGTGTTGCTTACATCACGCGCGTTGTCCGTTTTTGCATTTCAGCATATCCACACGATCAGAGAGAGTAGAGCTACGCATTAGGTATCTTGCTTTTTGGAAACGTTGACCTGCAAAAACCTGTTAGCCATCCTACGTGATTCTGCACAGGGTGTTTTTGGGTAGGGTTTTGGGTCACAAACCTTAGGGAGAGTGGCCTATTGGTGTTGATAGGATATCCCTCAAGTTTCGTAACGTTTCGAGAACGTCTAATGGGATTTTGGCTTGCGGGAGCATCATAGGAGACTCTCACATTCACAGAACCGATGGCATGTAGATTTGATATCTCTATAGGAAGTAGTCATTAGTCGGTCGAGTAGAGGTTGATACCCTTTTCTTGCTTCCACGCGCCTGCGGGTCGAGCTCCGTCCACAGTTGACATTATATGTTAGGTGAGTTCTCGCTATGTTAACGTCCGTCGCGGTGAACCCACCAACATAGGCACCGCTGCCGGGGACAAGGGCCCTAAGTAGGTGACCGAGACTAGTCCTTGAGGATAGAGGTCCCTCTGGCTTGCCAGAGTATATTCATTCTTTTAGATAGGATCGGAGAGTGGTGGACTCTTTTGGTCTTAGAGGGAGTTTAGAAAGCGTGTGTCTGGCCTAGATCCTTCGACTTAGGTAGTATTAGGTAAGAGGATAGCCTGTGGTGAGAAAAGTGGAGTTGGAGTGGCAGATGCGGTGAGAGGTTAGCTTGAGAGTCGGCGCGAGGCCAGGAAGCAACTTAGACACCAAAATCACCATCCCATATGATGAGTAGGCGTAGAGTAAGTAGGACGTACTGATTTTGATCTTGAGCATATCATGCATGTCATATTTGCTACTAGAATCATCAAATTTGTGAAAACATAAAATCAAGGAAAAAGTAAAATTGCATTTGATGCTTTCTTGATGATTGATAATTGCTGTGAGTAGTCCAAAGGGGTTGGCAGAGCGTAAGAGAAAGTTAGAACTGAAAAAATCACAATTCTGTCATTGGGGACATCCTACACGTAGGATGTCTCTAGAGGTAAAATTGTGAAGCTTTTGGAAATTTAGAGGCTACTAGAGTGTTCATTGGGTGGGTTTTACCCAATGTACACCTTGAAACGAGGAGTTTGACCTTATTTCGGCTTCAAAAAGGCAAAAGACAGTGAATACCAGACATCCTACCCATTTGATGTTGGGGAGTGATTGAGAGACCTAAACCATAAGCTAGCTTCATACACATGTTCTAAAAGTGTTTCTAAGGGTGTCTACCAAGTTTCATCTCATTTGGACACTTAAACTGGGGTGAGGTGGACTTTAGCGTTTTTGGAAAGATTGTGTCCGGAAGAGCCGTTTTGGATGATTTTGACATCCAATTGAAATTCTGAGCATACCAAGGTGTTGCTAGACTTGAGGAGAATCTCTCGACTAGATCTTGCTTCATTATGAGCAAAAAACAATTTGGGCATAGTATGTCTGCAGGGGGTTTTTGGGGAGGAATTTGGGAATTATGAGACCACCAGTGTGTTCAGAGGGTAGGTTATACCCTAGGAACATGTTGACTTGAGTGTTTTCCCATGTTTTTTATGTCCAAAAGTCAAAAGGCAAAGTCAGACAGCGAAAAATTCATAAATTGCTTGTTTGGAGTGATTTTGACATTCAAATGAAATTCTGAGCATACCAAGGTGTTGCTAGACTCAAGGGGAACCTTTGAACCAAATCTTGCTTCATTCTGAGCAGAAAACAATTTGGGCATAGTATGTCTCCAGGGGGTTTTTGTGCAGGAATTTGGGAATTCTGAGACCACCAGTGTGTTCAAAGGGTAGGTTTTACCCTTGGGACATGTTGACTTGAGTGTTTTACCATGTTTTTGATGTCCAAAAGTCAAAAGGCGAAGTCAGACAGCGAAAAATTCATAAATTGCTTGTTTGCAATGATTTTGACATTCAAATGAAATTCTGAGCATACCAAGGTGTTGCTAGACTCAAGGGGAACCTTTGAATCAAATCTTGCTACATTCTGAGTGGAACAAAATTTGGGGGTAGTATGTCTCTAGGGGGTTTTTGGGCAGGAATTTGGGAATTCTGAGACCACAAGTGTGTTCAGAGGGTTGGTTTCACCTTAGGAACATGTTGACTTGAGTGTTTTCCCATGTTTTTGATGTCCAAAAGTCAAAAGGCGAAGTCAGAAAGCGAAAAAATCATAAATTGCTTGTTTGGAGTGATTTTGACATTCAAATGAAATTCTGAGCATACCAAGGTGTTGCTAGACTCAAGAAGAACCTTTGAACCAAATCTTCCTTCATTCTAAGCAGAAAAAAATTTGGGCGTAGTATGTCTGCAGGGGGGTTTTGGGCAGGAATTTGGGAATAGTGTGTTCAGAGGGTAGGTTTTATCCTAGGAACATGTTGACTTGAGTGTTTTCCCATGTTTTTGATGTCCAAAAGTCAAAAGGCGAAGTGAGAAAGAGAAAATTTCATAAATTGCTTGTTTGGAGTGATTTTGACATTCAAATGAAATTCTGAGCATACCAAGGTGTTGCTAGACTCAAGGGGAACCTTTGAACCAAATCTTGCTTCATTCTGAGCAGAAAAAATTTGGGCGTAGTATGTCTCCATAGGGTTTTTGGGCAAGAATTTGGGCATTTTGAGACCACCAGTGTGTTCAGAGGGTAGGTTTTACCCTATTTACACTCTCAAACCAGGAATTTGACCATATTTTGACAGATTAAAGGCAAAAGATGAGAATTGCCAGACATCCTACCCGGATTGTGTACAAGGGGTGATTTGAGACCAAACCATAAGTTGACATCATATGCATGTTCTAAATGTTGTATTGACTATATGTGACAAGTTTCATCTCAGTTGGATCAGTAAAATTGAAGATTCATCTCAGTTGTTGTTTGTTCTGGCTGATCTGCACTTGCTATTGCCTGATTTTCTTTAAGCTCTTCTGAAGTTCTCATTGATGGAGATGAATCATCTTCAATAAGACCTGCTTTGATATCAGTCTCCATTCTAACTGTGCTTGAGGATCTTGTGCTATCATCCGTGAGTGACCAGTCTTAGTCTTCATTCTTTGGCCTGTAATGACTTTGTCATTTTTGAATTCTGTATCTTTGACATCGCATTCCCATCATGATGTTGTCTGGCATATCCTTTGTTGTGATCACGTGGAATTGAGCTATGATGTTCTGTGAACATACTTCAATGGTATAGTGAAGATGATTCCGCAGCATTCTGCTCATTTGTTTCCTGATATGTTCACAAATTCAGGAGCATCTTCCAATTTTGGTCGGCCACATCTTTTCCAAGTGCGAAAAGACATGAGATTCTTGTCTAACTCAAAATCTAGCTTTACTTGGCTTGATAACTTTTCTTCATTTTCATTGGTGATGTTGCACTTGATCTTCTGAGGATTCGTGTCTGAATTGACTTCTTTTGTTGTGGTAGCATCCTTTGATTGGACTTTTTCTTCAACTTATTTGCTTTCATCACCTGCTTCAATTGATGTTGACTACATTGGCTATAATACTGCACTTTTTTGCAATAGTTAAGCATTGTCCTCTTGCATTTGAGTAACCTTTGATCTTAGAAGATCCATTGTACTTTCTGGCAGAATCTGTCTCTTTGGAGGAGATTTTGGTGGTGACCTTTGTGTAGCCTTCTGGACTTTAGCTTTCATTGACTTTGACTATTCCATCACCTGTTCTGGTAGCTTGAGGCTTTGTATCATCTTTAGATAGTCTTTGACTTCAGTCAGCGGGCCATCCCTAGGAGTTTGTACAAGGTCATGATCTTGCTGATATTCGTTACCATGTGCATCTTGATATGCATATGTGAGCTTGGTCACATGTAATTGTCTGACACTATTGGCTTTGTCGACTTTTGACTCTGATTTGTGGAGATCAGCTGAAACTTCTGTCCTTGATGATCTTCATAGAAGCATTTGTCTGCAGATTCTGATGGAATTTGGGTCAATTGGAAACTTACAACAACCATATGATCTTTCAATGGTTTCTGCCTTGAACGGGTCTGTTGGTTAGAAGCTCTAGGGCTTTTACTTGGTGTAGCATTTCCTGGTACATAAGCTGAGCTTGATGAATTTTACAATTCCCCCCTTCCTAGGGTGATCACTATATCCTGCTTCATTGTAAGAGTTCAAAATTGTTTGGCTCTGATTTAGTCTCACCTTTTGGGATTGTGAAGGTACACTTTGAGTAGCAATGTTGACATTTGGTATCTGTAAACCTTCTGCATAGTTTCCTATGTATCTTCTTGAAACATGACAAATTATTCTCCAAGTCAATCTATAGATAGCATTATCTTTGCACAGATATTGTCTATCCCATGGGTCTCCTATGATATGATCTTCTGTGATCTCAGGACCCAAGGCATCATAGATGCTAGACTCTCGTCTATATCTACGACTGTTTTGGTCAAAGTATATGTTCGTTTGGTCACAGCATCAAAGTTTGATTTCCAATGGAGGAGAGTTTGGCTCTGAAAAAAAATTCTGCGTTCACTCGAGTAATATTCTTCAACTCTAGAGAGGATGGGCTATAATAGATTCTTTCCTCTGAAATGAACCATCCTTTTTTATCTATCACTGGACGCACTTCTATGAGTTGGTATGTGGGTCGTTCAAACACAGGTTGATCCTTTTTGTACAGTTGTCCTTTTTGGTCTACATAGTGTGCATATGAATTATGTGTACCATACAATGCTAGCATCATTCTGTTTGATGTGTCCCTTAGACTCGTGAATGATTGCACACTTGTGTCAGTGTATCCAAAATCATTTGCAAATTTAACAGTCTTTTCAACATTTGGTGATATCTCAACACCTCTACTAAATTCATGCAAGAATTTGTTGTTCAAAGAATCATTTTTTAGCTTTTCAGGTGCCTGTGCATCTTGATGCTGATTTTGAACTTGCAGTGCTTTTACTCGTGCTTCTAATGTTAATGCAGAATCATCTGATTGCATTCAAAGTTACGAGTTAAATGCACTTACATCGAGATTTGCATTTCCAATTTGCTTTGTACCTTGCTTGGCAGTTGATGTATCCCTCTTGTCTGGATTTCTTGGACAATCTTCAGCAAAATGTCCACCTTTTTGTCCACAATCTGAGCAATACGCCATGACTGGTGGTATTTTATTTGGTTCTTTCATGTCAAGATCTAGCTAAGAAGTTTCTGCTTCTAAGCTTGCCAAGTTGTCGGCATCTTCTTTTAGAACACTAAGCATCAAGCTATAGATTGCTCCGTCTTGACCTTTGTACCATCTTTAACTTGATTCTCCAATTAGATTTGCTTCTATTGGCTGATCTGTTGGATCTTCTATTACTGGCTATTAATTATAGATCTTTCTGTTATCCATGTACAATGACCCTGATTGCATATGCACAAAATGGATGCTTTGCGGACTTGTACAAATTTCTAGATAAACACTTGGGTTGACTTTTTGTACTTCTATCTGCACTTCATCTTTGAGTTGCAATACCTGGCTCCACTAAAGTCTGTGAACATCTAGGAGCTCTCTGAATCTGGCTTTACTATGATCAATAGGATCTTGGCTCCTGTGCTGCTTTTATTGCTCATAAGATATCTATGACCTTCTATATCTACATATAAGACTTTGTTTCCATTGTAGCCATATAGCTGTAAAATCTGCTATGTTGCAGTTGTACCTGTGTTGCCACTACTATTGGCTTGCTCTGCTGTACTTGAAATCTCAGGTTGATTTGAGTCCATGTTGGCTCAATCTACAAAAACAGTCAATTGACAGATTTTGGTGTTGATTAGCAGAATTTTTGTTGCTCGTACTAGCCTAATATGTAATCGTATGGGAGTTGTGCCCCTGTTCGTTCGATTGGAAATTAATTTTCACTGCTACACTTGTACCTGCTCGATTCTCGCATGCAGAATTTTTGAAATTTATTTGACGCTCTATTGCTTCGAATTGGTCGTTTTGCTTGCTTTTTTGGCTGATCTGATCCGCTTTGCATGGTGTCCTCGGTTTGCTCTGTTTGATCGATGTGTGCTACACTTTTCGGCTTTGCCTTTTCAACTTGTTCGCTTTTGTGTCGTTTGACTTGCGCGTGACTTTTTTTTAAAGCGGTGCTATTTTTACTTTTCGGCCTCGTTCTGGCTTTTTTTTACTCTTTCTAAATTTTTTTGGCACTTTCGATGACTTTCATTTTATTTTTTCCTAATTTTTAATGAAATTTTGAATTTTCTAATTTTTTGTATTTTTATGATTTTTTTGGGAAAGTTTTGACTTTTTATAAATTTTTTTTGATAATTTTCTTTTTATGGAATTTTCATGAAGTGTTTATGATTTATTGAATTTTTCATGATCAATTTTGGACTTTTTAAGGATTTTTTGTGACCTTTTTTCAGTTTTTTACTATTTTTGTAATTTTTTTGGTGAGTTTGTGAATCTTTTGTGATTTTCTATGTGTTTTTTATTTTTTTGTAATTTTTTTTATTTTTATTAAATGAGTTGTCTTTCTAACTCTTTTTTTGATTTTTTATTGGGTTTTTGAAAATTTTTATTGTTTTTATGATTTTTAATGGGTTTTTTTGTGATGATTTTTTTTTTTACTAATATACAAATCAATGAAATGAAAGTGAGAGAAAAAAATGAAATTGAATTGAAATGAAATGAAATTGAATTGAAAATAAATGAAATTGAATTGAAATGAAATGAAATTTAAAGAGAAAGAAAATGAAATGAAATGAAATTAAAATGAAATTGAAACAAAATGAAATGAATCAATATAAAAGTCAATGACACAAAAAAAAAGGCTAAAGACAAAAGGCTCCACATCCTTTGAGAAAGACACAAAGAAGATAAGTAGGTCCAATTTTTTTTTCAAAAAATTATAATGTCTTCTTGTAGCTTGTGTGTTGTGTATGTAAGGGTGTTGTGTACGTAAGGGTGGGTTCACATGTCACGAAGCACAAGAAGCGGAAGAAGAAAGAAGAAGAAGATTATTTTAGAGTCGTAGAGAACTATCCCAAGAGACGTAAATCTCTATCCAACGAGGAAAGTCCATCGTCGAAAAGCACGCTCGGGAACCAGAAAAAAGGCGAATTTAGGTCGAAAATTAGCTGAAACGCGTAAAATCACTCGAAAATCCAAAAAATTGCAAAAATTATCCAAAAAATTTCTACAATTTCTCCACGCATTGAGAAATAGTGCAGCCAAATGAAATTGCAAAAATCTCATCAATTCAATTGCCCAAGAATTTAATCAATAAAATCAAGACGAGGCAATTAAACCGAAAAAATTACCAACAAAGTTAGGTCAAAATTCAACACAATTGAAGTGTGTAAATCACTATTTTGAGCACAAAAACGTAGCATTTAATCATTACACACATTCAATTTGCAATCAAAATTAGAATCAATCATGCAAATTAAACCCTTTTTTAGGCACACACACACTAAAAAATTGACAGTTTTTACCAATCTTTAGGTGCGCACACAAAAGAGTTAAACTTGTCAAATTTGCAACGTGATTTCACAAATCATTAGTTGGGTATGAGCACGAAACACATCAATCATCACAATTGAAAAATCATAACGCACACATTGATTTTTAAAATTTTCGGCATTACGACGGCGTGAAAATGAATAATCACAAAATTTTCAATCCATAACATCAACATAGCATAGCATTACATTGCATCACATTACATTGCATCATGGTGGGATTTCTACACAATTCTACACATCTCTAGATTGGGAGGTTTAGATTACCACCTTGATTACCTTTTCATTGAAGATCAATTGAATGGTCGAATGCTCCAATCCTTCATAGCAAATTAGTAAATTAGCAAAAATTCATCAAATTAGCAAGGGGTTAGTGAGAAATTAGAGTGTGTAAATGCACAATTGGCAAGATATGCTAACAAATTAGGGAATTATGAACACAATGCTTCATGCACACACATTCAAAAATCCACAAAAACATAAACATACAAGTGAAATTAGTGACGGAACGCATTCGTTTATGCCACAATTACACTAGCATAGGCCATCGTCCCTGGCAACGGCGCCAAATGTTGGGGGTTCCATCGTTGCAATAGCTCCAATGACCAACAAAATTATCAATCCGGAGGGATGAGCTACCCGGCTAGGGCCTCGGGGAGGTCACCTAATAAAATTGTAACCTATCACGTGAGTGCAACAGAAGGGTATTTAATGTTATTGAAACTTACAGAAATATATATACAAAAGAGCATTATTTTTTCAAATTTGAAAAAAACTTACAGATTTTAAAAGAAAAGGGTACATTATATTCCTAACAAAATTCACAGATAAGGGGTTTTACAAACATGCCTTGAACGCACGTGATACGATAGTTTTACACATAGTGAACCCCCCGAGGCTAGGGCATGGAAACACTCACACGGTTAGTGAGCTAATCGTGGCAACACAAATGGTTAACTCTACGAGGTGAGCTTCTCGGCCTATGGAGGAGCTAAGCCACAATGTAGGGCAATCTCCATATCCACTTCTCTTCACCTCTAATCAGCCCAATCACACACACACTACGATTGCAAGATGCACACAACACTAATCCTATCATGTAACACACTAATCGCAAGCACACACACATAGATCTATCGAGCACCACACTCCAATCAAACCTACATGCACGCACAAGCAAAAGAGAGTAATCACTAATTAGTTAAGATCTAGTTAATCTAAGCATCATAGGCAATCATAAGAAGTAAGAGAGAAGCATAGTGAGATAAAATGAATCATTGATTAGTGTTAATCAAGTCTCATGAGCAAGGAGAATCTCAAGGACTCATAGCCACACACCTCAAAAGCTCTCACCAAAGAGTGCTCTGAACAAATGAGCTTGAGAACCCTAATTTCTTTTACACACTGCTTTATATACCTAGGGTAAAAATATGCAATGTCCGACTGCCCAAGGCCTTTAGGGCTCACCACTTACTGAATCTGCAACTTAGACACAATAAGTGACCTATTCTTTACAACGTGGAACTCCCATTGAGCCCGTAACACATCAAAATATTACAATGGCTTGAAATAAATCGAGAATTTACAATACGTGACCATTTTAGGAAAACGTGGAAAATGTGTAACTCCAATCTTTACTGCTTCTTTGCATTCATCCTCGATGTGCATTTGTACATCTTTGGTCTTTAGCAGCTTCTGTTAACTGACGTTAACTCAGCTAACACAAACCATCATTGACAATCAATCTCTCTGGCAAAAGAAATGGTTTGAGCAAAGACCAACGGATGAAACTTATTATAGGAACGCTCCCCAGCATCTCAGGATCGACCCAACTTACTCTCCCATCAATAGAAGGCGATCCTAGGACAGCTTTTACTCTTGGCAAAGCAAAAGGCCGGCGGTGTTGAACTACCCACCAGTGATCACAAAGCCAATCAATAACAACAAACCGTCCGAGAAGTACATGGTTCAAACTCTCAAAGGGGTCATCAACTTGATGAAGGAGATCCCGGATCTCGCATCCCAGATGCTTGTGAAGATTGCCAAGATGCTAATCACCTACCTAATAGATTTCAATGATATAGAAGCAGCAGAGCATCCCTGGAAAATCTTTGTGGAAGGCACAAGAGGGCTTTGCTGGAATATGGAGACAGAAATCCCCAGCAAGAATGTCGTCATGGGATGGTATGCAAGACTCATGTTCCTGCCCTCTCACTACATGTAGACTTTTGAGGAGGCATTCATGACCGGCTTTTTCGAAGTGGCCTCCTCCATATTCAATCCCATGACAAAAGATCTGTCAGCATGTCATATCGCATATCAAAGTACTCTCAACAACAACCCTTTTAGAGAGCTAGCCACAAAAGTAGAGATTGAGGCAAGAGCGGAGAAGTTCACGCACGTCATTGCGAGGATCTAGAGAAGACACTAGACTACACTCAGACATAGATTGCACGAGAACGTGCAATGAATAGGAAGGGGGGAATGTTTGCTGGATACAACGACGATCCGCCACATGACAAGCAGATGGACACCGGACCCTGTAAACACTCGCTCAATTTTTTGAAAGAAGCTATGTAATTCAGCCTATGATGAATTGTAATTGTAATATAATTTGGCATACCCTCTCAGCCTCTTTGAGTCTACACCCTTGTAAATGGTCGAGTGGCCGTGGGAAAACTCCCTTAGACTGTAAGTCAAAACCGTTAGCTTTAGACAAAAGAGGGATCATTAGCTAAAGGGATTTTTGGACGTTCACTGTGAGAGCTTCTTACTACTACAACTTGTAATCCTCTTTTCTCTTGGACTGGTAATCAAAAGTCAATTCCAAATAGCACATTATGTTCCTAGTCTCTTGCTCTACAATTTAAGTATAACCATTCTCAAGTTGTGGTTCGGGACGCATTGCTTGTGAACTAAATGCATTGATTTAAAGGTTATGCAAATTTTTTGTGATGGATTGTGATTTATGTACCTTCCCAGATGATGACAAAACTTAGTAGGATTGTGTCCCTAGGTATGGTAATACCTCTCCTTAAGTTCCATTGCATTCTGAATTCTTTTGGATGCCAAAAAGGCGTGATGACCTAGAGCGGTGAGATTGGACGCATACTGATTTCTTGACTAGGAAGTGGTTGATTTGCTTTTGTCTTAGTATGAGTAGCCCTCTGAGTTCACTTTGGTGAGATCGACACTCTCGTTAAGCATATGTGCCCCATCTTGAGTCGCTTCCTTGCATATTGACACCCATTAACATCCATACTCTTAATTTACTATGAACATTAAGGTGTTGTGGCACATACAATGGTTGTACAATCAATTCTAAACTCTACCATGAAGGATAGGTATATCTAGCATAAGAGCTACTATTTAGCATCATTCTTTAGGTATCTCTATGCTTTTCATAATAAAAACATGTCATTGGCAATGCTTGGCTCTCTTGTGGTTCAGCTCGTTGAGTGCAGTTGACTACTACTCTACTATTGTTCATAAGAGGTGGTTGTTTCCATAGCATACATCACGGTCTCTCAAAACCTATCAAAATCCTATTTTGACCCATTGGGAATCTTATGGGTGGCAATTGATATCCTGCTTGAGATGTGTATGGTCTCTCCCACACATAGTTCTAGTTATAATAGCACTCACTCTTCTTGTGATTGGTCGATTTATACTCTATGGTACACCATTTTAATTGGTATTTTGAGCTGACTATTGTTGATTTTGGATATGTGTTACATATGTAACACTTATGTGTTACATAAGTGTAGGATGGTCCCTCCCACGTGTGTCACACTTTTTTATTTGTGGCTATCTCATGTTTATGGTTTGTCAAAAGTCTAGGCTCAATTTTCATGCTACTTCTTTTGCTAGCTCATTTATATTGGGCATTGGTTGAGGTTGAGAAACTTGTATTATGTTGGTTTCCAGACTTGCTCAAAGGTGGTACATCCTTCTAAGTGTAGATCTTTTTTGAGAGTTTCAATTTTTAAACCATATATAAAGAGAACAAATAATATTTCTTCCTGCATTAACTCTCATGCAAGACATCTCTCAAGGTATTGTTTTGAATCAAAAAAATGCCTCCTTCACCTTTCATTGTACTTTTTCTTGAAAGCATAAATCTATGACACCATGTTATTCTTACTCCCCCTTTTAGAGAACTCCTCTGTACAAATTCTTGCCAGATTTGTTCAAAGTTTGAAAAAGCCTCTATGTTTAATGGTTGGAACCAAGTCAATGCTATTTCTTTCAAGGTTAAGCCAAATCCTTTACATTTTGTATGTTAATCAGATACTTTTTCAACCCTTAACACTTGTTTAAATAGAAACACATGTGCGTATCGACCCCTTGACCTATTACACTTTGTCTTGACACATGTAGACAATTGAGATGGTCGCATTTTTCATGGTTCAGTCACCAATCTGACCAATTTGGGGTCTCTTGCTCTCTCTTCTCATCTTGGAGAAAATTCTGGTGCAACTCTCTCTGATATATGCTTTGACATCATTTTTGGAAATCTATGTCTAAGTTGTGGTCCTATTGACCCCATAGCTTTAGTCTCTAAAACATGAATATATTCAAGAGACTTTTTGAGTCCCCTTCTTCCCATAGATTGAGTCTCAACTCCTTGTGTTTTGATCTTAAAGATCATTGGTGCACTCATACTTGGCTAGAAGTACATAGAGATTAGAGTACCCCTTGCATGTATATCTTTCTAGGTCAATTGGATCAGAAAGTTTGCACTCTTGTCCATACCTATCTACCATCAAAACTTGCACTCCTTGGACATCTGTATATATGATGCACATATGTTCTTATGGCCTATCAACTCTCTAGAATTGGGTTCTACACACTTGTAGAACTTTTGTTGATCCTTGTTTGTGAACCTATAAAATCCCTCATGAGTGTAATCCATGAATATATTCAAGAGACCTTTTGAGTCCCTTTCTTTCCGTAGATTGAGTCTCAACTCCTTGTGTTTTGATCTCAAAGATCATTGGTGCACTCACACTTGGCTAAAAGTACATAGAGATTAGGGTACCCTTGCATGTATATCTTTCTAGGTCAATTGGATCAGAAAGTTTTCACTCTTGTCCATACTTATCTACCATCAAAACTTGCACTCCTTGGACATCTGTATATATGAATGCACATAGGTTCTTATGGTCTATCAACTCTCTAGAATTGGGTTGTACACCCTTGTAGAAGTTATGTTGATCCTTGTTTGTGAACCTGTAAAATCCCTCATGAGTGTAATCCATTAGAACTCTCATGGATTTTTTGGCCTTGATGAATCTCACATCGGGTTTTTTGATCAGTGGATGCTTCTCCTCTAGGACTTCATCAATTTCCTTTCTTGTATTTCTAGGCTCACACATTTGATTTGAGGTGTATAGCAGTTGGTGTGGTTCCCGATGAGGTGTACAGTCACTTAGAAAAGATACATTACCATGCCTTGAGGTGTGGTGTTGTATGTTTGATACATATCCACATTTTCTCTCAATCCACATATCCATATCCACATCGAAGGTTTTACAACTTTTTTTTGCGGTTTGCATATCTCTGAGTAGAGTAGAAAAACTTGGTGGTGGATGATTTTTTCATGGTTAGGGTTTTCTCAATACTCTCAAGATGGTCCTTGACAAGACCACCTTGGATTAGTGCAGCTTATCCCTTTTCTTCTCTAGTGAAGTTTCTCAAAAGTCAAGTCTTTGTGGCCCTTTGATCTATGGAAACTTGTTTTAGGTACTCTAAAACATTTGAATCAGAAAAACTATCAAATTGGTCTTTATTGCTCACAAGCTCTTATCTTGTCTTTACTTGACTCAATTTGGAGTTTTGTACCAAAAGCTAGAGCACTTTGCATAAACTGCACTTGAAACAACACTCAAAACAGTCTCAATGCCAAGATACAAGAACTTTTGCTTGTATCTTGGTTTCCAATGGGTATTTTTATCTCAAACTTGAGATATAAGATGTATTCAAGTATATCTACATGCTCATCAAATCAGATACCCCCCACTATGATGAGGCACATGGATCGTGATCCATGACCCCCTGTCAAATTTTGACGATAGCTAGATAAGGTCATCTATAGGCTATGTACCAATTTTCACCATTTTTTGAGGATAAGGGACATGGATCTCGATCCATGTTCCACCACATCTAGACTTGATCTCTAGAGAGCTTATCACACTCTATGTCTACTAGCTATATTTCAAATCTTTTTGAATTTGGAATTGTTTTAATAGGTCAAATGCCAAACCCTAGGTTTGATCTACGATTTTGAGTTTGTCTTCTATTTAGGCCCTCTTTGGTCACTTTTTGCAACTCCCTTTGCAAATTTGACCTGGGGAATATGTTTCTATATGTCTCTGCTACTATTAATTGTTCGACTTTTAGTCAAAATGTTAGATGAGGTACATCATGGATCACAATACATGCTCCACCTACTCTTGACATGAAACTTTGTCAGCTTCTAGTTTTTGCTATCTAGAAGCTATTCCCAAATCTTATTTGATTTGGATAAGAGAAAGTTGAAAAACTCCCAAATTCGGTATTGTAGACTAGTTTCTAACTTCTTTTCCACCAATTTCTTGATTTTGAGTATCTTTTTGAGCTCAATTTGATCCCAAACTTTGGTTTTAGCCAAATGAAGTCAATATGTATCAATTGGTCTCCATTATACACACTACTCTCTCAGAGGTACATGGAACGTGATCCATGTTCCACCCACAGAAAAATTTGAAGTTCTCACAGTTGCTAAGCATTAGTTTTCTATAATTGGTCCACTTGGTCTTTTGTGATTTGGCTCTTAGAATTCAAAAATACGCCCAATTTTTGGTAAAAACCCTTGTTTCTATGATTTTTTCCCTATCAACCAATTTTGATGTGATTTTATAAAATTTCTTGCAATCAAAATTTCTCAGAGGAATGTTTTACTGATACAGAGTGTCAGTGACAACTTTCCAGCAAAAATGGCCTTTGGGATACATGACTTGCAATCCATGTTACTCCACAGATTTTGCTAAAAAATTTAGATTCTGTTATGATGAGTTTTGTGAGGCTTTTTTGCACCCTCTTTTTTTATTCTGATTTGGCTTTTAAGTCTCTACCATCAAATTTTTATAATTTTAGAGTTGACTTTTTCCCAAAATATGATTTTCAACATTCCCCCCCCCCCCCCCCCCCCCGATCTTTTCAGCCCAATTTGATGGTGATGGTTTTTACTTACCCTACTTCTATGTGTTTTAAAAAAACATGAAACAAAAACGAACAAATCAATGGAAGTTCGAGTCACAATGGAAAACTATACAACACTCTAAAAGTAACGAGGTAATTGAAGAATGAAATGTTTTTGGCTATCTCACTCACAATTTTCTTTACCTCTTGAGAATAGATCTAGTAAGTCCCCAGCCTCTAAACTCTATCAAGTACTAAACCCTTGTTTAGCTACTTTGCTGCTAGTATAAATGGAATGGAAAAACTTTTCTCTAGACAACAAAACTCAAAATATGCACTAGGTCACTCACCACCTAAGGATCATTCCCTAGCAACAACACCAATGTTCGCAGGTCGTCGTAATGGACACCCATAGCATAGCATTCACGCACTAGCATACTCATGTCAATACTTAGGAAAGTGACTCGAATGGGGTATGGAGAATCTCTAAGGGTGTCAACCTCAATAAGCGAACCTAGCAAGCAAACATATCAGTCTCTATAAGAAAATCACTAACCCACTGATTGAAAAATCTACCTATGTCCTTTCTCACTGCTCTAGGTCATTACGTCATTTCCTTGACAAAACGGATTTAGATAGCCACAAAACTTTAAGCGAAGCTATATAAGGTCTAAAATGACAAGTCTGGAAAGGTACAAAAATTATGATCCATCATTTATCAGGTCATAAAACCTACAAAAAAACCATTCAAACATGTCTCCCTAAGGTCAAATAACACTCTCCTTTGGTCAAAATATCATAAAACAATGATTTATGCACGCAAAATTGAAGATAAAGATTATAGACATGAGGTCACAAACCACCATAGAACTTGAAATGCTTACTCTTCAATGAAAGATCAAGAGAAGAGGAACGCAGTGAAATTTTATGAATTCAAGTTAGATTAGCCAATCATGAGATATGTTGATTACAAATTTGAGCTCAATAGCCACTTTGATAGTATGTACAAGAGAGCTTCTTTTTGTATCCAAAAGAATGTCTCTTTTCATACTAAGGTTATTATCTTTTATACCTAAGGCTTTCTAAATGGTTAGCGGCCAGTGGCCAGCCTCACATGAGCCTTTAAAAATATCATCAAAGAATTATAACTCATAGAAATGGATTTTCTACTTTGAAATCAAGATTTCCACATAGTATATCTACACTATTTCGGAAAAATAATAGAGTACAAATATATAAAAAATGTGGTGTTCGGCTAGGTGGGCACCAATATGCAGAAATGGCCAAATACTAATGGAAGAAGCAAGGCGAAGAGGGGAGCTAAAACTTAGAAATGATGTTAGAGACATTAAAAAGCTACTGATAAAATACATTAAATATGATTACATTACAGTAGTAAAAGTAATACAATTACTTGCCACCTCACATTTACAAGTTTCATACTTAAAAGCATATCATTGAAAGACTTTGTATTAAAACATTTGAGTAGAATACACTCATTACACCGTAAGGTAAAGATTCTTATTATGTAATCTATGAAGCCATCATTTTGGCAAACAT
The DNA here is from genome assembly GCF_014529385.1 of Adiantum capillus-veneris. Taxonomy (NCBI): domain Eukaryota; kingdom Viridiplantae; phylum Streptophyta; class Polypodiopsida; order Polypodiales; family Pteridaceae; genus Adiantum; species Adiantum capillus-veneris. The sequence goes on along the minus strand of NC_140941.1, from coordinate 157,032,019 downwards.
ACTCCAAAATGAATTTTTGATTTATGGTGCTTTGGATGAAGCCTTTGGTAGTCTTGTTATGAGGGATCTAGCTATTATCTGTAGCCATATAAAAACACGTGGTTATAACCATATTGTGTCAATGTACGTTGTAGGTGTCAATACTGGAGCTAGTTGTCATCCATGTCACCCCTGGAAAACCTACAAAACCTCACCCCATGGACATATTATGGAATGTTATATTTAAATCTATGTATAGTCCTCTCTTATCTTCCAAAATGTATCAGGCATATGCACCAATTTCACCAAGTAATCTTGTTTAATGTCAATCCTACTTGCAAAAAATTGGAAAGAGTCTCCTTTTAACTAGAGACAATTTTCAAATGAACCGTAAATGCTTTAAGCGATCTGATAGGAAGATTTTTCCAATGAAATTTTCTCAAAAAGCATGTTCATGCAAAGTAAGAAATAAATCTATTAATCTTGTCAAAAAATCTTATTCCCAAAGGGTAGCATATTCAATTGCCAGCCTATGTAAGACACCATATAAATGTATCCACCAATTTTGTAATCAAACCACATTTTTGTGATCCTACCAGTCACATTATTGACCAAATTCACTAAAATTTGGATGACTCAAATTTTTTTATGTAGATATATATCAAGATTACCAACTCCAACGGTGTTATAAGCTATATCCAAACACATACACCACGTTAAAAAACTAGATGATTCCAAGAATGTCCAAAATGACTCATAGAGTGATAAGCTTATGGGATTCAACCAATATATTACAAGCTCCTCCGCTCCATCATGAAAAACTATGTAAACAATTACACAAAATCCCTATCAATCACCCTCAGTGACCAATAGGGGCATATAACTAAACGTCAATATATGCCCCCGTATACAAACCAAACATTCAAATGAAGATCTATAAGTTGCGTTAGCAAAATTGTTTCAAAAATGTATGGTAGGCTTGGTCATAAAAAAACCTGGCACTAAAGGAAAACATTAGACATATAGAGGGGAGTTACTCCGCTCCTTTGTCACAGATTACCTAGATAGAATAAAGTCACTGATTTCCCTTTGGACTTCAGGGATACTGATGTGCTAAAAATATTCCACTGGATGACTTTATGAAAGGAGTACTTCACCATAGGATCCTTGGGAATGATTACTCACACATGTTAGTGCTTGAGTGGAATAAGTGACCAAATGGCTGCTGGAGCATTTTGGTCTCACAATCTATGGACGTGATCGCGATATGGGATTAGTTAAATCAACATTCGTGAGGTGTGGTGTCAATCTAGATGCGATTGCTAAATACGTCACCCCAAGAATCACGGTCCTAAATTCTATGTGGTGTGAATGTGAATGTGATTTGATGTGATGTGACTGTCATCTTTGTACAAATACTGGATGTGTGTTGTCTAGTGCATTGGTACTTAGAGGTGGTGTCTACTGAATTGGTTTAAGGCCTCTGTCTATTTTGCAGACGTAATCAAGGGAGATTACAATTCTTTCAAGAGGGGGTTATGTCACAAAACGATGACGCGGTAGAATTGCTCGGACATGCACACAACAAATGACGGCGTGGCAAAATAGTACAGACTGCCCGCAAAGTGCGCTGATAGGCTGATGATGTGGCAAATTTTGTAAAATGCACTGATTGTACCGACACCCATAAATTGCGTTTTTTGATGTGGTAGATTGTACATAAATCCGTAATTTTCACTGATGCTATTTAGAGGCAACTTTTTGACCATTTGCTTTTGGGACCCTGTGGGTGGGATGCCAAGCCGCACACTTGTCTTATTGCATACATAGCGAGAACCACAAACATAATTGTCAATTTATGGGATAAAGAAGACTCCACTAGTGCATGGAAGCTATGAGAGAGTGTCAATCTCCCTGGAAACATATCTATCTATCTCGTTTAGAAGCTACACTCAAACATACTTCATTATCAAAAGCTAGTCACTATTCGACGGGCTAAATGTTCTAGTTTCTTGGACTTAACACTTCCAATCCTTACCAAATTGATAAGTACAAGTAGTCAAGACCTAGATACACTAAACAAGGACCTTAAATCTCACTTTGGGTATCTTGCAAAAAATAATGATTATTTACAGTAGTGCATTTTTGACCTAGTCATTTTTGGTTCAGAATGTGCTGGATAGCTTAACATTGATTCCCTAACACCTCTCCTATAACTAATTTTTAGTTTAGGTGATTGAACTAAATCAGGAGGCGCGTTGGTGACAACAAATACAACGAAACTACCACGATGGATTCCCTTGTCACGTAGAGCTTTCACCTAGCATTTCAATGGGATAGATGGCTAACCAAACGCATAATACAACAGGGAGATAAGCTCCAGAGAGACAGTATAGAGAACACTGCAACAGTACGCACTGTTTACATTATCCAAAAACTTGAGAAAAACTTTACAAAAGTGGCTATCATAGCTTAGCCAAGGTTTTTAGGTTAGAATTAACTTATATGAGCCCTAAAGATAGATTAAACTGGGTACAACTTGGAAGCATATAGCCCTGGCTTCAATTCACAAAGTACATTAATAACTATTGGCAAAATCAGCTTCCAAATTATACCAAAAACGATTTTTTACAAAGTAGGGCTCGTAAAATATGCTAGTACAGAAGTGTTTCTGAGCTATGCTAGGTTACAACTAACATTTTCCCCCCTCCTTGTGTGTGTCGCCCCATGGCACACTCAAAGTGGTACAAAATAGTTCTTGTGTTGTCGTTTAGATGACCTTTCTTTTAGGGCTACTAGTGCTTTCTAATACTAGATACATCGCTCTTTATCTGGGACCTCTATGAATTGTGTGGTTGCAAAGCTCTATGGCGGAGTATCCCACAAACTTGGCCAACAGGTTGTGTAAGATGGGAGCAAATATCTTGTTCTGCCATGTTAAAAACCCTGTATAGAATGCCTCTTTGAATGCCAACATGTGATATGATTTATGGTAAGAACATATACCTGGCATGAAATCCAAAACGTACTTCCTTTTAAGGCTTGCCTCTTAAGTCGTAGCAGAGGCCCTGGTTGCCTTCAAGAAACGAAAGCCATGGCGCGTCCGTCTGTTGCGTCTCATTATATGCGTGAATACATGTAAGCAAGGTTTTGCAGATCTTTACGAACATTGCACATGAGAGATTTGGCATACTTTTGAACAGGGTAATGGTTGCTAAGAGTGATTTCACCATGTATTCTTCGTTGGGTGGTGCCGCTTGCGATGGTGGTAGTTGTGGGTAATTGAGCCATGTCATTTTTGTCTTTTGTATTGCCTCATAATATTTCTAGCTTTGAATTCATGGCATAGGACAAAAAGTGGGATCTTTTTGCAATGAAAGTGGAGCTCTGACAAAGAGGATGAGATACCTCTCATGCTTTCTCAACCAATTTTGTCGCCACTTTGGATGTATATCTGCTGTGTCCTTGACTTTTTGCTCTTTGATTAACTTCTCTTTGCTCTACAACAGCTCTACTCTTATCAATGGAAACAAAAGGGTAGGCTGATGCCATTGCATGTTGAGTTGTTGAGGCTGGTGTTGAGTTACATTTACTGAATGCATAGGTCTTTGCTCCCATTCCATCGTCTCTTTCCATTGTGTGTCATTCTCTTGAAGAATTTGAACCTTCAGTCGTTCTTCTTCCCCTTGTGCTAGTGGCAGCAGCACATCATCATCAATGGTCTTGGGACTAGTTGGAAAGTCTGGAATGTCCACTTGTGGTGGCTCCATAGTCATCTCAGCAAAGGTGATCTCTGGGTTTTCGAGATTTGGCTGGGTTAAAGGACCTACCTTAGTATGACTTTCTTCTGTTGGGTGATCCCTTGCTTGCTGATTTGCTTTCTTTAACTCTTCAATGTCTTTAAAGAGGGCCTCTTCCTTTTGCATATGGATTAGTGTTAGATCCCTTTTTTGCTTTTTCTCCACTCTTAGCTCTAATGTGATCTCTTCATTCTTCTTTTCCAAAGCCGTGTATACTTCATCATCACCTTTTAGTGTGGGAGTCCTACAAAATGGCTAGCAAGTTTTTTCAAGCGGCGAAAAAAACAAGCGAGCCCCTCAATGAAGTTTTGTGTGAATTAAAGAGACTTTCAAAAGTGATAAGTAAAAAGAGATGGTCATATAGTACTAAAAAAACATGATTAAAGAGACATTTCAAACCACATTTATAGGCCAAAAGAGCCTAGGTTGTTGGTAGGACAACTATAGCCAATGAGAGAGAAGGATTATCTCTTTACTATCCCATGGACACATCATAAGGCTATGTTCAAGGGTATTTCTTCTATGTCTCTTGGTTTGATCTTTGTGTTGGTTGTCAGGCCTACAAGTTGTTGGGTTTCCTCAAAAACCATGGTCTTCCATTCTGCATTTGTGCAAGAAGTGTAAACACAAAGCTTCAAGCGGACCCCTTTCTATGCATTTGTGTCCACCCTTTGTGAGCCTAATGCCTTCATCTAAACTTAGCCTAAGCACCATTATATTTCATCTTTGTTGTTCAAGATTATAACCTACTTTTCAATATTTTGCTCATATATAAGAAGCCACAAAGATTTTTTTTTCCTGCATAGTGTTCGTAGAAAATCAAAGTTCAATGTAGTTTTAATCGACACAAATGATGAGTGCTATCCCACAGGGCTACAACGGCCGTCACTCCATTTTGGGCTACTGCTATTGATTACAACCCCAAGTGGTATTATAGTCACTTTGATTTAATGTGGATGATCATTGCTAATTTATAGTCGCATTATCGTTGTCTACAATTTATCTCGTTATTTTGGGCCTTTCAACTAATTGTGCTTTTAAATGACTTTATCTAGAGCCATGTGTAGCCTAGTGTTAACAACAATAATCACCCTAGCAACCAACAGAGTGGTCCCTTTCATGCCCCGCTTAAACAACAAAATCTTTCTACTCTTCCCCACTGATTCTGTGTTGTAAGCCAACAAAAAGGATAGCACTCACGTTCTCAGTTATGCCACCAAGCTTGGTGGATAGATTGCATGTGTATAAGGCTAAATAGTTCGTCTACTATGAGCAAACCAACCAACATATCTAATTCTCCCCATCATTTAGTTGCTTCTATCAAAATTGATTGCTACAAGCATTGGAAATCTTTGCATGTGTATAAGGCTAAATAGCTCATCTGCTATGAGCAAACCAACCAACATAACTAATTCTCCCCATCATTTAGCTACTTCTATCAAAATTGATTGCTACAAGCATTGGAAATCTACCACTACGTCATTGGCCCCTAGCTTGTATGTATTGTTGCCCTTACCAACCATTATCACCATCGTAAATCATAGCTCCCCTCACCCTACACATATATAACCTATAAAATAGTCGTGCCCTCTACATCTAGGTAGCTCTCATCTTGGCCCTCTATCTACAAACGAAACTTCACCCCACTGAGACCCCACTACCATCTGCGACGGTCGTCTGAGGTTCCATCTGGGCCTTTAAATGAGAGTAACTATGGTACCACTTGGCATTGTCATCAATCGCAACAACTCAAATGGAGCGACGGCCTTTGCATGATCACCTACTGGAACTGGTATGCGCCGGTGTGGACTAGTTTGGAGTAGTTTTAAGTGCAGTGGTTTGATTTAATAAAAAGTACAAAGAACCTCATTTCTATATTGTTTTAAAGTGCGTAACTTATAAGTATTTCTTGCAGACACTACTGGAACCAATCCGCGGCGGGGCGGACTGGTTTCGACAGCATACACTAGAATGGTGGCGGCCAAACCTTGTGGATGGAGGGCTACAATAGCGCCAATTTGTAGGCTAGAGTAATAAGAAAACTAGCAAATGATTAGAGAGCATGCCTTGCAGGGCGTTAACAACTCGGCAACACAGAGCCATGGTGGATCTCCACAAAGCTAAGTGGCATCGAGCGAGCGCGTATAAGCATGGCCATGCATGCACACACATACACACGCATGTCCATACTTTGTCAATGGAGGCAACTTTTGTTCTGTCACGATTTGAATAATTTGACCTAAATGGTGTACATTATGCAAATATTAATATAAAGAATGATCATGTGGCAAACGATTTGGGGAAGCACTATGTCTTGCCATGAATGCCTGCTCCAATTCACAAAGAGTGCCAAATCTTCACAAATTGCAAGTTTTTCATTGTCCACTTTGAGTCCTCCTCTTGCTACCACCATGTGAGTGTAATTCTTCTATCTATTTTTTTTTTCATTCAAGCACAAGCAGTGGTTTTTTTTTGTGATCCAAGTCTCTAAGACATCTCTTCCGCTGACGTGGCCATTCTCCAACTTTGACACCTGGCATCACCGCATGCGTGGAGTCCTTGCTCGTGGAGTTTTATAGCTAGCCACCAGTATCATCTATGTTGGTCGTTTTGTGTGACAAGTCCGAGGATGCATCATGCATCACTCATTAACCTGGACTTCCACAAATCAAGGCTCAACCTTGTCACATGTTGTCACGTCACTAGGTATGACTTTTCAACTCCAATTAAAAGGACATTCATTAGCCTGGACTTCCATAGTTTTTCAGGTTAAACCTAGTTTGAGAGGTGCTGAGTTTAGCGGGGTTGAGCTACGACTGGCAGAGCTGAATGGGGCTAGGCTACAATGGGTTGAGAAGTGTCACTGTCGAGATGAGAGATATTAGACTCATACTTGGTGAGCTAGGCGAGATGAAGACAAGCAAAGTGAGATGAGAGAGAGGGTGGTGGAATCCAAAATGACACGAGTATCTTCTTCAATATACCTTGCACTCGAGTCAATTTGTCAAGGGTGTTTCTCATATTTCCTCGAAAATTGGCTTTGCTCGAATTTTTTTGCTCGTTGATTAGAAAGCCTCTAGTGTGGCCACCGATGGATTTTCTTTGATTTGTCACAATAGTGTATCTTGAGAGGCTATTTTGGTAGTCTAATGAAATTGTCAACACATTTAACTGCACTTGTGCTTTATGCAATGATTGGCTTGTGTTTATGAGGGATGTGGTCATAGCTTGCAGGTTTCTTTCTTACTCCTCAGTAGGAAGAGAATGGGGTCTAGGAGGGCCTCTTTATTTGGCAGTTTAAGGAAGTCAAACCTTAAGTATTAAGGAAGTAATCAAAAGACAATTCAAACAGGCGAAATGGCTAGTTTATTTTGAATTCAAAATTTCCCCCCAAAATGGAATTCCAAATCTATCAGGTAAAACCATATCATGTAGCATATCCATGGAAAGAGCTCAACGAGTAGATTGAAAGGCCAAAACTCATAAAAGTTGTCCACCTCCTTTTTGGGGGGAAAAGTGCATCCTTTGACCACTCTTACACATCTCTTACACACATCACCATTCTTGCACACATGGCAAACACATATTTTTCAAAATGTTAATCCTCTCCTTAAGCTCATAGAAAATAAAGAGGCCCTCCTAGACCCCATCCTCTTCCTAATGCATAGGCGGTTGTAGTGTTGATCAGGAGGAGCTGTGTGAGTTGAGACACTTCTTCTTGTTGCTTTGTGTAGAACCCTTGCTTGCTTTCCCCGTCTTGCTTGAGTTGATTTTATTTTTTTTGTAGACTTTCCAAGGAAGTAGTCATTGCCATGAGTTCTAACTTTAACTCCTCTACTTTGTGGTGAGATGACTGCAACTCTAAATCCAAGTGTGTGACTTTGTTGCGTTACTATTAGCACTTGATTATTTTTCTTAGCAACTTCTTCTCTTACCATTCCAATGATGTTCATTGCCTGTGCAGCCATTGTATCCACAATTTTGTTTCTTTTGGGATCTAGATCACCTTAGAAGTGTCTACTTCAAGAATTGGGTTGACTTTGGCTACCTCAGTGACTTTGGCTACTTGAGTAACTTCTTGCACTTTTAGTACATCCACAACTTGACTTTTCAAAATCTAAGTGTCTTCGACTATGCGTGTCAACTCCTGGGGAGGATTCTTGATTAGTTGTAGTGTCTCTTCTAAAAGCTGATTTATCACATATTGTGTTGCGGTGAGAGTTGTAGGTTTGTTTTTTTCTACATTGTGTGTGTCGAGCTCTTGTGAAGCTTTCTTCTCCTCTTTCGCTTCTTGTGTTTTTTCATAAATGTGCTATTGTGTGCCTTCCAAGTGTACTTGGTGCTCTATGGAACTTAGTAACTTTGGAGGAGAAAGAACATGAGTGAATGGTGTCCTTGACTCGTGTTGTTCCTACACTTGGATTTCAATGGGCACCTTTTTTTCAGCCTCTTGACTTGCCAAGGCAATCCTTGCCGCTTCTTCGGACTCAAAATAGTTGGTTTATCTATTCTACAAGATCAAACAATGCAGGATCCGTTGGCCACTTTGATCTTGGCCTAGCTCTCTGTAGGAATCCACTTTTCTTTATTTTGGCCTTTGGATGTGTGAGATCTCTCATATGCTTCCTTTTCTCTGTGATGTTTTGCTACTCTCTGAGTTGGATCTTCCTGGTGTGCTATAGGGGAAACTCTATGGATACGCTCTAGGCGTGCTTCACGTTCCTCAGCATCCAATTCTTCTTCTTCTAGCGGTTGTCTTTGTCTCTTGCCTTAGGTGTTAGGATGTTCCCTTGGCCGCTCTTCTTCTAACTCTTGATGGGACTCAAATATAAGCCATGTGTTCTGATCAAGTGCAGGCGGTAGATTATCTGCCATTTTAGTAGCTTGATAGGCTATCTAAGTAAGGGTTTTTGGAGCGCCAAGGTATGTCAGTACACCTTCCTTCTTGGTGATCTTTAGAGTGGTCAACACATATTGTGTATGGTCTATGGGCATAAGTCTAGACGACTTTAGAGCTTGGGTGAAAGTTGTTGTCACCGCATGATTGGGCATTGTGTAGCATGGCAATTTCTTGGCCATAAAATGGAAATGTTGATGGTATAACCTTGTGGGATTTTTTGTAGGACTATGCATTAAATCTGAGAAGGTTGTTGCGGCTATAGACTTCGTGAAAGTTCCGGTCACTTTCTATCTTTGGATCGCATTGATGTCCCCTCTTGTGGCATCTTTAAGGCTTCTACCACGATGTCCGTGGTGATATTGAGTTCCAATTGCTCCCCTGCTGAATTTGTCAAGGTGGCAGAGCCGTCTTCTTGGATGGTGTTTAGCAACTCATATGATATTTGGAGATCAATTCCACAGGGCTACACCTCATAGTAAGGTAGTAGGATGAGCCGTCTGTGAGCTTCTCGTGTGTGGGGGTCCGCGGCTACATCATATATCTCTTTTGGCATCATTTGTTGCTTGAGGCCAACTCCATCTTTACTTTTGAACTTCCCTACATAGAGTGCCACATTGTGTACCTCTTGCTATGTCTCAGAGATAAAGGATTTCTTGGACGCCTTTAGGGAGCTCTCTTCTAGAGTGTAAGGAGTAAAGTCTTGTAGCTTTTCCTTAATCGATTTTCTTTTCTTGTACATCCTCATGGACTGCATAGAACCTGTATGAGTGGACAAGATAACAACCATTAGAGTGTTTGATGTCGAAAGTCCGTAAGGGTTCTTTGAAGTGTCCTTTGCTCTTTGTGGTGAACTTGGTGAGGTGTACCAACACTTAGGAGCTCACACATTATGCAAGAACCATATCCAACACTTAGAACCAAATTTGGGCCAATTCTACAAACTTAGAAATTAATCATGATTTTTTACTTTTATGCTTTTGGACACTTCGGACTTGATGTGGGGTCATGAATGGGTCATGCATATGTGTTACAAGACTTAGGTGAAGTTTGGATGTGTTTCAATCTTCAGAGTGTGGGTAGAGTTAGATTTTTAGGCTGAAAGTGCTACAGAACAAGAAATGATATAACTTGGGGTGCACTTGTTCAAGTGAGCTTAAATTTAAGGGATAGGCTCATCATGATGTGTTCTAACTATGTATAAGCCAAAAATTGGGAGTTGGACAAATTTGGGTCACCTAGAAAATAATCGCGATAATTTTCTTCTGTGGTTTTTTGACATTTTGGTCAACATCTTGCTTAACCAACATGTTGTAAGTGTCCTTGGGGTGTCCCTTGGCAATTTTGAATATTTTTTGTGGAGTTGGGACAAATTTTAGCTAAGGTGAACTTGGTGCTCTAGAAGGAAAAGGGGGTTCTAGGTATGGTCATTTCACATGCTATATGATGGGTTAGAGTATAGAAGCATGATAAACACACTTCGGACAAGATAGGTGCTAAAAAGTTGGAAAATGATATTGTAGAAAATAATCATGATTATTTTCTAAACTTGCAAAATTTATCACACTTGCTTTTAAGCATCTACTTATGATCCCTACACCCTATATGTCCCCTCACGTTACTTTGGTGCTACATTTTGTCTTTGATGGCCTCCATTGATTCTTTCACCACTTTGAAAGTTGCGTGTGCTACCACGGACTTGATTTGATGGAAATCTTGGTGGTCCCAGACTTGTAGACTTGTTTGATACATAGTCGTAAGCTCTACAGTTGATTTTAAGCCGCATTGGTGTCCTTTTGATGCCATATGTCAAAAATGACGCTTTGCGGTTTCTAGGACCAATTCTTGCTAGAAATGGCCTTTACTTGGTGATTTGACCAATTTCTTCATGGTACATTGTTCAAGGACACTATGGTCTACCTTCCCCTGAAGTTAGTTCCCAATTTGGACAACTTGCAAAAACCTAGATTATTTTGTTAGGGTATCCTGAGCCTAGTCTAAAGTTCCATTTGAGCGTAAACGGGCGTTCTATTAGCCTTGGGGTTTGGATGGTTTGATTTTGGTCAAATTTGGACACTTGGGCTAGTCACTATGGTCACTTTTGTCTTTGACAGTTCCTAGATTGCTATAGCTTGCTAGGGTTTTATGGAGTAGTCTAACCCTCATTCCCAAGTTCTAAAAGGTTCTAAACAAGGTTAGGAACTTACCTTAATATCTGGTGTGAAGCCATGTGATGCATGCTACAGCAGAAAGGTCAAAAAGTCGTTGAATTCTGGCTCTTTGGAGCTCTCCTCTAGAATGTCCAAGTAGAAATGAGGTTATTCTAGGGCACCTAAGATATCTATACCCTAGCTTTTTTGGACACTTTTATTCAAACTCCCCACTTAGTCCCAGTAAGTCCTAAAATCTACTTTAGCTTCAAAAATCACGCGATTTGGAGTTCGTTACCCCAATCAGTGAAGATTTTGCAAAATCATGCTTTGACGGCCTAATTTTGGCTTTCCGTCAACATTTTCCAAATTGAACCAATGACATGGCTCTTCCATCAAAGGATGTGGCTAATTATTATTAATTTCTTCTCTTTTTATTCTTGGAGTTAAGAAAAATTAGAAAATTACAATCAAAAATCAATTTAACAAGCCAATAATTAGTAGATTCAACCAAGGAGCATTGCTTATTTATGTTCTGGTAATTTTCTTCTTCTTGGCTCCAAAATCACCAAAAAAGTAACAAAATCAAGCAAATTGGCATAGTTTTTGGTCTTTTTTTACTAGTATTTAAACTATATGCAAGCATTTTTGGGGATTGTATGGGCATGTATCCCCTTTCTTTAGATATAAGGGCATTATCAGTTGATTATACAAGAAAACCATGCATTAACATAAGCACTTTCTGGTTTTATACTCAAACATTCCCTTTTATATGCTATCATATAGCAGTAAAATCCACTTTAGGTTCACTTTCCCCCCTCCTACTTGGAACACTCAAAATTGATTGTGTCTTATGTGTTGATTGCGCATGGGTTGAAACTTTGTGTCTGTGCATAGACCAATTTGGCTCTACCATGCTTTGGAGGTTTATGCAATTAAAAACACAATGCCATGCAAGAAAGGGGTGTTGAGCATAAAACTCAAGGATTTCTACTGTAGAGGTTTGCAAAGAACTTGTTCTTTTGAATAACACATTTTGCAACTGATACACTCTTCCACTCTTCCTTGATTGTTTTGTAGACTCTTTTTGGAGCTAGCACTTCTACCTTTTCTTCAACTAGCTTGGTTTGGACTTGGCTAATTTTTGGTATCCATTTTTTAGTAGCTCCCTTGGTTGGTTTCTCATGTTGACATTCTTTGGTCTCCAAATCAACTTTTGCACTGAACTTGGTTTCCTTGAAACTGTTGCAGTTTTTGGAGACTTTACTTTGACATTCCGACTTCTACTTTGTTGTTGCACTTTGTTTATCTGCTTGGGATTACCCTGTAGTTGAGATTTTGGTACCCAATATTGCCAAACTCCTTGCATCCTGGTGCGATGCTGGTAAAATCTGGCCGTCTAGGCATAAATTGGCTTTTTCTCTTCTGTACACATGGCATTTTTCTTTGAAGCTTTATTCTTTGGTCTTGAAAGACTATCTTTCCATTCCTCCTTGCTATAAGAAAAAGGCACTTGTAAATCTCTACCTTTTAAAGAGAGTTCTAGATTGTTTGCAGTCTAGTTTTGTACTGCCTTGTAAGTACGCATCCACGAAACTCCCAATACCATGTCTTCATCCATATGTTCATCTCGCAGGCATAGGAAATGATGCAGACAAGAAAATCCATTCACTAGTAAGTTCAGATTGATTGCCCCTAGAGTGGGCATTAGATTCTTATTGCATCCTTTGACCTTAGTGTGGCAAGCTTCTAGCGGTTGAGTTGTAGTTTTTCTATATGTTGAGTAGCTTACTGCATTGATCCTTTCTCCTGTATACGTGAGAGCCCTGACTTTGATCTCATTTTTAAGATCCCCTTCAATGCAAAGATCAATTCCATCTAGCCATTCATTATCTGTCTCTACCTCATCTTCTGCTAGAGCCTGTGTGAATCTAACCATATCCGATTGCATTGTACTGAGAGAAATTGGCTCTGTTTGAAACTTCATTACAGCTTTCTGCTTCAATATTCGAATGCGAGGTTCTTCTTGTGCTTTGTCTATCACTTGTTGTGTCTTTAAATTGCGTTCTTTTGATGAATGCACGCGTTCTAATAGCTCATGAGGTAGTGGTAGGTTATGATTCCTTAATCTACACTCACTAATCCAATTGGCCATTATCTCACCATCTACAGTTGCAAGTTTCACTACTCCACTAGGAGATACATCTTTGATTACAAAAGGTCCATCTCCTTTCTTTTTGAACTTTGGGATATGTTGTTGAGGCAAGCTTTTCCATGCATGGCAACCCCCCATATATTTTTGCTCTTTTACCAAAATATTTCCTATTATATAAGTTACTTTTGATTTTTTCTTCCTTTTTCACAAACGTTTTAGCCTTTATTAAATAAATAAGACTTATGCTAATCAATCACGATGTAGCATAAATAAGTAAGCTTTCTTTGTTGATCTCTCTTTTGACCTTAAATATTAAATATATATATTCTAAATTACAATATATATTTTAGTATTTTTAAATATATTTTTCATGTATGTATATTGTTCCACCCTACCAAATATTTTATTCACTAGTTTTCATTTTCAAACCTCAACCCCACTTTCAAATTTCAATAATACCTCCATCTAGATGATTGCCAATCTTTTCAAAACTCTAGGTTATGTTTTCATACACATGAAGGAGCTTACACTTGAAGGCAAGAGAGAAGTCCACTCAAAGGAGACCACCAAAAGACTTTTGCAGCCACAAATAATACATTATTTGGCTGAATTTTTTAAGTAGAGAAGAACCCCGAATCTGAAGGAGCGTTCAACATAAAAGATGTAGCTCGTGATCTCAACTTTTAGCTCAAAGTTTTTCAGAATTTTTGGAGTCATGAACGCGGAGCTATGATTTTTGTAGTGGACCCCAGTTTTCTCATGTAATGGTGACACAGGCCATCCCTAGTTTTCTTCCCACTATAATGGCTATGGTTCTACAAGTCTTCAAGCATGATTCCAAGAGACAAGGCTCTTTTAATGAGGTCTTGGAAAGTCTAGAGTGTTTCTATCACCATTTTGGGAGGATCCATCCTCATCAACAATTATCCACTTTCGACAACCTCTCTTATAATTTTCTTACCTCTCTCTTCTCTCCCCAATAAGCTTATGTCTATCCAAAGCTAGACTATTGTAAATATCTCCTATCCTCTACATCCTACCCACATTCTCTCTTCTTCTCTCTCTATTGACTCTGGTATTTTAAATAATGAGGAGACAAGATGGGAGCCACAGTCACATGCACCCCATTTTCCTAGTCACCAGAGTGGGACACTCACCTCAATTAGAAATATTGCTAAAACCTTCCCTCCTTCCCTATATAAGGAGGCCATGAGAGCTCACTAAGAAAAACACACACACACACACACCTATCCATACACACTCTTGTGCTACATTCTTGTAGCATGAACCCTAATCACATAATCACAACACCATCATCATCACCATCACCATGCACAAAAGATGAGCACCACACCTCCACACCACTTGTAATTAAGGGTTGAAGGCACAATTTCAAGAAGAAGAAGGGTGGAAACACTCATGATATTCCTCGCCATCAACTCCCATCTCTCCATTATGCCTCCTACGATCTTGTTCCCTTCTCATTTTCTTGCCATACGCTACCTATTCTATTCATCTTTTGCAAGCAATCAACACACTCCATGTTGGTGCCAAAAAAAAATTCGCCTTGGATACATCTCATTGTGAGTATGGTATATGCTTATTCCTTGCCATTTTTTTTCTGCTTATGTTAAGGTGTGCGGATTCGCCACCATACACACACACTCTCTCTCCCTCTCATATTCCTATCATCTTGCTACTTCCATCTTGAGGTGTGCGGATTCGCCACCTTTTGTATGAGAAGTGAGCATACATGCATGTATCCCTGACCTCGTTATCTTCCTTACTACATGCACGAGTAGCGAGCCCATTCTCACTCACTCACCACTCCTCTCACCTTATTCTCTAACCACCCCATTCCACATTTGGGTGTGGATCTTGAAATTGTTTTTCATGGCATGTTTCATTGTGTATATGTATGCGTCCTAGCCGCATATCTTGCTAGGTGGTGCCCCTATTGCGTATTCCCCATGATGAGGCCATTGTGCATAGTCTTGGTGTAGAGGCCACCGGGTCTATTTTTTTACTTCCGCCTCTCATTGTTTTAGTGAATAAACTAAAACTACAAGTGCTCAATCACTTCGTTTAAGAAATGGATTTCCCTATCACTTACCAATTCAATTGGTAATCCGAATCTTTGTAAAGATGCACTCATATAAGAATATTGTTGTTCTTCGTGCATCATTCTTTCTTGTGGCTCGTGCTTCTGACCATTTAGTTAGATAATTTGTTGCCACAATGATATGTTGAGATTGCATCCTATAAGCAGGTGGTTGGATTGGTCCTACAAAATCTATTCCCCATTTTGCAAAATCACGTGCTCCCATCATTAGCCTTAGTGGCATGTTATCTACTCTCATTGGCATTTGTGCCCTCTGACATGCATCACATCTCCTTACAAATTCTTTGGTATCAGCAAATAATGTTGTCCACCATATACCTGCCATTAAAATAGCTCTAGCAGTGGGGTCACTAGAAAAGTGTTCTCCTGCTAAACCTGTATATCATGGCTTGCTTTCAGAACGCTTGCAGGTTCAAGCTCCTGACCCGCATTCTTGAGTTGTTATTTAGCATCCTGCAGTCGATTTCTAAGATGGTCACTTGCACTCATGATGTGCTACCAATCAGACAGCGCAAAATATGACAAGCTTGTTGTCACTTTGTGAGAGTTGTTAATAGAGAGGGGTGTTGCCCTGGCAGCAGAAACAACGTTCGGAGCCACTTGGCCAACGCAATCGTCCTTTGTTTTTGCGGAGCCCTCCTTTGTTTTTTGACTTGAGGGGTGGGTATTACGCACCCTCCACTTTTCAACATGGGCATCGTAGTATCCTTTTTCTCGAAGGTCCTGCAAATGCTGGAAAACAAAATTAGCCCAATTGAACTGCATGGTTGAGCCACTTGTGTTAACTGAGCCGGTGTCACTTAACAGGAGCTGCTAAAGATGAAAGCCTTATGAATGCACATCGAAGATGAATATGAAGAAACAGTGAAGATTGGAGTTCCACACTTTTCACATTTTTCCAAAATGGCCATGTATTGTAATTTCTCGATTTATTTAGCCATTGTGATAATTGTAACATGTTACGGGCTCAATAAGAGTTCCATGATGTAGAGCATAGGTCACTTAGTGTACTTGGGTTGTAGATACAATAAGTGTGGAGCCTCATAGGTCTTGGGTGCCGGACATTACACATTTTAGACCTTGGCGAAAGTAGAAAAGCCAACTTTGTAAAGTTTTAATCAAGTTCTGGATAAGGAAATACATAGCGTGAGCTAATGGCGCTCACTCCTCTCCTTCTCTTGCTTCCTACTCTCTCCCCGGTTGTCACATTGCAGTCGTGTTTGTTACATTGCAACCGCACGTAAGAGCTCTACGCATTGACATAAGCAGTTCACTGTAATTTGTAGCTTTTGGCGTCGCCAACCCGCAGCCTAATTTCATCATAACTAGGAATTTACACTTTCAAATAAAAAACTAAGTATAGGCGAGGTATTGGGGCATCATTGCTAAGCATTTAGATGTATTTGGGGTCGAAAATGACTAGTTCAAAAATCCATTGCTGTTAATAATCGCGATTTTGGAACTTGACCTAAAGTGGTTTTTGAGACCATAAGCATGTGTTCTTAGGTCTTATAAGTATTCACTAGAAGTTTCGTCACATTTGGATGTCATTTGATGCTGTAACAGATGTGATTTGTTTGACGATGAGCGATTGGCTTTTGGTGATTTCAGTCACTTTAGTGTAGCTTGAGTTAGATGTGAGTAGTTAGTTGTTTTCCGAGAGATTGATAACCTCTTGTAGCCTCTATGCACTAGTCGATTCAGCTTCGTCCCATGGATTGACAATTTAATCGTGGTTCTCGCTAATACTGCAATAAGATAGGATGGTGAGGTTAGACATGCGTCCCACATTTGGCGCCGCTGCCAGGGACGAATAGACCTAAACTAGGGAAAACACGAGCATCTTGTGTAGTTGTCCATTAACTTCCTCCAGGTTCACCTATAGTAAAACTTTCTTTTTAGAAATCGCATAGCTTAAGATTATCGTCTTTTGCTATGTAGAGGTAGCTTGGAAGTAATCGTACTTGTCGAGTGCCTTTAGAATTGTAGAATTGTAGAGATAGAGTAGGATTTTGAGAATGATTGATAGATGAGACAAGTCTTAAGATCAATGCTCAGGAAACCATAAAAAACAACAAAACTAGTGTTTGTGGACACTTTTCCACAACTCCATTGAATGAGAATTTAGGAGTAGGGTAAGTAGGATCCGAGGTGGATTTCAGAACATTGCTCTCTCTAAAAGAATCATTGTGAGTTGTTATTGGAATTTGCACAGTTCAGGTCTATGGCTAGAAGTAGTATGAAAAGACTCCAAACCACTCAATCCAACTCGAGAGTAAGCCTTAAAGTTGTATGAACCAGTGGGTAAGCTCAAGGATACTTTGAGGTAAAATTTTCAAGAGTTGACCAAAACTCAAATTATTTATTTTTTCTTGACATTTTAGGCCAAATTAAGTTTTGACTTGATTCATACGCTCAAAATAGATCATGAAAAGATTGTCCAGTGAAAAAGTTCAAAAAAGTGTCAGTTTTGGGCTTAAAGTTAATAATCGTGATTATTAACTTTCAGCTCAGATTTGACCAAGGTTCATACCATTGACTCATTGCATGTGTACAAACAACTTTTGTAAAGGCACAAAAGATTTGGATCACCAAACTAGCAAAAAACTAGGTAAAAACTAAAGTTTGTACTGACTTTCTGAGTCTTGAGTGTAAATTGGGGAAAAATTTGTCCAAACTTGATGAAATTTGATTCATAGGCTTATATTGATGTGATAAATTTGTGTACGTGATCACTTGATCAAAAAGATGAAAAAATTTATCAGTTGTAAATAATTACGATTATTTACATCTGTCCTATTTTTAAACTTTTTTGACCAAGTCAGTATACCACTAGTTTTACCATGTTGTAATAAGCCCACAAACCAAATTTGGTAACATTTGGATCATTGGATTGAAAATTGTGACCAATTTTGCAAAGTCAGTCTACGGACAGAAAACTGATGACCATTTGACCAAAAATTATCCAAACTTGATGAAACTTGGCTAGAGACCTTAAGTTGAGTTCCTTAACAGATCTGTGTCAATATTGGGACAAGAACTTGCAACAATTTAGCTAGAGTAAATAATCGCGATTGATTACATCTGCTTCAAAAATTGACAATCTTGCACATTTGAGTATACCACAAGGTCAAGCATACCAAGTACACCACATAAATCAATTTTAATGAAATTTGGATCACAAAAGTGAGACTTAAGCCAAATTCTTGAAATCAGAGTCTGCGGACACGAAACAGTTGATAAACTTGATGAGTCTTGTCCAAATTAAGTTTTAACTTAGGTCAAAAGTAAATAATCGTGATTATTTACTTTTAGGTCAAAAATGACCAAGGTTGATACCATAGACTCTAAGCATGATTGCAAACATCTTTTGTGAAGGCTCATAGAGTTTGGATCACAAAACAGGCTAAAAACTTGGTAAAAATTGAAATTTATACTGATAGTCGAGAAATTGAGTTTGACTTGATGAATCTTGTTCAAATTAAGTTTTAACTTGACTTAGAGGCTCAAAATAGATTAAAAAAAGACTGTCCAGTGAAAAAGTTGAAAAAATTATTCATTTTAGGTCAAAAGTAAATAATAGCGATTATTTACTTTTAGGTAAAAAATGACCAAGGTTGATACTATAGACTCTAAGCATGATTGCAAACATCTTCTGTGAAGGCTCATGAAGTTTGGATCACAAAACAGACCAAAACCTTGATAAAAACTGAAATATGTACTGAATGTCGAGAACTTGAGTGTGACTTGGTAAATCTTGTTCAAATTCAATGAAACTTGACTCATAGGCTTATATTGTTGTGTTAAACAAGTGTACATGATCAGTTGACCAAAATTATGCAAAAAAATACCAAAAGTAAATAATCGCGATTATTTACTTTTGAGAAAAAAAAATGTAGTAAATAATTACGATTATTTGCATTTGCTCCAGAATTGAGAAATTTTGCACAACTGAGTATACCACACGGTCAAGCACATCAAGTAGACTCCACAAATCAAATTTGGTGAAGTTCGGATCACAAAATGGAGACTTAAGCCAGATTCTTGGAATCAGAGTCTGTAGACACTAAATAGTTGATAACTTGGACAAATCTTGATCAAATTCAACCAAACTTGTCTAGAGACCGCAAGAAGGTAATTACTTGGCAAAACAAGCCCAAAAAGTGTAGATACTGAAAAAACTAAATAATCGGGATTATTTACTTTTGAGCCCCAGAAACAAGATTTTGGACTTTCGAGCTTGTATAGTGTTAGAACAACATAATACAAGGCCACTGGCCAAGTTTGGGTTCCATCGGATCAAAATTAATACATGATTACTCAGTTTTCAAGTTGTAGATTAGTCCTTTAGCTCCTTGCAAGGATAGAATTTGGAAATCTCAATTGCTAACTCACTTAGCTCAGATTGAAGAACCAGGTTGCAGGCAAAGGATTGGGAGCTTGACAAGAGCTGAATTCAAGTCACGTGGAAAAAATGGATAACAATCTAATCTGCAGGTTAGGTTATTCAAGGCCTAGATTTTCATCATTTCAAAGGCTACAATCAATTCTGACACTTTCGAGCTAGAGTTAATCAACTCTTATGATTCTAAGAGAAATCAACTGCCAAAAGTACTTTGGCAAAAGCAGTCTTATCAAACCCGAGCAGAAATGTTTTTGCTAATCAATACCAAAATCTGCTAGGAGACAATTTTTATAGAACCAGTCGACATGGGACTCATCTGGAGCTGAGAGTTCAAGTACAGTAGAGCAAGACAGTAGCAGTGGTAACACAGGTACAAGTGCAACAGAGCAGATTTTACAACTATATGGCTACAATGGAGATAAAGTCTTATATGCAGATTCAGAAGGCCATAGATTTCTAATGAGCAGGAAAAGCAGCAAAGGAGCCAAGATCTTATTGAACAAAGTTAAACCATATTTTGAGAACTCCTAGATGTTCACAGACTTCAATGGAGCCAGGTATTGCAAGCTCAAAGATGAAGTGCAGATAGAAGTTCAGATAGTCAACCCAAGTGTTTATCCAAAAATCTGCACAAGCCAATAAAACATACAGTTATTGCATATGCAATCAGGGTCATTGTACATGGACTACAATGGTCAGATCTATAATCGAGAACCAGAAATGAAAGATCCAACAGATCAACCAATTGAAGCCAGTCTAATTGGAGAACCGAGCCAAAGACGGTACAAAGGTCAAGATGGAGCATTCTACAACTTGATGCTTACTGTTTTAAAAGAAGATGCCGACAACTTGGCCAACATAGAAGCAGAAAATTCTCAACTAGAGCTTGACATGACAAAACCAAATGAAATACCACCAGTCATGGCGTATTGCCCAGATTGTGAACGAAAAGATGGACATTTTTTTGAAGATTGTCCAAGAAACCCATACAACAAGGGCACATCAACCACCAAGCAAGGTACAGAGCAAATTGGAAATGTGAATCTCGATGTAAGTGCATTTAACTTGTCACTTTTAATGCAATTAGATGATTCTACATTACCATTAGAATCACTAGCAAAAACACTGCAAGTTCAAAATCAGCATAAAGATGCATAGGCACCTGAAAAGCTTAAAATTGATTCCTTGAACAACAAATTCTTGCATGAATTTGGTCAAGGTGTCCAGATATCATCGAAGGTTGAAATTATTGTTAGGTTTGCAAATGATTTTGCATCCACGACCACAAGTGTGCAATCATTCACGAGTCTAAGGGACACATCAGACAGAATGATGTTAGCTTTGTATGGTACACATTATTCATATGCACACTATGTAGACCAAAAAGGGCAACTATACAAAAAGGATTAACCAGTGTTTGAACGACCCACATACTAGCTCATAGAAGTGTGTCCAGTGATAGATTTTAAAGGATGGTTCATTTTAGAGGAGATAATCTATTATAGCCCATCCTGTATAGAGCTAAAGGATATTACCCAAGTGAATCTAGAAATCTGTTCAGAGCCAAATTCTCCTCCATCGGAAATAAAGCTTCGATGTTGTGACCAAACGAGCATATACTTCGACCAAAACAGTCGTAATATAGATGAGAATCTAGCATCTATGACGCCTTAGGTCTTGAAACCACAAAAGCTCATATCATAGGAGACCCATTGGATAGACAATATCAGGGTAAAGATAATGCTATCTAAAGCTTGACTTGGGGGATAATTTGTCATGTTTCACAAAGATACATAGGAAACTATGCAGAAGGTTTACAAATGCCAAACGCTACCCAAAGTGTACCTTCACAATCCCAAAAGGTGAGACTCAACCAGAGAAACAGTTTTGAGCTCTCACAATGAAGCAGGCTATAATGATCACTCTAGGAAGGGGGGATTTGTAAATTTATCAAGCTCAGCTCTAGTACCAAAAAATGCTACACCAGTTAGAATCCCAAGAACTTCTAGCCAGCATACCCCTTCAAAGAAGAAACCATTGAAAGATTAGATGGTTGTTGGAAGTTTTCCATTGACCCAGAAACCATCAAAATTTGCAGAAAAAATATTCTATGAAGATCATCGGGGACAAAAGTTTCAATTGATTTCCACAAGTCAAAGTCAAAAGCCGAGAAATCCCATAGTGTTTAAACAGTTGCATGAGACCAAGCTTGCATATGCATATCAAGATGCACATGGTAACGAATATCAGCAATATCTTGACCTTGTACAAACCCATGTGGATGGTACATCTGAAGTCAAAGACTATCTGAAGATGATGCAAACCCTCAAGTTGCCAGAATAGGTGACGGAAAAATCAAGATCAATGAAAGTTAAAGTCCAGAAAGATACACAAAGGTCACCAAAATCTCCTACAAAGAGAGATATTTTGCCAGAAATTACAGTGGATATTCTAAGATCAAAAGTTACTTAAATATAGGCACACAATGCTCAACAATTGCAAGAAAAAGATGCGGTATTACAACAAAACGAGCCAACATCAATTGAAGCACGTGATCAAAGCAAAGAAGATGCAGATAAAGCTCAACCAAAGGACACTACCACAACAAAAGTAGTCAATAAAGAAAGAAATCCTGAGACGATCAAGTGCAAAATTGTTCGTGAGAATGAAGAAAAGCGGTCAAAAGAAGTAAAGCTAGAATTTCAGCTAGATAAGAATCTCATGTCTTTTTGCACTTGGAAAAGATGTGGCCAACCACAACTGGAAGATGCTCCTGAATTTGTGAGCATATCAGGAAACAAATGAGCAGAATGCTGGGGAATTATCTCCACCACCATTGAAGTAAGTTCACAGATCATCAAAGCTCAATTCCACGTGATCACAGCAAAGGATATGCTAGAAGGCATCATAATGGGAATGCCAATGGCCCAAAAGGTCCTAGAGATATAGAGTTCAATGAAGATGCAGTCTTCATAGACAACAAAGAATGAAGACCAAGACTGGTCACCCGCGGGCGACAGTACAAAGTCCTCAAGCCCAGTTAAAATGGAGATTGATGCCAAAGCAAATCTTATTGAAGATGATTCATCTCCATCATTTAGAACTTCAAAAGAGCTTAAAGCAAATCTGGCAATAGCAAGTGCAGATCAAACAGAACAAAAAGCAACCACGATAGCCATTGAGCAAAGAATTCCACCAGAGCCAGAAGTTAAGAACAATGAGGTTTCAAACAACCAGGAAGAGATAGAAAGTCCAAAGATCAATCAGAGAGTGCCAGTCAAATCAGTTGATGCAAGCCACATTGGAACACAAAGTCTCACGATACTCTGCATAGAGACACAATCAGATCAAGATGAGACCATGGAAAAAGAAAAACAAATACAAAGATCTTCAATAGAACCAACAATGAGAATAGCTATAGTTCTCAGCAGTACAAAAGGAGCAAGTGTCAGATGCAATGCTCTACAGGATAAAGAAGCAAAATACAATATGGTTGCAGAGAACATCCAAAGGATCCTTTAGATCACTCCATGCAAACATGATAGAAAAACAATGTGAGGTTTGCATACAAGTAAAAAAGAAACGGTTGCTACCCTTAGCATCCAAAATCATGAAGAGCAGGTGAAGTTTCAGGTGAAGCCTTGAAAGGAAATTCTTGCAGATGTCATCCTTGGACTTCAGTGGAACACAAGGCCTACAAAGAAGATAAAATGCTAATACTCTCTTCTCCAAGAGGTGGCCAACAACAATTATAGGTACCGTTAATGCTAGATTTAGAGTTGCAGGAGTCACTAGAATCAAATACAAATCGTGGAGACAAAAATAAAGCTAAAGTGGAACTTCCATCGATTAGCAAAGAAGGTGTGAAAGCATATGCCTCTGCATCAAAGAACCCTCATGGATAAGCTTCTTCAAGAAAGTTAGGCTTTTAAAACTTCAAGTCAATTGCTGACCCAACTGAAACCTCAATGGAGACACCCAGAAAAGAAAAGGTATATCAGCCAAAGTACTCAAGAAAGCAAAGAAAAGTTAAGCAAGTGTTCATTCCGAGCAGTTTAGTCAAAGTCAATGATTCAATTTGGGTTAAAGACGGGAAATCAACACAAAAAGACAAACACATGGGATAGATAGCATCACACAGGAGCTTAAAGGAACAAGAGTATTGTGGAGGTAACAGACAGATATGGGTGCCAATACTGCAGGTTAGGGCATATGAAGTAACTTCAAGTCCCTCCCAAGAAAGAAGGCCCACAAGGTATCAACCTTGACAATATCCTAGCACACCTAAGAAGCAGGTAGACAACAAAACAACATTGAAAGATGCTAAAGTCAACCACAACTCTCAAGAGTATATAGAACAAAGATGGATATCAAAGGATCTTCCTCTCAGACAAGGATTCTACACAGTTTATACAAATATTTGGCTACCAGCCAACTGCAACTACACCAGACCTGCATGAAGATCTAAAAAACTCAACAAGACCTAGATCAAGGCAAAGTCAACAAAGAAGTTACAAATGTCATCAAGAGATTTGGATTCCTAAGTCTTCCAATGCTCCAGCTAGTCAAAATCCAGATGTCGATAGCCAACAGAGGCCTACAACAACATCAAAGACTCCTATCAACAGGCCTACTTGGAGAATCAAACGGATAATGGAGTCTTCACAGTCAAAGAAGGACAACCCAAACAACAAGAATCCAGATTCAAACATGATAAAACAGGTATGAAAAAAGAAACCTTCAATGCCAACTTGGTCCTTCACTAATCCTCTTTTTGAGGATTCAAGCTTACTTTTACCTGAAGAAATGTTTGTAGTAAGCACAAGAATGTGAAAATTCAAGTCGCTAGGGTGCAAAAAAAACTCTTTGGCATAGTCAAAATCAAGTTGTTGAGCCATAAAATGAGCAAAGCATTAGTCCTAAAGCTTCAAGTCATATTAAACTATGTGCTAAGAGTCGTAGTTATTAGGCTTATGCTCAAGCTGGAAGAGTTGTGCATATCTAAAGTCATGTTGCTCGTGCTAGATGAGATGAGCATAAGAGTCAAAGTCTATTAACTTTTAGTTGGTGGAGTTTCATAGAGTCCAACACTCACACACAGTGCACAATTAGATGAGAGCACATATCCTCATCAACAAAAACCATTCTTAAAGGGGTGCCAGCTTGCAAAGCAATGTCATATGCTTTTATAGCATTAGGAAGAGAATGGGGTCTAGGAGGGCCTCTTTATTTGGCAGTTTAAGGAATGGCTAATTTTTTCTTAATAGTAATTTGAAATCCCTCTTTAAAACCAAGAGGTGAGAATAAAAAGAAAAATAAGGGCCTTTCCATGGTTTTCTACAAGTCAATGTTGTAGTTTGAGTGGTTTTAAACTTGATATTTTAAAAAAGGATGGTTTTCCTCTTTAAAGGTTCAAATGGAAAGTATTTTTTGATGAGGGATCTTACAATAACCTTGTGGCAATTTAAAAGGTCCTCCTAAACCCCATTCCCTTCCTAATGGCTACACCATCTTTCTGAATAACCCCTCAAAATCTTTCTTGCACAACATATTGTTTTCCATGCATTTCTCTGTATGCATAAATAGGATGTCCCACCATTGGACATATGCATTAGACACTCTTTTTTGCTTCCACCGATGCACCTTGAGTGGACTACAACAGGCAAACCAATGTTCCATCATGCTACCCTTTCATATTTGCTGCCTTTTAAATTCCATATCTATCAGCAAATAATCCCTTGAGTACTTTATTAATATTTCCAATGCTAGTAAGTACTCCAATAATGTGTGTATCCCAAGGGAACTTTTTTCCCACTGGATTTTTTCCCTTTGGTCATCCAGGTATTAGACCCTAATTTAGAACCTCGTCATTCTACTTCCCTTGTATATACTTTTCATAAATAAACAGAAGCCTCATCATGATGCTATTACAACAGACAAATGCAACATCATCTCTCACATCAAACATATTCAGACCAATGAAGATGCTGCAACAAATTGAAACTCATCAACAAATCCAATCACCAATGAAGACGATCAGCCCATCAACAACCAATCAAAACCTTCCACAGCCTCCACGGACATTTTTCAACAGTGCCCGAGGACGCGCACTAAAATCGGAAGGGGGGAATGTTAACTGAGCCGATGTCAGTTAACAAGAGCTGCTAAAGATCAAAGCCTTAGGAATGCACATCGAAGATGAATATAAAGAAGAAATGAAGATTGGAGTTACACACTTTTCATATTTTTCCAAAATGGCCATGTATTGTAATTTCCCAATTTATTTAGCCATTGTGATAACTGTAACATGTTACGGGCTCAATAAGAGCTCCACGATGTACATCATAGGTCACTTAGTGTACCTCTGTTTGCAGAAACAGTAAGTGTGGAGCCTCAAAGGTCTTGGGTGCTGGACATTACACATTTTAGACCTTGGCTAAAGTATAAAATCCAACTTTGTAAAGTTTTAATCAAGTTTTGGATAAGGAAATACACAGCTTGAGCTAAAGGTGCTCACTCCTCTCCTTTTTGCGCTTCCTACTCCCTCCCCGGTTGTCACATTGCAGTTGTGTTTGTTGCATTGCAACCACAGGTAAGAGCTCTACGCATTGATGTAGTTTAAAAAGTCATACTACGCACACACGCAGAAAGGGTTCGTATAAGAAGTATGATCCCTTCGTTACCCTCATCTTTGTCTTTTTTTCTTTTTAGCTTAGTTCACAGTAATTTGTAGCTTTTGGCCCCGCCGACCCGTGGCCTAATTTCATCATAACTAAGAATTTACACGTTCAAATAAAAAACTAAGCATAGGCGAGGTATTGGGGCGTCATTGCTAAGCATTTAGATGCATTCTGAGTAAAAAATGACTAGGTCAAAAATCCACTGCTGATAATCGCAATTTTGGAACTTGACCTAAAGTGGGGTTTGAGACCATAAGCATGTGTGCTTAGGTCTTATAAATATGTCCTAGAAGTTTCGTTACATTTGGATGTCATTTGATGCTGTAACGGATGTGATTTGTTTGCCGATGAGCAATTGGCTTTTGGAGATTTTAGTCACTTGAGTGTAGCTTGAGTTAGATGCAAGTTGTTAGTTGTTTTCCGAGAGATTGACAACCTCTTGTAGCCTCTATACACTAGTCGAGTCAGCTTCGTCCCATGGATTGACAATTTAATCGTGATTCTCGCTAATACTGCAATAAGATAGGATGGTGAGGTTAGACATGCATCCCAAACTTGCAATTGCTACTGGACTAAATTGTTTTACAAAACGCTTTGCAAAAGCCGAATTAATTTCCATCTTGGTGGAGACCTTCTGGTACACCCTGTAGTGCAGCTGAAGTACTTGGGATGGTGAGGTTAGACATGCGTCCCACAACTTGCAATTGCCGCTGGACTAAATTGTTTTACAAAACCCTTTGCAAAAGCCGAATTAATTTCCATGTTGGTGGGGACCTTTTGGTACACCCTGTAGTGCAGCTGAAGTACTTGGGCGTACATGTCGCCATGAATGCTACTACAGTTGAAGCGATATTTGTTGCGATCCTTTGGCTCTCTGAATACACTGAACCACTCCACATCTGTAATCCTCTCCCACTTCACCAATTTGGGGTTGGCACCGTCCATGGAGAGGCCATGGACAACATTAAACTCTTCTACTGTTACACAAAACTTTTCCTACAATGGGATGTTCAGCTTGGGAGAGCTTTCCATCGACTTGTACATCACACAGAATTATAA
The DNA here is from genome assembly GCF_014529385.1 of Adiantum capillus-veneris. Lineage (NCBI taxonomy): Eukaryota > Viridiplantae > Streptophyta > Polypodiopsida > Polypodiales > Pteridaceae > Adiantum > Adiantum capillus-veneris. The sequence goes on along the minus strand of NC_140941.1, from coordinate 157,004,772 downwards.
GATTAAAACCTTACAGAACTCCACTAGAATAGGGCTGTCAAGTAATTTCTACATAGGCAATTGCGTGGGCTCTCCTTAGATGCAATCATCTAAGCATGCACCTTGAATGCCTAAGGCAATGCACAAGCACCTGATCAGTGTGAGAGAATCCACAACAAGATTGCAGCCAAGGGCTACTGCAAAAACAAGCATATAAGCTAAATGCATAGTCCTCTGTGTTGATTGCAACATATGCCTTGCTTGACTTACAACTTCCAAATGTGGCTCTCTCATTGAAGAGAGAGAAACAGAGAGAGAAAGAGAGAGAGAAAGAGAGAGAGAGAGAGAGAGAGAGAGTACTTGAGTCCTGCTTCCCCTTCCCTACATGCATGTACTTCGAAATTCGGGATCCTTGGGAATTAAAAGCCTTCAATCTTCTGCAGGGCGAAGGAGAAGCAACATAACCTTTGCCCCTTGACTTCCTTCTCGATGGAGTACTATCAAGATTGCTGTCAGAGGTGGCTGGCTCTAGTGGTGAGCTATCCTCCACTTGGGCTGACTGCTTGCCTCTGACTGCAGACCTGCTTGCAGCTGGCAATTGCTTTCCTCCCTCTCTCTGACATGTGGCCCCTGCACCGTGCTTCCCTCCATGCTTCACGACTACACCACTACGTCAATGTAACGACTGAGCTTAACTATTTGAGATTTTAAAAATATTACGATTCATTTTTTTGAAGTCCAAGTATACACTTTGTATAGTTCATGATGGTGGCCCACACACTTGAAAAAACATGACTGTCCTATCCATGTGTTATGCTTACAAGATGTGCACGGTTGGCGTATGTTAACTAGCACAAAAAGTGCGACACCTTAACATGCTTTCACCCTTTTACAAATGTATAAACATCTCCCCTCATCATTGGCTAGTATACGCCCAAGCTCACCAATATTTGAAGATTTTGGTCTTCAAATTTAGCAAGGTACATCTATAGTAGAGTGAGCTTATTGTTAGCATTGGTCTTGTTCCTTGGGGTTGATACATAGAAGTAATATTCCATCCCTATTCCATTGATTTAATCATCCTACTAGAAATTGATACATAGCAGATTGTTCAATTAACCTAGAGATCAATGGAAGAGGTATTTGGGAATCTACTTGAGCTATGTTCATGAAAGAAACTAAGTTCTCCGACCATCTAGGCATCATGATTGAAAACAGGTAATGATCTGGCATGTCATCATTGACTCCTGTTGGTGATTCCCCTAACACAACTCTTGATAGATGATCATCCCTTTGATGCGTGGTCCCTTTATTAACTACCATCGTGAAGTCAAAATCCAGGAGAATAATGAACCATCTCACTATTTGTTATGTATTGCATGGTTGGTTCACTAGATAGAGTAGGGCTTGGTGGTCCACAAAGAACACAAACTTGTTTGCTAATAGGTAATGTCTATACTTCTTGACTGTATAGATCATTCCTAATCCCTCCCTCTCTCAGTGTTCGTGTATTTTTTCTCAGCAGTGTTTAATTGTCTATTGGAACAAGATATCGGAAAATATAGTTTTCCTTCCCCTGGTTGGGCCAATATACATCCAATAGCAAAATTGGACGCATCTACATGTACATGGAATATCTTATTACTATTGGCCCTATGTTGAGATAGATCTGTAAGCACATGTCTATATTCTAACCCTTATTCCATTTTATTTCCCCACATTAAATGATCAATTTAATATGAGAAAATCCTTTGGGTTGGTTAGATATTAGATTTTATGACATTACCTCTCTCTTGAAATCATAGCCGTCCTCGACTATGAGGTAGAAGAGATAAAGCCTTAGTCATTAGTCAATGTTTCTTAGCGAGTAGAGGATCCCTTTTTACCCTACGACATCTTTCCAAGATGGATGACTAATCCATTTGGTCTACTTGGTGTTTGAGAGACACAAACATGATTCTAAGCATGCATACTATTTAAATTTGTGCACAATAAAAAGAGAATTAGTCTTATAAGACAAAAACATTGGTCATTTGAAAGAAATTTGTACATTTGCTTACTCTAATGTAGCATTGTAAGGATTGACAAGGTTCATACTATCCTTAAGCTGTATTCCATTCATCCATCTAGCATCTTCGAAAGGATAATTTTTGAAATTAATAAGATACCATCGGATAATCTTACCATGTCGACATTGTACCTTGTCTTCATGCCGATGGATAGCTTCGGGTTATAGCACCTCTTCTTGGTCTTCGATTTTGAGAGGGTCTTCAATAATTGATTCACTTGGTGGCTCTCCTTTGTAGAGCTTAAGTAGGCTCACCTGAAAAGCAATGTGTATGAGCCAATGGTTGGGCAATCTAAGTTGATAACCCATCTCATTGATTGGCTTTAAAATTTGAAAAGGACCATAGTATCTTGTTGCTAGTTTAGCATAATACTTTTGATGGCCATAGGAGTTTTCCCCGTCGTTTGCCTCAATTGAGCCTTGGGAAACTTAACTAAGACCCAATCATTTTCTTTGAACATTAAGTCCCTTATGTGCTTGTCAGCCAATAGCTTTTTGCCTTTGTTGAGAGATGGATATAGCCTCCTTAATCTTTTGAAAAGATTCCTGTAGGTCACGGCTATACTCATCGGCATCGAAGATCTTCCCATGTACTTTAAGTAGCAAGGGGCTTTTAGGTCTTCCCTTTGATTTCAAAAGGTCGTTTTTCCGTAGAAGTATGTACAATATTATTGAACGCGTACTCTACAAGAGGTAAGTACTTTCCCACTATAAGCGTTGATCTACTTCTGTAACATACATACATGAATTTCTCACGAAGGAAGTGCGTAACACATAGCCTATTTCCGTGGAGAATATAACCATCCTGCAAGGTGAATGGTTCCTCTCTCTTCCCCAAAGAAAGGGCTAACATTATGTCTCTAAAGTCAGGTTTAGTAGCATACTCATCTATAGACACCACATTAACTTTTGGTCATCGTGCAAGTGCATCGGCCACTTGATTGTGCTTACTAGCAACGTGAGCAATATGAAAATAAAATTGCGCAAGAAAATTTGCCCACCTCATTTGTTTGTCGGAAAGCTTGGTTTGTGTCATGAAGTACTTGAGACTTTGATGGCCTGTTTGTAGAATAAATAGGGTCCCCAATAGATAGTGCTTCCATGTGTGACGTGTCTAGGGCATGTAGAACGACTAAAATCTCTTTATCATAAATGCCTAAGACCCATTCATCGTATTGACCCTTCGGCTCATCAACCAGTGAATTTGCGGTAGGGTCTAAAGATTTTCTCCATTAGACAATTGAACATGGGTGATGCATTAGTCAAGCCAAAAGGAATGACTAGATATTCATGAAGGCCAAACGTTGTACGAAACGCGGTCTTTATGATATCGTCATCCACTTTCCTTATTTGATGATAGCCACTTTTAAGGTCAATCCTACTGAAGAAGGTAGAGCCTTGTAGTTTATCAAACAGATCTTCTACCTGAGGCACGGGAAATCTGTTTTTGATAATGATATGGTTTAGTACTCGATAGTCCACACACATGCGGTATGTACCATCTTTCTTTTTCACTAAATGGACTAGAGAACAAAAGGGAGAGGAGCTAGGCCTCACCATCCCTTTGTCTACCAATTCTTGTACTTGCCTCATGATCTCCTCTTGTTGAGCTAGGGAAACTCGATAAGGAGGCTTGTTAGGCGGTCAGCTTCCTAGTAGGAGCTCAACATTAGGGAAAATGTGAACCCCAAAAGGGCCCTTTCGATTCAAATATTCTTTTGGAATATGCTCTCTATACCAATGAGAGGGGTCTTGTGGCCACTGTCCCACCAATTTTTATTTATTTTTTGAATGGCCATAACTTGAGCATTTTAACTTCAAATTTAACAGACAATAGTGCATTTGGATTGCATTGCCGAGCTCTTTCCATAGATATGTTACATGATACAATTTTGAGGTACGTAGATATGGGCTATCCATGCCTCCCCTGTTATGTCCTATTGTTGACTAAAATATGATTGGTTGCTCTTACAAGGCCCCGTAGGGGTTCATATTTTTCCTAATGATTCGATGGTCATCATCCCCTCGTTTTGGAGGTAAGTCCATAGGGATATCATCAATGAACACATCGTGGAATCCTTTTAGAAAATTAGACAACTCTAACTCTTCTTGATTCCTACCATTTACAGTTGATGAAACATTAGGATCTTTTAGGGACTATTTGACAAAAATCATGTACGTTGAAACTGAGCTTTTCATTGATTTATCAAAAGCAGGAGGATTTACAAGTGGTATAGTACAACCAGACTCATTAGCATCTATATACATGCTCTTTCCCTTGTAGATGAAGTAGATTCTCCTTTCAGGGAACTTCATGTTGGCAGTCATGCAGTTGAACCATGGTGCCCCTAGGATAGCATACTCATGTTGGAGAGAAGAGATGACAAAGTCTTCTTTGTCGACATAGATTTGGACATGAAGCCTCAACCTCCCCATCAAGGGAGTCACGGAGGCTTGTTGTTCCTTGAAAGCGGTGTCGGCCCGTTACAGTATCTCCCATCTCCATTGATATGAAGTTGTGAGTAGAGCCAGGGTCAAACACGATGAAGGCATCAAGATCCCTTACCTTTCTTCAAGCATAGAAGAGATATGATCCTTTGCAATGAGTGTCCTCTTTTGGAGCTTAGATAGTGGAAGCTCTAGGAGTCTCATTGCGGGCATTTCTCTTGGGGCAAGAACGATAGCCATGTCCTTGCTCCCCAAACTTAAGACATTTATGGTCCTTGCCAAAAGCTTCAAGCTCTTCAGGAGAGAATTTGTTTTTACCTTTGTAAACTCCCTTATCCTTGGACGGATTGTTGTTGTTGTTGTTGTTGGAATTGCCTTGGGAAGAATTTTGGGCATTGGTTTTCCCCTTTGCATCACTCTTGTCTTTGTTTTCCATGGGCTTGACATTCCATCTAGCCCCTTGTTGGAAATTGATGCACGAAGCAACCATGGTGTGGTGGATTACTTTGGTGATAGAACCAGGCCGTTGGAGTTGACATACTTGGCCATCTCTACAGGTAATCCCTCACAAAATTGTTGCTTTTGCTCAGCGAAGTCTGTCTTTTGAAAGACAGTAGCTTGAGATGTAAATCTCAAAACTTTTCCACCAGGCCATCGAGAGTTGACATACTCGACCATCCCTTTAGGTAATCCCGCACAAAATTGTTGCTTTTGCTCAGTGAAGTCTATCTTTTGAAATACAGTAGCCTTGAGATGTAAATCCAAAAACTTGTCCACATATTTGTAAATAGACTCATGGGAGAGAAGCTTCAAACTTTGCCATTCGATAAGCACTTTTTCCTTTGTATCGCTTGGAAGAAATTTCTTCATGATGGAAACTCGTAGAGTTTTCCATGTCTTTGGGGCTTCGCCATTGCTAGGAAGGATAGCCCATCATTGACGAGCCAATTTCTAAAAATGCATAGCTACATGGCGTCGCTTGGAGGACTCTCTTCGGAAATCCTCATCTCCAAATGCCACATCAAATTGTTGGATGAAGGCCAATACTTTGTCGGTAGCACAAAAGATGCCATCATAGGTGAGAAAAGAGATACTTTGTCCTCCCTCTTTGAACTTCTTGAGATTTTGGGACCTTCGCCATGCAAGGTAAGATTTTCGATGTCCTCCTCTCTTGTATTCTCTAGAAGAATAGCCATAGCTTTCGTCAGAAGAGGAGAAAGGTGAAGAAGAAGGAGAAGAGGGTGACCTCTTTCTTGCCCTTTTCTTCCTTTGTTTCCTCTCTTCCCTTTCAGCGAGGAGAAGGGTTGTAGGTTGACCATTTCCTCTTGGGAGGAGTTGGCAACCGTCTAGACCGCCGTCTTCGCGGAGCCAGATCTTCAGAGAAACTTAGGAATTCATTACGTTCTCGTTCTTTGGACTCCTCCTCTCGTATGGGAGACTCGGGGGGTTCCTATGTGTAAAACTACCATATCACGTACGTTCAAGACATTTGTAAAACCCCTTATCTGTAAGTTTTGTTAGGAATATAATTTACCCTTTTCTTTTATAATCTATAAGTTTTTTTCAAATTTGAAAAAATAATTCCCTTCTGTATATATATTTATGTAAGTTTCAAGAACTTTAAATACCCTTCTATTGAACTCACTGATAGGTTACTTTTTATTAGGTGATCTCCCCGGGATGGGAGAGAGCCTTGTTTTGGGGGTCTCATCAAGAATCCTCCTAAGCTCTCTCTCCTCTTGGAGAGGAAGAGAAATCCCATAAGCGCGAAGTTGGTGAGTAACTTTGGCTTGCAAAGCAGGGTTGCCCATAGCTTGCTGGAACCTACTAAGAAGAGAATTGACAAACATGGGGGCATCATTATTAGCACCTTCATGTGCAAAATCAAACTTATCAATGTTCATTCTATTCTCTTGGTTATTGTCAGTCATGTTAATAGAATTTGGGTGTTTACTTAGTGTATTTTTTGGAAATTCAAAACCTTAGTTGCTACTCCTCTTGGCCTTTGAAAATTAGCACTTAAGAATCTACACCCACGGCTCCAATTGGTTAATTATAGAGAGTAGCGGAGTGGGTAAAATATTGCAGAATTGCTAAGGGATAGCTCCTTTTAGACTTTTTATGGCTCAATAATGGTTAAGCCGTAGACAATTTTGAAAAGACCCCATTATTAAGACCAAAGCTCCCGAGGTGTGCACCATATCCCACATAGTGGGCTCAACAAAACCGATAATAGATCCCATTTCCACTTCCACTAATATAATTAACAAAATCAACCATTAATACGTTACTTAAGGACCTCACTTCTTAAGCAAGAAAAGAGAAACCAAATGCTCTCATTCCAATGTAATGGAAATGGCCTATGAACTTTGAGAATAGCGGAATTAAAAGAATTAAAGATAACATTCTTGCGAGGCTACTTTGAGAACATAGAGGGTGCTCTTAATTGATGGTAGCAACATAATCATAGTACTTAATTAACTTGGCATGAACAATACTTTTGCAAGATAGAGAGTTTAGAGAACATGAAAACAGCTTAGGACTAGATTTATGTGGAGCCAGTCCCCCTTCAATAGGTTTTTGTATTATATGTTCTCCCATCAAGAGAGACTTGGTGCAATACAATCTTTGTGTTCCTTGTGACCTAGGTGATGCAATGAAGATGGAAAGCTTCATGCATCACGAGCATAACATAAACTTTGGCAAAAGCATTAACTATCCCCAGCCTTGGTCCCAAGGCCTCAAACACCTTCAAAGGTGGAGAGAGCTAGCGGGGAATGAGGGTAGGGAAGCGGAAGAAGAAACATTCATAGGAGAAAGAAATAGTTCCTCACTTATCATCACTCTTCTTGCTAACATAGTAATGAAGATGGATAAGATGGAAAGCTTAAGCATTGAAGCATGGCTCTTGGTTGGTTTTGCATTCCATAGCCAAGAGTGTTGGTGTAGACTCTCAACTCCTCAACAAGCTTGGAGAAGGAGAAGGAGTTCTTGCACTTTTCACTTCACACAATGAGAGAGTGTGTGAGTGTGTGTGGGAGAGTATACCCCCAAAGAAACCCCCCTTCTTGCTTTGGTCAACCCCCTCTTCTAGCTCAACATGGAAGCTCATTGGACCCCTACAAGCCTAACCAAACACATGCAACTGCATATCAAGCAGCAAGGGTAGCCTTGGGACAAGTGTCCCCCTTTCCCCTTTGAGAGAGAGGACTTAATAAATGCAAAAACAATTAATTGAATTAATCTATCATTGGACCCCTTGGGAGGCCAACCAATAGGCTTTAGGCACATCATGAGGGCAACATAGGTAGGGTCTGGACATGTGTCCTTGCTGCCTCTTGAGGCTTGGGCTTACCTTGTGTGTGTGTGTTCTCTGTCTCATCCCCCTAGCTTTAGGGCTCGCCCCTTCCTTTGTAGGGATTTCGTTGACTTTTGGAACACAAGCACTTTAGTCAGCAAGCATGACAAAGCACCTCAAGCTTGGGTAGCGTTTCCACAAGTACCTCAAGCTCCCTAGTCGGCAAGCATGACAAGCACCTCAAGAATCTTAGTCAGCAAGCACGACAAGCACCTCAAGTGTGGGGGCTGGGTTCCCACCTCAAGCACATCCCTAGCTTACCTAAGGTCAAAGGACTTTTAACACTAACCTTTGGAGGTCTTCAATGAAGCTAACCTGAAGGTCTTTAAGCTCCATTGGCTACCCTTTCTCTTTGATAGACCATCTCTCATTTTGACCCCTTTACCATTGGCCCCGTGTTGAGATAGATTTGTAAGCACATGTCTATATATATTCTAACCCTTGTTCCCGTTTATTCCCTCACATTAAATAAGCAGTTTAATATGAAAAAATCATTTGGGTTGGTTAGATATTAAATTTTATGACAAGGTCTCTGACAATTCTTTTGGATCACTGAAGTGATGAGAAAAGACCATGTTATTTATGAACTTTTTAAAAGGATTACAGATTCAACATTCAAAATATGACATGGTATCATATACTATAAATCACCTTGCTGCAAAAGCATGGTTAGTAGAAAAAGCAACAAAAAAGAGTCAATGCTCACATATCCGGGGTTGTAGTCTTTAAATTACTTGGTTGGCAATGAGAAATTCCACTTTGAACTTAATTTTCTAGGTAAAAGACTGGAAATTTTAGTTAAAAATCTTGGTAAATACTGAGATTTTGGCATGAATCTTGGTTGTCTCATTAGCTTGACCTTGAAATTCAAGGCCAAGAAAATGTTTTTCTAAAAGAATCATGTGTGTGGGTGGTCTCTTAGCCATTCTTGCTTTCTACAAAGAAACAATTAGTGTCTTTGATATATTATTTAAAAAGGCAAATAGAGCAATAAAGTGCCATGGACCAGGTTTATAAACACTTTAACGATTGGAGATAGCGTCCCTTGCAATTTTAAGATATCATGCTTATTGCATACGAGGAGTCACCTTGCTTCAAAAACATGTTTAAAATGAAGTAAGAAGATATATTACTCTCTCTCTCTCTCTCTCTCTCTCTCTCTCTCTCTCTATAAGTTCCAACCAACAATTGATTGTTAGTGTTTCTCTTTCAGAACAAAGACTATAATTTCACAAGCGTGCACAAGAGCATGATAGGAATTTCATGCAAGAGAACTTGGCATGGGGAGAGCAAAACTAGTTGCAAATGTATTCCACCTAGACAAATAAACTAATACACTCGGACTATTCTCCATTTCTCAAGCTCTCCAATTCACCTATGTCATCCATGTCGTTTGATGGAAAATTTGAGTAGCAAATATTCTTTATGAGCAGTATGTGGGACAATGACCTCAAAAGGCCTGTCTTAACCTCAATGTTGAATGGGAAATCTAGTCTGAACAAATTGGCACGCCTAGATGGGTTCTAGCTGCGTCCCACTTGACGCATGAGGGGCATACAATGCATAGGTCTGCAGTAAATGAGGCTTCGTCCCGTTGTATGCTCAACAAACTTAAATTTGTTTTGCATTTTTTTGTAGTGCGTGCAGTGTGTGCGTCTTCGTACTCTATGCTTTGTAGGTCTTCAACGGGACGCAGCTCTAACTTTTTTATCATAAACTAGGCTACCTTGGACCCTCAAGCAAAGCATGCTTTCTGCGAGCCTCGAGGTGACCAAGAAACAAGATGAGAGCCTAAGCAGTGTACACTTTTTGCTTGTCTTATGGAGCTAAAATGGCAGCCTTAAAGTTGTTGTGGAACCTTCAAAAGAGAGTTTATTTTTTCTCAAACACGACGTGGCGCGCAGGCTGATGGGAGCCTTTGAACTTGGAAGAAATATACGGCAGTGTCGGAGCCTCGGATGAGAAAAGCTAGCAAAGATTTGATATGTCTTTGCGCGCACGAGTCTCTTTCCCCCTCCCAGGCCTCCCTTTTCTCGCGCTCTCTCTCTCTCTCTCTCTCTTGATGTCATCACTGGTGATTCTCTTTCTCTCTCTCTCTCTCTCTCTTTTGATGTCATCACTGGTGATTCTCTTACAGTAGGTGGTAGACGCAAAGTTTGACTTTCAGAAATTCTCTTTTGACGATCCACGTGCCGTGTGCATAGGTGCTGACGTGGAGCCCACGTGGGCAGACGCTTTCTCTAACCGCCCAAGTTCCCATTGCGGTTCTGTTCCCTGTACGAGAAAGTACGTAATTATACAGCAGGGGCGTCGGTCCACAATTTGTTGCGATGCGGTCACCGCGCAGTGTCCTCTACAAATATATCCATCGGAGGAAGAAAGCGTGCGCACAGCCCGAACGTCGCTGGACTCTCTGTGTGTGATGCTATCATCTATGATCTGGGATTGTCCGTCCTCCAGGCAATTGCTGATTTCATTGGAATAGAGCGCCATAGACAAGTCGATTCACCTTCAAGGATCATGTATCCTTTAGTGCACCTTTCTGCCAGCGGCCCGGCGAGGGCGGTTAACGCTCGCCTCCTTCCACAGGATCTTTCGAGATGGCCTGCAAACAGTTTAAAGCCCTGTACTCATGGAGGCGCACGTGTTTTGCCTCTTCCTTCTGTGAGACCGCCAACCGATCTTGGAAGCTAACACTAAAAGTCTCTCAACGAAGGCATGGTACTCGCACTCGCAGGGTCACTTCCACAATTAGCAAACGAGGACGCCTGACGGGAGCTCACCTGACTAGAGCTGCACTTAATCTTTGGGGTGGGTATCAAGCTATCTCCCCCAGCCTCTTGCTGCAAGTTGCTGCGCGTCAAGCAAAGCCTCGCAATGCTCCCAAATATGTCTTTTCTGGCTACTTGCTGGGTCCGCATGCGCCTTCATTTGACTTACACGCTTCTAGAAGGTTATAGTAGACTCTAGATATCAAATTTTCACAGTAGTGGCTTGCAAAGTGGCGCATAAGGACGCTGGGCTCGAGCCAGGCAACACCAATGTGATAGTGGCTGAGTCAGATCTGGAAATCTCAAGCTTTACCAATGGGGCCTTCTCTAGGAATTCACGAACGGAAATGTCCACGATCGTTTCTGCCCTCTCACACGTTTCTGGTGGCGCCCCTTCACCTTCATCACAACTCCAGCCGTTGGCTCTCCCTGCAGGCCGACCGTCTGTTCTGGCTTCTGTCGCTTCCCTGGCTATGGTGTCTCATGGTTCATCGTCCTCTCTCTCTTTGTCGTCCACAGCAATATGCACATCGATCGCACCTGCTGTTCGGGGAGCTGCTATGGCACGGGCATCAGAGCCATGGTTACTGAGCGCGGCGCAGCCTGTCTTTCTTCAAGAAGATTCTTCGTTAGGCTTGCCCGGTGCAAGACCAGGCTGGAAGCTAGACGCCCCTAATCCCTGCAGTTCGCTTCTACAGCAGCCACCTCGGCAGCGATCTGGCCGCTATTCTGATCCACCTAGATCGTGCCCTTCGTCGGACCAGGACGTGGATACGAGCACGTTGATGACACGGTTCAGTTCTGGCTCGACGGCGCCTTCGGATCAACCATCTTCTAGTACACAATCCGCGAGCTGTGCAGGTGCGGGGGGAGCTGTTTTTACAATTTTTTGTTATGAAGTCATTTCAACGTCTTTTAATTGAGCTCACAGGGGTGATGGATGGTTGCAGAAGCAGGTGCGGGCGTCGAAGATTGCAGGCAGGAAAGGAGTGGACAGCGAGAGCAGGCAGAGTCGAGGATGGAGTTCGCTGGGAGGCGGGAGCCGGAGGAGGGGGCAGAGGAAAATCAAGATGTGAAGAGGTCTCCAGGTCGGGAACGGCTGCCCACAGAGCCACCGCCCAAGAGGAGGCGCTACAGAGGCGTGCGGCAGCGGCCATGGGGAAAGTGGGCGGCGGAGATCCGAGATCCGCGGAAGGCAGCGCGGGTGTGGCTGGGCACTTTCGAAACAGCAGAGGATGCCGCCCGAGCCTACGATCAGGCGGCGCTCAGCTTTAGAGGCACGAGAGCCAAGCTTAACTTCGCAGATTCTGCTACCCATTTTACCGCAGCCACAGCTAGTGCACCAAGCGGCTATAATTTCAGCAGGGGGCTATACGTCGGTTCAGGGGCAAGACCAGGCGCTGTTTATGCGGCTCCACACGGCTACAGTCAGCAGCACTTTTTGCAGCCTCGCCCGCCTCACCCCCACGGCGCAGGTACTGGAGGAGCGTATAGTCAGCATTCCTTTCAACCGACAGTTCATTCTCTACTGCCCCGTAATGTCCTGATCGGCGACCAACAGCGTTCCTCGCAACACAACGTAGGCTCAGGCACAGGTCATTCTCTGCCTCAGCCTGCTGGTGGCAGTTTCGCTTTCAGGGCGCAGCGTCCTCTACAGCAGCCAGACGTACAGCACTCCGCGTTCTCTCATCCTCGTTTCTTGCAGCCCTTAAACCCTGCGCCACAGCAGTTCGTAGCTGCCACTAGCATGCGGGCTAATTTGGCGCAGCTCCTGCTGCAAGATCACCGACATCAGGTAGCCCGAGAAAGCAATCAGTATCTCTTTGGTTTAAGGCCAGAAGCTGCAGCACCAGCTGGGATATTCGAAAGCTGGTCGATCAGGTCCTCGCCGGCGCAGATTGATAGTGCACAGCGCCCAGGTGGTGCTTCTACGGCACCAATGAGCTCCTCATACGGAACACCCTCAAGTTACGGCACAGACGTTTACAGAGCTTCTCTGCTGCATGTATCAGCTCCTTCATTCATGTGCAGAAGTACCGGACCTATCGCTGATCAGGGGCAGCCACCTGGATATAATTCAGTACTGCAGCAAGCTGGCGGCGCAGGAGCTGGTAGTTTTATTAGCCCCAGTTTCAGTGACAGCATTAACCCGGAGATGCAAGGCAGGTCTATGTTCCCTTTTACATCCGACTCATTCTATCATTTGGGTGCAGCTGTTTTAGGACCTGCATCAGCCCATCAACATATCGGGGACCCCGCCACTCAGCAGCTCCACAGGCAGTATCTGTCGCCAAGCACGCAGCCACTGCAAGCTGCGCCGCCAAGCACTGATCTTCAGCCGATGGGCATCAATCCACAACACTCTCTGCATAATATAATTGAGACGGGTTCAGTCAAATCAGAGAGCTTGAGTGCGTATCTGGACGCGTTCGATCAGGGTCACTCAGCTTTCCTAGATAGTCATACAGCTATATCCCATATCCTCCCCGATGAGTTACAGGCACCATTCGGTCATGTGACAGAGACGGGAGGCGGAGGCACACAACATTATAATGCAGGAGCAGGAGACTCTGATCCCCCTCCTTTCACTTGGCTCTCTCGATATAATAATCAGCATCATTCTTCATGATCTAGCAATTTGACAGCTGGCGTCCTGTTATAAGTAAGTGGTCTGTCCTTTGTCTACTCTTGACATGCGTGCAGCCGGCGTGCTTCTCTAATTAGTCTCTCACTCTTTTTGTAGCGCCACATAGCCGGGTTTTTCATCACAGGAATCGTGTCAATTCTGTTGTATTTCTTGAAATTTTTAGAGGTGCTACGATATAGGTAGGAAATAATTTTTTTACAGGTTTTTTATGTGGTCGATCATAAACATAACGTTGCTACGATATAGGTAGGAAATAAATCTTTTACAGGTTTTTTATGTGGTCGATTCAATTAGTGTCTCATTCTTTTTGTAGCGCCACATAGCCGGGATCTTCATCACAGGAATCGTGTCAATTCTATTGTATTTTTTGAAACTTTTAGAGGTGCTACGATATAGGTAGGAAATAAATCTTTTACAGGTTTTTAAGTGGTCGATCTCGTAATGAAATGTTGGCGTGGTATCACGTGCACGTTATAATTGTTTTATCAACCTGTACAAATTGTACCGTGTCATTCATCAAATTAGATTTCTGGAAATGCATTCCTCTCACTAACAAGTGGCACGCTTGTTAGTATATTATACTAGAACCCAAAGGAATTACAAATATTAGTCATGCTCATGACGAGCTATGACGTCTTTCAACAAACATTAGTCGAAGCTAATGTTTTAAATGGGATCTATTGTTGGGAGCATGTGGGGCGTTCGATGAGCATTTGTAAATTGAGAAAGTTTGTAAATTTGGAGCTAAAAGTAAATTCTGGTAGTTAGGGTTAGTTCACACCCCCCATCTTGAACCATGCTCTCCATATAGCAAGCCATGTCCTCTAACCACTACACTCACATCATGCATTTATTGAAATAGAGGCGATTCGGGTGTGTCATATTGTAAATGCGGACGGATTTGAAAATTTCGGACAATTTTGTAAATCGGACCGCTCGATCCAACGGTCCACAATCTTCGTCCCCAAGTTCTTCTTCCATCCTTGATCCCACTTGAACTTGCCCATGTGATATAGTCTTGAGGCTCCTCAAGGAGATACCATGATGGATTCAACTTCAATTTTTCTAAAGCTACTACCATGTTACCATGGCACAAACATTGTACCTCTAAAAAAAGTACTCCCAGATAAAATGTCTACATTTTATCACAATTACAGTAACATTTGTGCATAAAAATAGTTTATGTTGATCTTGATGATGATATTATAAGCTACTTTTCTATGTTTTAGCGACAATTTTTTCCCAACCTTGAGATGGCATGGCTTCTTTTGGCATTGGCAGACATGGAAAATATAATTTAGGAGTATTCTTCTTTAACCTTGAGACAACACATCTCCCTTTTAGCATTGGCACGCATGGAATTATCCGTGTCACCACAATTGCCTACATAAGATTGAGATGTCCACGCTTTTCTAATTAAACATGCATGCAAGATTATCATTTTATAGTTTTTCTTGTAATAAGTATTATATATATATATATATATATATATATATATAAATTATTTTTTTTGTGAAGTGATGAACGATGGGATCAAACTAGGCTTACCATCTACTAAGCAGGGAACCCCTTATATTGATTATCATGAAGGTACTACCGATTGCCATCATCTTGACACACCCGCTCCTTAGGTTCACACGCGGGCATGCCCAACCACATACCATACCTCCCCCCTTAGGGAGAAAAAGATGGACATCTTTTTTACAATTTTGGACTGAGAATGGACTTGACAAGAGGGGTCAACTCAAACACCTCATTGGGGGGGGGGGGGGGGGGGGGGGGTAATCATTCAGTGGATTAGAAACTAGGGACTTAACTTGGGGGATACACTCGACATCATGCCGAACATCATGAAGGCGTGGAACTCATACATCACGCTTATGCAAACATTAGGTCGCTATCCCAAAGTAATGGTTAAGACGAGGAACGACAAGGGGCAAACGAAGAGAGAAAATTTATGCGATATGCATCCCTCTGCATAAAGGCTTGGTGAGGGTGAGTTCGCAAGTTATTTAAGCAAAGCTTGATACTATGCGAACTTGAAGACTTAAGTGGTGAAAGAACATGCGAACCCCATGAGACGACGTAGAAGCTTTGGCAGCTTCATCATCAGAAAAGTTATAGAGAAGCAAGGTTGAGTCTTTGGAGATCACATATGCGGAACCAAGTTGTAATTGAAAGAACAAGCAGTTCGTAAAAATCACATGGAAATTGTTGTCATGCTTCTCATGTAGCAAATTGACATTTTAGATGTTGTTGTTTGAGTGATGGAGCTGTGAATGATTGCAACATTGTTGCTTGCATGGCTATCTCATGAGGAAAAGAAGCAGCAAGAGAGTGCCAAGAACCACCAAAAGTGTATCGGCAATATGCACTGCCATTCATAGCCCGACCAATGTCGCTTGATTCTTGAGCTTAATCAGACGCGGTTGCCACTAGCACTATAATTTTGGCCAGTTGCCTCCCAATCGGATTCTTCCTCTTGATAAATATCACCCCCTGTGCAAGGGAGAGGAGCTTCTTGTTCTGTATTTCCACCAATTGGTTGTGGGAAAAATGACCTTGGAATGGTATCAAGGTTGAGAGAAAAGGAGAGAAGCTGAGGATATCCATGAGGAAGAATAGAACGAGATGTAGTAGCAACAACAGCAGCAAGGGCTTTGGGGTTGAGAACTTCGGACGTGAAAAGGTCCAGCTTTGAGCAAGATGTGAGAGAAAGTAGGTGTTGCTTGTCATCAAATGTTGATGCCTAATAAGGGAAAAACGAGGTCTTGCACGGAGGATGGGCGATTGAAAGAAGAGGTAAAATCAGATGGGCTTGATGCAGAATAAAATGGGTGAGCGGAATCTCTCTCTCTCTCTCTCTCTCTCTCTCTGTGTGTGTGTGTGTGTGTGTGTGTGTGTGTGTGTGTGCGTTACCCAGTATCCAAAGAGAGAGCCATCCCGACTCTTGAGAAAGGAGGAGAATTTTAGCAAGAAATGGACCAAGAAATTCCCACCACCTCCACCAATGTGAAGTGCTCAAAGATGGGACCAAAGTAGGCTTACCATCTGCTAGCAGGCAACCTCTTATATTGATTATCATGAAGTTCTAATTGCCATCATCTTGGCACACCCGCTCCTTAGGTTCACACCCACGCATGTCCGATCACACACCAATATATATATATATATACATATTTATTTATTTATATATATTCACACACACACATACAATATATATATATATATATATATATATATATATATATATATATATATATATATATATATATATACTTATTTATTTATATAATGATAGTCATACTCACAATTGTAAGTGAAAATGTCATAACTCAACAAAGAATGTACAATGTGCCTCAGGCACTACACAATTCAGAAACACATTACCTTGTTATTTTATCCTTATTCAATAGCTCCATCCGAAGATTAGTGGGTTGCATTTCCTCTAGAGGACACCACCCAAATAGTTGTCATAACTTAGTGCATGTTTCCTTTCTTTGGTTTGTGTATCCATCCATGGTCTTAACCCTATTAAATATATAAGCTCATTACTTTCACGCATGATATCATTGAACTGAGAAATTATAAATCTTCTCTCAAAGACCCAAAGATTTGGAGCTTCCAAATATGTTTCAGACAGGAGTATCTAGTTATTTGTGTACACATTAGAATTACTTGGTTCTGAAACCTTCTCCCTCCCAGAATCGATTCATTCCTAAAGAAGACTATCTTCCACATCCTCTACACCCATTTGCAGATTTTGGCACAAAGACCCCGCAAAGAAGGGTAGTTTTTGAATAGTTTCAATAAATCCCTCCAAAGCTTCTTTGCACCCAGAGCAAGTGGTGACAATCCCTCTCGTAAGAATATTATATTCCCAATAAGGGATAGCCCCTTACAACACCTTCTGAGTGAACATCTTCATTAAGTTTGAACATTTTACTTCCCAAACTACACGTTTCACCCGCTTCTCTTCTGACCAATTCTACAGTCAACTAGTCCGCTTTATAAATTAGCTAGTTATATGTTACCAATGTTTTGGCAAGTGAAAATTTTCTATTTTGGGGCTGATGTCAAGCTTTTCAATTGAGTTTTGTCTTGACGGCAAGCATTGGACAATTGCATGGAGCTTTTGAGACTATTTATCGATAGTTTTCAGGGATTTCAAATTCACATGATTCTGTGTTTTTTTTTGTGATCACACTGTTAATTAACAAAATTCTGAATTCACATGTCTTCAAATTCCTAAAAAATGGCATGGTGACTTGAAGTGGATTGGGAGATCCGGTGTGATTTGCCCGCGGGTACAGGCCTGTATTCCAACGGGCCCCGGCGGGCTACGAGAAAAGCTCGGAGGGTTGCAGGTCCGGTGGGGCGCCAGGGTATCTATAAGTCGGGTCCCTAGGGGCCCCATTTTCTTCATATTTCTCATGCTCTGCACCTCTGACTTGCCCAGGTATCTAACCAAAGGATTATCAGAATTTTGAGAGCCCTCACAAGGAAGACAAAAACTTATGGTATAAATTTTAGCTTAATTTCATAAGCTCTTTAACGAATTTGTTCTTAAGTTGGCATACTTTTTTTTTAATAATTATTTTTTGTAGTTTTAAAAGTATGTTGATCTTGCTTTTCACGTCGCTATTGGTTCTAATATTGGACCAGAAGTGTCGTTGTGAAACGCTAGATCAATAGGCACTATTTTACAACGTGTTGATTGTGTTCACTTCGGCATCGGTTCTATTTTGGATCGGAAGTGTCATTGTTGGACATGGGTGGTTACTTTCAATTTATAGATAGTTCTATTAACCTTGTTATGAGCATCAGTTTTATTAGTGGACTGGGAGTATCTTTGTTCAAGCTAATAGATTGCTTTATATGTTTTATGAGTGATATATGTGTTGATAGGCTAGTTCGGTGTTTTTTTTTGGCATCACTCCTACTACTGGGCTGGAGGTGTCGTTAGATTCATCGAATGATGTCCTTGATTTTAGGATAGTTTGGTGTTCCTTTCCTACTACTGCGGTGGAGGTGTTGTTAGATTCATCGAATGATTCCCTTGCTTTTAGGCTAGTTTGGTGTTTCTTTTAGCATCAATTCTACTACTAGGTTGGAGGTGTCATTAGATTCATCGAATGATGCCCTTGCTTTTAGGCTAGTTTGGTGTTTCTTTCAGCATCATTCCTACTACAGGGCTAGAGGTGTCGTTAGATTCATCGAATGATGCCCTTGATTTTAGGCTAGTTTGGTGTTTCTTTCGGCATCAACTCTACCATTCGGCTCGAGTGTCGTCGATTTCATCAAATGATGCCCTTAATTTTAGGCTTAGTTTGGTGTTGCTATCGGCATCAACCCTACTATTGGGTTAGAGGTGTCGTTAGTTGCATTGAATGTTGCCCTGTTTTGTTGGGTTAGTTCAGTGGGTTGGAGGTGTCGTCACTCTCATTGAATGATTGTCTACTCTTTAAGATAGTGTTGTCGTTAGTTTCAATGCATGAAGTATATATTTGTTATAAAATTTAAAGTTATGTTGTCTTTCAAAATCATGAAATATGTGATGATGATTGCAGCATACATGGATCTTGTGGAAATGAAAGAGTTAAAAACCAAGATCAGAACTCTGTTGGTCACGTGTATATGTTTCCTAACCACGGTGGAGATCACCTCTATATTGGAGAGGGAGACATGCATAGTTCATTTCTTTGATACTATAATTAAAGCAGTTCAAGCACACTTCTCAGTTGTAGATGCAAAAGCTATCCGTAGGGTAATAGATAGTATTGTGGGCAATATGACACAATGCTTAAGAGACTTGGGTGTTGTTGCACTAGCGGATGCGGATCTAGCTAAGCTATAGGATTGGACTAGTATATGGCATGTAGAGAGGTCAAAGTCGAAAAGAGCGCGTAATATTGATGCTCAAGAAGTCCATAGCCACAAATCTAGATCCATCTTTTATTCAGCAGCGTCCTCTCAAGATCTAGCAGTAAGAAGATTAGATACAGACGTTGGTACGGACCGCGAGCATTTATCACACACCCATTTTATGTCTCAGTGTGTCATTGGTGTTTACTTCACACTCGAAGCTATCAAACGTGGTCGAAAGCTTGGGAAAGGATGCTAATGAGTTGTATCAGAGTGCACAATCGAAGGAGTCACTTGGTTGCCACTAGAAGTGCAGTATGTGGTCAAAGACTTCAAAGGAGATGCAATAGAGAGCCGTCAATCTTTTTCTCTAGAGGTGAGCATGCAATTGTTCCACCGGAGTATCATTAGATGCATAGCACAAACACATAAAGAGCCATGGTCCCTGGTTTTTCCTTGTTTCAATGGAATGGATCTGGGTGACATGTTAGAGTGTGTTCCACTATCCAAAGGCAAATTTTCTAACACACTGGTGGCTCAAAAAGAAGATCCTAGATGCCCTCCCACAGAGCAAGAGTTAGAGATGTGCAAGCATCTGCTCAATTGGGCTCCTTCTTTTATGGATTCTCTGGTGAAGATCATGGCACGTGCACACAACAAATGAATAATACACTGTGACTTGCATCCATTGAACATCAGGACTGACTTTACTAAGGAGGGTGTGCCGTGTATCGGTGTCATTGATTGGGGGTTGGCACTATGAGTAGGCATTCAGAAGTGAGCAAACAACATCAAAGACCCCACAGAGCATGCCCATGCCCTACATCCTTGGAGGGTGTTGGAATTAGGGTTGCAGAGAAACACACACAGCTTGGAGAAGACGAAGGAAGCTCAAGGAACACAATAGAGAGTGTGTTACTTAGTGTGCAATGGAAAGATGGATAGCCCTAGAGTGATGGGCGTATATACAATGCATGGGGGAAAAAACCTCTTAAAGAGGGAAAAATGCCTCGGCGGTCCTAGTGTGTTCACACACATCACTACCACATGTATATGGTAACAAATCCCCCCTGGAGTGATGCGGTGAACGAGAGCTGGCACATGAGTAAAGGGAAGTGCCATGCCCTGAGGACAGGATCAGTCCACAAAGGGGATTAAGCCCAAAGCTTTGCATAAAGCTTCAAGCTTCTCAGGAGACAATGCCTTTGTGAAAAGATCTGCAAGGTTGTCCTGTGTTGGCACATAAGCCAAGCTGATCTCTCCTGCTGAGAGCCTCTCCCTGACATAGTGGTAATGCACCTCAATGTGCTTTGTGCGAGCATGAAAAATTGGGTTCCTCACAACTGCCAATGCGCTCTGACTGTTAGTGTAGATAGTGTTGGCAGTGTCCTGTCCAACACCCAAATCAACCATAAGGCGTCTGAGCCATACACACTCAACCGTAGCTGTGAAGACTTCCCTATACTCAGCCTCACAACTCGAAGTGGCCACAGTAGGTTGCTTCTTGCTCAACCATGATATACATGAACTGCCAAGCATGAAACAAAAACCACTTGTGGACACTCGCGTGTCAAAAAAACCAGCCCAATCTGAGTCCGAAAAAGCATGTAAGTCTGGCGGCAATGATCCCCCCTTGGGATAAAACAAGCCAAGATGTAAAGTGCCACTAAGGTAGCGGAAAATCCTCTTGACAGCCTCCCAATGCTTAGACCCTAGGCTATGCATAAATCTGCTGACCTGTGAGACTGCAAACTGAATATCCGGCCTCGTGTTGCATACATAAATGAGGCAGCCAACAGCAGTTTGGTAAAGAGTGACATCAACAGGATCACCAGCATCATGTAGACTCAACTTCAAACCTGTTTCCATGCGAGTGGCAATAGGTTTGCAATCCTCAAGTCCAAACTTACATAGCAATGTCTCTATGTAACTTTTCTGACACAAGGCAATACCACCATCACACTGCTTAAACTGTGTACCCAAATAATGATGCAACAGCCCCAAATCTTTCATCTTGAAAGTAGCATTCAAATCAGCCTTAAATTCAGCAATATGTTTCTCATTTGGTCTAGTGATCAGCAAATCATCAACATAAAGAACCACAATGAGAAGCACATCACCCTCACGCTTTACATACAATGTGCTTTCTGTTGGACTGTTACGAAAGCCTTGTTTGACCAAATGAGTGTCATCTTTCTCATACCAAGCACGAGGAGATTTCTTTAACCCATACAAAGCCTTGTTACATTTGCACACTTTGTCCTCTTGTCCTTTTATGACAAAACCGCGAGGCTGCGTTACATAAACTTCCTCAAATATGTCACCATTCAAGAAAGCAGTAACAATTTCTGATTGATGTACATCCCAACCAAAATGAGCTGCCAATGCATATAGAAAACGCACAGTAGTCATACGACAAGTGGGAGCAAAAGTCTCTTCATAATCTATGCCTTTTTGCTGTGCATAACCCTTTGCAACAAGTCGAGCCTTATGGCGATCGATCTCACCATCTGGCTTGCGTTTCAACTTGTAAACCCACTTCGTACCAATGGCCTTTTTGCCAGGAGGCAAATCACATAAAGTCCATGTGTCATTCTCTATAAGTGCATCATATTCTGATTGCATGGCAGCCATCCAATTTTCTGAATTTTGTGCTTCATCAACAGTCAGAGGCTCCTCATCATGTAAGCTAGACACAGCCAAAGCATAACAATCTGATGCATAAGATGCATGGCGAGAGCCTGAACGAGTACGACTAGACAAAGGTGCATCTAATTTACTGTCACACAAAGTGTGCACCAGCCATTTTGGCATACCTCTAGACTGGTCATTTTCAACCCTTTCCTCATCAAGTACATCATGTACATCTGCATCAGTAGTAGGCTGATCTAAAACATTTTCAGAAACCCCCATAGGCTGTACATTTGCCTCATTGGAACTTACATTCGTATTTCCACCACTGAAAAGAGGCAACAAAGTGTCATAAATGTCCTGTGAGCTAACATTACTGTCTCTAGTACATGACAGCAAGGGCTGAACAGAATCTTCCACAAACACTACATCCCGAGAAACCAGAATACGTTTTGTTTGCGGATGATACAACCTGTAACCTTTGCTTTCAGTACTATAACCAACAAAAATACATTTGACAACCTTATCATCCAATTTTCTGCGCTGCACTTGTGGCACCAAAGCATATGCCAAACAGCCAAAAACACGCATGTGCTCAATAGAAGGTTTTCTATCATGCCATGCTTCATATGGAGTAACAGACTGCAAAGCTTTCGTAGGACACCTGTTAAGTACATAAGTGGCACACATGATGGCCTCAAGCCAAAAAGAATGCGGTAAAGCTTGACTTTTGACCATACATCGTGTCATTTCCTTCAGTGACCTATTTTTCCTCTCAGCAACACCATTTTGCTGAGGCGTATAAGGCACTGTACATTGGTGTTTTATCCCACGACTAGCCAGAAATGCATTAAATTCATGAGACATATACTCCCCCCCTCGATCGGAACGGAGGGTGCCCATAGTACATTTCGAGACATTTTCAGCCATAGCCAGAAATTGTTTGAAGCACATAAAAACTTTGGACTTTGCTTTAAGCGGAAATACCCATGCATGCCTGGAGTAGTCATCAATGAAAGTCACGAAGTATAGGTAATTGCCCAAGGACGGAGTTTGCATTGGCCCACAAACATCACTATGCACAAGCTACAACCTGCATGTGGCCCGAACTGAACCATCCTTTGGAAATTTAGAACGCTGTATCTTACCCAAAATACAGCCTTCACAAACATGTTTGACAAGTGCTTCAAGAGGCGGCAAAGAAGCAACCATATCAGAATTTTGCAAACGCAGCAAACTGGCAAAATTCAGATGACCAAAACGTGCATGCCAAAGTTTTTCATCTGAAATAGCCCTTGAATCTGCAACAACATTTGCAAAATTTTTTCCACACTTGTCATACAAAGTGAGCTTTTACAGCCCATGGCATAAAAGCCTAGATGCAACAATTTCATCACCAAAACTGGGATCATGAACTGTACATCTGTCATCCACAAATTTGACTACAAGTCCAAGTCTAGCAAGTGCGGATACAGACAAGAGATTCTTCTTGATCCCAGGTACATAAAGTGCATCAACAAGTGTGAAGGAACTACCATTAGCAGCAGTGAGCACAATCTTTCCAACTCCCTGAACTGGATAAGAGGCGTTGTTGGCACAAGTGACTGAATTCCCATGAGGGACAGACTCAAGAGAGGTAAACAATTCACGATGTGAGGTAATGTGCTTTGTAGCACCACTGTTGAAATACCACACATGTGAATCTGCAGCAAAAACTGACAAGCATGCATCATGGACAGCAGGATTGTAAGTGCACTCTGCGCTAAAAGCCCATTCTGCATCAACATCAGCAACACAATCTCCTTTCACAGAAGACTCAACAATGCCTGCATTTGTAGTGGAACCAGCATTTGCAGTGGAACCACCCTCTTTCTTCTTAGCCTCTTTGGCCTTCAACTTAGGACACGACTTGATCAAGTGATCATTGGCTTTACAATAATGGCAACACATCTTCTTTTTGCCCTTATCACCAAAATTGTCAGACGAAGTACTGCCAGCAGAAGCATTAGGAACAGAATTTTTTCCACTCGCAACAGAACCATAAGAAGTGGCTGCATTACTGTTACCACCCTATCTTTGAGAAGCAATAAAAGCCTATTCAACTACACGCTGCCTAGCTAGTCCTGTTTTTTCTGGAACGCGACTCTTGCAACAACAATGTGCATAATGCATCAAACTTGACAACTTCAGGATTTCCTTGGGTCATAAGTCTCCAAGTACTAGCAAAAGTCTGGTAGGAATCTGGTAAGGCATCAAGAACAGTCTGCACAAGGGAACTGTCTGAAATGACTTCACCTGCAGAAATAAGTTGCTCATTGATATCCTTGACACTAGCAAGGAAAGTGTCCATATCATCTTCCTCATGCATAATCTTCGACTCCAGCTCTTTATGCAGCAAAGCAATTTTAGCCTCATTGCGGCTTGCATAAAGACCTGCTAGAATATCCCAAGCCTGTTTTGCAGATTTTGCTGAACGGATGTGAGGAACAATGGTGCGCTTCACAGACAACGCAATCAATGCATGAGCCTGCGCATCCTTAACATCCCAACGAGCTTGTTCTGCCGTAGGCAAAAAAACTCTAACAACTGCAATCCTTGCAGCAAGACCTGCAACATCCTCAACATCGCCTACATCCTCAGAACCAGGACGTACATCAATGCCCTGCACAATGTTCCAGACACCCTTTGACACAAGAACATGTTGCATCATATAAGCCCACATAGGGTAGTTTTCCCCATCCAACCTGTCCTCAGCAGCAAACATTTTGAACACATCTGTGTTGTTGTTGTCAGCCATGGTAAATGTTGCACCTGATATGAAAACTGCCCAAAAATAGGAGAAACGGAGCGGGAACAACCTGTGCTATATAGCACAAACCGTAGAAGATTATAAGGCACCTGTTATGCAGAAAATGGCACTGACAGAAATTCTACACAAAATGACGAAATAGCCTGTGCAGTACTGCCTGTAGTGGAAACGGAGGCCGAAATGAGCCCAAATCAAAATTCTGAGCTCACTGAAATCGGAGAAAGTGAGCAGGCGTGTGCTGGAGCAGCTGGAGACTAAGCCTGGGAGGACGTGACCTGCTCTGATACCAATTGTTGGAAATAGGGTTGCAGAGAAATACACATAGCTTGGAGAAGACGAAGGAAGCTCAAGGCACACAATAGAGAGTGTGTTACTTAGTGTGCAATGGAAAGATGGATAGCCCTAGAGTGATGGGCGTACATACAATGCACGGGGGAAAAAACCTCCTAAAGAGGGAAAAAATGCCCCGGCGGTCCTAGTGTGTTCACACACATCACTACCACATGTATATGGTAACAGAGGGCCCTCGAGCTTTGAAACCCAAAATCGGCTTGTCCGTATTCAAAAGACACCCACACCTATGCAGTTGCTTTCTGCATTGAGCAACTATGTGATTGGTGCAAATATTTATCAGAGAATTACAATGTGCCATGACAAAAGCGAAAGCAAACTGATTATGGCATGATTGCCACTATAATACGGAAAACTACTTACAACAACCACCTAGGCAGAGAAAGACATTGTAGACAATGAGTGAGCATTTAGATATGTTAGAGCTGAACTCCGAGGTGTGTTTGCGTCCGCTTAATGAGACGATGCCTAGATTTTAGTTTACTTTGGCCACTTTTGTAAACAGTGGTCTTTTTCGGATTATCTAACAAATGTAAATGGAGCTTTTTTTATATTCATGGACCATTGAGTTAAATTGTACCTTTTTATAATGATGGAGTCATGATGGAAAGTGATTAAGACACAATGTGGTGTGTCGTGATATTTTCTGTTGAATTTTGGAATCTGTATTCAAAAGTAATGTCTTTTTATAAAGATGGAGCAAAATTAGTACAAAATGTGGTGTATTGTGATATTTTCTATTGCAATATGTAAATCTATTTGCAAGTAAATTAACAATGGTGTCATGGTGCAACCATCAATGCACAATGTGGTGTATTGTTATAGTTTTTGTTGAAATCTGGTGACACTATATTTGCAAGTAGAGTCTTTTTATAATGATGGACTCATGGTGCAAAGTGATTAATACAGAATGTGGTGTGTTGTGCTAACTTAAACCAAGGTGTACCACTGGATTTTCAATTGTATATGTGATGCAAACTTAAATTCTATCGCACATTGAGATAGGGTGTATGGACGAGCGTGAGAAATTTTAAAAAGCATACAATCGCTTGCGTTCACTTGCAGATGCAACCAGCCTAAATGATCAAGCGAGAGTTGTCGCAAGGACTAATGAGTGGACGCGTGCAAATGGCAAGCAATGGAAAGACATCAACAAAGAAGTCACCACAGAGATGGTCAAGGAAGCATGGAAAAATGTGTTTGAATTCTCTATCCGCAAGGGAAGATGAAAGCTGGATAAGTGTGTTGTGCCAGACATTTGCAGGCATGTTGAAGCTATATACCTTGCATGCATGGAGAGTACATTAAACCACACAGATTCTTCCTTGTGGTTTGCAAAGATGCTATACGTCCAATCTGTTCAAAATGAGCCAGTGGACTTCAGCAGAGCAAAGCCCCCAATAAGAGCATAGTGGATATCCAAAGTGAGACAGTCATCACAATAGCACGAGAGGAGCTAAGATATGCATTGCCTCGCTCTGCTATGCAAACACATGACGTTGTGGAGGAATTGAAAGCATAGCTTCGTACCTCCACACAGACGACGGGAGAAGGGGACTTAAGCAATAACAAGAGATATCAAGTTGCTTAGGCGTGAACTGCGTGAAATGGAGGAATGGGTTCAACAACAATAGATCATGACAATGATCGAGCATCCTGACACATTGCGGCCACCTCCAGCTTACACTTTGAATGAAGTGGGCCCTTGCCCTGTTTGCGGAAACTTTTTTTCATAGTTGGAGTGGACACTACAAAATATCTTGTGGCCACATGTATCATTGTCGTGTCTCATGCAAAACATGGTAAATAAAAAAGAGTGCCACATTTGCAAGGCTCTGATTCACGAGCTTATGTATTTTATGTTCAAAATGGAGAAAGACTATCAACACTTATTGGCGGCAGCTGCAAGGAAGAGAGACTCTATTTTCGATAATTTGAATTTATCTTTGTAAATTATAAACGTCTTAACCTGGAGTGGATTGTAGTGACTCTATGATCCTTGTATATGTCTCCCTTGCAATGAACATTGAAGCCTTGTAAAACTTGCTGCAATTTTTTGAATGTTGGTAAATTGATCCGTGAAGGGTTAGTCCTCCTTGGTGCATAAAGTAATGTTATAAATGCAAATTATATAAAGTCTCCCATTGGAATTGCAAATAAAATTTATGATACTTTTTAAATTTATAAATGACAATACTCTGACTACTGCGTTAAATGACAATAAAATAAAAATTGTGGTATGTTACTTTGCCCATGGACCACAAGCCACAAAAAAAAGGGTTTACATGACATTCAATTGTTTTGCACCTCAATGAAGTGTTAACCTACAATGCTATCTATGTTTACATCGTTGCTCCGCAATGCGTTTTGTTGCTCAGTAGAAGGACAATCATCCACCTCAAGGTTCTCATTCAATTCAAGTAAAGTACATCCACCAAGCTCACACAACTCAAGTTCTTCAACTGTCACCTCTTTCTCTTGCTCCTGGTCATCTTTATTCATATCTATAGTCCACCGTGGTCTATCTTCTTCATACCTTTCTGATTGAATATTGCTAAGTAGCCTGTGATTACAATATAGGTAAACCAATTTCTGATCTCGATCGCTGAGAAGTTGATTACGAATAGTCGAGTACATAGCTGTACGTACTCAAGTTTCTTTACGTACTCAAGTTTCTTTCAGAACTTGAATTGGCAGCACGATGTGCAAGAACCCTACCGGCCAATCCACGCAATGTAGGCATCGAAGCACCGTTCATGAGCCACCATCTCCATGTTGGTTATTTCGATGCAAGGTTTTGTACAAACTACGAATTGAAAAGACCATCCTTTAACATGTACTTTTGTGAGGTCGGTGACTGCTTGGGCTTGATCATTTGGATTGTTGTAGAAACTACTTACCACATCATAGAAGTCTGAAATCACCTCCTCATCTAATTCATCACAATCCATGTTCCAGTACTCTAGATCAAGGAAAAAAGCAACATTGTGTAGTGGGCTATGTGCACTAACCCATCGAGCATGTACATACGTATTTAAGATATCTCTTTTAGCCTTGATCAAACAATTTTTTGGCTCTGAAGGAGAGTTCAAGCTCTCGTGACTATTATACTAGCGCATGTACACCTTCCCTATATTGGGTAACTTAAGATCAAACTGATGCGAAGATATCATCACAGGCCTCATCACCAAGTATGTGTCCCCAACATCATACCAAAAGTGTCTACCATCAATAAGCACTTTCATGGATCGAACCTTTATTTTTACTCGTTCTAGTTGCTTTGCTTTCCACTCATAGAAGCCAGCATAAACAAATGTCTCGAAAACAACATTTTTTATTTTGCAAAAGACTCTCCACAGTATAAAATTTAGTGCAAAATCTGGTTTCACATGGAAGCTTTAATATTGTAGACATACGTTGTCGATACATGTCTAGCACATATTGTCTCTTCAAAATAAAGTTCACCACCTTCCTTACTTTATCTAAAATAATTTTGAACCAATCAGTGTCGTCTTTCTTATACCAATCCTGCAACACAAGATTCAAGCTATGTGCATTGCAACCAAACATGTACAAGCTAGGAAAGTGCTTCTCCAAGAGACGACCTGCTGCTATGGAATTTTTGACATTGTCCATTATCACTTGTACTACATTTTGGACACCAACTTGATGAATTGTTTATGTGATTATATCGGCTATATAGCTCCCTGACTTTATCTTACCTGAACTATCAACTGATTTAATAAAGCACTCCTCTCGACGACTGAATAGCATCACATTAATCAGCGGCCTACGTTGGACATTTGACCATCCATCACTGACTATAGTGCATCTTGTTTGATCAATTGATATAAAGATCAATCTATCAACTTCTTTTTGGGTGTCTACAAAGCATTTATTCAAGAATGTTGTGCGTATTTGATGATATGATGGAGGAGAAAAACCAGCCCCATACTCACCAGTCTTCTTCCATGCATGCTTCCATGACTCTCGTGTGACCATCAACATAGAACCGCATGTAAAACATATAGCTTGTGCAAGAGCAGATTGTGCCTCTTCAAGAGCGGTTGATCGAAAGCTTTGCTCTAGACTTGCCTCATTCTATGCATTTTAAACTGGTACTTGGATGATCCATCTCGAGTGCTAGCTCTTTGTGTATGTTTGTTGGCCGACATGGAGGGTGCACGACTATTTTTTTCGACTTGAGTTGTGGCAGCACTGTCTTGGTGCTCTGAAGCATAACGGCTTGGAGTTGGTATTCTAGGTCGCCTTGCACTGGTTATATCTCATAGAAACTCAAGCGTTTCGTATAACTCTCGTGACCCACACCATTACATCTGCCTCCATTAGACCTATTAGTTGTTTCATTCCCTGATGCAAGGAAGTGTTCCCTAATACGAGGTGCACCTCCTAATTTTTCTTTGCCACATAATTTGCAATGCCAATCTATAAATGATCTTTGTTCTCAGCAAATTTCCACTCAGGTCTTGACACCTTACTAGCGACGGCCTTGCGCTTCCCTTTATTGGAAGCTCTATTGTTTAATACTTCACCACCAGTCAATGGGCGACTAGAATTAGCTGCATTGATATTTTGAGAGGAAGCATTGGCGTCCATGACAAGTTCACAAGCCACCTATACATTCATACAATCGTAAAAGTATTAAGTTTTTGAAAAACAGTATTTAATTGAACAATTATATAATAAAGTAAAATATAATACATTTAAATATAAAGCAAAAAGAAGTGAAAATTTGATTTCAGCAATAGAAATGGATAGTAGACAAGTATGCCGGTGTAGTGATTAGTAGCACTCCATTCCAACCATAGAAATAAGCCCCAGACACTTGCACCATCTAACCCTTTACAAGGATGCTCCCTATCCAAATCTGTTTCTAGACGGATAGAGACCCGGGGAAGGTAACTAAACGTAACAAACAACTACGTCATTCTAGTGATAAGAAGCGCTCCATTCCAACCATAGAAATGAGCTCCATACACTTGCACCATCTAAACCCTTCATGAGGATGCTCACTACCCAAACCTATTTTCAGGCGGATAGACACCCAAGGGAGGTAACTAAATGTGACAGACAAGTATGTCGGTGTAGTGATAATGAGTGCTCCATTCCAACTATAGAAATGAGCTCCAAGCACTAGCACCGCCTAGCCCCTTCACAAGGATGCTTCCTATCCAAACCTATTTCTAGGCAGATATACACCCAAGGGAGGTAACTATACGTAACAAAACGATAGTACGTAGGTGTAGTGATAAGGAGTGCTTCGTTCCAACCATATAAATGAGCCCCAAGCACTTGCACCACCTAAACCCTCTGCAAGGATGCTCTCTACCTAAATCTGTGACACCCAAGGGGAAGTAAGTTGCAACTGTTTGTGATGTTAAAAAAATAGGAATCAAAGCTACCTGAATGGAAAAACACACCTCAATTAAGCCAAAAAGTGTGCCAAAATGGACGGATGCAAAGGATGGGACGTTGTTTATATAGCCACCTCTAGAAATGGGGAGCAAGAGGAGGATATATTTGAGCCCGTCGGGCATGACAGCTTGCCCGTTGGGCCTCGTTGGGCTAGATAGAATGCCTGCCAAGCTAACAAGGGCCGGTTTTAGCCGGTGCTTGTGAATTTGATGTTATTAACACTCTCATGGAGTGTTACTAACATGAGTTATTACCACTTCGCACTTCACGTGAAGACGTGAATGAAATCCTTGATAGTTTTTCATTTAGATTCAAACTTATGTTGCACCACCAATTGGTCCTTGTCCTTCTAGAAGAAGCTGGCATCATTGTTGAAATGTTCTATATTAATGGAGATGCCATTGTTATTCAGCTTTTTGGTAACTTTCCTCCAAACAAAGGTATTCAAGGATCCTCCTCCTAGCTTGAAGAGCCAAGGGGATGTAGCACTTTAAGTATCTAAAGGTCTCTCCCGATTCAATCATGATGCCTCTTTGTTGAAATTTTTTAGTATCTCCCTAGTTGTTTAGAGTTTTAGATTCATATTCAGTGGTGACTCCAATATCTCCTAGGAGGAGCTGATTTGGGAGTAAGGGCTATTTTGTGGTTGTGTGTGGTTCTACTTAAGGTAGACGTACTTTCTCGACGATGCATTCCATTGTGTTGCATGCCCAGTAGGTTGGCATGAGGTGGGACCCTTGTTCCTAGGGTTTCTCGAGGTCAAAGTCTTGAATGTTCTTCAATTTTCTTGTTAAATGTGGGATAGTATGTCACTTATTATAGTGACTTTACACATTTCTAATGGCTCTACTTTCACTCTCCAGTAATTAATTTTCTTCTAAGATTCCTTCACCACCTTAACTTTTAAAAGCAGGCACTCAATTGGAGCCGATCCACACGCTCCCACGCTCCGTTTCGTCTGCCTATTTCGCGTCCTAGCCCACGATCTTGCGAGCTAATCCTGCTCCCCCTCGATCGTCATTCCCGTCCGGGTCCTCGTGTCAGTGCTACCTTCCCTAAGCGTCGCCTCATCTTCCTGTCTCTTATCATGGCCACTGCGGCCAGCTGCTCTGGCATACCCTCTAGCAATGCCTTGCCCAACCAGCTGTTTGTCTCAGACACGCTGGCCACTGCCAATTGTTGCTGTGTCGCACCCTCCAACAGTGTCGTGTCCACTCACCTTGCATGCTTTGGGCCCTGGCTGGTCTGCTTTGAGAAACCCAGAACAGAGCGATCATGGCATCTCAGGTGGGCTGGCAAGAGACAAACAGTCTGCAAAACCGCACACATGCGCGCAGAGAGAGAGAGAGAGAGAGAGAGAGAGAGAGAGAGAGAGAGAGAGAGAGAGAGATCAAGCTTGAGCGTGACGCAAGGGGTGGAAACACCCTGCATTTCAAAGTGGTCAGGCTTGGCAAAGCGAGGATTCGTGCCATCTCTCTCTCTCTCTCTCTCTCTCTCTCTCTCTCTCTCTCTCTCTCTCTCTCTCTCGCTCTCGCGGCAAAAAAGCCGCGTCGACTGCCACTCCACTATCGCCGTTTGTCTCCATCTGCGAATGGTGATTTATTTTTCCGGCTCTATTCCCAAAGCACCCCCAATATTTTGTTTTCCCATAAATTTCCAAAATACCCTTCAAATTTTCCAAATTTTCCAAAATACCCCTTTTTTTGTGAGGCAATTTGTGACAAATTATATGCTAAGCACTCAAAAGTTGAGAATAAAGATCATAAATCTTGAACAATCCAACCAAAATAGACACAAGGGTTTTCTGGGAATTTTCGAAATTTGAGGGGTATTTTGAGCATTTCCACAAATCAGACAAGCATTTTGGTAAACTTTTCCATTAAAAAAGTCTCCTATCCACACATACCCACATAAGATGGAAGCAAAACCTAACTTTTTGTTTTTACCTTTCCCAAGGTGCAAAGTATCTCTCTAGATTTTATATAAAAGAAATGAAAAAGTCGTTTTGAGCACCTAGTGACTTTACACATTTATTACGGCTTTGGGATATATTTTTGGGTCATATATGCAAGCACCTCTCCCATTGTATTTTTCATATTAGTAATGAGCAAAATAGTTAGCATTAGGGCCACCAACGCACTCTCTTTGTCTCTCTCTAGCATTTTCTCTCTAATGTTTTTAGCCAACGATTTTTGTTTCCGTCTCTAGCTCTTCCTCTCTCCTTCACTGTGACACCTCACTGTAGATTGCATTGTAGATCAAGCCAACATGCCCATATGGTGGGTGGTACGCAATAGGAGGACGTTTTTAAGAGATCTATCGTTTTTAGAAGATTTGCTGTGATAAATTCGAGATCCATTGGCTACCTAATCTAGAGAGAAGGTTTGTTCGCCGTTTTAGACGAGATCATCACCCAATTCACCCCACGAGATCCACCTATGTGCAAAGATTCTTGGAAACCCCTATATACAACTACTAAATGGGAGTTTTGACCCTCCTTATGAGAGTTGTAATGAAAAAAATTATTATACATCTTATCACATTTAAAGTTGTGAATGGTTCTTTGAAGACACACGATCGCTAAATTCATTGTGTGGAAAAAATCTTTTTTTCACGAATTTTTAGCATAAGTTTATGTTTATATACATTGATGAGATTCTCCTTATTCCTAAGCCTTAAATGGCCTTAACAACATAAGAGAGAACATAATTCAAAAAGTGTGTCTTTACGGAAGCATGTGAGTACGTATAAACTTAAGGTGATTCAAGGGAAAAATGTGTAGGTATTTAGATATCAAAGACTAACTTTCAAATAACATCCCATGGAATTTTCTAGCTTATGTATTATTATTTCAATATATCTCTATCTCGTCTCCTTTCCCTTTGTCCCTTCCCCCTCCAATGAGACCTATATCCCCTTGAGATCTCACTTCACTTATAAGTTTGGAAGGAGAAATTATTGGGGACCTACCTCTACTTATAGAATTATCTAGTGTTAGCCCCCACAAGGTGGGAACCCTCTCTAGCTAAAGGGAGGAAGGAAGGGGTGAGATGCTTGAAGGCTCCAAAGGTGTGACACTTCTATACAATAACCCTCTCTCATGTAATATGTAACCAAACATTAATTTAATCTCTGATTATGGCCTACAATCTCTCAATCTCTCTCTCTCTCTCTCTCTCTCTCTCTCTCTCTCGTTTGTTCAAGCATAGTCTTGTGAAGGCTAGAAACCCCCTGGTTTCTACATGTGGCGACTACCATCAACAAATCCCCTTCATGGTGACAAAGTCTCAATCCTTTCAAGTGAGACACACAACTATCCTGCATGTGCATCTTTCTTTTGCGCTTTGTGAGCAAAGTGGAGTGTGTTGTTGTTGTTGTTGTGCCATGACAATTTCCACCAATTCTTGTTGTGGTATCGTATGGTACAAGTTTTCAATGATAGCAACTCTTGGTTCTACCAACAATCACTTCTATTCAACCTTGATGTTGAATCTACTGCTTTTGTACACCGATGCTTTGATGCTGCGTCCCATGATGATGGTTCGGGTCTTGTTTGCGAGGGGGGTTGATGCTGGTTACAAAGTTCGGACCAATTTCGGTCTATTTTGTGACCTTTTGTACTACTACGGTGTCTCTCGCACTCGCTAGCAGGTTGCCCAATATCCTAGCTTTCATCAACAATGGGTTTTGTTATCAATTAAAAGCACATCTTGTTGGAATTAGGGTTGCAGAGAAACACACACAGCTTGGAGAAGACGAAGGAAGCTCAAGGCACACAATAGAGAGTATGTTACTTAGTGTGCAATGGAAAGATAGATAGCCCTAGAGTGATGGGCGTATATACAATGCACGGTGAAAAAAACCTCCTAAAGAGGGAAAAAATGCCCCAATGGTCCTAGTGTGTTCACACACATCACTACCACATGTATATGGTAACAAATCCCCCCTAGAGTGATGTGTGTTGAACGAGAGCTGGCACATGAGTAAAGGGAAGTGCCATGCCCGACAGGATCAGTCCACAAATGGGAGTAAGCCTAAAGCTTTGCGGAAAGCTTCAAGCTTCTCACGAGACAATGCCTTTGTGAAAAGATCTGGACGGATGTCCTGTGTTGGCACATAAGCGAAGCTGATCTCTACTGCTAAGAGAATCTCCCTGACATAGTGGTAATGCACCTCAATGTGCTTTGTGCAAGCATGAAAAACTGGGTTCCTCGCAACTGCCAATGTGCTCTGACTGTCACTGTAGATAGTGTGGGCAGTGTCCTGTCCAACACCCAAATCAACCATAAGGCGTCTGAGCAATACACACTCAACCGTAGCTGTGAAGACTGCCCTATACTCAGCCTCACAACTCGAAGTGGCCACAGTAGGTTGCTTCTTGCTCAACAATGATATACATGAACTACCAATCATGAAACAAAATCCACTTGTGGACACTCGCGTGTCAAAACAACCAGCCCAATCTGAGTCCGAAAAAGCATGTAAGTCTGGCGGTAATGATCCCCCCTTGGGATAAAACAAGCCAAGATGTAAAGTGCCACTAAGGTAGCGGAAAATCCTCTTGACAGCCTTCCAATGCTTAGACCCTGGGCTATGCATAAATCTGCTGACCTGTGAGACTGCAAACTGAATATCCGGCCTCGTGTTGCATACATAAATGAGATAGCCAACAACAGTTTGGTAAAGAGTGACATCAGCAGGATCGCCAGCATCATGTAGACTCAACTTCAAACCTGTTTCCATGGAAGTGGCAATAGGTTTGCAATCCTCAAGTCCAAAATTACATAGCAATGTCTCTATGTAACTTTTCTGACACAAGGCAATACCACCATCACACTGCTTAAAATGTATACCCAAGTAATGATACAACAACCCCAAATCTTTCATCTTGAAAGTAGCATTCAAATCAGCCTTAAATTCAGCAATATGTCTCTCATTTGGTCCAGTGATCAGCAATCATCAACATAAAGAACCACAATGAGAAGCACATCACCCTCATGCTTTACATACAATGTGCTTTCTGTTGGACTGTTACGAAAGCCTCGTATAACCAAATGAGTGTCAGCTTTCTCATACCAAGAACGAGGAGATTGCTTCAACCCATACAAAGCCTTCTTACATCTGCACACTTTGTCCTCTTGTCCTTTTATGACAAAACCGCGAGGCTGTGTTACATAAACTTCCTCAAATATGTCACCATTCAAGAAAGCAGTAACAATGTCTGATTGATGTACATCCGAACCAAAATGAACTGCCAATGCACATAGAAAACGTACAGTAGTCATACGACAAGTGGGAGCAAAAGTCTCTTCATAATCTATGCCTTTTTGCTGTGCATAACCTTTTGCAACAAGTTGAGCCTTATGGCGATCGATCTCACCATCTAGCTTGCGTTTCAACTTGTAAACCCACTTCGTACCAATGCCCATTTTGCCAGGAGGCAAATCACATAAAGTCCATGTGTCATTTTCTAAAAGTGCATCATATTCTGATTGCATGGCAGCCATCCAATTTTCTGAATTCTGTGCTTCATCAAAAGAAAGAGGCTCCTCAACATCATGTAAGCTAGACACAACCAAAGCATAACAATATGATGCATAAGATGCATGGCGAGAGCCTAAACGAGTACGACTAGACAAAGGTGCATCCAATTTACTGTCACGCAAAGTGTGCACGAGCCATTTTGGCATACCTCTAGCTTGCTCATTTTCAGCCCTTTCCTCATCATGTACATCTGCATTAGTAATAGGCTGATCTAAAACATTTTCAAAAACCCCCATAGGTTGTACATTTTCCTCATTGGAACTTACATTCATATTCCCACCATTGAAAAGAGGCAACAAAGTGTCGTAAATGTCGTGTGAGCTTACATTACTGTCTCTAGTACATGACAGCAAGGGCTGAACATAATCTTCCACAAACACTACATCCCGAGAAACCAGAATACGTTTTGTTTGCGGATGATACAACCTGTAACCTTTTCTTTCAGCACTATAACCAACAAAAATACATTTGGCAGCCTTATCATCCAATTTTCTCCGCTGCACTTGTGGCACCAAAGCATATGCCAAACAGCCAAAAACACGCATGTGCTCAATAGAAGGTTTTCTATCATGCCATGCTTCATATGGAGTAATAGACTGAAAAGCTTTCGTACGACACCTGTTAAGTACATAAGTGGCACACATGATGGCCTCAAGCCAAAAAGAATGCAGCAAAGCTTGACTTTTGACCATACATCGTGCCATTTCCATCAGTGACCTGTTTTTCCTCTCATCAACAACATTTTGCTGAGGTGTATAAGGCACTGTACATTGGTGTTTTATCCCACGACTAGCCAGAAATGCATTAAATTCATGAGACATATACTCCCCCCCTCGATCGGAAGGGAGGGTGCCCATATTACATTTTGAGAAATTTTCATCCATAGCCAGAAATTTTTTGAAGCACATAAAAACTTTGGACTTTGCTTT
Organism: Adiantum capillus-veneris; assembly: GCF_014529385.1. Lineage (NCBI taxonomy): Eukaryota > Viridiplantae > Streptophyta > Polypodiopsida > Polypodiales > Pteridaceae > Adiantum > Adiantum capillus-veneris. Next base: position 156,967,936 of record NC_140941.1, on the reverse strand, counting down.
AAGCGGAAATACCCATGCATGCCTGGAGTAATCATCAATGAAAGTCACGAAGTATAGGTAATTGCCCAAGGACGGAGTTTGCATGGGCCCCACAACCTGCAACTTGCATGTGGCCCAAAGTGAACCATCCTTTGGAAATTTAGAACGCGGCATCTTACTCAGAATACAGCTTTCACAAACATGTTTGATAGGTGCTTCAAGAGGCAGCAAAGAAGCAACCATATCAGTTTTCTGCAAATGCAGCAAACTGGCAAAATTCAGATGACCAAAATGTGCATGCCAAAGTTTTGCATCTAAAATAGCCCTTGAATCTGCAACAGCATTTGCAAAATTTTGTCCACACTTGTCATACAAAGTGAGCTTATACAGCCCACGGCACAAAACCCCATATGCAACAATTTCATCACCAAAACTGAGATCATGAACTGTACATCTGTCATCCACAAATTTGACTACAAGTCCAAGTCTAGCAAGTGCGTTTGCAGACAAGAGATTCTTCTTGATCCCAGGTACATAAAGTGCATCAACAAGTGTGAAGGAACTGCCATTAGCAGGAGTGAGCACAATCTTTCCAACTCCCTGAACTGGATAAGAGGCGTTTTTGGCACAAGTGACTGAATTCCTATGAGGGACAGACTCGAGAGAGGTAAACAATTCACAATGTGATGTAATGTGCTTTGTAGCACCATTATTGAAATACCACACATGTGAATCTGCAGCAACTTACAAGCATGAATCATGGACAAGAGGATTTTAAGTGCACTCTGCGCTAAAAGCCCATTTTGCATCAACATTAGCAACACAGTCTCCTTTCACAGAAGACTCAACAATGGCTGCATTTGTAGTGGAACGAGCATTTGCAGTGGAACCACCCTTTTTCTTCTTAGCCTCTTTGGACTTCAACTTAGGACACGACTTGATCAAGTGATCATTGGATTTACAATAATAGCAACGCATCTTCTTTTTGCCCTTATCACCAGAATTTTCAAACGAATTGCTGCCAGCAGAAGCATTAGGAACAGAATTTTTGCCACTCGCAGCACAATCATAAGAAGTGGCTGCATTGTTGTTACCACCCTTTCTTTGAGAAGCAATAAAAGCCTATTCAACTGCACGCTGTTTAGTCCTGTTTTTTCTAGAAAGTGACTCTTGCAACAGCAATGTGCATAATGCATCAAACTTGACAACTTCTGGATTTCCTTGGGTCATAAGTCTCCAAGTACTAGCAAAAGTCTGGTAAGAATCTGGTAAGGCATCAAGAACAGTATGCACAAGGGAGCTGCCTAAAATAACTTCACCTGCAAAAATAAGTTTCTCATCGATATCCTTGACACTAGCAAGGAAAGTGTCCATATCATCTTCCTCATGCATAATCTTCGACTTCATCTCTTTACGCAGCAAAGCAATTTTAGCTTCATTGCGGCTTGCATAAAGACCTGTTAGAATATCCCAAGCTTGTTTTGCAGATTTTGCTGAACGGATGTGAGGAACAATGGTGCGCTTCACAGACAACGCAATCAATACATGAGCATGCGCATCCTTAACACTAGGTTCGTAACCTAACAGGACATAAAAGTGTCCTTTCAGGGTTTTTAAAAAAACCTCCAAAACCATAGTAGATCCATTCATTTTGTAAAATCCTTTCATGAGGTTATAGTGCAAGGCCTACTACACATGGAAGAAAAAAAAGAAACTTATAAAATTTCTCATCTTTTGGTCACACCAAGCCTCCAAAGTTGATGGACCAGTACGTTTTCATCAAAACAGTCATTTCTTATGCTTTGTTGCATAAAAATAAGATTAGGGATTTTTGTAGGACTTGAGATAAATTCCCTAGTTAACTTCAATGGGTTGGTGATCAGAATATATGATTGCTTCTCACTCACTATTTTTTGTTTTTCCAAAAGAAATAGGTACAAAAAAGTTGAATTTTTACCATTCTGCAAACCTATCATCAAAGTTTCTATAGCCACGCTCAATACAAATAATATATGCATGTTTTCTTAGTTCCCTATTGTCCTTTAGGTTCATCAAGAGCCATGGAGCATGTCAAAAGAATAATACATCTCTTACCAAGGGGAATCTTGGGGACAAAGATGAAGTGCTAAATACAACAAACATGAAAAAACTGGGTTCAACATTATGAGTTGTAGAATCCCATAGACACTATTCAATATCTAGCCAAATTTGATCCTTATGACTAGATATGGTTACTACCTACAAAATGCATGTAGTTGTCACAAGAAACTAACAATATTGAAAAAACTATACTTGATATACTAGAATGTTCCGTTTTCTTCTATAATTGAAAAAATCAACCATCGTTGTCTACTATGCAAAATAGGGTATTAGGTGCCCCAAAACTCTAGGAATATTAGCTTTATGTTACAATATGCGACATAGAAAATCAAAACTGCATTTGGATATCATGAAAGCCACCAAAAAAATCATAGAAGAGCTAAAATTGGCTAAAAAACAGGATTTGACAATTTTTGTAATTTGGTCATAACTTACAACTTTAACATTTATTTCTCCCTAGAAGCATCAGGAAATGTTGAGGACTACTAAAGATAGTTCTCTAGCATTATAGACCTCACAATCATAAATTCTAGAGTGGTATAGTTGCAAAAAGTTGAAAAAAGCCAAAAACAGGACTTGTTTTTTCACACAGTTTAGGTTGTGAAATGTTGTGCAAGGACAAGGTTAAAGATGGAATTGATATTCCAAAAAAATGTCAAGTTTTTTTCAGCTCATGAGACAACTTTCTAGACAGATAGCACCTCAAAATCCATTTCGAAACTCTTGACATAATTCAAGGAAAATGGTCACTTAACAGGACATAAAAGTGTCCCATTACCAACCTAGTGTTAACATCCCAACGAACTTGTTCTGCCGTAGGCAAAACAACTCTAACAGCTCCAATCCTTGCAGCAAGACCTGCAACATCCTCAACATCGCCTACATCCTCAGAACCAAGACATACATCAATGCCCTGCACAATGTTCCATACACCCTTTGACACAAGAACATGTTGCATCATATAAGCCCACATAGGGTAGTTGTCCCCATCCAACCTGTCCTCAGCAACAAACATCTTGAACACATCTGTGTTGTTGTTGTCAGCCATGGTAAATGCTACACCTGATGTGAAAACTACCCGAAAATAGGAGAAACAGAGCGGGAACAACCTATGCTATATAGCACAAACCGTAGAAGACCATAAGGCACCTGTTATGTAGAAAACGGCACTGACAAAAATTTTGCACAAAATGACGAAATAGCATGTGCAATACTGCCTGTAGTGAAAACGGAGGCCGAAATGAGCCCAAATCAAAATTCTGAGAAGACCAAGCTCTACGAGCTTGTCCAAAATATTTGTCGACCTGCGAACGCTTGCTAAAGCTCACTGAAATCGGAGAAAGTGAGCAAGCGTGTGCTGGAGAAGCTGGGGACTAAGCTCGGGAGGACGTGACCTGCTCTGATACCAATTGTTGGAATTAGGGTTGCAGAGAAACACACACAGCTTTGAGAAGACGAAGGAAGCTCAAGGCACACAATAGAGAGTATGTTACTTAGTGTGCAATGGAAAGATAGATAGCCCTAGAGTGATGGGCGTATATACAATGCATGGGGGAAAAAACCTCCTAAAGAGGGAAAAAATGCCTCGGCGGTCCTAGTGTGTTCACACACATCACTACCACATGTATATGGTAACACATCTTGGTTTCCATATATCAATAATGTGCCTATCAATTGTGGTGTTTGGTGTGATTCCTACAAGCGGACCAACAATTTTGCAAAACCCGGACTATTTGTTGTGCGGTACAATTGCAAGCAGCAGTAAGTGTATGGCAGGAATTTGCACCTTACTTTCCCATCTTGTTGTAGTGAAGATTAAGACTTGGGATATCCTTGATCTTTCATTTTTTTCATACTTGGCATTTTCTTTGTCTTCCAAATGGGAGAGGATGTACTGCATGAGATATATTTGCAGTGTGTGCAATGCTACTCTTTATGGTCGTTGACTCACTTTATCATCCCCAATGTGTACGTGGTCTGTTAAGAGGTGTATTACCTGCTAAAGAGAGAGGTGGACGCTCTCTCGGTGGTGTGGAACATTGGTAGAACCACTACTATAGCAACCAATGTCACCACCTGAACAACAAGACCTATGTCGTCTCAAAGAAGAACGAGAGAGCGGAGTCTTCTGTGTAGTTCGACCAATCGATGCAACTACGATGCTCGTCGAAGGTCTCAAAAGTCCACAATCAGGGAATCCCTCGGTCAATTACGCCCAATAACTCACTAATAAAAACAAGAGACTCCTGCACAAGCCATCGCTCGACTATGCTACCCTCAGGAAAAGCCCTTTGACAAACAAACCCTTTTCAAGCCTTCACAAATCTCTCCAAGAAGAACATCCACCTGTAATGGACCGTTCCAGCCACTGCAACTTCATCAACCACATGCACACATTTGGATAGTAAGAATGTTTGTTGGAAAATAATTCTCCACCATACACACTGCCTCTGTAGAATTTAAGCGAGCTGCATCCATGTTGTGTCTCCTTATCTCTTTTGATGAGATCTAACACACTAACTCACTAATCTTGTAAATTGTGTTTCTTATGTCATTTGTCAGGCAGTCTTTGATGGCAATTGGTAAGAATTGTAAAATTTTGTGCCAATCATGACACCTAAGACCACTTAGGATTTCATATTTAGTAGAAGATGTTTTCAAGCATCGCATGCTCCTAGTAGGAGTTTTGAATGTACAGCCTTATGACTTTCTTCACTTGTTTCTTCTCTACCTTTCTCAAAACCCATGGAGCTTTTGGAATAGCATAATTTCCATTGGGATTAAGTGGATGCCACATCCTTGGCATTCATCCCATAGCTTGCAGGCTGTCTCTTTGTGCCTTGTTGTCTCTTTGTCCAGTAATGGTCTTCCATAGGATCTCCCCCACATTCTTAAAAATATGCATTGGGTTGAGCAAATGATTGATAAGTAAGTCACTCCAATATGGAAGGCCATAAAAAATAGAGAGTCTTTTCATCCCACGTGGCATAAAATCTTCTGATTCTTGCCCCATGTTCTTCCAATCACTCTCCTTCAGTGGTGCATTTCGTGTTTGCATATATTTGGTCCACGCAGCTTATTCCTTATGGCAAAAGTCATCCATTCTCCTCGTACATTGACTTGTCCAAATAATTAGAGAGATCGGAGCCAAGTTGAAGACCACATAGCGGACATTCTCAAACCTTGAAACCAAAAAGATGAAACGAAAAAGGATCAAGCTTTGAACAAGGACCACCTATAGAATGAATATAGATATGGGTTTCAAAGTACTTACTTGAACACTCACAAAAGCTTGGCGAGTCGTGCATGGTCCACATGAGAATTTCTTTCACATGGGCATGTTGTCAACTGGCCGGTTGGGACATGTCAACTACATCAATCCCTATCCACAAGATTTGAAGCTCTTCTATAAGTGGTGCCATATAAACATCTATGTTCTTTACCTTGTACTTCCCTAAAACAATCAATGACAATAGCAGATGGCCCTTCTTGATAGTCAACCATCTTGATAGCCAACCATAGTGTAAGCTTAATAGTTCACCAAGAAAATAGGCCATGTGTTCCATGGGTCCTCCAAATTCCAAAAGGGTTTACTCCATCCATTGATAAATTAAAACGGACACAACGAGGTTCTTGCTTCTATGCAAAAGAATCAGCAGGTACCCGCATCACATCATATGTGGATCTAGTATTTTGATGCTATGTCATCAAACGTGCTATAAACTTGCACGTGAACATGCTCTTTGTTCTTGGAATGATTGGAAAGTGCCGTAGAATCTTTGCAGGGAAAAATTTCCCTTGTGTGTCCTCTCTCTACCTATTTGATCCGCACTTGAGACATTGTTCCAAATACTCATATTCATTTTCAAAAAGTACACAATCATTAGGGCATGCATGGATTTTATTATAATCCATCCCCAAGTTTGTAAGCAACTGCTTGGTGGCAGTTCGAGTAAGAGACATGTGATTATCTTCTAACAAAATCTGCTCGTTGAGCAATCTGTCAAAACCATTTAAACAATTTAAACAAGAACTTTGGATTTTCAGGTAAATTAATATGATATATATATATATTTACCTAAACAACTTTTTGTAACACTCGTGTCGGACCATCCGTAAATAGATTGTAGGTTAAGCATTGCCAAAGCTATACGAAGAATAGAAACTTTGGCATTGTTATATAGTGGTATGCGGGCAAGAGTTCGCATCATCTCTCCTTCCTCTTCGTCATTCTCATGCCGTCGTTGTGGACGGGATGATTAAGGATGAGAAGTAGTGTTTCCTTGACTACTAGCACTTCCTCCACCATGATTTTCATGATGGGGTCCATGTTAAAGATAAAATCCAACATTTGTTCCATCTCAACTTCTTGAAATGTGGCATCGAGCATTGATGGGGTAGGCTCCACCGGTTGCAGTTCATTTGATATCCGCCTCCTCTGTTGAGTTCGTGATGAAATTGGAGCAATATCTAAGAGTGGGGGTTGACCTATCATCTCATGACCCTGGGATTGATACCGCAGATCTTGTACTTTCTCTATGGGAAAAAGCCCATTGTTGGTATATGCTGATCACATATTTTTCATTTTCAAAAGTTTTGATGCTTACATAGCATACAAGGGCATGCCATCTTATCGTCCACAATTAATCTAAATATTGAAAAACAAACTAACAAGTGATAGTGAGTGCACACGTCTAGAGTGTTATTAGAGAGTATAACAATTAACACATAAATTTGAACAAACGGCTAGCTAGCCCTAAGCAATATTCCACCACCCAACCAAATATGTCTTTGCATGGCCAACCCTAATTGGCCAAAACAAAAGCTGCTATCCCTAATTGGCCAAACCAAAAGCCACTAACCCTAATCGGTCAAACCAAAAACCGCTGCCTATATTTATGGTTATAGTTTCTAAAAATTCGTTTGCCTTTTACAATTTACCAAAATCTTTACAGTTATATAATGTGTGTCGTTTACACTTTACCAAAATCTGTTTTCCCTTTACAGTTTCTACATTGACACAATGTAAACTACCTCACATTCTCTATCCATGCCTCATCCCTGCACACCTCGGTCTAGAGGTGCATAGACATCAGGACCATCGGGTTGGATGACCGTCTTTATTGGTAAATGCCTATATTCATGAGTGTGACATAAGTACACACCTACGTCTACATGACAATGCATGTAGAGGACAAACTCTAATACTCTAACACTCTACGCGCGAGCATCTTTACACCGTAAACCCTAAGCGTCTTTAAACCAGTAGCTGATTTAGAGCGGCCAAATCAAAAACCGCTAACCCTGAGCTGCTAGCCCTAAGCGGCTAGTTCTAAACGGATTGAAATAGCTAGAGTGCAAAGAACTAAATTGTAAGTGGCTAGCCTTAAGCAACCAAGTAGCCCTTGAGGGGTGTACCTTTAAGAAACTATTCATATAACGTGCGTTCAAAAGGTATTAAAAAACCTCCTTTACTTACAATGTGCTTAAGGTAATAAAATGATCCCTTTTTCTTAAAAAATGTACGGATTTTTTTGTAAAAGCAATTAAAAAATTCCTTATGTTAATATGATCCTATTAAAATTTTAAAATTTTGGCATTAAAAAAACCCATTCATTTGAACTCACGTGGTAACTTACATGTCTAAGAGGTGAACCCCCTCAGGGCCAGCGCTAAGCACCTTTACAAGGCTAACTCCAAGCGGGCAAAGCAAATGTCGCTAACCCTAAGAAAATTGAAACAGCCCAACCGCTTACCCTAAGTGGCTACCCCTAAGTAGATTATTGAAATGGCTAAACTAATACGACACTAAGTTGATTTGGAGTAGCCAAATCAAAGGCCACTGACCTTGGTGAGAAATTAGCCCTAAGCAGCCAGCCCTAAGAGACCAATCACTGCATTCTAAAATAACCAAACTACAGATTTCTTAAATTAGTTTAGAGTATCTTTATATGGCCAGTCCTAAGCGCCTTTACACGGCCAGCTCTGAGCGGGTAAAGAAAATACGGCTTTATTCTAAGCGATATAATACACATCATCAATTACTAGCAGCCAAACCAAAAGCCACTTTACCTTAAGTGATCTAACACGGACCGCCACTATTAGATAGTGGCCAAACCAAAAGTCGCTAACCCTAATATTCTAGCCTAAACATAATAAGACAGCCAAACGTATTAAATGATCAAATTAAATCCTAACACTAAAACCTAAAACTATATCGATCTTGGTAATGAAAACGGCCTATTAACTTCTAGAGTAGCAAAAATTAGAGAAAGTACTTTTGTGAAATTACTTTGTGAGCATAGAGGGTGAACTTAATTGATGGTAGCAACATAAACACAACATTTAGTTAACTTGGCATGAACAATACTTTTGCAAGAGAGAGAGTTTAGAGAACATGACAACGGTTGAGGACTGGATTTATGTGGAGCCGGTCTCCCCTCCAATAGGCATTTTCTTCACACAATGAGAGTGTGTGTGTGTGTGGGAGAGTATACCCCTCAAGCAACCCCTTAGCTTGCTTTGGTCAAACTCCCCCTTGTAGCTCATGATTGAAGATCATTGGACCTTTCCAGGCCTAGCCAACATGCAGGGGCAATTCAAGCAACAAGGGTAGCCTTGGGACAAGTGTCCCCCTTTCCTTTTTGAGAGAGAGGACTTGATAAATGCTAAAACAATTAATTATATTAACTAATTTATCATTGGACCTCTTGGGAGGCCAACCAATAGGCTTTAGGCACCATGAGGGAAACATGAGGAGCAGGTTGACATGTGTCCTTGTTGCCTCCTTCGTTTAGGTTTGCATTGAGTGAGGGTGTGTGTGTTCTCTCTCATGCTCTAAGCTTGTAGGGCTCGCACCCTCCTTGTAGGGATATTTGTTGATTTTTTGCCACCTCAAGCCCCTCAACCATGGACCCGGTTCCCACCACAATCTTGGCCCTTAAGCCCCTCAATCTTGGGCCGGGTTCCCACCTCAAGTACTACCCTAGCATCTCAACCATGAAAAGCACCTCAAGCATCTCAATCATCAAGCACGACAAGCACCTCAATCTTGGACCGGGTTCCCACCTCAAGCTCAACCCTAGCTTACCTAAGGTCAAAGGACTTTTTAACACTAACCTTTGGAGGTATTTAATAAAGCTAACCCTAAGGTATTTAAGCTCCATTATCTAGCCTTGCTCTTTGACAGACCGTCTCTCATTTGGACTCCTTTACCATTGGCCCCATGTTGAGATAGATCAGAAAGCATATGTCTATATTCTTATCCTTGTTCCCATTTATTCTCCCACATTAAATGATCTTAATATGAGAAAATCATTTGGGTTGGTTGGATATTAGATTTTATGACATTACCTCTCTCTTGAAATCATTGTCGTCCTCGACTATGAGGTAGAAGAGATAAAGCCTTAGTCATTAGTCAATCTTGCTTAGTGGGTAGAGGATCCCTTTTTACCCTACGACATCTTTTCAAGATGGATGACTAATCCATTTGGTGCTTGGGAGACATAGCTGTCGTAAGCATGTCTACTCTTTAGTCAATTTCATTTTCCCAAGTAGAGTGACAAATTCTACTTGGTGTTTGAGAGACGTCGTCTTAAAAAACATGATTCTAAGCATTCATTCTATTAAATTTGTGCACAATAAAAAGAGGATTAGTCTTATAATACAAAAACATTGATCATTTGAAAGAAATTTGTACATTTTCTTACTCTAATGTAGCATTGTAAGCGTTGACAAGGTTCATACTATCCTTAAGTTGTATTCCTTGCATCCATCTAGCATCTTTGAAAGGATAATTTTGTGAACTTAATAAGATACTGTCAGGTAATGTTATTATGTCGTAGTACTTTGTCTTCATGCCGAAGGATAGCTTTGGGTTGTAGCACCTCTTCTTCGTCTTCAATTTTGGGAGGGTCTTCAATAATTGGTTCACTTGGTGGCTCTCCTTTGTAGGGCTTAAGTAGGCTCATATGAAAAGCAATGTGTATGAGCCAATGGTTGGGCAATTTAAGTTGATAAGCCATCTCATTGATTGGCTTTAAATTTTAAAATCCTACCATAGTATCTTTTTTCTAGTTTAGCATAATATTTTTGATGGCCTGTAGGATTTTTGCCCATCGTTTTCCTCAATTGAGCCTTTGGAAACTTAAGTAATACCCAATCAATTTCTTTGAATGTTAAGGCCCTTTTGTGCTTGTTAGCAACTACTTTTCGACTTTGTTGAGAGATGGATATAGATCCTTATCTATTGAAAATATTCTTGTAGGTCACGGTTATACTCATCGGTAGCGAAGACCTTCCCATGTACTTTAAGTAGCAAGGGACTTTTAGGTCTTCCCTCAATTATTTCAAAAGGCGCTTTTCTTATAGAAGTATGTATAGTATTATTGTATGTATACTCTACAAGAGGTAAGTACTTTTTCCATTGTGAGAGTTGATCTACTTCTGTTACATAAGTCTTTAGTAGATCAAGTATTGTAAGATTGGCAATCTCACTTTGACCATCCGTTTGTGGGTGATAGGCCGAAGAGAAATTCAATCTTGTTCCTAGATTTTCAAAGAGACCTTTCCAAAAATTAATGGTCATTCTAGGATCTCTATATGACACGATGGATGTTGGTAATCCATGGTGTTTGAAAATATGTGATATAAAGAGATTTGTTATTTGGTGTGCCTTAATAGTCTTTTTGTCAGGAACAAAGTGTGCTTGCTTGCTAAACCTGTTGATTATTGTCCATATTCTCATATTCGCATGGATAGACTTGGGTAATCCAAAGATGAAATCCATGGATATACTCTCCCATGGTGAAATTGGGATAGGCAATGGCTGGAGTAATCCAGGCTGCTTCCCTCTATCATACTTGGTCTTTTGGCATACCACACATTTTGAAACATACTCTTGTATGTCCACTTTCATGGTAGGCCAATAGAAATACATCTCTACTGCTCGCAGAGTAGGTTGAATGCCTCTACGCCCCGCATAGGGAGGAGCATGGGATTCATACATGAATTTCTCACGAAGGGAGTGGGTAACACATAGCCTAGTTCGGTGGAGAAAACCATCCTGTAAGGTAAATGGTTCCTCTTTATTTCCCAAAGCAAGGTCTGACATTATGTCTCTATAGTCAGGGTCAGTAGCATACTCATCATAGAAGATAGATCATTGTGAGTAGCTATATACACCGCATTAACTTTTGGTCATCCTAAAAGTGCATCGGCTACTTGATTGTGATTACCAGCAATGAGAGCAATATGAAAACTAAACTGCAAAAGAAAATTTTCCCACCTTATTTGTCTGTCGGGGAAAGCTTGGTTTGAGTCATGAAGTACTTGAGACTTTGGTGGTCGGCTTGTAGAATAAATGGAGTCCTCAATAAATAGTGCTTCCATGTGTTTAGGGCATGTAGAACAACTAAAAGCTCTTTGTCATAAATTCCTAAGACCCGTTCATCTGTGTTGAGCCTTCGGCTCTCATATGCTATGGCATGCCCTTCTTAAAGCAAGACTACTCCAAGGCAATCACCACAAGCATCACATTGGACCTCAAATGGATTTGAGAGATCCGAAAGCATGAGGACTGGCTAGGAGGTAAGATTCTCTTTGAGCTTGTCAAAAGCATTTTTCTCCTTAGCAGTCCATAAGTACTTAACATTCTTCCTAGTTAATTCATGTAATGATCCTGCTATTTGAGAAAATTTTGCTATGAAGCGTCTATAGTATGCACACATACCAATAAAGCTTCTTAGCTCATGTAGATTCCTTGGATTAGGCCATGCTTTTATTACCTCTAACTTTGATGGATCCATACGGATACCATCTTGAGAGATGATATGACCTAAGTATTAAATCTCTTGAAGGAAAACTTTGCTTTTCTTTTGGTTGAGAAAAAGCTTGTTCTCCCTCACTGCTTGAACAATCAATTGGAGATGTTGCTTATGTTCCTCCAAAGACTTTGAGTAGATGATGATATCATCAAAGAACACTCCAGTGAATTTGTGGTAGGGTCTAAAGATTTTCTCCATTAGAAGATTGAACGTGGCTGGTGCATTAGTCAAGCCAAAAGGCATGACTAGATATTCATAAAGACCAAACATTGTACGAGACACGATTTTTAGGATATGTTCATCCACTATCCTTATTTGATGATAGCCACTTTTAAGGTCAATCCTACTGAAGTAGGTAGAGCCTTGTAGCTTATGAAATAGATCTTCTACTCTAGGCACGGGAAACTTGTTTTTGATAGTGATATGGTTTAGTCCTCGATAGTCCACACACATATGGTATGTAGCATATTTCTTTGGCACTAAAAGTACTGGAGAACAAAAGGGAGAGGAGCTAGGCCTCACCATCCCTTTGTCAACCAATTCTTGTACTTGCCTCATGATCTCCTCTTGTTGAGCTTGAGAAAAAATAAGGAGGCTTTTTAGGTGGTGAGCTTCCTGGTAGGAGCTCAATTCGATGGTCATCATCCCCTCGTTTTGGAGGTAAGTCCATAGGGATATCATCGATAAACACATCTTGGAATACTTTTAGAAAATTACACAAGTCTAACTCTTCTTGATTCCTACCATTTACATTTGATGAAACATTAGGAACTTTTAGGGATTCTTTGACAAAAATCATGTACACCAAAACTGGTCTCTTCATTGATTTATCAAAAGCAGGTGTATTTACAAGTGGTATAGTATGACCAAACTCACTAGCATCTATATACATGCTCTTTCACCTATAGGTGAAGAAGATTCTCCTTTCAGGGAACTTCATGTTGGTATCCATGCGGTTGAACCATGGTGCCCCTAGGATAGCATCCTCATGTTGGAGAGGAGAGATGAAAAAGTCTTCTTTGTCGACATAGCTTTGGACATGAAGCCTCAACTTTTCACTCAAGGGAGTAACAGGGGCTTGCTGTCCGTTGGAAACAATGTCGGCCGTTACAACATCTCCCATCTCAAAAGCTTGAATGCCTAACTTGGTGGCCAACTCCGTTGATATAAAATTGTGAGTAGAGCCAGGGTCATGATCCCTTACCTTTCCCCAAGCATAGGAGAGAGGTGTACCTTTGAAATGAGCATCCTCTTTTGGAGCTTCGATGGTGGAAGCTCTAGGAGTCTCATTGCGAGCATTTCTCTTGGGGCAAGAACGATAGCCACACTTAAAACATTTATGGTCCTTTCCAAAAGCTTCAATATCTTCATGAGAGAGTTTTTTTTTACCTTTGTAAACTCCCTTCTCCTTGGACCGATTGTTGTTGTTGTTGTTGGAATTGCATTGGGAAGAATTTTGAGCAATGGTTTTCCCCTTTGCATCATTTTTCTCTTTATTTTCCATGGGTTTGACATTCCATCTAGTCCTTTGTTGGACATTGATATGAGAAGCAACCATGGTGTGGTGGATTATTTCGGTAATAGAACCAGGCCGTTGGGAGTTGACATAATCGGCCATCTCTTCAGGTAATTCCGCACAAAACTATTGCTTTTGCTCAGCAAAGTCTATCTTTTGGAAGAGATTAGCCTTGAGATGTAAGTCCCAAAAATTTTCTACGTATTTGTGGATAGACTCATGAGAGAGAAGCTTCAAACTGCACCATTTGTTGAGCACTTTGTCCTTTGCGTCGCTTGCAAGGAATTGCTTCATGATGGAAACTCGTAGAGTTTTCCATGTCTTTGAGGCTTTTCCATTACCACGAAGGCTAGCCCACCATTGACGAGCCAATTTTTGGAAGTGCATAGCTACATGGAAAAGCTTGGAGGAATCCGTGAAGCCCTCGTCTCCAAAGGCCGCATCAAATTGCTGGATGAAGGCCAATACTTTGTTGGTGGTAGCAAAGGTGCCTTCATAGGTGAGAAAAGAGATACTCTTTTCTCCCTCTTTCAACTTCTTGAGCTTTTTTGACCTTCGCCATGCAGGGTATAATTTCCAATGTCCTTCTCTCTTGTATTCTCTAGGAGAATAGCCATAGCCCAACCTGCATCACCCCCAACAACAGTTCTATATGCATCACCCCCCCCCAGAGGCATCACCACCTGCATCACTATTTGCAACACTCCCAGATTCATCACCAACTGCATCACCCCTAGAGGCATCACCACCTGTACAACCTATATCACCATTACTCCCAGTGTTAGGAAATATGATATAGCTAAGTAGATGAATGAGTAGTTTACTTAATGGAGAGAGACAAATTTTCAGACACGATAGATTATAAAGTAGAGAGAGAGAGAGAGAGAGAGAGAGAGAGAGAGAGAGAGAGAGAGAGAGAGAGAGAGATCACACGCGATATATGTGGTTCACCCAATGTGGGCTACATTCATGGGAAAGCAGCCACTCAATGTCTTTAGTACTTCAAACAAGAAGTAGGTTACAAAGGGATTATACCCTTAATAAAGCTCCCACCTTGCTTCACTCTCACCACCTCACACCCACCTTGTTGCATCGACTTCACACTCCAAAATGTGTATAGAAATGGCCTTCTTTTATGGGCCAAAAGGACTACCCTCTCTCATGAGAGGCATCCGTGTGTAGCCGCCCTTGTGTGGACAAGTCCAAATCGGACCCTCCAATCCTCCCATGTGTGGCCATCCTTGAGAAGACAAGTCTACCCTTGAAATCGGCCATCGGCCATTGAATTCAGCCACGAACTATCGACCATTGACTTCCAATCACTGGCCACCATTGACTATCGGCCGTTGGCCAACCGGCCAAATGATTGGCCGTTTTCCAACCACTTTTAACCGCCGTCTGGCCATAATATTCCGGCGAAGCCAATCTTGAGCTTTGCTCGAGACTGGTCGTGAAAATTTTGGTTTTCGGCGAGTGACTTCTCTTTACGCACTATGGCTTCTCCTCATAATGGGGCCCTTACAAATGTGTGCTTTTAATACAAAAAATTACAAGGGGTAAATCAGCCTCCATACTTAACAATCTCCAACTTGGAGACTAATCTCCAAACCAAAGCTATGACTGCTTTCCATCCTGGCTTCTTATCCTTGAATGCCAATCGAAGATGAGAAAAAGCTCAACTTCTCCTTGTTTACCACCTTTGTAAACATGTCTGTAGGATTTTCACTTGTATGCACCTTTCTTAGCTTTAGTTGTACCTCTTCCAAAAGAGTGCATATGAAGTGATATCTCACCTCAATGTGCTTTGTCCTTGAATGAAAGGCTGAGTTCTTTGCATGATGGATAGCGCTTCGGCTATCACTGTACAAGACACAATTGTCTTGTTTCAATCCAAGCTCTTCTAAGAATCTGTAAAGCCACAGAATTTCTTTGCTTGACTCTATCATTGCTACATACTCTACTTCCGTGGTAGAAAGTGAGACCACTTTCTGCAGCTTTGAAGCCCAACTTATTGTTGTGCCTCCAATTGTGAAGACATAGCCAGTAGTGCTCCTTCGAGTATCTTTGTCACCTGCCATATCTGTATTAGCATACCCTTCCAAAAAGAAACCAGTTCCTCCAAAATACAAAGCATTTGTTGTTGTCCCTTTCGGATACCTAAGTATCCACTTCACATCTTGCCAGTGCTCTTTACCTGGGTTGTCCATGAACCTACTTACAACTCCCACTGCATGTGCAATGTCTGGCCTTGTCCAGACCATAGCATACATAAGAGAACCTATTGCTGTAGGATATGGAACGCTAGACGTATAGGCTATCTCCTCTTGTGTCTTTGGACACATATTCTTGGTTAGTGAAAATCTTTCTAGTACCTTCTTGATGTAATCCTCTTGAGATAGCTTTATTTTCTTCTTCTGTCCTATCCCTTGATATCTTCATACCAAGTATCATCTTTGTAGCACCTAAATCCTTCATTGAAAAAGATTTAGACAACTCCTCTTTTAGGTCTTTGATGTCCTACATGTTAGCACTTGCAATCAGCATATCATCAACATACAGCATTAGGCTGATGAACTTCCCATCTCCCAAATTCTTTGTGTAGACGTAGTGATCTGAGTTGCATCTTGTGAACCCATGATCCAACATCCATCGATCAAACTTCAAGTACCACGGTCTTGATACTTGTTTTAAACCATACAAGCTCTTCTTTAATCTACAAATTATTTATGTCCATTTGCTCAACATTTAAATCATGAGCAGCCACAAGGCTTAAGACAACTTTAGTTGAGTTCATTTTTACAGCATGAGAAAATATTTCAACTTCAATACCTTTATTTTGAGAAAACACTTTTACCACAAGCTTAGAATTTTACCTTTTCTTCCCACCTTCTTCTTCCTTCAACTTGTACACCCATTTGTTTTGAAGTGCCCGCTTAGCTTTAGTAAACTCAACCAACTCCCATGTCTGGTTGCGATGTAATGAGTCCATCTCCACTTGTATGTTCTTTATCCATTCTTCTTTGGATTAGTGTTACATAGCTTCCTCGTATGATTTTGGATCTCCAGAATCTGAGATCAAGAGATGGTTAAAGGAAGGAATAAACCTTTTTGGAGGTCTAATTGCTCTTGTAAATCTGCAAGGAATAGGTTGAGGCTCCTCATTTGGTTGACGTTGTTGTACATTGTCACCGTTTGCACTCCTTGAGTCTTCACCATCCTCAAGATCCATGTACTCATCACCTGTTTCTTTTGTTTGTTTTCTTTCCAAGAAATATTTGTATATGTTTTGTTCGTTAAAAATTACATCCCTACTCCTAAATATTTTACCATCTTCAGGATTCCATAGGCGATACCCAAAGTCACCTTCTCTATAGCCAATGAAGAAATACTTTTTGGACTTTGCATCTAGCTTTGAACTTAGGCTTCTATCTATGTGCATGAAAGCCTCACACCCAAACACTTTGAGAAATGAATAGTTCACCGGTTTACCTATCCACGCCTCCTCTAGAACTCCCCCATCCAATGCCGTTGATAAACCACTTTTGGTATGTACAAAGTAGTCCGTATATGCATGGTCATATGTTCAAAAATATGTAAATACATGCATTTGGGAGCTTTGAAAAGTGGCTTCAAGTTCGAAAAAAGGTGCAACGTGTGCACATTGTAAATATACGTGCTTGCGTGTCGGCAATCGAGCATACGTACATGCCGTATAGGGTATCGGGGCCTTGGATATGGTTCTAGGTGGCTTATTTTGTCTCTAGATAATGTGTTTGAGATTTCTAGAATGTAAATAATGCAAGTGACAAGTGTGGGTACTCTCATCCCGCTCGAGAAGTTTGACACATGCGGTAACTGTCTATTTGCGGCGCCTGATCTGTGGTGATACGTGCATCGCCCTAGAAGTGGTCAAAAATGGAATGTGGGGATGTGGAAATGTGCTTTGGGTATTCAGGATCAAGCGTACAAAATTTGGTGAATTTTGGAGCCATTTGGGGTTTTTCCTGCGAAAAATGCCCTCTAGGGGTCAAAATTGGCCAAAACTGGGCCAAAAAATGGTCAAAAAGGTGTGAAATGGCTTCAAATTTCCACATCACTTACGGTGGCGTGAGTGTTTTAGCTGAGGGAGGAATTTGGAAGAGCAATATCAACACTTTCACCTCTCTGTGTGTGGGAGGGAGCAGGGTTCCTACAGGTGGTCTAGTGCAGTCCCGTTGCGTTCGCGTCCTGTTTTTCAAGTGTGTGGAGGATTCAATGAGATCTTTCTGTCTTAAATTTTTCACTTGGGAGAGTCTATGGGAGTTCTGAGGTTTCCATGGATGTGTGTATGCAAGGAATTGAGGGAAGAAGGTGCGGATTTCTGCAAGACTATGTGACCCTGTATCGGTGCCATTAGGGTTGGCGCTACTCCAAAGAGTTCAACAGAGTGGAGTTTGATGAAGCTTTTGCAATGTTTTGAAAGTGGACTTTTGTGGGTGGATTTTTTGGTTTTTGATGGTTTTTCTTGTATATTTTGGTCACCATCAAGCGTGATTCCAAGTGTTGATCACCTCGACTCACCTTGTAGTGTCTGCGGGCAGGCAAGGGCTTGTAGGTCGAGGCGTTTGGAGTTTGAATTGATCTTGTGGGTAGAGTTTTTTGGGAGCTTTTGAGTGGTAGTGAGTGAGGTGAGGAATTCAAGTAATTCCTTGTGTTGTGTTGAGTTGTTGGGTGTGTGAGTGTGCGCACGACATCTTTTGCTCCATCATCCTTTGGCGATCTCGCTGGGGGGTGATAATTGCCGGTTGTGCACCCAGAATTTGGATTTTGAGCAGTGATGTACACAGATTTTAGATGTTGAGGGGAGTTTCATGATGGTGGTTCCATTCCAACCATCAATTTTCACAGGTTTTGAGGATGCAGACGATTGGCTTGCATCATATGAGTTTGATTTGACATGTTTACATTGTGGAGCTCCAAGTGAGGCGCAAAAGCTTGCAGGTATCAATCTAGTGGTCAGAGGTAATGCAAGAGAATGGTACGAGGGCTTATCACAAGATGAGAAGGAAAATTGGGACATTCTTAAGAGATGCTTTTTGAAGCGGTTTAAGAAGGTGATCCCTCACCAAGATGCATGGAAACAAGTCACTAGTTTGTTTATGCAAGAGTACGAGTCTGTTGCAGATTTTTGGTCAAGATTTGATGATGCTTGGAGAGTGTGTAAAGATGCTCTTTTGCAGGTGGAAGCCATGTCTAAAGAGGAATTCTATTCTGCATTTACAAATAGCCAAAGAATACAGGTATTCACGAGTCTATTGCGGCCGGTCCTTAAGATGAAATTTCAAGAGAAAGAGCCCAGTTCCATGCATGAAGCATTGAAGTTAGTGCTAATAAAGGAGAGAAAGTTGTGTGTTTCTAGAGGCATGAAGTGACCTTTGTCTATACTCAGAATTGATAGTGTGGATGATTATGTGCATAAAGTCATGATTGCAGGTGGTCATGCTAGCAAGGATAATATCTTGGATACAGGTGTGGATACCCATATGCACAAAGTCAATGCAAATGAAGTATATGAAGCAATTTTAGAGACCATACACATGCCCATGGTGCAAAATGGCAAGGACGTAGTAGACAAATGTGAAAGTTTGAGCACTAGCACGGAAAGTGAAGATGATGAAACTAACATTGATAAGGATGAGGCAACCTATGATGGTGACATATCCGATGTTTGTGAGAGTTGTTGCGATGATGTATGTGATGATGACATAGAGTCACTAGATCCATTGAAGGATATGGTAGCCTTGCACAAAGAGAAACGTATCTTTTGGGAAGCAGCTTTGCAGCAACATGGCATGCATGCTTGCATTGATGATGAGATGATGGGCTATGGTCAGGGAGTTTCCACATCAAGCGATGACGTAGAAGATAATGATGCTATGATGGTTGATGTGACCTTGGGTCCATGTGCTTTACCAGAGCTAGGGGTTGGGCAACCCTATTGTGGTTGTGATCCAAAGACATTGGGTCATGAAGGTTATATGGATGAGTTCTATGTGTGCAAGGATTTGATGCTAGTGCCATCTCCAAGGGATGTCCATGAGAATATGCGACCTACGGTTGTAAAGTATAAACTTCTTGAGGATGGGGTAGACAAGGAGGTTAAAGTGACCTTTTGCTTGCATGATGATTTGATGGATGCATTTCACAAACTTCAATGTATGTTTAGGACATATCCCTTTATCTTTGAAGATCCTAATTGGCAGTTAGCGAGTCTTGGGGCTAGTTGGCATGATGAAGACTTGATTATAAGGTGCTATGTGGCTTTGTATGCATGTTTCCAACTTTTCAAGTGGAAAATGTCTTATGTGGAAGAAGAAGAATCTGCTAGTGATAGCATTTTTGGAGAGAGTTTTCAATTTCGGAGTGGATTTGTTAATGCTTGGAGTGATGATCTCTTAGCCATAAGAAATGAAGAGCAACTGATGCATCAAGAAGATAATGTGGGATTTATGGTTGTCAATCAAATGGGCTCTAGTTATGAGTTGCATTTTGAGGTATTTGTGGGTTCTGCTGATTGGAACAAAGTATGGTACAACATGGCATGTGCCAACCTTGGAGAAGATTCAGATTATTCCTTGGATCCAGGTGGAGGATGGCATTCATGCAAGAAGATAAAAGCTTTCTTATTTGGTGTGAGTGGAAGTCTTGGGCACATAGGGGGTGCTATGAAGCTTGACAAGTTTCCCTATGATCTTGGAAGAATTTTGGGGTCACTTTTGCAGTTTTTGTTTTACTGTTTGATGCAAGTGTTGAGCATAAATACTCTACTTGGGGTTGGGCAATGATGATAAACCAGTTTTGGTATGTACAAAGTAGTGTGTATATGCATGGTCATATGTTCAAAAAGATGTAAATACATGCATTAGGGAGATTTGCAAAGTGGTTTCAAGTTCGAAAAAAGGTGCAACGTGTGCACATTGTAAATATGTGTCCTTGCGTGTCGGCAGTCGAGCATACGTACATGCCTGTATAGGGTATCGAGGCCTTGGATATGGTTCTAGGTGGCTTATTTTGTCTCTAGATAATGTGTTTGAGCTTTCTAGAATGTAAATAATGCAAGTGACAAGTGTGGGTACTCTCATCCCGCTCGAGAAGTTTGACACATGCGGTAACTGTCTATTTGCTGCGCCTGATCTGTGGTGATACGTGCATCGCCCTAGAAGTGGTAAAAAATGGAATGTGGGGATGTGGAAATGTGCTTTGGGTATTCAGGATCAATCGTACAAAATTTGGTGAATTTTGGAGCCATTTGGGGTTTTTCCTGCGAAAAATGCCCTCTAGGGGTCAAAATTGGCCAAAACTGGGCCAAAAAATGTCAAAAAATGGTCAAAAAGGTGTGAAATGGCTTCAAATTTCCACATCACTTACGGTGGCGTGAGTGTTCCAGCTGAGGGAGGAATTTGGAAGAGCAATATCAACACTTTCACCTCTCTGTGTGTGGGAGGGAGCAGGGTTCCTACAGGTGGTCTAGTGCAGTCCCGTTGCGTTCGCGTCCTGTTTTTCGAGTGTGTCGAGGATTCAATGAGATCTTTCTGTCTTAAATTTTTCACTTGGGAGAGTCTATGGGAGTTCTGAGGTTTCCATGGATGTGTGTATGCAAGGAATTGAGGGAAGAAGGTGCGGATTTCTGCAAGACTATGTGACCCTGTATCGGTGCCATTAGGGTTGGCGCTACTCCAAAGAGTCCAACAGAGTGGAGTTTGGTGAAGCTTTTGCAATGGTTTGTAAGTGGACTTTTGTGAGTGGAGTTTTTGGTTTTTGATGGTTTTTCTTGTATATTTTGGTCACCATCAAGCGTGATTTCAAGTGTTGATTACCTCGACTCACCTTGTAGTGTCTGCGGGCAGGCAAGGGCTTGTAGGTCGAGGCGTTTGGAGTTTGAATTGAGCTTGTGGGTAGAGTTTTTAGTGAGATTTTGAGTGGTAGTGAGTGAGGTGAGGAATTCAAGTAAATTCCTTGAGTTGTGTTGAGTTGTCTAGGTGTGTGAGTGTGCGCACGACATCTTTTGCTCCATCATCGTTGAAGGTGACCGGTTGATTAAGTACACAGACGTACCTACTTCTTCTATCCAAAGTTCAAGCGGTAGGCCTGCACGTAGCCGCATGCTTCGTGCTTGCTCCATGATTGTCATTTTCATCCTTTGCAAAATCTCATTTTGTTGAGGTGTCATTGGGGTTGTCTTTTGCTTCCAAATGCCATTGCTAGCACAAAAGCTTTCAAAAGCTTGGCTGCAATATTCACCTCCATTGTCAAATCTGAGGCATTTAATCTTAGTACCTCTTTCATTCTCCATAAAGGCTTTCCACCTTTAAAATATGGAAAACACATCAGATTTATTCTTTATTACATAAACCCATGTTTCCCTAGTCGCATCATCTATGAATGCTACATAGTACAGGGCCCCAAACATCAGAATGCGCCAACTCAAGTTTTTTATTTTTTCTTTCATTTCTTGATTTTTGAAATTTTACCCTCTTTTGTTTTCCATAAACACAATCTTCACAAAACTTTAAGTCCGCTTCTTTCAAACCTGGTAGAAGCTTCTCTATTTGAAGGATTTGCATTCCTTTGGCACTCATATGCCAAGCCGATAGTGCCACACCGCACTATCAACTTCTGTAGTTGTTGCACAAGCTGAAGATTGCAAGCTGGCAATTCACAAGTAAAGTGTACAGTGTTTTCTCCTTTGGAAACCACCAAAGATCCCTTTGAGATCTTCCACCATTTGTTTCCGAATGCAATGTTGTGACCTTCATCGTCCAACTGTCCTACAGAGATTAAAGTCTTGCGAAGAGAAGGAACATGCCTAACATCTTTAAGCTTCCATTCAATTCCGTTAGCAGTTTTGACACAAACTGTACCTTTACTGAAAATTTCACAAGCTTCATCATCTCCCAAGTATACATACCCAAAATTACCTTTGGTGTAATCTTGGAAATGTTGGTTGTGTGTGTTGCATGGAATGAAGCCCCATAATCTACTATTCAGGAATTAGACACATTGTCTAATGAGAGAATTAGAGCATCTTGCTCCACTTTACCTGCCACATTGGCCTCTAATGTTGTCTTGTTGTCTTGAGACTCCGACTCCTTCTTCTTCTTGGACCAAAAATCCTTCTTGACGTGGCCCTTCTTGCTGTAGTTCCAACATTCAAGAACTGACTTTGTGCGTGACTTGCTCCGCCTTGAGCGATCATGACCCTTTTGGTTTTTGAATCTCTCCTTAGGCCTTCCTCTTGTTTCCACTGACAGCGCAACACTTCATGATTCTCCTGTGCTTCTCCTTCGCATTTCCTCGCTTAGGATAACACCCACAACATCATCAAACTTAAGAGTATTTGTGCCAGAAATAGAGTTACTTACAACCATCACAAGACTGTCCCAACTATCTGGTAGAGATGATAGTATAAGGAGCGCTTACACTTCGTCATCAAAATTGATTTTCACTGATCGAAGTTCACTTATATTGGTGTTAAAGTCATTTAGGTGTTCTGCAACTAAACCATTCTCTATCATCTTTAGATTGAACAAGCGCTTCATGAGAAATACCTTATTGGATGCCGATGGTTTCTTGTACAGGCCATCAAGTGACTTCATCAAGTCCTCCGCGGTCCTCATCTCCAAAACATTGAAGGCCACCATTGACAACAAGCTTAACATGCCTTTCGGTCGAGGAAAATCCATGCTTCATCTGCCATCGTTGCGGGCTTCTTTGCAAGACCTTCTAGTGGCAAATAGAGGTCCTTCTGGTAGAGATATTCTTCAATCTACATCTTCCAATGTTGATAGTTTGCTGTTGAACTTCTTGATCTTGAGCTTCCCTTCCTCTGCCATTACTCCCACTCAATTCAAGGAATCCTTTCCTTGAGATTCTTTGATTATGAGAAAACTTTGCTCTGATACCAGTTGTTAGGAAATATGACGTAGCTAAGTAGATGAATGAGTAGTTTACTTAATGAAGAGAGACAAATTTTCATACACGAGAGATTATGGAGTAGAGAGAGAGAGAGAGAGAGAGAGAGAGAGAGAGAGAGAGAGAGAGAGAGAGAGAGAGAGAGAGAGAGAGAGAGAGAGAGAGAGATCACACACGATATATATGTTTTACCCAATGTGGGCTACATGCACGAGAAAGTAGCCACTCAATGGCTTTAGTACTTCAAACAAGAAGTAGGTTACAAAGGGATTATACCCTTAATAGAGCTCCACCTTGCTTCACTCTCACCACCTCACTCACACCCACCTTGTTTCATCAACTTCACACTCCAAAATGTGTGTAGAAATGGCCTCCTTTTATAGGCCAAAAGGACTGCCCTCTCTCACGAGAGGCAGCCGTGTGTAGCCGTCCTTGTGTAGACAAGTCCAAATCGTACCCTCCAATCCGCCCATGTGTGGCCGCCCGTGAGAAAACAAGTCCGCCTTTAAAATTGGCCACCAGCCACCGGCCATTGACTTCCGACCACCGGCCACGGCCAATCGACCAAATGACCGGCCATTTTTTGACCGATTTTTGATCGTCGTCCGGCCATAATATTCCAGGGAAGCCAGTCTCAAGCTTTGATAGAGACTGGTCGTAAAAAATTTGGTTTTTGGCGAGTGATTTTTCTTCACGCTTTATGGTTTCTCCTCATAATGGGGGCCTTACAAATGTGCGTTTTTAATACAAAAAATTACAATACATGGTGGACAAAATAAAATATTTATTTGCACATCATCCACTCTAGAGAACGGAGTTTTGTGTGCATCTTCCAAGTGATCCGGAGTCCTTGTAAATTATTAAGAACTCTGTGGGGAAAAGAAGGAATGAATAACTACCCATATCTACTTCTTTGCCTGCAATTTGTCTGCATCCATATGTGTGATCATAATCTTTGAAAACAAAGCCCAATTGACCTATCTCTTCAGTTGTTTGTATAGAAAGCCCCTCACAAATTCTTTAGTCACCCCCATATCACAATTGCATGGAGGTTCTTGATACACAGATGTGAACAATGTATTGAATTTGTTCTAGAACTCTGGCTTCACATCTCTACATTTTACTTTATTGCCCCTCTTTGGAACCTCCTTAAAGCATTTCAATCAGTCTTTGGTTGTGAAATTTGCCTCAACGAAGCATCGTGCATCCACTCTTGAGTCAAGAAGGTCATATACTTCATGTGCTTGGGCTTTGTTCATGCAAAAAACTATCTGCCTCTCAAAAGTCACATAAGGAGTGAACAAATGCATCTTGCCTTGTACATAACATGTTAAAAGCTAAGACATGAAAACATGGGCACCTCGCCAATAAAAGTTAAACTAAAAATGCATGAATGCGCACACATGTATGCTTAAATGCATGCTTGCAACCCTTTACCCCGGGTTTTAAAAGCAAGCTTGAATGCATGCATATAAGATTATGGAGCTTGAATGAATGCACATACATGTAGCCTCTTACCTGAGTTTTCTTCAAAGCAAGCTTATAAGATTATTGACCTTGGAAAGAACAATGTACTATGTGCAGACAACCAAAATTATAATACATAAATTCATGCATGCACTAGTATACATAAGGATCAGAGATCAAAATCAACATAATTTTAGTAAAACAATTGAATGCTTGCACAGTAGTACCTCTGAGTTGGGAGTGACAACATTTGCCATCTTTCAAGTAGTGGAGGCCTTGTGTGAAGGAGTAGTGAACACCTCCTTTGTCTTCTTCTTGGCAGGGGATGTGGATGGTGTGGACAAAGGGAAGTTTGATGGTGGAGGAGAGGGAGATGGAATGGGTTTTCCTCCTCCTCCTCATCGACTTGCTTTCCTTTGCTTTAGCTGGGGGAGTCACCTAGCCACCATTGTTTCGCACTCTCTGTAACCATCATCGAGCAGGCTTCATGATTGCACAGTAAGGTGCCAACTCCCACTACTTTCACACTCGTAGTGAATCTAGAACTATAGAAAATTTCAATAGAATAAGTAGTTTGAATTATCCAATCATTAATTTAAAATATTCAAGTGAAATTGCTAGCATCATTAATCCTAGCACCTGTATTTGCTACGGCATTGACATTGATTCCACCTTTCATTGTCACTATGATTCTTATGTCAAGTTCATCTAACAATTTATCATTTGTCTCTACTTCATCTTTGGCTAGGGCTTGAGTAAATTGTAGAGAGTGAATGTGCAATGCACTAATTGGAAATAATTTGTGGGCCAGTCGTATTGTTGTTTTTCTCTTCATCACCTTGATGTGAGATTCATCACTGTCCTGTTGGCAGTTGATGTTCTTTTGCTACATGCATTCTTTCTAGAAGTTCATTGGTTAGTGGAAAATTATATTTTATAATCAACAACCACTTATCCAAGTTTCCATGATTTTTTGTAATAGAAATTTGCCTTCCTTTGCATGCTCTTTCTTGCATTCTAACTCTTCTATCGTCATTGTTTTCTCTTTTAGCTCATTTGTTGGATCATAATAGTGGTTAGAGAAAACTTTCTGATTCATCAAGTTATACAATGGTCACCATTTGAATTGGAACAATGTCATATCTATACTCATCACAAAATATGGTGGGTGTTGGCTCATTACACAAACATCCATGGCCACCAATATTTGTGTCCATTTAAATGGCTCAGAAATATGTTCAAGGAATGGTTCGACATGTAGTCTACATCATTGACATCTTGTTCCAAGATACAATCTTCTCACTTTCAATTCCCATTGTTTGAAGCTCGATACATCCAAATAGGTGTGTCTTTCTTTATCCATGATGGAAGTTAATCTAAGTTCAGGTCTCAAAATCAAATTCTTGGATGGGTGTTCTCAAGACATCTTTGTAAGAATGATCTTTCAAGTTTACCCTTGCAAAAGTTATCCTACTTGGTTCAAATACAGGTAGTCAC
Organism: Adiantum capillus-veneris; assembly: GCF_014529385.1. Taxonomy (NCBI): domain Eukaryota; kingdom Viridiplantae; phylum Streptophyta; class Polypodiopsida; order Polypodiales; family Pteridaceae; genus Adiantum; species Adiantum capillus-veneris. The sequence continues at coordinate 156,941,602 of NC_140941.1, read as the reverse complement.
TTTCCCAATCCTAGATTATTTACACTTTCCACATAAAAGCTCGTCACAAAATGATTCTATAGTTCTTTTGTTTTTGGTAAAATCTACAATGGCAAAAGTATGCTGGTAGTCAATCTCGTAAGATCTTACCATCATATTTTTCAATAACCCCATTGATATTTCAATCCGACCATTTGCTAGTTGCAATTTCACTCTTTATTTTTTGATAGAAAATCTACCCTAGGATTCTTGTACATCTTTGGTAGCTATGGAAATGCATGACCATCTAGTACTACCATGGTTTTGACTTTGTTATACTCCATAGTAAGTGTTGTATTCCCTTGTTCTCTTTGCAATAATCTCCTACCTTGTTTATTGAAATAAATGTAGAATTTTTATCATGAGATTATTCATCTTTTAAGTCATTGTTTCTTTCCATTAACCATGTGAACCACATTGTTTCCGATGTTTCTTGCCAATCTTTCCATAGGTGTGGTATGATTAGTTGACATTATTGGCTAAAGGTTTTCTACTTCTAGGGTTTTCTTCACCCGAATTACTTTTCTTTGGAGTGATTTGACCGTTTTCACCCCCAATGTCCATACAAAGGTTGTTTTCCCAATTCCATAGGTAGATGGTCTAGCCATAATTCTTTAATTGGAGTTGGTTTCAAGGTCAAGCCTCCACATCATTAATCTCTATCACATTTTTCCACAGCTATTTAGACCAATTTTCCTGCTCTAGGGGAATCCCCTCTAACCCTTCTTCACTATCCAGAACTATGATGTCATATTTATCTTTTTCAACTAATGATTCCCTCAATCCTTTAGTGTCTTTCATCCTCATTGGTCCCAATTTTGTTTTTCTTTGTGTAGGATTTCCAATAATTTCAACTTTTGGTTTTTGTGCTTCAAGCATTATTTGTGTGATTCTCACTAATTTTTTATAGGCTTCTAGTTTTGTTGCTTCCATATCATTTTCTTGGAATGATGAATGCAAAAAGACATTAATTGGGGATGGAAGGATGGAGAGCATCTTAGCATTGGATGCATTTGGGGTTCTTCTATGGCTAGCTATGTTGTTTTAGCTTCTAGGAGCCATTGTTGCTGACTACTTTAGCTTCACATATTTGGAGAAACTATAGATGTTTTACAACTATCCCAAGGAATATGTGTGTGTGTGTGTGTGTGCGTGTGCATGCATGCACGCACGTGTGTGTGTGTGTGTGTGTGAGAGAGAGAGAGAGAGAGAGAGAGAGAGAGAGAGAGAGAGAGAGAGTGTTGAGCGGAGGACCACACCTATACATTTTTGCTGACACTCATTTTTTTGTAAACACTTATTCTAATAAATGTCTTTCCGACATTTCATTTTTTTCATGGAGCTGATTCATTGTAATTAGCGGGACTCAATTGAGTTTCCAGCTTGTATTCCCCAAGTAGTTTCACCTGCTTATGTAATTCGATTGGAGATGTTTTCACACCTCCAAGGATGAGGTATAAGAGCCAATTTTTGTAACCTAAGGATACAATTTTGAATCATTAATCAAGGTGAGTTTTTGAGCGTCGTGACCGTGTCTGAGAGAGAGTGAGAGAGAGAGAGAGAGAGTCTATCCTCTTGCTATGCGAGCTACGGGCCGCCATTGGAGAAGCGACACCGCCATTGTGTTAGCAACGGTGAGAGCTAAGCACCGATACCAAGTGTGCGCGCATTCGGCTTCTACTCGAGGTGAGACCCCATGAGCTTCTATGTGAGTTTTCTCCCTACCTGTGTGTCGGAATTGAGCGTGCCATATATCTATAGAACCGCAGCGAGTAGAGCTACACATTAGTACCATTGGAGTCGAGATTCGGTCACTTATATTTTTCGGCCTGTCTTCATACGCATTTACCACACGGAGTGGTTACAGGTTGAGATTTTATTGTAGATTCAAAGCGTATTGTCCTTACCTAGTGTAGAGACCCCCCTTTGAGTTTGAGGCTGATTCGATGACTCTAGATCATGTTTCCGATAGCATTTGTTCGTAGTACTGATTTCAATCACTTGTGTATTTGAGAACTTAGATTTAATTTCCTTGGTAGTGATTGTCATTAGAAGGTCCAGTAGGTGATTTGAAACCCACCTATTTGTTTCCATGCGCCTGCGGGTGAAGCTCCGTCCTTGTCTGACATTTTTGTTTGTCGGTTGAGTTCTCGCTATCATAGCCACCGCTAGCGGCGTAACCACCACAACATTTGGCACCGTTGCACGGGACAAGAGCCCTAAGTAGGTGACCTTAGACTTATCCTACGAGGTGATTTGTTTTGTTACTTTGTATATTTTAGTTAGAAAGGTCTAGGAGTGGTGGACACCGAGGATCTTTGAGAGGTACTAGGAAACTTGTGGTATTGCTGGGTCTTTCGTGTTTGATAGTTTTTTAGTTTAGATTAGATTGATTTTTGTTGGTGTTGAGTGGTTGTTGAGATTGAGGTATTTACTAGTCCGTGTGTGGCAGTGAATCTCCCTATACTTACAATTGCAAAAACCCATTTTATGATTAGAAGTAGCTTAGGTAGGACTTGATTTGATCCTGATCTAGAGCTATTAATCAGTGATTTGTTTTCTTGATGTGTTTGTTTGCATGTTATATCGCTAAACCGTTGATTTGGTAGTGAAACTTGCATAAACAAAGTTTAGAGAAATTTTCTGTGAGACTGAGTGTTGCTGAGCACTTAGGAGAGCTCTTGGAAGAGTTCTGTGTTAAAAAACTGGAATTCTGCAACTTTAGACATCATACATATGATGTCTTAGGGGCTAAACAGAGACCAAAACGGAAAATTTAACATTACCAGAGTGTTCAGAAGGGGGGTTTTACCCTAAGATCAACATAAAACAAGGGCTTTAACACTTCTAGAAACTCAAAATACCAAGTCAGGGTGCAAAAAACGCAAAGAATAGGGAAAATTGATTCAGAGCTCATTTTTGCATTCAGAATTGATAAAAAAACACTTGAAACTCAAAGATAAACACTTGGAGAAACTTAAAATTGAAAATTGGGCAAATTTGTGAAAAAAAGACATCATACGCGTATAATGTCTTTTGGCACTTGCTGAAGTGATTTTTCAAATTTGACTTGACAAGGTTGTTACAAATATTGTGCAAAGCTCAAATATCAATTTTGGACTGAAATTGAGCAAAAAGACATCATACGCGTATGATGTCTCTAACCTAATTCTAGGCATATTTTGATATTTTGCTAACACAGATCCTTTGTACTAGTTGTCTAGAGCTTGTATTTCAAGTTTCATGTCATTTGGATCACATTTGACCTCAAGTAAGTCAAAAATCAAGAAATTGCCAAGAAAATCCTAATCTGGCCATAACTTGCACAAACAGAGTTCAAATTGAATTTTGTGAGTGGACGGAATATAAGGGTGCTACTGGGAGTGAGCAAAGAAAAAATATCCAAAATCTGTGAAAAAAGACATCATATGCGTATAATGTCTTTTTGAGCAAATCTGATACAAAATTTTCACTTGAGGTAACAGAAGTCTTCCAACAGACAAAACAAACCATTTGACCAAGTATCATTCAGTTTGGATCACTTTTGATCACAGAGAATTGGGATAAACAAACTGCCAGGTCTGAAAAGTTAGATTCCTCTAGGGGGATTAATGAATTTGAGATCCGGTAGATATCTCCAGAATAACCAACCGAGACAAAGAGAACAAGCGAGTGCTATATCAACCGAGGAGAGTGTAAACCAAAGTGTAGTGCGACCGTTAGAGCAGATCCTTGAAGGAAGTATTTCTGATACTTCTTCAGAGAGATCTTACGAGATTTTCACTGAACACTTAGGATACTTGAACTTAAACGAAAGAGAAGACATGGCAGCAGGACCATCAAACCCTTCAGCCACAATGAAGCTATTGTTCATAAAGTATCAATACGAAAATGAGCAAGGTGCCAAGATCTACAGAGATGGTATGGACCGCTATTATGTAAAGATAGAAGATAGACCGAGTGAGTTCAAGGACTTAGTGCCTGTGAGCTATAGTGGGGATGGGTACCTAGATGACGAAGGTATCATGTACTTGGTAGTCCTGAATCCTAACATTGTGGACAATGGCCACGAAAGCCAAAGTAGATGAGGAACCTGCGGAGAAAGCACCCACAATGAGATTCCCTAATGCTAGGTTAAGGCGAGAAAATGAAACTTTGAGAGTCAACACAGACAACGTCTACATGGGGTTATACAAGTATAATAATGGAGAGGAAGATCTCTATTATAGATGCGAGGAACCCTACGTCGATGAGTTGACAAAGCGGAAAAGACTTTATGTCTTCACCTACACAGAGGGATCGGAAACGAAAATTGTCGCATACGACAAGTATGGAAGACGATATGCAGCAATCGATAAAAAGGAGTTGGAAGGATATACGTACTTTGGTGGACCACTCCACTATTATTATGTCACTCCAAGCCCACTGAGACCAGCACCTACAACTGTCATGCCAGACCCGATAGCAACAGGTGGAGAGAGGACTCATGAAACTGAATCTTTCAGTCGACCTCAGTATTCTATGCCAAGCCCCATGGGAACATTTCATTCGAGAGAATCAATGGATACGAATGGAGGTAGTGCGGTTCCTATCTCTACACATACCGCAGTAGGTCCGACATTTGCAACAACACCATCACATTTGCCTCCTAGTAGTAGATTCATGGCAAGGGAGCCAACTAGAGCAGCCCATGAAGTCCATGATGCAAGAGAAATTTTTAGTTGGGATACAGGAGCAATGAGATTGGTGGTAGACAATAGACGCATGAGACCATCTCAAGTGGCCAAGTGTATGCTGAAGAAGTATAGTGGCTCAAGAGATCCGTATGCACATGCCTCACTCTTTAAGCAAGTCTTAAGAGCTGAGCAGATAACAGATTTCCACACATAATACGAAGGATTTGGTCTTACTTTAGAAGGGACGGCACTGACATGGTTTCAACCACTAAATGGCGGAGGTTTCCATGACATTGACCATTTGCTACGAGAGTTTGCCGAGGAATTTTCGAAAAGAGGGATCAAACACAACACGGTATCCCAAATATATGCTTTTAAACAGAAGGAGCAAGAAAAGGTGAAGGAAGCTTCGCTTCACTTCAAACAATACATAGAGAGATGTCCAGTACGGGAATGACCGCAAGATGATAGACTATCCGTCCTCTTTATAGAAGGGCTGAGAAATGACACTCTCAAGAAAGACTTGCACCTAAAAGCTTGTACAAGTTTTGAGCAAGTGACCAGAGAAGCATTGTACTTAGTGGATGACTGTGTGGTTTATGGAGAGGTGACAATAGATACGGATGTTGCATCTAGTAGCTCATCATCCGTAGCTAGCGAGACCACCACTAAGAAGAATGTCCAAACAACAACAGTGCCGAATATGGAACAAATGATAGAGGATGCTATAAGGAGATTAGCACCATACCCTAAACCAATTCCTAAACTAACGAAATGGTGTGCGATTGAACAAAAATGGACGAATCACTCAACAGAGGAGTGCTATTACAACAAGGTTTATGTGAAGGAGTGTCAGTATGTGCCTCCAGCTCAAATAGCACCACCTCAGGTACATCTAGTACCTCGATACCCAACGAGAAACGTACTAGGACCTATGGGGATAGAAAGACCACAGCCGGTATTGGGGCAACAACCACCTTTACCAGGAGCGAGACCAGTGGTCATTAGATATGCACCCACCCTAGAGAATCAGGAAGAACAAGCTTTAGTGCTTGTTCAGACTTATTACGAAGATTCCAGTGCACTCATGGCTCCTACTGTGTATTAGCCACCTGAAGAACCAAAACAACCAAAACCTTGGAGCATGATGGAAAATGTTGGACCACCAATAGCCGCACACGCCTCAGATGAAGAGAGGTATAGCTTGGACGCAAGAACACTTATGTTCATAGCTCATGGACGGTTGTCAGGCCAAAGACCAGCTTATCCACAAAGGGCAAATCAAGGGACACAAAGACCTACATTAGGACCCTATTATAAGTGTGGAGGTGAACATTTCATGAATGTTTTTCCACACACAGAGATCATTAGAATAAATGCATATTGCACAGAGTGTGGTGTCACTCACTTCATTGAGGATTGTTCAAAGAATCCCAACAAAGTGCAAAAGACGACATTGAACATGCTAGAGTCGATTCCTACTAGCAGTGGGTCTGAAAATGAAACTTTGATACCAACGCAAGTTGTTACTAGAGCTCAAGCAAAGAAAACCACTAGAGAACCAGAGAATGGAAAGTCAGAGATTGAATTGGCTAGTCAAGGACGACGAAGCCATAGAAACACATGGAAAGCTAGGAAAGCACACATGAAACTGAAAAAAGAACAGCAAGACTAGATTCTAGCTGAGGAATTAAAACAAACAAAAGACAGATTAGAGAAAATTGAGAGTCAAAATGGAATACGGGAAATGGACTCTGAAAAGTCGAAACTGAAGAGCGTCAAAGAGACAACGAGCGTGAGCTAAGGGGGATCAGTGTTAGTCGACAAAGTACACGAACCATTGGATGCACTGATGAGAGCTTACGAAGCAAGATTAAAGAGCAACCAAACACAAGAACAAAGGTGGTTGACTTATCCAAACGCAGAATTGGAAAAGCAGAGACTCGAAATGTGTCAAAGAATGATCGAGACTGCACAAGCCTTGTTAGAACCACCTAGAGAACCAATGAATTGTGGAGCGGAAAACCAATTCATCAAGAGACTGTCCTCTCACGGGTAGTTGAAAAGCCTAATAGTGCACAAAAGCCTGAAAAAATGCACGGGGATGAACATATAGTGATGAACATAACAGATCAAGAAATAGAGAGTTTTCATCCTGTGATACAGAGGTCTTACGGAAGAGATGAGGATTACAATGAGTTTTGGAAACAAGTGAGAGAGACAAACTTTGCAAATGAGCTGAGTTGTCAAGCTAATCAGACTAATGGGGAAAAGGACATCAGGAATCCTCCCATAGAGGAATTTGAGGCAGGACTTAGATTTGCATTCTTAGTGGGGAGATGGAGGCTCTGTTAGAACAGTAGAGAGTAAAACTCATTCGTTGAATACCTTACCTTCATACTTAGGAGAATACGAAGCAAAATCTGAGATTAGAGCGCTTCCCTCACGAGGATTGATAGAGATTTTCTCAACACTAGTGACATGCACTATCACCCTAGCTAAGCGTTTGAGACTACGACCAAACATGTGTGCAGCTGTAGGAAAATGCTTGGAGAAATTTGGGATAAAAGACCCAACTACAAAAATGCAAGAGGGCATACGAGAGCTGCGTAAGCCACAAAAAAACGCTAAGCCTGTACCTTTGAACAAGGTCGGAGAGTATTGCGAAGGAGAAGAGGGGAATACAACTTTACGAGTTAAATTCCAGGGAGTTAACACGATGGCAATACTTGACAACGGGGTTGGGGTAGCCATTGCTACGAAAGAAATCTGGAAAAAATGGGAGAAACCGGCGATAAGAAAAACGAGGTTGAAACTCCAACTAACGGACGGACATATGGAGAGACCTTTGGGACTATTAGAGAAAGTCGTAGTGACTTCTTGCGGAATTGAGTACGAGCATACTTTTGCTATTGTTGACTTTGGCAAGGAGAATAACTATGATATTATACTTGGAAGACTGTTCATGAGACAATTGAAAATGGTCCAGGATTGGGGTTACGACCACATATACTTGAGACATATGAAACCACTACTCGTGTGAACCTAAAAGACCATAGCTACAAGGATGTGAACCGAACACTAGTTGAAGAGTTTGATTCAGCTACTTTAGCAGGATCAGAGTTTCCAACTTGGTTAGGCAAACCCAAAGAGTTATGGATGTGTGGAGCTTCAAACTGTGGAAGTCTGAAGCGCGAAGAATGTGTTTTAGAAAGGGGAATTGAAGACGAAACTTATATAGATGAACCCTTTCCAGAGGATGCACTTGAATCATTAGAATGGACACACATTCTAGCAACCCTAGATGTTTGTGCCATCCAAGATGGTCCCACAACGAAGTTCTGTGATAAAGATGGATATGATGTGGTTCCGTACTTCATGATGAGAGCTGTACTCGAAAAAGAGACTGAACAGAATGATACACCAGACGAGGAAGATGAAGAGGAGATGTTTCACGACATTCCCGATCTTCCAGAATGGGAAAATGAAGCTGACAATGAGTCCACAGACAACTCAAGCGAGAACGAGGAAACCATAAAGGATGTCAGATTCTATGACTTTCCAAATCAAACTGAAAAACGCCAGAAACGCTACAGAGAAAAGAGAAAAATGAAAGGGGTTAGAAACAATCTGATGCCTAGGATAAGAGGGAAAAACCAATTCTTAATGCTAGTAAAGACGGAAGATTGTGTCAAGGACAAGATTTCTGGAAGAATGAGAGGAAATGTAGAAACGAGCTCACGGAAAGACAAACGAAGCTCAAGAAATCGAGTTCAACCCAGTGAAATGAAAACCGAAACAGATAAAATGGAAAAGAACATGAGAAACAAGGAAAACAAAGAGTCCAAATTAGAATGCCAAAACAAGTACAGAGAGTTAAAGAAAACTCTGCAAGAAGTTTGGACGACTGAAATCGAGAGTGGTGAGGATGAAAACGCCAATATCAAGGGAAACATGGATGTTCCCTCTCACTACAGGAAATTTACGATAGAGGATAAGAAGGTGATATTAACCCAGCCTATCAGAGAAAGAAAGGAGAACGAATCCTATGATGGATTGGAGGACGCTAAAAAGGTTGATTTAGTAGCTCCAGGAGAGGAACCGAGACCGGTATACATAGCTACAAATTTGTCTCCAGAAAAAGAAGAGAGACTTTTGAGTCTTCTTAGAGAATACAGGGATGCGTTTGCATAGTCGTACAAGGACTTGAAAGGAGTCGATCCATCAATACGCCAACACACTATTCCATTGAAACAAGATGTTAAGCCTAACAAACAGAGACCGTACACGTATAATGACACGTTTGCTAAGCGAATCAAAGAAGAAATAGACAAGCTAATGGAAGCTGAATTCATATATGAGATTGAACACGCGGACTGGGTATCTCCGATTGTGGTAGTGCCTAAGAAAAACGGGAAACTCCGAGCGTGTGTCAATTTGAAGAAAGTAAATGCTGCTACAATCAGGGACAATTATCCCTTGCCACCGATAATTGATCATGTTCTAGAACGTGTATCGAGGAAAAGAGCATATTCCTTTCTAGATGGATTTTCAGGATATAATAAGCTTGCCATTGCGCTAGAGGATCAACACAAAACAGCTTTTGCAACGGAGTGGGGAATTTATGCGTATCGAGTTATGCCGTTTGGTTTAACTAATGCTCTCGCAACATTCCAAAGGTTGATGACGCATGCATTCAAAGAGTACTTGAGGTTGTTTCTAGAAATATACATGGATGATTTGTGTGTACACTCTCTTCTAAGAGATGAACATCTAGAACACCTAAAAAAGGTATTCGAGAAATGTAGGACATATCGCATTTGTCTCAATCCTGTGTGTTTATGGTCCGATAAGGCAGAATTCTGGGACATATTGTCTCACATAACGGAATATCCACGGATATGGAAAAGATAAAAGTAATAGTGGATATGCCTAGACCAACCAACGCAAAACAAGTGCAGAGATTTATGGGACATTGTGGATATTATAGACGATTCATTTACATGTACGCTATAATAGGCCAACCACTTTACAGGCTAATAGTGAATTTGGAATGGACAGAGGAGTGTGAGGAATCCATTAACACTAGGTTGGTAACCTAACAAGACATAAAAGTGTCCTTTCAGGGTTTTGAAAAAAACCTCCAAAACCATAGTAGATCCACTCATTTTGTAAAATCCTTTCATGAGGTTATAGTTCAAGGCCTACTACACATGGAAAAAATAAGAAACTTGTAAAATTTCTCATCTTTTGGTCACACCAAGCCTCCAAAGTTGACGGACCAGTACATTTTCATCAAAACAATCATTTCTTACGTTTTGTTGCATAAAAATAAGATTAGGGATTTTTGTAGGACTTGAGATAAATTCCCTAGTTAACTTCAATGGGTTGGTGATCAGAACATATGATTGCTTCTCACTCACTATTTTTTGTTTTGCCAAAAGAAATAGGTACTAAAAAGTTGAATTTTTACCATTCTGCAAACCTGATATAGCAACGCTCAATACAAATAATATATCCATGTTTTCTTAGTTCCCTATTGTCCTTTAGGTTCATAAGGATCCATGGAGCATGTCAAAAGAATAATACATCTCTTACCAAGGGGAATCTTGGGGACAAAGATGAAGTGCTAAATACAGCAAACATGAAAAAACTGGGTTCAACATTATGCGTTGTAGAATCCCATAGAAAGTATTCAATATCTAGCCAAATTTTGATCCTTATGACTACATATGGTTACTACCTACAAAATGCATGTAGTTGCCACAAGAAACTAACAATATTGAAAAAGCTATACTTGATATACTAGAATGTTTCATTTTCTTCTATAATTGAAAAAATCAACCATCGTTGTCTACTATGCAAAATAGGGTATTAGGTGCCCCAAAACTCAAGGAATATTAGCTTTATGTTACAATATGCGACATAGAAAATCAAAACTGCATTTGGATATCATGAAAGCCACCAAAAAAATCATAGAAGAGCTAAAATTGGCTAAAAAACAGGATTTGACAATTTTTGTAATTTGGTCATAACTTACAACTTTAACATTTATTTCTCCCTAGAAGCATTAGTACATGTTGAGGACTACTAAAGACAGTTCTCTAGAATTATAGACCTCACAAACATGAATTCTAGAGTCGTATAGTTGCAAAAAGTTGAAAAAAGCCAAAAACAGGACCCGTTTTTTCACACAGTTTAGGTTGTGAAATGTTGTGCAAGGACAAGGTTAAAGATGGAATTCATATTCCAAAAAAATGTCGAGTTTTTTTTAGTTCATGAGACAACTTTCTAGACAGATAGCACCTCAAAATCCATTTTGAAACTCTTGACATAATTCAAGGAAAATGGTCACTTAACAGGACATAAAAGTGTCCTAGGACATAAAAGTGTCCCATTACCAACCTAGTGTTAAGAAACTGAAAGAGGCACTCAAAACTGCTTCAGTCTTGAAATCACCAGATTGAGAGAAGATATTCCATGTGCATATAGATGCTTCGGCATATGCAATAGGATGCATCCTGGCTCAGCCAGAAGAAGGATGGATTTTCCAATCTGCTATGCTAGTTGACAACTCAACAATGCTGAAAGGAATTACACAACAACAGAGCGAGAGGGATTAGGAATAATTTATGCTGTGAAGAAATTTCGACATTATCTTCTAGCCAATAAATTTGTGTTTTTCACAGATCATCAAGCCTTGCTCTACCTAGTGCAAAAACCATGCAATACGGGACGGATAGTGAGGTGGTTCATCATCTTATTAGAATTCGACTTCACGGTAGTAGTAAAGAAAGGAAAGACACATCTTAGAGCGGATCACCTTTCAAGGTTGTCGAATGGAGAAGATCCTATAGGTGTAGATGACGACATGCCAGATGCGTACTTATTCAACATAGAAATGATACCAAAGTGGTCTCAGGATGTTGTTAGTCTATTAACCTATGAAGGAGAGTTTGATAGAAAAGAATACAACCAGAAACAAGTTACTATTCAGCAATCCAAAAGTCTTGAGTTGATTGTAGGAAGGTTGTATCACTTAGGAACCGATAACATTTCAAGGTTATGCATCAATCCTGAAGAATATAACATATATCTGCGAGAAGCACATGTTCAGGAATGTGCATTTCATTGTTCAAGAAGGAACACGTACAGGAATCTGTTACAATTGTGAGTCTACTGGCCAGGAATGAAAGAGTGTGTACATGAATATGTCACAGTATGTAATACATGTTCGTCAAAACCGCCAGCTGAGTATTCAACATTGTATCAGATAATGATCGCTCCTGAATGGAGTCAATATATTGTTGAATATCTCGCAAATAGAACTTTTCCAGAGGGAACCTCAAAAGCGCGTCAGAGAGCTGTACAGACAGAAGCGCAAGATTACGCTTTAATAGGAAATCAACTCTATAAGAGAGGAAAGGACAACCAGCTTAGGATATGCGCATCAGAGTCAGAGTATGTGATAATCCTAGAGCAAGCTCATGGAGGAGTAGGTGGAGGCCATTTCTCAGGTGATAAGACAACAAAAATTGTCTTAGCTGTAGGAATATGGTGGCTGACATTACACATGGACACTGAGGAATACGTAAAACGATGTGATGACTGTCAGTGGACAAAAGTACCACTTAAAAGAGATGATATGCTGCTCAGGCCAATGATGGGAGCAAGAGCCTTTGCAAAATGGGGGATTGATTATGTTGGACCTATCTCACCTCCTGCATACAGGACACATGCACAATACATCATTGTGGCGACGGACTATCTAACAAAGTGGGTTGAGGCAAAAGCAACTCAAAAAGCAGATGCTAGGAGCACGGCACAATTTCTGTATGAATACGTCTTTGTACGATATGGATTACCAATAGAAATTGTGAGTGATCGAGGCACACTCTTCATAAATGAAGAGAAAAAAACCCTTCTAGACGAATTCATGGTAATATTCGCAAATTAGCTCCATATCATCCACAAGCCAATGGACAAGCTAAAGCGATGAACAAAACCATATGCACGGTCCTTACAAAGATTGTATCTGAGTCGAGAACTGATCGGGACCTGAAATTGCATTCGGCATTATGGGCGTATAGGGTAGCATATAAAACATCCATAGGAACGACCCCATACAACATGGTTTTTGGTTTGAATGCTACTTTACCAATAGAATTTTTAAGTCCAACACTGAGAATAGCTAAGGAATTAGAGTGGACAGGAAATGAGCTTTCAGATAGAATAGACGACCTTGAAAAGCTAGATGAGCTTCGCTTAAAAGCCATGGCTTCAATCTATGCTAAAAAAAGGCGACAAAAAGAGTTCTTTGATAAGCATGTGTGAACTAAAGAGTTTAAGATTGGGGACTTTGTCCTAGTATACACTCTAAAACAGCATGCAAAAAAACTTAAAAAGCGAGGGATGGGACCTCTTGTGATTAAAGATCTATCACCAAGTGGGTCCGTCAAGCTTGCTACATTAGACAGAGAAGAAATGCCAAACTGGATTAGTGGATGCAGATTGAAGAAGTATCATGTGCCACTAACCCAAGAGATGCTTCTCAAAATACATCAAGATAAGCTGTGACTTTAGAAAAAGAAAAGGATTGTTGAGGAAGCACAAGCGGAAGCAAAAGAAAGAATGGATAAAAAAATACTACTGCATCAGAGATAACGCAATGAAGGAGCCTTACGAATAAACGCAGTCAGTGTTTCTAAAATGGGTGAAGACAAAGTAGAACCCATCATCGAGGTCAAAATGGGCACAAACCAGGTTAAAGCCAAAGCACTATTGGATTCAGGAGCACAAGCTAACCTACTTTTAGTCAGTTTGTACAAGAAATTGAAACATGACACTAAGCTGCAAACTACCAAACAAGAGTTGAAGAGTTATTCAGAACACTCAATTAAAGCAATCGGATGCACAGTACTGCACATACAGATAAATTAATATGTGTATCCGCATATGTTTTATGTGGTTGAAGACAAAGCTACGCAACATCCGTTGTTGCTAGGATAACCATGGAAAAAGCAATTTAATGCGATGATTGGAGCTCTAATTCAGTTAACATCAAATATGAGGAGGAAAGTCAATCAATTTCGTTCTCCAAAGCAACCGTACAGGTGCAAGCTGACGAATCCAATGACAAGGGTAAACGACCTAAAGAGACTAAGAAGGAGCAATGGCAACCAAAAGCCACTTCTACAAAATAGGAATGCTCCTCAACGAAGAACTCTCAGAAATGGGTAAAGAAGACAGAAAATAAAATCACAGCTCAACCTTGGATAAAGACAGACTCAAAGTTGGTATGGAGGACAAAGAAGGTTGTGCCAGAGAGAACAAAGGTGGAAAACAAAGTCTTCAACACTAGACAACAGAGTGATTTCAGACAGTCAAATTCAATGAAACAGATCTGGATTCCAAAGAAGTTGATTACAGCACAAAGCCATAGCAAGGAAATTTGGATTCCAAAGATTTGTAAGCAGAAACTCCCTTGAGTACAATCAACAGAGAATCCTAAGTACTCAAGAACAGAGACATCACAACCTAAAGTCAAGCAAATTTGGGTAGCAAAGAGTTTGTGGCAAGCACAAGCAAATCGGAAGCAGATTTGGATTATAAAAAAGGATAACAATGTAAAGAAGAATCCAGATACTGATTCTACTCCAAAAGTGCTACAGACAACCCAAATATTTCCCAAAAACCTGACAATCAAACAAAGAGCGGCATCATTGGAAATATTGCTATTTCATCGCTCTACAATTGAATTGACCAGGCATGACCACAACAACTACCATGCTTCACCCCCAGACACTTCATAGTCGTCCGGGAGGACTCAGACTAGGAGGGGGGGAGGTATACAGGTATACAGGAACTACAAGCAAAAAGAAAAAGAAAATGATATTACAAGGGCAATGTCTTACATGATTTTGAATTTTTATGTTTGATTGCAAATATTGATAATATCTATGCCCTTATATACTTTGTTTTGCAATAATAAGAGATCAAATGATGAATTTGAGTCTCTAAGTTTGTAAATACGACTAAATATGCGTATTTTTGGAGCCAAAAAGTGGTAATCCAAGCCGAGAAACCACAAATAAGTGTATATACATATACACAAGGTTACCAACTAATTATTGTGTATTTTTGGAAATTTTTAGCTTCAATTTGCTATTTTTCTTTATTTTTAGGATTTTCTTAATAAAAGTAAAAGAAAAATAAAAAAGTAGGTGAAACGAGATCAGAAAAAATAAAAGAATAGATGGTGATGATCCTAATGACAAGGGCAACCCATGGTAAAAATTGGGTACAATTCGGGAAAAGTTGCGGAAAGTTACGCGTATGATGTCTCACAGCATGATTTTCACATCATCTTGAACACATGAATGCATAGCCTCTTTCTATATACTAACAACATCAAATGTACAAAGTATCATGAGATTTGGAGTTGAAAAACCAATTGGAAACTAAAAAGACCCAAAGTAGGGCATAAAACCGACTTATGGCCCTAAATTTGCCAAAATAGCTCCAAACTCAATGAAACTTTGTAGGATTGTTGTTCAACACATGCACAAGCTATCTGGAACCAAAAAGTACCATTTTGGCCAAAAAGACATCATACGCGTATGATGTCACTTTGCACATACACAGCCAAAATTGATCATTTCTCATCATATATCCATTATATATATCAAATACATGCCACATATGAAGTTTGGTACCATTTGGTCAAGGGGATCACTCCATTAGCCCAATTAGCGGAAAATCCTCTATTTAAAGCCTAATCTTGCCAAAATTCATCATACTTAACTTCAAGTCAAGATTTGAGTACACATAGTCCTTTACTATCATATGAGGAGCCCACAGAATCAATCTCATGCAAAAATGACACAAAAGGGTCTCCAGAGCCAATTTTGGTCCAAACTATACCCAAATTTCATAAAATCATTGTCTAAGCCTATATAAAGCCAAATCCAAGCTTACAATGCAAAATGGTTCAATTTTACTCAAAAAAGACATCATACGCGTATGATGTCTCCCTGCTTGATTTTTGCATTTCAGAGTTGCAACTACCACACAGAAGTGATCTACATGCCATTTGAGAGCAAACCAGCAAGTTTCATCCAATTTGGATCACAAAATCCAATTCCCTCTCAATATCTTGCAAAGAGCCTGACCAGGACTAAAATGGCCATAACTTGACCAAATGGGACCCAAATTCAAATCCAGGCATATAGAATGGATGTATGCACTATCAGCTACAAGCACAACCAATATCAAGCCATTTTGACACAAAAGACATTATACGCGTATGATGTCTCCAGCATGATTTTGCACCCAAATTGCACATTTTTCCACATGCATTGCATCCTTAGGCCCTGAATAGCTTATGTTTCAATTTTTAAGCCATTTGGATTGTTAAAAGCTTAATTTCGGCTTTCAGTACTGAAAAAGACGCTAACTTCTCAAATTGGAGTTACAGTATCCATGGATTCGGGGAAGTCGTCAGCAAAGAGAAAGAGACCGACACTCAAGGAAGCAATAGCAGAAGCCGAGCCATTTTCTATTCCCCCAGAGACTCTCGGATTATCACGCACAGAATCCCTACCAACCTAAATTGTGCACGGAACTTAGGGTTTTTGTTCTCACGGTTGAGGCAATCACTCTCGCCAAGGGCTTAAAAATCTATATGTAAGGCATGCTAACCAGGTGTCAATAATTCCACAACTTCAAAGATTACGCTTCCGCTATCACACCAGGCACTCTGTCACAGACAAAATAAGTTCTGGATTGTTTAAATTTTTGGTTGCTATCAACGCACAATACCACTAAATGGAACCTACATCTAGGACTTATTTCACAGGCAAAATGCCATATTAAGTAAAGTCACGACCCCATACATGGTAAGTGGGTCAAGTTGGGGCTTGTGTTTTCAGTTCCCTCTCTTGATGAGAGCATTCACATGCAAGATTGTTGCATGCTTCTAGGATACGCTGCAAGTCAGGCATAAGATGCGTCGGAGCACACAAATTGGGCACAACATACACAAAGTCATCACTTAAGGAAAGTTCCTAAGCCTAGCATTGTCTATCTCTTTCTTATTTCTCTCCATGAATAATGAAAACTTTCTCAGCAGTTTTTGAAACATATTTTGTTTGGGAGTCAGCATGATCCAAGGTGCTCTAACTCTCAGCTGGAAATTGGGAAAGACACCCTCTACATTAGTCTTCATCGTTTCGTCGATTGAACACTACTTTCCATAAAGGCTATGAGCCACAGACGCTGGCTAAGAGCCATTGGCAGATATTGGGTAAGATCCAACTACTGCCATTCCTTTGGTTATTGTTCTTAGGATCGAACATATTTACCGGTGGAGTCCACATCGAACATCTTGACGTTAATGGATGAGCAAGAGTAGACTTGTCATTTCGGAGGATCTCTTGCTCTCTATAGAACTACGAAGTGTCTATGGACGTAGTGTTTTGGGGTAAGACCCGGCGGGTGATGTAGCATTATGGATCACAGTTTGATATGCATTGTTGATCTCTCCTAGTTCTACTTTCAAGGAAAGACTTCCGCAATCTACCACGCGGTAGTGACCAAACACACTTTTCAAGTTGTTTCCAATCATTCTGTACACGGTTGACTATGTTGGTTACCGTTATCTACTAGTTGAGCAGTTTCTACAAGGCGTCTTACCAAGGGGTTTGGCTACGTAGATTCTAAATCCAAGGGAATGGTTTGCAAGGGCAACACCCCAGGTTCCCAGTGCAATGCTATTTGTTTTTTTCTAGTAGGGGACGTACTCCTCTCCATTTGAATACGGGTAAGTGAACATTACGTTCAAATTTCCAGGTAGGCATCTATTAATTTGGTGTTATTCCATTTTTAGTATGCTTTTCTTGGTTTTTCAAGATGAATAAGTACGCTTGAATGTTACAGAGCCATGCCAAGGGCATGTCGGCACAAAGTATTTTGGACCCAGTGTCCAATCTATCTTTCTTCCTTATACTGTTAGGAACCTACTTGTAGGGTTCAATTTGGCACATGTTGTCACATGGGATACAACAGGGTCTAGGAAATCAAGGAGTTTAGCCAGTGTGGAGCAATGTATGAGGGTCCCTCTCACTCCCGTCATAGAGTGTTTGCAGTTACCTCCACACACAAGTACATATTGTACTTGAAGGATGTTCCTTTTTACACATCCTTACATGAGACATATTCCACATGTGGAGAATATGAGTCTTTAGACTGACACTGGCGCCATTATTTCAATTATGTGTCACGACAAAGTCCCTAGGTCACATCTATTTTCTGACCATTTTTTAGCACGACGTATCAGGAGCAATTTTGTGGCCAGAAATTGTCCGATACTCAGAATGACTTGTTAAGGTACAAGTACTACTAAACAACATTACAGATGGTTTTTTATACATATAGCAAGTTTCATTGTCTGTACCTAGAAGTGATCAATGTTTCACCTTCTATTGTGACTCACACGTTTCAGCAAGGCTTGCAAAAGATTGCAACTAAAAGTATTTAGTTTCTTTTTAGAACTAAATACATTCCTTTTATTGTGTGTATCTGTGTCCGTCCTCCTGTGCGCAGATGACGAGGTGCAACACTAGCGAGAGAGAGAGAGAGAGAGAGAGAGAGAGAGAGAGAGAGAGAGAGAGAGAGACACCT
Source organism: Adiantum capillus-veneris (assembly GCF_014529385.1). Classification (NCBI taxonomy): domain Eukaryota; kingdom Viridiplantae; phylum Streptophyta; class Polypodiopsida; order Polypodiales; family Pteridaceae; genus Adiantum; species Adiantum capillus-veneris. The sequence continues at coordinate 156,923,228 of NC_140941.1, read as the reverse complement.
ACGCCTCCCTCCGCCATCCCCTTCCCCACCCTAGCCCTGCTGTGTGGCGACCCCCCCTTGCACTGCTGCTCCCATCGCTCCCTGCGTCTTGCTCGCATCTCGTTTGCCTCTAGAGAGAGAGTTTCAACGCTGCAGGAATCTATCCCAAAAGATCTTAAATATCTAAAGACTTTTTTATTTTTTTTGCCTTTACTTTTCCTCTCTAGCCCCAAGCAAGCCAAGGGATCTCTCCAGATTTCGTCCAATCCAACCGTTTGGACTACCTATTTGATATCAGACAAATCCTTTTTAACTTTTCTATTTAGACCATATTGTCCATCAAATGTGAGTTCACAAGTCTCTCTAATCACCAATAGAGGTCATGTCTCGGTTTGGGCATTTGTAGATTTTTTCAAGTTAACCACGATGGTTATACACTACTGTGATTCCCCGTTTACCAGTCATCTGGGACGACTGTCTGTAAACCGTGAGGAAAACACACCTCAGTACTGTCAATCATCCAAGGGGATAGGAAGATTACAAAGAGTAATCTTGTGCTAAAGGATCTACTAAGAGCAACGTTAACACAACGCATTTCTGAATAGATGATTTTCTCCCTATTCTAGAATTTTCTTAAGTACAATTTTTGACTTCGAACACCTCTTGTGGTGGGGTTGGATATTGTGTCAATACTTTCATACGTCAAGGACTTACCAGGTGTGCTGACAAAGTATGTTGGCAAGTAATCTTCATTTCGCAGAGTGCATGCAAGCTTGCAAGGGGAGGGGGTACGGAGGGCAGGGCACCGCGTGAACACCAACAAGCTTAAGACATCTTAAGGTTGCTAGCAGGATCTTAAGAGATTCGCGCTAATGTTTAGAAGTAGAGCTAAATAGGGGACACCAAGTTTCGCCACACTTCTTGAGAGATGAAGCTTCAATTTTGACTGGCATTAAGTGCAAGCTAGAGTATAATCACATTTACCTTAATGGACTAGTTTGTTGATTTTGACGATAAAATGCTTCATGTGGATGACCCATTGGGTTTATTTAGAGATGAGTAACTAAATTTTCCCACAATCTTCCATGTTGATCCTAGAAAGTACCATGTTGATAGCAAATTAGAAGCTTTTGCATATAGATAGATGTTTCTCTCGATATTGAAAAACCCTTTTCCAAATGTGGACACAAAAAATACTCTCTTCCATTTAAATTTGCCTACACAAAGAGAAAATCTAGGACTCTAACATATGTGTGAGACAAGTATTCAAAGGCAAAAACGTGGAGAAGTTTGGGCTACCTAGATTTCAAAGCTCTTTGAGCTGCACTTGACTGCAAGACGAGATGTCTTTTCCAGGATATATCTATTATAGGTCCTCCGATTATATTCATCACTATCTCTTTGGCTGAAAAACATTTGAAAAATCTAATTACAGAACTAGAGAAAATAGTCCCACTTAGACAAGAGGCCGATAAATTTGATAACTCTTTCCACAAACAATTGGTACATATAGATCCTATCTCACAACATCCCTCTTTTATGTCAATGGATTCAAGGAAATGAGATGTTTATTTAACAAGGAAACTTCTATTTGTGGCAAAGTGCTTGACTACTTTTTTGTGACATTGTTCCAAAGTTGTCGCAGTCAACACAATCATGGCCTCTTGTGGGGATCAACAATGCACCACAGATAAACGTCAACCCAGACATTGAAATTATTTCTTTTGTTAACAAACATAAAACAACTCACAACTCTATGTTACCAAGTAATCTAAAGGAAATTTAAACTCATAAACATAAGAAAACTTTCCACAAAATAGCAAGGCTTGTGGCTTTGGGTTACCTCGATACCCAATGACATACACCATCAAAGTATGGTCCAAAGTCCCACAACATAGAGTAGAAAAAGATATTAAGAAGGCCCTAGAATCCATTAGAACTAGCTTGTAGACAATAAACAAAGAAAATTCAATGACCTTCCATGAATGGCTTTATTGATTAGGAATCTCTTTCAACACATACATTGTTGCTTTGTGTTTAACAATCTCAACCCCAACTTTTTTTTCTGAAATGAGATATCAAAGATATCTACACAAAAACCTTTAACCTTTCAATGGCTGGCTTGGGGATGCCAATGAAGATATATAGTTTGTATTGAACGCCCATGGAGCAGCAAGCTACTACAAATCCTACACGACCAAGACGGATAACAAAATAACTTAAGCAATTAGTGCACAACAAGCAATTTACATTTCTCTTATGTTATATTCTGTATAGTCCAACATGAGAATTTGATTACATAAAGGCATAGTCCTCTAAGTGAGTGTGTGCCAGCTCTAAAGAAAAAAATTTGCCTTCTAAGAATCGATCATTAATGCAAAGAAGTCTTTGCTAATACCATCATTGATAAATATTTGCATTGGCCACAAAGCTTTGCTCCTTCATTCTTGGCAAAATTTGTTTCAACAATACAATAAAATTGGAACACCTACAAGCCATTGAATCAACATTGAATCATACACTACATGTGCTACAATCTAGAAAAATTGGACCACCTACAAGCCACTCCAAAAACATCAAACCATATGTTGTATGTGCCACAATGTCATTAAAAACCCAAATTCGATTTCTATAGAGAACAATGCTTGCTATACTTGGCATGAGCTTTAAATGAAATCAAACATCTACAACATGGGTGATATTGGCATGGCGTTTACATTACCAGTATGACCTATTCATCAAAATGGAAGAGGAAGTTAAAGTGTAGTAAGGAAGCTATTACAAAACTCCTAATCATTTGATAAATGAATGTTCTAACTTGAAGGTTAAAGAGGCACATAAGAAAGGAAGTAAATCTTCTTTAAATGCAACCATTATAGAATTTGTTTATTAATGTAGAATGGGGTTTTAATGTGTAGTGTCAATACGATGCTTCTATCCATGATGCATGCATGATTGAGGATGTAGATTTGCATTTCATTTTTCTAGGAGTTTTACAAAGAATATTACATCTCATCATGACTTGTTCACTTCTCTTGATATTGTTCCCAATGGGAATATTGTTACTTGTGCCACAATGCCTCTTATACAATTTAGAGACTTTAATCACACCAATTAAATGGTAATTACTTCACACTTTTTGATGTACTTTGTGTGCATGGTATAAAGAAGAATATGTTCTCTAGATCTGTCTGTGCATTAGCAAGACATGGCCTTGTTGTAAAGTTTGTGGACAAGAGATGCACTTATTAACACAATTTTAGTTCAAGTGATACTATTATGGAATCAAATACCTTGTCTCATGGGCTATACAAGCTAAATTATACTAATAGGTGTATGGAAAAACTTTGTAAAGTTAGTTATAAATTCTAAAGATACTTCAAATACTAAGCTATGGCATGCACATTTTGAGCATCTCAACTTTGCTAATTGGATGCATTTGTAGAAATTTGATATGGTTATTTCATTTCTCCCTTTGGAGCCACCATCTAAGCATGTTAGTGAAGGTTGTATGTTGGGAGAAATGCAATGTTCTAGATTTCCAAAGATGGTTTAGTGCAAGCTACTCACAAGTTGCAGCTTGTTCATAGTGGTGTTTGCAGCCTATTGCACACTCCTTTTGGTAATCATTTGTGGTTCATGACTTAATTGATGGTTACTTACGCATGCACGGGCATATATGCTTAAGTCCAAATTGGTTTTGTGCTTCAAACAATTTTTTGCTAGTAATTAAATATATATTTGATTGTACTATGCGCGTTGGTGCAACCAAAGTTGGGTCCACGCTAGAAAGTGTTAAGTGCAATGTTGTGTATACAGACAGGCACATGGTAAAGGGCTAAAGCCAATGTAGGAGACCTGGGCAAGACAATGGCGGTGAAAATGTATGCTCAAAGTGGTTTTTCAGTCAGGGGGTCTCTAAATTGAGATAATTGAGATGTCAAATCAAGGTGTCCAAAATATGGGAAATGTGCCCTAGAATATAGCATTCAAGATGCTCTAGAGGCCTGTCTAAATGGCCCGTCAAAAGGATCTTCAGTGTGAAAGATATGCTAGTTCAAAGTTGGAAGGTTTTGCAGAACCCCAACGGGTAGGGCAAATGGGGGCAGATGGTCAGAGTTGACGCCAGCATATGGGCATGTGAAGCTCGAGTGGTGGAGCATGCCGATCTTCTTGGATCATCATTTGGAGCCCCAGGGGGAAAGTGATGGCTGTTTAAAAGTTTATCGAGGGCCAGTTGTGTGCCCATCTGGCCTCTCCTTAATCGGGGTCCTTGATGGAAAGTTATAAAAGAACGAAGTTCGGGTCTTCGGCACGGACTAAGGTGCCAAACGCTTTTTTGCCGACTTTGGTGGCTTGGGATTGCGGGACCGGGAAACGTAAGATGTGGCAAGGAAGGTACAAGTCAAAATGGACGACGGCGGTGCTCACTCGGATTTTACCATTTGGTGGTCTGATCACCTGGTACCAAACCCCAGGTGTTTGAAGTAAAAGGGAAAAGGAGAATTTTAGGGTGGCGGAGAGGGGGGCGTTTGGGCACGCCCGATGGCGGGAACAAGAGACTGTGGGCCAATTTTGGACAATGATGTTGAGGTGATGTGGCAGGCGACCTGCGGGGGAAAATTGATAGGGTGGGGCATGGAACCTTCCTCCTCAAGATGTTTTTAAAAAAAGGCAAAAGACTTCAAGGGAGCAACGAGGGCGCCGTCGTTGCCCCTTGAATGCAAAAGAGAAAAAGAGAGAAGGCTAAGAGTTTCTAAAAAAGGGATTTTTTGAAAAAAACAAAAAAGGAAGGGAGGAAGAGGTGCTGTCGTAGAGGAGGGAGAAAAGAAGAAAAGAAAGTAAAGGAGAAGGAAGAAGAAGAAAAGGAAGAAAAGAAGAGAAGGGAAAGAGAAGGAATTAAAGATGAGGAGGAAAGGAAGAAAGGAATGAGAGGAGAGAAAAAAAAGGAGAAGTGGTTTTTTTTCGAGGGATTCTTCGGCTTCTTCTTTTGCTATCAAGGAAGCGTGAGTTCAAGTAGGTTTTTTCTTCTTTTGTTGTCAAGGAAGGGGTGAGTCCAAGTAGGTTTTTTCTTCTTTTGGACGATGGAAGCTCGATGGAGCCTATGCAGGTATGCAGTCGCAACGAGGGTGGGAGGAGAGAGACTCCACCATAGTGATGGCATCAGCAAGGGTTGTTGAAGTCCATTTTTTGTGCTCATGGAGGTCGTGGTGACGGGGCTATTTGTACTTGGTTATCTTGAATACAATAAAAGCAGTCATTGTCCGCTTTATAGCATGTTTTTCTCTTTCCCCCTCTTTGTTCTGTTGCACTTGTGCTTGTGTTTGCGGTGTTGGGTGTGTGTAGGCAAGTGTGCCCCCATCGAACCGGTGGTGTCTTGTGGCAAAGCGAGAGAAAGAGGCTTTGGGTGTGTGTGGGAAGCTAGGAAGTGTGTCATGCTATGCGTATGTGTTCGATCGTGATTGGATATAGTGTGTGCAACTTGAGAGGTGTGCAGGCGATGATCTGTTATAGCAGAAAAGAGGATTTTGAAGGTGAATCCCATTGGATTGGGGTTTTGTTTTTACCTTGAGCTATAGAGAGGAAAATTGTTTGTGTTCTACGTGCGTATCCCCTTCCCCCTATCCATCTGTTGGTGCCCCCACGGAGGAGCGCACTGATTGCTCCCGTTGCTGAAGTGAAAAATACAAGTTTTCATATTGGTAAGGATGGCGTCCTGAAGCTATGGTCCGATTTTCACAGGTGAAGAGAATCCACACGAATGGCTTCCAGATTTAAAATAAACATGTTGTCTCTGCAAATGCCTAATGAGGACAACAAGATGCAAACCTTCCCATTGGTGATGCGTGGAAAGGCCAAACTATGGTTTGAAGCTTTGGAGATTAAGCCGCGATAGAGATGGCCGGCTCTACGGACAAGATTTTTACATGATTTTCACAAAGAAGAATCTCTAGTTGAGATAGATGCGAGGCTAAAGTCTCTAAAGCAGGATGTAAGTGAGGAAATTAGCTTGTTTTTGGATCGTTTTAAAGCATGTTGGATAGAGTTAGCAGTTGCTATGCAGCTAGCCAATGGTGACTACTTCAAATTGGATAAGTTTATGGCATGCTTACATTTGAAGGTGCGAGAAAAAGTGGACTCTGAAAGCCCAGAGAACTACAATGGGGTAGTGGAAATTGCAAGTTCAAAAAGTAGAAAAATTAAAAAGAAGATAGAACAGGGCATAGCAGGTTATGAAGCAATGGCACCCGTTCAACCACAAAGTCCTCGAGAGTCAACTCATGAGGAAAATCAAGGGAATAGGGCTACAACTACTATTCCACAGCAGGGGCATTCACTTTTTATGCACTTAAAGTTCAAAATTTTCAAATGTTTATCTAATTTCCTAATCTAAAATAGAATTTAGATTCCAGGTATCCTTCCCGTTGACATTCTTTATTTTTCAAACTTTTGGGCTTTGAAAATTTGGCATCCTTATATACTCTACAATCTTGACTTCTAGAACTCAGCTTCACTTAAAAATTTCAAGTTTTTAAAAATTTCCATTGATTTCTATTTGAAAACTCAAGCACACTACTCAACTTTCAAATCAAAGTCCACTAACTCTACTCAAATTTTAGATTTCTCAAAAACCAGCCTATTAAACTGCTCAATATAAAATTTGGACTTGTCTAAATTTCAAATAATGTAGCTTGATTTACTGATCACTTCTACAACAACTTTGAAAATCTGCCTCTTCCAGAAAAGGTTTAAGTACTTCCATGTATGATAGATGCCAAGGATAGTCAATATTCCCTCTTTGGTAATCTTTTGATTATGTAGATTGTATTAAATGTACATGGAGCTCACAAGTTTATGATGTAATTGAAGATGTATCACTTAATTCTGATGTATTTGTGTACTACCCATGGGGACTAAGCCTAGAGATCAATTTTTGAGAATCCCTAAGTATAAAAGCCATTTCTTGCAATTTGTTATTCCAAATCAAGTTATGTTAGGTGCATTGTATTTCTCTTCTATTGCTATATCTCTTTAGTATATTCACTATCAACTTGGTGAAGCTCATCTCTATGCTATGGGGTCCTAATCTACTATTTTAATAATGTATTCAAATTTAGATGCTAATTTTGTGATAGAAGGTTGATTCTAAGCTTAGGAAAGCTGTTAGACTATTTTGTGTATTAATTTGATGACAAGTAGAATGAAGGATTGCAATTTATGGTTCCTGCAAAATTATGTTCTAATGGTCTAATTTTTTTATGGTCCTAACCTATCATCTCTTTGAGTTTTGAAGAATTTTGAGGTCATATGGACGAGAAAACATCGAGTGGTCTGCTGGTGTGAGAATTGAATTGACTATGTGCCTCATGACCGATTATTGATTTTTGATTCATGATTGCTCATTTGTATCTTACCATGTAAGTTCACTCCATTCTGATTAACACTCCAACTTTTCTCTATGCCCCATTCAGGTCGCTTCATTGACATTGACTTTGTTAGTGGTAGATAGCTAGGCTATGGACAATTGTTGCATCAATCTACTAACATCCACTTATAAGAAAAAGATGATCAAATGCATGTGAGAGACATGGAAATCCAAGACCTACAAATAGCTAAAGATCATAACATAGCAAGAAGCTTTGTTGTAGAGTTTGTACATATAGAGTCATTAGAGATGCCAAAGAGTCAAACTAGATGTAAGAGACACTTGTGGATACAAAAGAAGGGATGTCCAAGTGGATTGAAGAGGAGGGCACATGTAAAGAAAACATGAAATGGGAGTTGAAGGTAATGTCCTTAGTTGCCCTATAGTTTATAAAGCCTAATCAACCAGTAAAGAACATTGGCCATGAAATGCTTCCACTAGCTTTGCTCAAACACAAAGTATATCTATGCAAAAAGAAGATATTACCAACCTTAGAACAAAATACACAGGGTGATTTTGAAGGGGGTTCTAGTAACTGCCAAAGAAGTAACAGTAATCTTGAAAAATCAACCTCTCTAGGGAAGAAGATGGTTAGAAAAGATACCAACAGATGAGACTTACTACAAAGTACCACCACAACACATCAGAATTAACCCAACTTATTGTCCAATATCTAGAAGAAGGAATGGCAAGCATTTGCTGCATGGATTGTCAAAAATTAGTGCTAAATTAGCCTGTATTGGAAAGTCCCCTAGAAAAAAAATTCCCCTCAAAACCCTACATGGGACAAACACTGAAGTTGAAAATCACTTTACTCAAAGATATTCTAGATCTAGCATGTCAAATGCTATGCGAGATTTCCAAATGATCATCACCACTATGCAAGATTTTGATGATGTCGAGTCAGTTGGACATCCTCAGATAATCTTTATGAAGGTAGCATGCAATTATGTTGGGAATTGAGAAACACTCCATCAAAGAATATCATCATAGGGATTTACGCAAGGCACATGCTCCTACCAATGCACTATGTGCATACTTTTGAAGAATGCTATGATAGAAATAATTGATCTTCAACCCACTAATAAGGGAGCTATAGGCTACGCATATTGCTTACCGAATTGCTTACTAGAATACAGTGAAGTCCAATCCACTATCATGGATCGCATACAAAGCAAATATTGAGGCCAGAGATGCAAATTTCAATCAAGCTCTCAAGACCTTGGAGGAGCATTTTGGTCATGGAGTAAGGTGACGACGAGGATGTATATCATCCAAGAGGGGAGGTGTTTGCAGATGCAAATGATGGATACCCTTTCTTGTCAAGTTTTCCTTCATTTCTACATATTGTAAATATACATGGATATCACAAGTTTATTATATAATTGGATAGTTAAATCAAGCTCTCAAGACCTTTGATGAGCATTTTTGTCACGAGAGTAAGGTGATGATGAGGACTCAATATCATGTAAGAGGGAAGGTGTTTGAAAATGCCAATGATGGATACCCATTCTTGACAGATTTTCCTTCATTTTTAATCTTATATAGATTGTAAATATACATGTATCTCACAATTTTATGATATAATTGGAAATGCCCCACTTAAGTCTAATGTACTGAGTGGCATAAAATGGTAACCATCTTTTTGCAACATTTTTCAGCCTACTCAACGTCCTCTTCCTCATATGTGTATATATTTTTCTACGCTATTAAGTTATCTAGAGTAAATTCCCCCTCTTCGTTTAACCTTTGTGGCGACACATACATTGTCCTCTTCCCAAAAATGTCACCTTAGTCATATATTTATATTACCACCCTTTTCTTTTTTGCTTTGTAAATAAAAGTAAGCATACAATAACCAACTATCTACCCCCAAACTTTCTTACCTCTTGTGAATTAGTAGTAGAAAAATAATATATCCATCTTCCATCCCATATAGATAAATTACCATGGAAATCAACTCTCCACTTGTCTTTACCAAAGATTATGGTCCATCTCTACAAGTCTTCTATGCCCCCTACATAGGTGGCCCAATATCTCTTAAGAATATACATATAGTTTTTCTCTTTTCAAAAAGACTCCAATTGTATATTCTTTTCACAAGCAAATAATATTGGGCCCTCTTCTATTTGTTTAAGCATCATAGCCTTTTGAAAAAGCATGATTCCCCTTGGATGCATACAAGCAAAGGGCCCATACAAGAAGACTTGGAAGCAAAAGGTTCCCTAGCCTAGTGTGGACCTTCCGAACCGAATTCCTTGGTGCATGGGCGTGAAGAATAGTCCAAATTAATATCAAACATGTTGAGAAGGTCAAATTTGCCTTTTGAAGCATGTCATTCCGAGCTACAGGTAAAAAGTTATGGTCAAAATAGTGTAAATCTGTCAGATTCCCAGCAAAAGGGAACTGTAAATCAAGTAAATCAAGAGGGTGAGATCTTATTTTTCCCCTACTCATCTTCTAGAAGAGAAATGAGTGTTCAAGGTCACTTGCATGTGATGGGACCAACCTAAAGATGCTTTCTAAATGCCAAGACAGACAAGTTGAGATACCTCGCAAGAGCCACCTGTAGGGCCTCATGGTGGGGCCCACCTACATTATGCATCCCTATGGAGCCTTCACGGTCTAAAATGATATTTTTGGTGAATAAATAGTCCCTTTTATGTCCAATATTCAATGAGTGGTCAAAGGACACTTAATTAGGGCTAATCACTCACCCTAATTAAGTGTAGCATAATCCCACTCCTACACAACTATAAATAGCCCCCCTTGGAGAGACTCAAGGACACACACCTATATTTTCAACTTCATGTTGTTTCTTGATCAATAGTAGAGAAAACCCCAACTCTCCCTCTTTCACATCCTCCCTCCTAACCCTCCTCTTTGGAGGAAGTGCAACTCTATCCTCCACTCTTTCTATTCTACAATCTCTTACTCCATCAACCCAATAAATCATTTGTAGCCCCTCAATAACTTGTAAATACATCATGATCTCTCTCATGGTTATGTTAATGATCATTAAATCATCTTCAAAACTTTCAAGTGTCGCAATTCGTGATGGTTAGCCAGCGTCTGCCCTCCCCTTAAAAGGTGTGCGAGAAATCAAGTAAGTGTTCTATTCTCAATTTACCATTGGTTTGTTTCTCCACACTTATTCAATTGGTCTAAAGAAAATTCTCACTCCAACTCTCTTTTGCTTCATTACATATGCATGTGGCTACCTCTCATGGTGATTTTATTTGTCACGGCATTGCATAGATGGAGATGAGCTCTCTATGCAAAGTGTGTTAGTTCGATGTAGGTGATTCTCTTGTGTGTTTTTTGAGAGGCAGGTCTTGTGTGCATGATTTTTTGATGAGTCCTTGAGAGAAGAGGAGTTTGGATGTATCATGGGTATTCTTATGGGGAGAAGGTGAATGCTCTTCCACAAATTGCATATTTACATTTGATGCACGGCATTGGGTTGCATAATCGTTGATGGTGTCAAGTGTCCAAAGTGTACATAGAGTAAGGGTTCTCAAAGTGTGTTGCTTGAATGGGTGAGTGCAAATGTTATTTTGATTGGTTTCCTTCTCCACTCCCAAAAGAAGGTGGTGCCCCAAGTAGTGTGAGTACCTCTTTATGGACATTTTGTGAGGGTAGGCCCCTTGGTTTGGGTTTAGAGGCCCCATTTCAAAAAGCTCCCCCTCAGTACTTGTGTATTACCCAAGGGAACTGATCTTAGAGGTCAATTTTGAGAATTCGAGGTAAAAAAGTCAATTATTAGCAAACCATGGATAAATTTTAATAAGGATTGTAATCTATGAAGTGAGAAAAGCTTTATTGTACTAAACATTCAATTGTAATTTGATAATCCACATCAGGTTTTATCAAGTGCATTGTGTTTCTCTTCTCTTGCTCTATGGCTTAAGTATATTCATTGTCAGTTTGTTGAAGGTTCACATGTATGCTATTAAAATTTTAATCAATCGGTTTAGTGATATTCAAAGTTGAAATGCTAATCTTTGATAGGAGACTAATGCTAGGCCTTAAAAGAATATTTTAAACTATTTTTGTGCATGTTTTGATGAACTCTAAAACAAATGGGAGGAAAAATGTACAAAGATCAAATGGAATGATACTAGTTTAGGATAAGATGTAAAGAATGAGGATGCAAGAGAGCTACACAAGACAAGCACAAAGCACACAGAGATGGAAAGCTTCTTCTTCTTCTTTACAAAAAAGAGAGTACAAAATGACTAAGTGCTAAAGCTGAAAAGTAGCACATATGTACATGCGGTCACTAAGTATAAACACGCTAGAAGTGTACTAGGCTGGCACTATATGTGTAGTCCAGCTGTAGAATCACTGGCAGAGATCCTCCGTGTCGGTCACCTAACGCGCCAGTGAGTAAATGCCGTAAGCGGCCAAGACCCGTAGTGGATGCCAGCTCAAGGTGTAGAGCTCGACATCTCAACATCAGAGATAGACCCAATGAGTTTAAGGAGTTGGTGCTAGTAGATTACAATGGGGATAGGTACTTTGACATTGATGAAGCTGAGTATCAAGTTTTGTTTGACCCTATAAGTGGGAAATGTTGGGCATGAAGGAAAAAGTGGATGAGGGACTAGGGGAGAAACCTCCTTTGGTTAATAAAACTAACATGATATTCATCAAGATAAATGAAGAAAGGAGAGTCTCAATGGATTATGCTTGTATGGGCTTGTATAGATTCATAAATGGGTATCATAATGATTTCTATAAATGTGAAGAACCCAAAGCTGGGGAGCTGACATTGTGTAAGAATCTTGATGTGTTTACTATATAGATGCTTAGGGAGTGCAAGTTTTGATGGTATATAAATATGGACAAGAGTACAAACCTCTAGATCCAATCAAGCTGGAAAGCTATACCTATGTGGGTACTCAAGTCTCAACATACTACATACAACCAAGTGTAAGCATAGCAAGGATATCAAAAAAATAATTTGCCAAAATGAGAGACACAAAATGTGGGAAGAACGGGATTTAACCTGTCATAATAATCAATATCTAATTCTCCTAAATGATTTTCTCATATTAAACTGATCATTTAATGTGGGGAAGTGCCAAGGGAGAAAAAGCTAGAATATTGGTTAAGTTAGCAGACCGGCCACAGTAGGGATCCAAAGGAGGGAAAATAGGGATCCAAAGGGGGGGCCATCTGCAAAAGAGCCATGTGAAACAACGGGCTAAAAAGACCCTAAGGTTCAGCCCATTAAGACTTCCAAAATGCTAAGGTTCCAAAATTCAAAGGTTGTGTCCAAAGGTCAACCTTAGGGAAAATTGGATGCTTAGTGTGTGTGCCCAAAAAGTCTTTCTGCATCCCTACATGGGAGGGGGCGAGCCCCAAAGCTAGGGGATGAGAGAGAAAACCACACACACACACACAGGCTCCCTTTACACAAAGGGAATGAGGGACACATGTCAGCTCCCTAGGCCAGATGCCCACAAGGTGTGCCCAATTCCTATTGGAAGACCCTTGAAGTGGACCAATGAGAATTAAGCTAGAGTAAATCTAGTTTAATTAATTTAAAAACATTTAATAAAAGAAACCAATAAGAATTAAGTGTCCTAGAAGACTATTGGGCAGTCTCCCAAGGGGTCCAATGAGCATTCAGAAGCCCCATGGCTTGCCTGATTCCTATTGGCCAGGAGGCAAAGGGGTCCAATGAGAGTTTAGTTTAATTATTTAATTATCTAAAGCTCTCACAAAAGGGGAAAGGGGGACACATGTCAGAAGGCTATCACTTATGCTGCTTAATTCCTATTGGCTTGACCTGGGGAGGTCCAATGAGGAAAAAGCCAGCCTAACTTAGCAGCTAGGGCTCGCCCAAGAGAGAGAGGGGGCTGATTTTTGCTGGGCATTCACTCTCACACTCTCACACTTGACCATGTGTGAAGGAAAAACACTCTATCTCCTCCCAAGCACTCTTGTAATTATCATTAGGAATCTATTCTAATGAAATGCCCACTATGTTCATGCTAATTTCCGCTACAAATAAGATTCTAGGCCACTAAATGTTACATTGGTATCAGAGCTCAAGGTTTCTCTTTTCTTGCTCAAGAAGGGAGGTCCTCAAGCTAGCTACAAATGGTTGGTATTATTAATTGCCTGTGAGTAAGTAGAATAGGGATTTTTCAGCCTTGCAGTGCGCCTGCCTTTGTGCAGTTAACGGGGCATCACCGTCGAGAGCTATGGTCTTAATAGTGGAGTCCTACGGGGCTTGCCTACGGCTTAACCACTATTGAGCTATTAGAAGCTTGACAGGAGCCGGTGCTGTTTTGGTGTCGAAAGACCCTCTCTTCTATTCCTTGCAATTAATGGTATTCGAGCCGCGGGTACAGTAGCTTGAGTGATTTTTCTAAAGGGGTAAAGAGGAGTAGCAACTAGGGCTTGAAGTGCCAAAGTACACCTAAAAAATTTACACCTAAAAATTGTTAGAATGGCTGACAATATTAAAGAGAGTGAAATTAATGTTGATAAGTTTGATTTTGCTCATGAGCAAGCTACTAATGATGCTTCAATGCTTGTTAATTATCTTGTTTCTAGGCTTCAACAAGCCATGGGCAATCCATCTCTCCAAAGTGAAGTGCAACGGCAGCTCCGTGCTCACGGGATTCTCCAAGCTCATCACCATGACGAGAGAACACCTAGGAAGCCTCCTTGTGAGACTACCAAAAGAGGTCTCTCTCCGATTCGGGAAGAAGAAGAGAATCCATATGAAGGGCTCAAGAACTTACTTCTTGATGATGCATCTCCTTCCCAAAGGAGAACTCAAGAGCCTCCACCGAAGGAACGAGAAAGAAGCGAGTCTCCCGCCACCTCGGCGGAGATGGCTCCACGAAGACGGCGGGCTAAACGCTCTCCATCACCACCAAAGCGGAGAAGACCATCACACTCTTCTCCACGCCATAATTCAAAGAGGGATGATAAAAAGCAAGAGAAGAAAAAGGCGAGAAAGAGGCCACCCTCTTCTCCACCTTCTTCAAATTCTTCATCTTCTGAAGAAAGTGATGGTGCAACTTTTGAACCATCAAAAAGAAGAGGCCATAGGAAATCCTATGCCGCATGGAAGAGGTCGTCCAAGCTGAAGAAATTCAAAGAGGGAGGGAAGAGCATCTCTTTCCTTACCTATGATGGTACCTTCGGTGCTACAGACAAAGTTTTGGCCTTTATCCAGCAATTCGATGCGACGTTTGGAGATGAGGGCTTCACGGAGTCCTCTAAGCTACGCCATGTAGCTATGCACTTTCAAAAGTCCGCCAGACAATGGTGGTCTAGCCTACGAGCCAACGGTGAAGCTCCACGAACATGGAAGGCTTTAAGAGCTTCCATTATGAAGCAGTTTTTGGCCACCGATGCCAAAGACAAAGTACTCACCGAATGGCGAAGCTTAAAGCTCTCTCCCAATGAATCCATCCACAAATATGTAGACAAGTTTTGGGACCTACAACTCAAAGCCACTGTCTTCAAAAAGCTGGATTTTGGAGAGCAAAAGCAACAATTTTGTGCGGGCTTAACCGAAGAAATGGCGGAGTATGTCAACTCCCAAAGGCCACGTACCATATCGGCGGTAATACACCATACTATGGTGGCCTCGCGAATCAATTTCCAAACGGGGGGTAAAAGAAATAATAAGCCCCCGGAAAACAAAGGTACCAATGAGCCTAAGGGGAAGGACAATGTCCAAAAGTCTCCTAAGGGCAATTCCAACAAAGCTAAATAGAAGGGAGTTTACAAAGGAAAGAATAAACTCTCTCCTGAAGAGCTTGAGCGTTATCGTAAAGATAACCGGTGTTTCAAGTGCGGCGAACAAGGGCATGCGTACCGCGCTTGTCCCCAAAAGAACAACCGCCAAGATCCTCCTAGAGCTTCTTTGGTTGAAATCCAAGAGGAGGAGATTCACCAAACTCACCACAAAGGATCTCCTCTATGCCATGCTTGGGGAAAGGTAAGAGAACATGATGCTTTTATTCTCTTTGACCCTGGTTCTACTCACAATTTCATATCTATGGAGTTAGCCACCAAGCTAGGCATACAATCCTACGAGATGGGAGATATCCTACCCGCAGACAGTGCCTTCAAGGGGCAAGAAGCTTCAGTCACTCCCTTAATCGGGAAATTGAGGCTTCATGTCCAAGGCTATGTGGACAAAGAGGATTTCTTTATCTCTCCTCTCAAGCATGAGGATGTAATCCTAGGGGCACCATGGTTTGACCGTTTGGCTGCCCATGTTAAATTTCCTGAAAGGAGAATCTCCTTTAAGTTCAGGGAAAAGGACATGTATATAGATGCTAGGGAGATGGGTAACACCATCCCCATTGTACATACACCAGCTTTCAACAAGTCAATAAAGAGCTCTATTTCCGTGTACATGATTTTTGTTAAAGATTCTCAAAATGAACCTAATGCTTTAGCAAAAGAAAATAAAAGCAACCAAAAGGAATTAGAGTTATCCAATTTTCTCAAGGGGTTTCAAGATGTCTTTATTGACGACATCCCCTGTGAGCTACCTCCTAAACGAGGTAATGACGACCATGCAATTGAACTTCTTCCAGGAAGTTCACCGCCTAACAAACCTCCTTATAGAGTTTCTCAAGCTCAACAAGAGGAGATTATGCGGCAAGTGCATGAGTTAATTGAGAAGGGCATGGTTAGGCCTAGCTCATCTCCATTTTTCTCACCTGTGCTATTAGTGCAAAAGAAAGACGGCACATATCGTATGTGTGTCGACTATAGAGCACTAAATAGGATCACTATCAAGAATAGGTTTCCCGTTCCACGGGTAGAAGACCTATTTGATAAGCTACAAGGATCGACCTACTTCAGTAGGATTGACCTAAAAAGTGGCTATCATCAAATAAGGATAGTTGATCAAGACATTGTAAAGACCGCATTTCGTACTACATTTGGTCTTTACGAATACATTGTCATGCCTTTTGGCTTGACTAATGCACCAGCCACATTTAACCGCTTGATGGAGAAGCTGTTCAGACCTCATCGAACCTTCACTGGAGTGTTCTTTGATGATATTATCATCTACTCTAATTCATTAGAGGAACATAAGCAACACCTCCAGGTAATATTTCAAGTTTTAAGAGAGAATAAACTTTATGTTAATCGAAAGAAAAGTGAATTTTTCTTGCAAGAGATTCAATATTTAGGTCACATTATCTCTCAAGATGGAATCCAAATGGATCCATCCAAGTTAGAGGTAATAAAAGGATGGCCTAAACCAAGGAATCTTCATGAACTAAGAAGCTTTATAGGTATGTGTGCATACTATAGACGCTTCATAGAAAAGTTCTCACAAATTGCGGGACCATTACATGACCTAACAAAGAAAAATGTTAGGTATACGTGGTCTGCTAAGGAGAACAATGCTTTCGAAAAGCTTAAAGAAAAGCTTATCTCTCAACCTGTGCTTACACTACCGGATCTCTCAAAACCATTTGAGGTCCAATGTGATGCTTGTGGTGATTGCCTTGGGGCTGTTTTGCTCCAAGAAGGGCACGCCATAGGCTATGAGAGTCGAAGACTCGACCCTGTTGAGCAAGCTCTAGGCATATACGAAAAAGAACTCCTTGCAGTTCTACATGCCTTAGACTCATTGAAGCACTATTTATTGGGGACTCCTTTTATTCTGCGAACGGATCACCAAAGTCTTAAGTACTTCATGACGCAGACCAAGTTCTCCGACAAACAAATGAGGTGGGCAAATTTCCTTTCGCAATTTCATTTTCATATTGCTCACATTGCTGGCAAGCATAATCAAGTAGCCGATGCACTCTCAAGACGACCGAGAGTGAATGCGGTTTCCATAGCAACTCACAATGATCTATCTTTAATGATAGATGAGTATGCTATTGATCCCGATTTTAGAGATGTGATTTCAGCCCTTGCCTTAGGGAAGAAAGAAGAACCATTTACTTTACAAGATGGCTATCTTCTCTATGGCAATAGACTCTGCGTTACTAACTCACTACGTGAGAAAGTAATGTATGAATCTCATGCTCCCCCATATGCGGGGCATAGAGGGATTCAGTCTACCCTAAAGGGAATTGAAACATATTTCTATTGGCCTACCATGAAAGTGAACATACATGAGTATGTTTCCAAATGTGTGGTATGTCAAAAGACAAAATTTGATAGAGGGAAGCAACTTGGATTGCTTCAACCCTTGCCAATTCCTAATTCACCGTGGGAGAGCATATCCATGGATTTTATCTTTGGATTGCCTAAGTCTATCCATGGGAATACGGGAATATGGACGATAGTAGACAGGTTCAGTAAACAAGCTCATTTTATACCTGTCAAAAAGACTATCAAAGCCCATCAAATGGCAACCCTCTTCATTTCACAAATTTTCAAGTACCATGGCTTGCCAATGTCCATAGTGTCGGATAGAGATCCTAGAATGACCAGTAATTTCTGGAAGGGTCTCTTTGAGAATTTAGGAACAAGGCTAAACTTCTCTTCGGCCTATCATCCACAAACTGATGGCCAAAGTGAAATAGCTAACCTAACTATTCTCGATCTACTAAAAGCCTATGTAACGGAAGTAGATCAAAGATCCCAATGGGAGAAGTACTTACCCTTAGTAGAGTATGCTTACAATAACACTGTACATACTTCTACAGGAAAAGCACCTTTCGAGGTAATTGAGGGAAGATCAAAAAGTCCCTTGCTACTTAAGGTACATGGGAAGATCTTCGCTGCAGATGAGTATAGCCGAGACCTACAAGAATCTTTCCAAAAGATTAAGGATGCTATCTCTATCTCACAGCAAAGGCAAAAGGCTGCTGCTGACAAGCACAGAAGAGCCCAAGCCTTTAAAGAAAACGATTGGGTCTTGTTAAAGTTTCCCAAGGCTCGCTTAAGGCACACGACGGGCAAGAATCCTATGAGCCACCAAAAGTACTATGCTAAACTAGCAAAAAGGTACTATGGTCCCTTCCAGATTCTTAGGCCAATCAATGAGATGGCCTATCAACTTAAGTTGCCCAATCATTGGCTCATACACAATGCTTTTCATGTGAGCCTCTTAAAGCCTTACAAAGGAGAGCCACCTCAAGAACCAACTATTGAAGACCCACCGGAGATCGAGGACCACGAGGAGGTGCTGCAGCCCGAGTCCATTCTCCGACATGAAGACAAGGTATTAAGAGGCGGTAAGACTATCCGACGATATCTTATTAAGTTTAAGAATTATCCTTTTGAAGATGCTAGATGGATGCAAGGCATACAATTAAAGGATAACCTAAACCTTGTCAATGCTTACAATGCTTCCCAAGAGTAAGCAAATGTACAAAATGTTAAAAAAATGAACAAAAATTTTTGTCTTATAAGACTCTCTTTTTCTTTATTTGTGCACAAAAATAAAGTAGTATGCATGCTTAGATCAAGTTTGTGGAGACGACGTCTCCCAAACACCAAGTAGAGCTTGTCACTCTACTATGGAAGACTGATAGGACTAATGTGCAGACATGCTTGCGGCAGCCTCAGGCTCTCAAGCGCCAAATGGACTAGTCATCCATTATGGAATGATGTCGTAGGGTAACATAGGGATCCTCTACCCGCTAAGAAAAGGACTCATGCATATGCTTTATCTTCTCTACACCATAGTCGAGGACGACTATGATTTCAAGAGAGAGGTAATGTCATAATAATCAATATCTAATTCTCCTAAATGATTTTCTCATATTAAACTGATCATTTAATGTGGGGAAGTGCCAAGGGAGAAAAAGCTAGAATATTGGTTAAGTTAGCAGACCGGCCACAGTAGGGATCCAAAGGAGGGAAAATAGGGATCCAAAGGGGGGGCCATCTGCAAAAGAGCCATGTGAAACAACGGGCTAAAAAGACCCTAAGGTTCAGCCCATTAAGACTTCCAAAATGCTAAGGTTCCAAAATTCAAAGGTTGTGTCCAAAGGTCAACCTTAGGGAAAATTGGATGCTTAGTGTGTGTGCCCAAAAAGTCTTTCTACATCCCTACATGGGAGGGGGCGAGCCCCAAAGCTAGGGGATGAGAGAGAAAACCACACACACACACACAGGCTCCCTTTACACAAAGGGAATGAGGGACACATGTCAGCTCCCTAGGCCAGATGCCCACAAGGTGTGCCCAATTCCTATTGGAAGACCCTTGAAGTGGACCAATGAGAATTAAGCTAGAGTAAATCTAGTTTAATTAATTTAAAAACATTTAATAAAAGAAACCAATAAGAATTAAGTGTCCTAGAAGACTATTGGGCAGTCTCCCAAGGGGTCCAATGAGCATTCAGAAGCCCCATGGCTTGCCTGATTCCTATTGGCCAGGAGGCAAAGGGGTCCAATGAGAGTTTAGTTTAATTATTTAATTATCTAAAGCTCTCACAAAAGGGGAAAGGGGGACACATGTCAGAAGGCTATCACTTATGCTGCTTAATTCCTATTGGCTTGACCTGGGGAGGTCCAATGAGGAAAAAGCCAGCCTAACTTAGCAGCTAGGGCTCGCCCAAGAGAGAGAGGGGGCTGATTTTTGCTGGGCATTCACTCTCACACTCTCACACTTGACCATGTGTGAAGGAAAAACACTCTATCTCCTCCCAAGCACTCTTGTAATTATCATTAGGAATCTATTCTAATGAAATGCCCACTATGTTCATGCTAATTTCCGCTACAAATAAGATTCTAGGCCACTAAATGTTACATAACCAGTCTTGAAGACATACATGTGTTTCCAAGATTAAACCTATGAGATCAATGGGGATCACAAACATCCAAAGTTGTTGTTTAAAGGAGTGTAGTTTTTAGTACAATGAACCAAACAGGTAGTTATACTACAGTGATGGATTCAAGAAGGCCACAATTAAAAGAGAGTTTCAAACATAATGCTAAAGCATGTTTCAAAGAAGATTTAAGTGGGAATTCCTTTAAGAGTGCCATAAGTAGGAAGAGGTCTTTGCAAGCAAGAGGCCCTCAAGAGACCCAGGGATGATAAGGCATGTTGTTGAACCACAATGGATGAGACCATCTCAAGTAGCAAAATGTATAAGAAAAAAATATGGTGGATAGGGACAAAACAATGTTTCACAAGTGGGTGGTAAATTGTAACCAATGTTAGAACAATAACCTCCACTACCAAATGACAATTGATAAATTTCCACTCAAGGATATGGAGTCAAAGACAAGGAAAATGAAAATAGTGAATCAAAATAGAGCCAATATTTATCAATAAACTCTAGTGCTTTATAAGCATACAACAATTTCACGGGAGAAGAGGATATGTTTTATGATTCTTAATAAAAGATTGAGACGACAAGCAACATACAAAGCCAAATGCATTAAACAAAAGGGTATATGTATGGTTCAAGATCTATCGGAGCAAATGCAAGTATTTGGCTTATTTGCATGGTAGAAGCATTTGCAGATGATGAGAATTCTAGTGCTTTAGAAGCATACAACAATTTCACGGGAGAAGAGGATATGTTTTATGATTCTTAATAAAAGATTGAGACGACAAGCAACATACAAAGCCAAATGCATTAAACAAAAGGGTATATGTATGGTTCAAGATCTATCGGAGCAAATGCAAGAGTTTTGGCTGAGTGTAATGGATAGGGGACAGCCGAGAGGAGCTCTAAGGTCCTCCTCTTAGCCCTTACTCTTGCTAAAATTTAGTCTTGATGAAATATCTAAGCCGTCGACTTTTCGAATACGATCAAGTAAAGCACCCTAGCTACCCACAAGACGCTTTCACTTTTAACCATGGGAACGTGGGTATAACCAATGCAAAGCTACCCACGAAACACTTTCGATTTTAATAATAAAAACATGGATATAACAAAAGCATGGGATATTAGTTTTATCTCAAGAAAAAATTGCATAAGAAAACAAAGAAAGAATAAGGATAAGGTGAAAAAGTAACTTGTTGAAGAAGCCACTTGTTGAAAAAAGCTTGTTGGAAAAGCCACTTGTTGAGTTGAAAAGTAGCCACTTGTTGGAAAGTAGCTTCATGCATAAGCCACTTGTAGGAAATGTACATTCATGCATAAGCCACTTGTCGGGAAAGTAGCCTCTTGCACAAGTAGCTTGTTGGAGAAGCTTTGAGAAGAAGAAATCATATCAGGATATGAAAAGTAAATTATCATGATAAGTTAAGGGCCTTATCAAATTAATCTTAAAAGGAGGCATTCCCTACTCATTAAACGCTTAGCTTCGTGTCACTTTACTTCGCTACACTTTGCTACGCTTTAGTTCACTTCATTTCTCTACACATTTTGAAATTGCAAGCTTGATAGTGAGCTATGAAATCCATAGCTAATCCTCTTTCTTCATACACACCTTACACACACTTCTCTCCTCAAGAGAAGCCATAACCATAATCCACATTACCATTACCCTCTTCACCTTCTCTCTCTTCACCTACAAGCTTTCCATAGCTTGAATTTTCTTAATCTCTTTCTATTCTCATAGCCAAATAGGTGGATTTCAAGCAAAGGGAAGTGGAAAAGATCCGACCACGTCAATACACTTGCCCTTACTTTTCCAAAGCAAGGGTAAGACCCTACTATCTACACATCAAGGTTCCGAAACCTTAAGCCTCTTTAAGCCACTTGATTCCTAAATCCCTTCCTAAAGAAGAATTTGTTAATCATTCATACACTATTACATGCATATTTTATGATACACTAGCAAGTTCACTCTTAGGAACTTTTCCATTTTACACTACCATGCATAGAAGGGTTTTACTCTTGCATAAGCACTCAAAGGAAATTTTGATTAGATGCCCAACGTTGTAAGTTGGTGCATTTCGAATGTTTTGTGTGTACCACGCATAGATCACACCAAAGCAAAAACTCATTATAGAAAGCATATGCATTGTTCATTTCAAGTTTGTCTGCTTTCAGGTTTGTTTTGCAAATTCGAAGGGGGGGGGGGGGGAGTAAGGGGATAGCTTCCACGGATGTCGTGACCATGTTGCTTGAACATACAACTGTCAATGCTTCCATGAAGATTCCCCATGGATGGAAAATGATGAAAAGGGACCAAAATGGGATTCATTGAAGTCGGGGATAACTTGAAACTTTTGTAGAGACAAAACCTTAAACTTCCATGAGATCAGTTGCTTTCTTAAGGTCTTGTTTGCATAGAAAATTAAAAGGAATTACGAATTAAGGGTTTATAACCCAAGGAGCTTAATCTAAAATTTAAACTAGGATTAAAAACTTTGTCGAGAAGATTGATGTGGATAGCTCTAGCATAACATAGCGATTTAAGTGTGAACTTGTCTTCATGTTTGGAAAAAGGCCTTGGAAAAAGGCCGGCGTAGGTGTTTACCTCTAGGATACAACGGGGGATGGTCCTTTTCGGCTAGGACTGATAACCCTTGGTCTATGTTTGAACTCAAGGTTCATTCATTGCACCCTAGAAATGGGATTGAATGGGCGTGTGTCCCGGCCCGGGTGGATGTGATACGCCGATTCGTCTACAAATCGGCCTAGTCCGGGTAGCCCTGATGCCGACGGGAAAAAGAGGAAGGAAAAAGAATCCATGGAGGGATCATGATAAGGGATGAGGATGTGATTTAATTAAGGAACTCTTCAAATTGTTTGGGAAAAAGGAACCTTGGAAAGGGTAGGAACCTAAATGGGCTATTCCGCAATTGTCCTCATCAGCCGGACCTTTGCTCTTCTTCTCGGGATTATTGATTCAAAAGGAACCTAAAGTAGATTATTTTTTAAGCCTTTCCCACACAAGATAAAGAAAAATAAGAATTGGAATCTGTGTAAAGGTGCCACCTTCTCACGTGGCGGAGGAGACAGGATACCCTGGTCCTGGGACGAGGATAGGGATATGCCTGGAGAAGTATATGTGACTGCTTGAAAGATAACTAGATAATCTTTATAATATTAAAGGAAAAAGGAAGTAAAATATTCTATAAAGGAAAAAGGTGGGAATGACCTGATAAATGCACATTTGCAAGGGTATGCAACAATTTGCATGCTGCTTTCAAATGCTTGAAATGTATTCTTGGTTCACCATGATTGGAATACTGTTTTCTAGTATCATAGTACCACCTTGTGAAGGTGCATTTATCAAACGGTTCGGTGGGTGGGCGGATTCCGGAGGGTTAATTGTTGGCCAAAAAGTTGAACCCAATTTTATGTTGTCTTAGCAATTAAGTCCAGAGTGGGGAAAAAGGGATTCTGATCTACGGAGCAGGGAACAACTTGGGATCGAGGGATTCGTGTAGATTATAATACACTCACCTTAGGGGAACACATTGACGGTTGTGCTCGGTCCTAACCGGGAAAAAAGCGTCAATGACCTTGAACCAAGGGTGAATTAGAGAACTCCCACAGTGGTCCCTGGAAGGTTGAGTTCCAAGTTAGTCTGATGACTTCGATTTGTAAGTTTGATCGGTAAACAAAGGTTCTTCGGGGCTAAGGGATCCATATGAGAGAAAGTGAATGTTATCACCCCCTTGAGTTGGCATCAAAGAGTAGGAGGAGTCTTGTCTTGGTGTCGGCCTCATGCAGGAGGGATGTCGAAGATCACGGTGTATCCATGTGGAGATGGTACAACCGGTGGTCCCCGGGCATGGCCCTCACAAGTGGTATCATATCGCAGTTTCTGTCCTTGGATAGATAAAGGTTTTAACTGACTCTTGTAGGAAAGGGTGAGGTAATGGAAAATAACTTCTCAAATTAGAGATGATGTGGACCTCTCAAGAAGAGGAAGTACTCGAAATTGTCCAAAAGCAAATGGAAGAACTTGATGTCTAGAAAGTACTAAATAAGTGCTAGCCTATATCAGTAATTATTCCCCCGAGATGTATAAATTTGTTGGCCTAATAGAAAGAGAAAAAAGAAAAGCTTTGAATGAGAGAAAATAACAAAGAGTTTACCCTTGTGAAAGGTCTATCTCTAAAAAGAATTTAACTAGTCTTTTATACTTGAAAGGTTTTTCAACTCGATTGCTAAGAGAAAGGATTTTTTTTTTGTCACATCAAAATGCCACGTAGACTCACAAGGAGTCACGCTGCTCCGGATTTACCATCAGTTAGTGCTTCAGATCATGCACCCCTTGATTCACAAGTGTCACCAACACCCCAAGCTACACCTGTGCCACATTCCAACCAAATGTTGCTTGCTGCAGCCCTTGTAGAGGATTTTGGGCATGACAAAGATCTCAAGGCCCTTCTCAAATCTGTGCAACCGCATCCATTTTTAGGAACGGGCGATGATGTGCCTACCCAACTAGAACAGTGGATAATTCAGATGGATGACTACTTTGATCTTGCTAGTTACAATTCAGTAGCTCAAGGAATAATGGGAAGAGCCAAGCTAGAAGGACCTGCAAAAACATGGTGGAAGCTCAACTGTCAAACTCGCCAAGTAGCAGAAGTGACTCAAAGTTGGGATGAGTTAAAGCATCATCTCAAGGAACGCTATCTTCCTCTAGACTACTCCATCACTAAGATGACTGAGTTTTTTCATGCAAGCAGGGGAATAGGTCTGTCGAAGTTTACTAAGAGGAATTTGTCCAGCTTTCGCGATATGCTCCTCTCATGACAGGGGAACAGAATCTAAGTCGCTTCATCCTTGGACTTGGAGGAGATTTGGCTTCCGAAGTAGAGTCTCTCCAACCTGTTTCACTCGCAGACGCTTTAATTCGGGCCAAGTCAAAACATAAGAGCCTTTTTAAGGAAAACACCACAACTAATAGGAAGCTATAATTTCCTTCTTACCACGATCAGCCCTATCAAGAAAATAAAGTACCATTTATCCCAAAGCCAACTCCTCAACCCCAACCGCAACCCCACCTTGTTCGTGTGAATTCCCTTCCTGTCACTCAAAGTGGAAGACAAATTCAATGCTACAAGTGCCTAGAGTTTGTTCATAAGAAGGCCGAATTCCCTAAAGGAAATGACTCAAATTATTCGGTGCCTCTTGCTAACCGTCTGAATCCACCCAATCAAGGGGGACAATTCAGAAACCTTCAAACTAGAGGGAGAAATTGAGCACAGGCAAGACCTAATCCTATGACTCATCTTCATGGACAAAATCCAACCAACAACCGACCTAGATCATCAACTGTGAACTTCATTTCAGTAAAGGATGAGATGGAGGAGCAAGCCCACATCTATGCTGCCTTGGACCCCAGTGGCCGAAATTGACAATTCTCCATTCTTGAGACTAAGGGAGAGTATGAGGGTAAACCTCTTTCCTTTCTTATTGATTCAACCAAATAGCCCAACCAATAGCAAGGACTCCCTACAAGACGTCACCTTCCGAATCCATAGAGCTGAAGAATCAGTTCACTCAGCTTTTGGAACAAGGTTTCATCAAACCGAGTGTCTCTCCCTCGGTTGCTTCTATACTCTTCCAAAAGAAGAAAGATGGAATGTTCAGACTTTGCATAGATTTTTGAGGCCTAAATCAATGCACTGTCAAGAACAAGTATCCCTTGCCTTGCATAGATGATCTGCTTGATCGACTCGGTGGTTCCAAATTTTTCACCAAGATTGATCTCAGGTCAAGCTATTACCAAGTTGGGATAAAAAGGGAGGATATTCCAAAAACAGATTTTAACACAAGGTTTGGGCATTATGAGTTCACTGTCATGCCTTTTGGCCTAACTAATGCCCCTGCCACATTTAATCGCCTCATGACCGACCTCTTCAGGACAGAGTTAGATGTTTTTTTTCTAGTCTTCTTTGATGACATCCTTACATATTCAAAGACTAGAGAAGATCATGAACGGCATGTACGCCATGCCTTGGAGATTCTAAAAAAAGCCCAACTCTACGCCAACCAAAGCAAATGCTCTTTCTTTGTAGAGAAGGTTGCCTATTTGGGATACATAGTTCAAAGGATGGTCTTTCTCCTGACCCAGCTAAGGTGGAAGATGTAGCTCAATGGCCCATTCCCAAGACTGTTTCAGTAGTATGGGGATTTCTTGGCCTCACAAGATGGTGTAGAGTATTTATCAAAAACTATGCACTCATCGCAGGCCCTCTCACTAAACTCACTAAGAAAGAGGAACCCTTTATCTGGTCTGACAAGAGAGATAGAGCCTTCAACAAATTAAAGGATATTTTGGCCAGTGAACCTGTTCTCAAACTTCCAGATTTTCAAGACACCTTTGAGGTGATAGTGGATGCTTGCATACAAGGTATAGGTGGAATCCTACAGCAAGAAGTCCATCCCGTAGCTTATGAATCACGACAGCTCAGGGTTCATAAGAAGAATTATCCCACCCATGACCTTGAACTACTGGCTGTGGTTCATGCCCTCAAAAACTGGAGACACTATCTTCTAGGTCAAATGTTTGAGCTTGTTACAAACCACAAAAGTCTCAAGTGGATTTTCACCCAGTCAGATCTCAATATGCGACAAAGGTGATGGGTTGAGTTCCTACAAGAGTTCACTTTTGAGATCAAATTTAGACCAGACAAGGAAAATCAAGCTACCAATTCTCTAAGCCGACGAGTAGTGGCCCTTGCCATTACACTAGTCCATTCAACTCTACCCGAAGAAGTTCAAAATGCCCTCCCAACTAATGAGCAATTTGGTCCGTTGATACAAGAAATCCAAGCTCAAGTTCAGAAAAGATATCTGGAAGGCTACTCTATTCAATATGGACTCTTAATTCTTCAGGAATCGATTGTGCATACCTACATGCTTAACACTAGAATGGTAACAAGACACTTTTATGTCCTTGGACACTTTTGTGTCCTGTTAAGTGACCATATTGCTTGAATTATTTGAAGAGTATGAAGATGAATTTTTAGGTGCTATATATCCAAAAAGTTGCCTTATGAGCTGAAAAAAACTTAGAATTTTTTTTTGAGTATCGATCTCACCATTAACCTTACTCTTGCACAACATTTTTGAACCTAAACTGTGTGAAAAAACGGGTCCTGTTTTTGGTTTTTTTTCAATTTTTGGCAACTATACCACTCTAAAGTTCATGTTTGTGAGGTTTAGATGGCTAGAGGTTAAGCCTTCATAGTTCTCAACATGTTTTGATGCTTGTAGGGAGAGCTAAGTGTTAAAATTGAAAGTTATGACCAATTTACAAGAATTGCATAATCCTGTGTTTTGGCCAAAATTAGCACTTTTATGATTTTTTTGGTGGCTTTCTTGATATCCAAATTCAATTTTGATCGTGTAAGTGTAATGTATAACATAAAGATAATCTTCCTTGAGTTTTGGGGGACCTAATATGCTATAGCATAGTATATGATGATGGTTGAGTTTTTTTATTTGCTGAAGAATACGATACATTTTAGAGTAGCAAGTATAACTTTCTCAATATTGCTAGTTTCTTAGGCCAATTGTGTGTATTTTGTAGGTAGTAACCATATCTAATCATAGACTACAAACTTGGCTAGATATTGAGTAGTTTCTATGGGTTTCTAGAGGTCATAATGCTAAACCCAGTTTTTTCATGTTTGCTGTATTTAGCACTTTATCATTGCCCCCAAGGTTCCAATTGTAAGAGATCCATTATCCTTTTGACATGCTCCATGGCTCCTTTTGAATCCAGAGGCCCAAAGGGAACTAAGAAAACATGTATATAGTATCTGTATTGAGCGTGACTATAGAAACTTTGATGATAGGTTCGCAGAATGGCAAAAATGCAACTTTCCTGTACGTATTTTTTTTGTCCAAAAAAAGATTAGTGAGGTAAAATCAACCATATGTTTTGTTCACCAACCCATTGAAGTTAACGGGGCATTTTATCTCATGTCCTACAAAAATCTCCACTCTTATTTATATGCAATCAACCGTAAGAAATTGCTGTTTTGGGCAAAATGCACTGGTCCATCAACTTTGGAGGCTTGTAGTGACCAAGGGATGAGAAAAATTACAAGTTTCTCCTTTTTTCCATATGTAGTAGTTATTGAACTATAAGCTCATGAAAGGATTTTTCAAAATGAGTGGATCTACTATGGTTTTGGATTTTTTTCCCAAAACCCTGAAAGGACACTTTTATGTCCTGTTAGGTTACCATTCTAGTGTTAAGGATGAAAATTCTAAAGGAAGCTCATGAAACTCCCCTTGCAACTCACCCAGGTTATCACAAAATGTTTTCTTCTCTTAAACAGAATTTCTACTGGCCTAAGATGAAAAAGGATACCTTAGAGTATGTTAAGAAGTGTTTGGTATGCCAAAAGGTGAAGACTGAAAGAATTAAGATTCTTGGGAAGCTACAACCATTGGATATACCTACAATGAAGTGGGAGTGCATCAGTATGGATTTTGTAACAGGGTTACCCAAGACTGCTAGAAATTTTGATTCAATTTTTGTGGTGGTGGATAAACTCACCAAAGTAGCTCACCTTTTCCCAGTCAAAACCACTTCCTCTGCTCAAATTTTTGTAAAAGAAATCATCAGATTACATGGAATACCTGCTAGGATCATCAGTGATCATGATGCCAATTTTACCTCTAAGTTTTGGAAGGCCATGTTCCAATCTTTAGGAACTCAATTAAACCTAAGTTTAGCCTATCATCCAGAGACAGATGGACAAACTGAAAGAGTTAATCAAGTCATAGAAGATATGTTGAGATCATACTGCAGTCAGCAACCTCATCTTTGGATCAAGTTTTTACCCTTAGTGAAATTTTCTTATAATTATTCCTACCATAGAAGCCTAGGAATGTCACCATTCAAAGCTCTTTATGGACAAGACTGTATCATTCCGCTCAGAATGGCCGACCCAAGTCTCCTAGTACCTAGAACAAAGAATACACTTGAAGAAATGGATCGTCAAATCAAAATAATAAGGGAGAACCTTAAGAGAGCAAGTGAAAGGCAAAAGAGTTATGCTGATTTACATAGATCTCCCCGAATTTTTAAGGCAGGAGATAGAGTTTTCCTTAGGGTCAAACCAAAGATAAGTTCACTCAAATTGGGAAAATACAAGAAGTTAACATATAGATATTGTGGACCCGTTGAGATTCTGAGAAGGATAGGGGACCAATCTTACGAACTCGCTTTACCCCCACACATGCATGTGCACAATGTTTTCCATGTTAGCTTGCTAAAAAAATATGTTGCGGATCCCCTTCACATCCTAAATGATGAAGAGACTATTCTTAACACACAGGAAGAATTCTAGATGGAGCCAAAACAAATTTTAGACATGAAGGAGCGGAAGCTACGACATCGAACAATTCGGGAGTCTTTAGTCCAGTGGAATGGCTACCCCATTGAAGATGCCTCTTGGGAAGATTAGGAAAGCCTTACTTCTCAGTTTCCTCATCTTTTTTATCAGGATTCTCCTCTTTTTTGTACTCAAACTAAACCATGTTAGCCCATGTAACTACAAAATCCAAGTTCTATCTTACTGAACTTTTGTAACCTCACCTTTTGCTAAATAATAACGAGATTAGTGTTTTCCTTTACATCTTGTGACTTGGATCTGTTTATGGAATTACAAAATCAATAAATAGATTTAGCTAAGTTGAAATTCTCTCAAGGACTTTTATCAAATACAAGATATATAGAAAGATAAATTTTCTAGAGGTCAATAAGCCCATCCATTACATGATCACAAAAGCAACTATTCACAAGCAGGGCACATATTAGGCCTCTCATCAATAGGAAAGATTCGCTGTGAAATTATTGCACTAATCTCCTAGTATGAGGTGTGAAGTTAAAGGGCCCTCTAAGTGGTAAACCAAAGTGAGGGTAAAGATATATCTTTTGATGAGGAAGGAATTGAGCAAGCAAAAAGACTCGTTCTGAAAAACCTCGATGCATTGACCTCATCACGCACTAATACCGAGGACCCAAACCCATAGCTTCCAAAGGGTCACCCTTGTTATACTTTGAAATGTCCGCCATTTGGTTTGAGCTACTGAAGTTCCCAAGTGAGGAAATAGCAGGCACCCATATCGCTCCACAAAATCTCTCCTCACGGATTCCCTTGTTTGTTGTAGATGAGGAATGGCTACAGACAAAACTAGCTCTTGCCACCGATCCATAACGTAAGATAATGAGTAAAGAGACAAACCTAAGGAATTTTGACAAGGGATGGAAAGAAAAGTGAAAGAAAAAGGTAATAATACTCGAAGAAATGAAAATATAGTGCACCTTATATAGGCTAGCCAACGAAGAAAGGGTGGGTAATTAGCATTACCTAGAAGTTGAAAATGTAACCTGCGAATGAAGATTTCTCGGCTACCTTATTTATTTCCAGCTGAGGACAACTTTTTCTTTTTGTTGGTGAGTTTGTAAGGTCCTCCTCTTAACCCTTACTCTTGCTAAAATATCTAAGCCGTCGACTTTCCGAATATGATCAAGTAAAGCACCCTAGCTACCTACGAGACGTTTTCGGTTTTAACCATGGGAATGTGGGTATAACCAATGCAAAGCTACCCATGAGACACTTTCAATTTTCATCATGAAAACATGCATATAATAAATGCATGGGATATTAGTTTTATCTCAAGAAAAAATTGCATAAGAAAACAAAGAAAGAATAAGGGTAAGGTGAAAAAGTAACTTGTTGAAAAATCCACTTGTTGAAAAATCCACTTGTTGAAAGTAGCTTGTTGAAGAAGCCACTTGTTGAAAAATAGCTTGTTCGAAAAGCCACTTATTGAATTGAAAAGTAGCCACTTGTTGGAAAGTAGCTTCATGCATAAGCCACTTGTAGAAAATGTAGCTTCATGCATAAGCCACTTGTCGGGAAAGTAGCGTCTTGCATAAGTAGCTTGTTGGAGAAGCTTTGAGAAGAAGAAAGCATATCAAGATATGAAAAATAAATTATCATGATAAGTTACGGGCCTTATCAAATTAAGCTTAAAAGAAGGCATTCCCTACTCATTAAACACTTTGCTTCGTTTCACTTTACTTCGCTACACTATGCTACGCTTCACTTCACTTCATTTCTCTGCACATTTTGAAATTGCAATCTTGATAGGGAGCTATGAAATCCATAGCTAATCCTCTTTCTTCATACACACCTTACGCACACTTCTCTCCTCAAGAGAAGCCATAACCATAATCCACATTACCATTACCCTCTTCACCTTCTCTCTCTTAGCCTACAAGCTTTCCATAGCTTGAATTTTCTTAATCTCTTTCTATTCCCATAGCCAAATTGGTGGATTTCAAGCAAAGGAAAGCGGAAAAGATCCGGCCATGTCAATACACTTGCCGTTACTCTTCCAAAGCAAGGAGAAGACCCTACTATCTACACATTAAGGTTCTAAAACCTTAAGCCACTTGATTAATCCTCTCCATGGTAGTAAAGGTATGCCTAAATCCCTTCCTAAAGAAAAATTTGTTAATCATTCATACACTATTACATGTATATTTTATGATACACTAGCAAGTTCACTCTTAGGAACTTTGTCATTTTACACTACCATGCATAGAAGGGTTTTACTGTTGCATAATCACTCAAAGGAAATTTTGATTAGATGCCCAAGGTTTTAAGTTGGTGCATTTCGAATGTTTTGTGTGTACCACGCATAGATCACACCAAAGAAAAAACTCATTATAGAAACCATATGCATTGTTCATTTCAAGTTTGTCTGCTTTGAAGTTTGTTTGCAAATTCGAAGGGCGGGGGGGGGGGGGGGTAAGGGGATAGCTTCACGGATGTCATGACCGTGTTGCTTGAACATAAAACTCCCAACGCTTCCATGGAGATGCCCCATGGATGGCAAATGATGAAAAGGGACCAAATTGGGATTCATCAAAGTCGAGGATAACTTGAAACTTTTGTAGAGACAAAACCTTAAACTTCCATGAGATCTGTTGTTTTCTTAAGGTCTTGTTTGAATAGAAAATTAAAAGGAATCACGAATTAAGGGTTTATAACTCAAGAGACTTAATCTAAAATTTAAACTAGGATTAAAAACTTTGCTGAGAAGATTACGTGGATAGCCTTAGCATAACATAGCGATTTAAGTGTGAACTTGTCTTCATGTTTGAAAAAAGGCCGGCGCAGGTGTTTACCTGTGGGATACAACGAGGGATGGTTCTTTTTGGCTAGGACTGATAACCGTTGGTCTATGTTTAAACTCAAGGTTCATTCATTGCCCTAGAAATGGGATTGAATAGGAGTGTGTCCCGATCGGGTGGATATGACCCGTAGATGCGTCTAGAAATCGGCCTAGTCCGGGTAGGCCTGATGCCGACGAGAAAAGGAGGAAGGAAAAAGTGTTGGACGGATACGCCGCGACGGACGTCAGCACAGCGAGAACTTACCTAACATGTAATGTCAGCTAAGGATGAAGCTCGACCCGCAGGCGCGTGGAAGCATAAGGTGTCAACCTACACTTGACCGACTCCTAACTAATTCCTACAGAGGTCTCTACCAATTGTCTAAATCAGAGTCTTCAAGAGTGCATAAGAGGAAACTTCCTACAACGCTTTCTAGAGACGAACACCCATCAAACAATCTCGAAACACCATAGAACTTGAAGGAGACCCTACTAATACCAATAGGTCGCTCTCCCTAAGGTCTATGAACCAAAATTCCAACCCTAAACACCCGCTGTAAAATCACGTAGGATGTCTGGCCGAAATCTTCAGGTCTTCGTTTCCGAAATCTAAAGTACCTTCTACTCGATGTGAACGCGTGGATATGTTGCAATGCAAAATTGGACAACATATGCTCACCCAAACACCCGATGAAGCTCGTAGAAGGAGCTCGCAAAACCGGACCGTAGCGCACAATGTAGGTATCGGCGCGTAGCTCTTGTCGGGGGTAACACACTGCACTTCTCCGCACTTGATTACGACCATCGGAGCACACGTAGTGTCAAGATGAAGCTCACACTCTCTCTCGTACACAGTACGCTCACTCACAGACTTCAAAACTTGTTTTAAAAATGACAAAAGGTTCTTCATTAAGGTCAAAAAGTGGTATATATACCTTACAATTTCTCAAACCCTAAAGTTTCAAAATCAACCATCTACTCAATCTAACTATCAAAACTGGGATACAATCTGGAAACTTCTGTAAGTCCCAATATTTACAAGGTGAAAAATCAGGTTTTCCTCAATGAAAGAATAATTACAAAAATAATAATCTTCCGAGTAGTTAGTTGTCGTGGGGTGTATCCAGCTTCTAACACTCCCCCCCTCCTTGCTCATGTTGTCCCCGACATGGCCGGCTGATCTGCTTCTTCATTGTATTGTTTCTCGCATCTTTAGCAGTGATTCGTATCTTGCATGTAGGTTCATCATTGTCGGGCCGAAAATGTCAGTGTTTATTGTGAAGAAGCCTGTATAGAACGCTTCTTCAAAAGCCTGGGGATGATAGGATGGTAGAAACATTATCCTCTGATACATTGCATGTATCACCTCCTTGGAAGGCTGACCAGACAGATCATAAGCGCATCTGTATGTATCTTGGAAGAAAAAGATGTTGTCGGTCACCTGGACTGGCTTGAAAGTCTCGAACACTGCTAAGAGGGTTCTGCAGATTTTTCTCATCATAATGCATGTAAGGTCAGGTGAGCCAGTGAACAACTTTATGGCGCCCGTTAGGGTTTTCACCATGTATTGGATACTTATTCTCTCAGCTGCCTTCAAGCTCGGCAGCTTAGGGTAGTTCAGCCAAGTGGGTTGGCTCCTTTGCAATATTTCCAGCGCTTTCCACGTTCTAATCCTTGGTAGAGGACAAAAGCTAAGGTTATCTCTAATATTTTTCGGTGCCTCTACCAAGTGGATTAGGTATTGTGGGTACTTTGTAAGCCACGCCTTCCTCCACTTTGGCTAAGAATCAACAATGAGCTCGACCCCTTCTAGTTTTGAGGTATCTGCATTGTAAAGGGGTACGGCTGGCTCTTCTCTGATCCGCTTGTTTATGGTAGCTGCCTCATATTTCAGCAATGGATATGGGAGAGAGGGTTGAAGCCACTCGTGTCTGAGGTTACTGGCGTCGATCTTCTGAATGGTCATAGACTTGAAGACCCTCTGCTCCCACTCCAAGGGTTCCTTTGTGGTTTCTCTGAGCTCCTCTTCTATTGCTTTACGCAATTTTTCTTCCTCTTCCTGTGTGAGATCCTGTGGCTCTTGAGAGGATTGTTCTAGGATTTCCTCTTGCATAGGCGTGTCCACCGGATCTGCCACGTTTTCTAAGTCAATGCCCTCATTGGCTGTTGGCCCTGTGCTCTCTAGCTCTCCTGCTTGCTGTCCTTTTAACTCCTCAGTTTACCTCAGGAGTTTTTGTTTTTCTGTTTCCGCTTCTTCGCCCATATTCACGAGGAGGTCATTTAGTTCAGCGTTTATTCTCTCCGCCTCCTCGAGCTTTCTCTTCATGCTTTCTACTTCCTCTTGCAGGGCTTTTTGGCCTTCTTCCATTCTAGTTTGCATGACGATAGATCCTTCTGCCATCATCAATCTCTGCTTTTTCTCTAGAGTCATCTCTTTCTGAAGTTCTTGCATTTGTTCTTCATAGAGTTGACTCTCAGTCGTGATTTGAGTCGAGCTAGTAGCTCTGACTCTGGCAGGTGATGCTCGCAACCTCTAGATGGTCTGATCTTTTACTTTGAGTTGGTCCTTGAGCTCAAGGACCTCATCCTGGCTTGCTTCTTGATCTATCTCTACTCTTTCCTTGGCGTTTCTCATGGATTCTACTTCTTTAGATTCTTCTGTCAGCTGTAGTGTCAAGTTATCTCTTTCCTTCTCGGCATCTAGCAATGATTTGCTGAGCTGATGACACTCTTCTTCAACTGCTTGAATTTTTTTTGCGGCTGCTTGATTGGCTTCCTCCATTGCCTGGAAGCTTTGTAGTGCCCTTGCTAGGCTGTCATGTAGCTCAGCTTCTCTCTCCTTTTGCCTTTGGCTTTGTCCTTGCAGAGCGTCTACTTCCATTTTAATCTTTACTTCAGTGGCCTTGAGAGTTGTCATCTCTTTCTTTGAAGCCATGGATTGTGCTCTCAACCCTATTAGCTTCGTTATCACCACGTCCCAGTCATTAGAGGGCGGGTGCAAGTCCACTATATTTGTGGCAATTTTCTTTAACTCCACTAGCCTGATGCCTTGCATCTGTTCTTTAGGCCCTTTCCTCGCCAAGTCGAATGCGACTGTGGCGGCTTCTTCCTTCGTGTATCCCGCAGCTATCAGGTCCAAAAATGCGTAATAGGAATCCTCTAATTCTTTTTTCTCACTTCGAGGCTTAGTCTTTTGGCTCCGGCTCTTGTCTTTGCTCTTGCTCTTCTGCTTGCTGTTCTTCTGCTTTGTCTTCAGCCGACTTATCTTCTGGTGGAGGGCTGCTAGGAGGTGGAGAGGGTGGCGGTGAGGGCTGTGGGCTAGGTTTAGGGCTGGCTAGTAGAGATGAAGGTTTGCCCTTTAAGTCCCTGTCTGCTTTATTTTTTCTTTCTCTTTCTTGGCTCTCTTGTTCATCTAGCAGTTTCTGTCATATATGCTGTACTTCCTCCTCTGTGAAAGGGACATGTGGAATATTTTTTGATGCTGCATCAAGAATCTCAAAGTTCTTGATATAGTCCTCAAATCGGTCCCTTTGCACTCTTCGGGATGATCCTGACATAGACTCTAGAGAAGGCTTCTAGAGTTCACTTAAATCACCCTTGAGGGCTCTCTCTACTCAGAAGCTCTCCATCAACCTCTCTAGTCTTGCCGCTTTCTGTGACCTTGTTTCTTTGGCATGCACTTGGGAAAATTCCTTCTTCCCTTTCTTCTGCTCGGGCTGCTCCTCTTGAACTAGCTCTAGCTGTCTTTTCAATCTTGTAGCCACCCTTGGTGCTCTTTGCGGCTCATCTTCCTTGTCTTCTTTTAGCCTCAGCCAATCATTCTGAGACGGGGGGTCAGGCCACCTTCCTTTTGCGTGTAGTGCCCCACAAATCACCTTGGTGGTTAGTTCTCTTGGCACTATATAAGTTGGCTTCTTGTTACCCATCTTTACTAGGTTGTCATGTATATATGCCGCATAGTTGATTATCTTTGGGGTGCCTTTCGTCATTGCCCAAGTGAATGTCGTGGCAATTGCCTCTGGAGGCATCCTGTACTTTTGTGGCCTCTTTGCGCACATGTGGAAGTACTGGTTGTATAACTGGCTCATGATTGCCACTCTTGGGTTGGCAATGTCTTCAAAGGTGTAATTCCCCTTCTTCTCATGGTACACCTTGACCTCATCCCTTCTTTTTGTTACACTATCCCCCTCGTTGGAGAGGTCTAGTGCATCTGCTACAACCCGCTCAGTGATGATTATCTCTATTCCCGGCCTGCCTTGTAGATCTGTTACTTTGGCCACTCCATCCTCTTTGATGGTTGTCACAAACTCCCAGACTCTCTTGATGTCCACCCCTGCCGGTATTGCTTCAAAGTAATTATGGAGATCAATCTTCTCCAAGTATCCGGCCATCTTGCTTCGTACGAACTCATTGAGTTCTCGCGGCAGCATTGGTAGCTCGATAACATTGCCTTCAGTGTCTTTGAACACTCCTTGGTAGATCTTTAGGTCGTTGGACTCTAACAGATCTTCTTGTATCCATGTGCTGGTGGGCTTTAGTGTTCCTTCTGGAATGACGAAGGGTTCCACTCCTTCCAGGTAATCCTTGATGGTCATTCTTTTCTTCTTTGCCGGTGACTTCGCGGGGCTGCCATAGATCCTGTTGCACTCAGTAGCTCGAAGTTAGCGTTTTTTCCATATTAGCTGCGAAACTGAGTTTTACTTATCCAAATGACTTGAAAAATGAAAATAAAGCTCAAAAGGAACTTGTGAAGATGTGCATGTGCTCACAGTGCAAATCTGGCTAAAAATGTTCATCTAGACATCCTACGCGTAGGATGTCTTTTTCATCAGAATTGGTTCATACTTGATATGCTGGTAGTGTATGGTTCATTGAACATGGTTATGTGCTTGGATTTGGATTTGGATATCAAAAAGTGGATTTTTGGGCTGATTCAAACTTTAGGTCACAATTTGGGTAGAAAGTCCATCATAGGTAGCAATTGATGTCCAAATGGGTTGAAAATTGGTATATGGGCTTATTGCACCATGGTATTGGCTCCCATGATGTCACTCTTAGCACAGAAGGTTAAATTTATGCTGAAGACATCCTACACATAGGATGTCTTTTTCATCAAAATGACATGAAACTTGTCCTGTGGGTAGTCCTTGGCCTATGGAACATGGCAATGTTCTTGGATTTGGATTTGGACAAGGATTGATGCTTGTAAAGGCTTGTGTGGTGTTTTTTGGGGTCAAAAAGTGTATCTTGATAGTGTTGGGGGTCAAAAATGATTAGAATGGCTTCAAACTTGATATATGAGCTCCTGATGATGAGGTGATTGGATCTAGAATGATCAAACATCCCCTGCATGTCAAAAAAGTCAAATAGACATACTACGCGTAGGATGTCTATTTCATCATTTTTTGCTTCTGACCATACAGATTGGTTGTTGATGTGTTGGTGAATGTGTTGTGAAAGTTTCTTTGGATTTGGACAAGATTTGGTAGGTCTATGGCCCATTATTGCCTCTATGCCCTAACTTTGCGTTTTTTCATGCATATGAGGTCAATTTTGGTCCAAATGTGATGAGACTTGGTTGATAGCTTGTAAATGTCATTCAGAAAATGTGCATGATGAAAAATGTTGGAGTTTGTGCCCAGAAGTTCCCTTGAGACATCCTACGCGTAGGATGTCTCCTGGTGATTTTTTCATGGATGGTGCTCCCAGTGCTAGCCCTTGGTCCCCCTGAGTACCTTTTGAGCCTAATTTCAACAAAAAAGTTAAATGGATAGAGAATAACTCCCTATGTGGACTTCAGAGCCTCCGAGCCGTTTTCTGACTTTTGGAGTGCTTTTTGGCGATGAAATTTCTTGATGTTGGTCTCCATAGCTTTCCGATCCCTTGGGGATCCTTGCCGTATGGTTTTTGTCGACTTTGGCTTCACCGGAGTTCATCTGGCAATTTGTCGCTCTAGAAGCACCCGTGGTTGCGTTTACATACCTTCGATGATTTGTGGTGGTCTACCACCATAGAACTTGGTTGTTGATGGTCTAGGAAGGCCGGTTGTGAAGTTTGGTGGCAAACGAACTTGCGGTTTGGCCGCAAGAGCAATTTGACGCTTTGTGTGTCTGATGCCGTTTCTGAAGTTTAGTGCCGCTTCGGGTCACTTTTTGGTCATGCGATTCATATAGACTTGTCGAGCATGTCGAGATGCTCCTACCCATGAATTTTGGTAGCATTTGGTCGCCGTTTTGCCGATTGCCCATTTGGTGGCCTCTTGCGGGTTTCTGGGAATTAGGGTTTTTTCTGATGGTTTCCTACTGCCTTTGGACATCCAGGATTGGTCTCCTAGGTTAGGGTAAGCTGCCAATGAAGTCTTGTTGCTTTCGGGTTAGCCGTTAGGCCGCCGTCTCTACTTGTAGGTCTCTACCGCCCGCTTTGTGTGTGACCCCTACACTAGTTTTCGCGACATAATGACAAACATGCGCGAAAATCTCAAGGTGGTGAGCCTACCTCTCATGTGTGGAGCTCGTTGGGTAGTCGTGCGCGTTGTAGAAGCTGCTGGAAGGTCGGTCCGCTCTAGGTGGCAGAAGCTCTCTCCACACAGTCAATAGTGAGAATGAGCTAAAACTGAGGTGAAAATTTCTTATGATGGAGGTCCCCAAACCACATTTCACGAAATTTGACATGTGCTTCTATCTCCTTCAGAGATGCGGTTTAGGCTCAAAAATTTCTTGATTTGGACTCCATTTGCTCTGTTTACCAGAAATTTGGCATTTTGGTCAAAACCTAGCCAAAACACCGCTTTCCGCTCCAGTCTCATAATTGCACCCCCACTGTACCATAGGTTTTCCTATAGTCACTGATCATCCCCATATTTTTTGTTTTTCATTACGACTGTTTTTCACCTGCTTTTTGTATTTTTGAAGTTTTTCTGCCAAAAATTAGCAAAATTAAAAGAAAAATAGCAAATCAAACCCAGAAAATCCCCAAAAATCATAAT
Source organism: Adiantum capillus-veneris (assembly GCF_014529385.1). NCBI lineage: Eukaryota > Viridiplantae > Streptophyta > Polypodiopsida > Polypodiales > Pteridaceae > Adiantum > Adiantum capillus-veneris. Next base: position 156,883,861 of record NC_140941.1, on the reverse strand, counting down.
AAATCACAAACATCACCGCAAAATATTATATACACTCACATGCAATTTTTATGGCCGGATTTCTCCGTTTTACCAATATTTTGCCCGAAAAATGGCTATTTCTACTTATATACACACACCTAGGGGCTTGATTTGGTGTTTGGCCCCTTATACCTATAGATACATGCTGTATAAGGGCATCTATACTTGGGTTACTCCAAAAAATTTCACGATCAAACAACAACCCTTAAAATAGTCAAAAATCATGCCCTTTTTTGTTGTTTCTGTTATTGGTTCCACATTTGAGAATGCCTCCCCCCTCCTAGCCGGAGTCCTCGCGGATGACAAGGTATCGCCTCGGAGTATGTGCCGTGCATAGGTTGAAAAGTTGTGCTAATGCCTGGCCGATTAATGTGGCCCTACTTTATGCATACTCGGTCAATGCATGGAAAAATCAATGTTGTGCAAGAGAAGGGAATAAGCAAGATGCTTATTGGCATTCGCTGTCAAGGTTTCCTGTTTTCTTTGCAAGTAACAGCTGTAACTCTACTGCTCTCTGTTTAATTGTCTTTTTTGCAAAAGGCACTTGCTTTGTCTCGACACTGTTGATAGAGCCGTAGTTGTTTCTAGGTCGAGAATTGGCTGGGCCGTAATGGCTATGGGCCGTATTGCCTTTGCTTTCCATTGGTATTTTGTTGCTGCCGGCTTTTGTAGAGTTTTGGCACTTCCTTGTTTTCCACTGATTGGTTGTTGATTGGCATCCACATAAGTCGGTTTTCCTTTTTCAAGTGCAGCTGTTTGCCTTCCGTTGTTGCTTGTACTGAAGGGACTTCCTTTTGATTTTGTTTTGGTATCCAAATGCGAGTGACATTTGGGTTATGGCTAAGCATTTTCTTTGGGATCCATATCTGTTTTATGCCCTTGGTTTGTGGTTGAACCATCTGCTTTGTTGGAATTCTGTTGTTGCATTGTTCTTTGTCTGCCATGGCATTTCTATCCTTCCTCATCCATACTTGTTTCCCTTGTTTTGGTAACCTAGATCTTTGCATTGCGGCCGGTGACTTCATATGTCTGTAAGTAGCATGGTTGGCTTTTACCTGATTGTTGGTCTCGGGTATCATGTTGTTCTTTGATGGCATTTGTGCTTTTGGCTTTTTTTCCAATGATTGCATGGCTTGCAGCTGATTATTCTGGTCTTGCTGAGCAAAGGCTGTCACTTGTTGTTCATGTGCATGTTGTCTTTTGATTGCCTTTGCTTTCCAATCTATCTGCACATTGTACTGTTTTTGCCAAGGTTGCCCCAACATCATTTGGTGTTGTGTGCTTTCATCCGCCACCACATAGAATTTGTGTGGATAAATATATTGATGTATCTGTACATGCAATATAGTCCATCCCAATGTTTTCAATGGGTGTGATGTGCTACTTTCAAGCACTTGAGGGGTAGGATGAAGTTGACCTGTGAATTTGAGCTGTTGGTGCAATCCGTAAGAGATCAAATTTTCTTGAGCTCCAGAATCAAGCAAGGATGTCGATTCAACTTGATTGCTGCCCACTTTGACCGCAATTATTGGCTCTACTGTGTCTTCATCCAACTTCGTCAGTCGCATGGCATCGATTCGCAATGGTGGTCCACTTTGTTGTTGTTGTCGCAGAAGTCTTCTTTTTGCAATGCGTTCTTTTGCTTCTGCTTGAGCTTCTTCTCGTACTCTTTGTTTTTCCTTCATTCGTTGTTTTCCTTGATGAATTTGTTGGAGCATCTCCTGTGTGAGTGGTAAATGATACCTCTTCAGTCGACATCCACTAATCCAGTTCAGCATTTCTTCACCTGCTAATGTAGCAAGCTTGACAGCTCCACTTTGTGATAGATCACTGATCACAAATGGTCCCATCCCTTGCTTTTTAAGTTTCTTGGCATGTTGCTTCAAACAAGTACGTAATCACCTGTTTTGAACTCTTTAGTGCGCACATGTTTGACAAAAAATTCTTTTTGTCTTCTCTTTTTAGCATAGATTGAAGCTACAGCTCGTAAGCGGAGTTCATCCAGCTTTTCAAGATCATCAATTCTTGAAGAGAGCTCATGCCTTGTCCATTCTAAGCTTTTTGTTACTCGTAGAGTTGGAATTAAAAACTCTATGGGTAGTATAGCATTTAGGCCAAACACCATGTTGTACGGTGTTGTTCCTATTGATTTTTTATAAGCAACCCTATATGTAGCTATTGATCCCAATCTATTCTTGATTCTGACACTATTTTAGTGAGAACTGTGCATAGTGTTTTATTTGTTGCCTCAGCTTGTCCATTGGCCTGTGGATGGTATTATGAAGATTTCTTATGTATGACCATGAATTCCTCTAGCAGATATTCAATGACTTCATTGAGAAAATGTGTTCCACGGTCACTGACAATTTCTATCGGTAACCCGTATTGTACAAAAACATTCTCATACAAAAATTGTGCAGTGGTACGTGCATCAGCTTTTTTTGTTGCCTTGGCTTCGACCCATTTTGTGAGATAGTCCGTAGCCACAATGATATATTGGGTATGGGTGCGATATGCAGGGGGTGATATAGGTCCCACAAAATCAATTCCCCATTTTGCAAATGCTCTTGCTCCCATCATTGGCTGTAAAGGCATCTCATCTCTTTTTATTGGCACCTTGGTGCTTTGACATGCGTCACAACGCTTTCCAAACTCTTCAGCATCCATGTGCAATGTCGGCCACCAAATTCCTGCGGTTAAGACAATTTTTATCGTCTTATCGCCCGAAAAATGGCCTCCACTTATTCTGCTATGTGCATGTTCTAGAATCAGCAGGTATTCGCTTTCACTTGCACAGATTCTAAGTTGATTGTCCTTTCCTCGCTTATAGAGTTGGTTCCCAATTAACTGGAAGTCACGAGCTTCCAGCTCTATAGCCTTTTTCCGTGCTATTGTGATGTTCTCAGGGAACGTCCTGGTGGTTATGAAGTCAATGATATATTGACTCCATGCAGGTGCTATGTTTACCTGAAACAAAGTCGCGTGATCCACTGGTCGTTTGACACTACATATAGTACAATTGGTAACATAAGAATGTGTGTCCGCATACATAGTTGGCCAATAAACCCCTAATTGTTTCGGTCTCAGGTGTGTTTTTACTATTGAACAATGAAATGCACAATCCTGGACATGTGCCTCTTTAAGATAGCACTCGAATTCTTTCGGATTTATACATAATCGTAGGATTTGGTCCGATCCAAAATGATACAGCCGTCCTGTTATCAACTGAAAGTTTTTTGTTTGTCGAATTGTTTGTTGTTTGGATCTGCATTCCGTATTATCAAACCCACTTGCAAAGGAGAGAATGCTAACAATTTCCTGAGACCATTTGGGTACCATTTCAATATTGAAAAGATAAGCATCTGGTATGTCATCATCTACTCCTTCAGGAGCTTCCCCGTTGTGTATCCTTGAAAGATGATCCGCTCGTAAATGGGTTTTCCCCTTTTTGACCACCACTGTGAAGTCAAATTCTAGTAATATATAAACCAGCGTACGATTCTCCCTGTATTGCATGGTTTATTTACCAAATACAAAAGAGCTTGATGATCTGTGAAGAACACAAATTTGTTTGCAAGCAAATAATGCCGAAATTTCTTTACAGCATAAATCATTCCTAACCTTTCCCGCTCGATGGTTGTGTAGTTCTTTTCCGCATTGTTTAGCTGTCGGCTCGCATAGAAAACCGAAAAATCCATTGTTATGTCTCTAGGTTGAGCCAGAATACATCCAATGGCATATGCAGAAGCATCAATGTAAACATGAAATATCTTTTCCCAATCTCGTGCCTTTAGTACAGGTGCTGATATAAGGTTTTCCTTCAGCTTTTGGAATGAAGTTTCACACTCCTTGGTCCACTCGAAATTGACTAGCAAACGATACAGAGGTTGTGCGATAACCGCATACATGTATATGAATCTTCGATGATATCCGCAGTGTCCCATGAAGGATTGCACTTGTTTCGCATTAGTAGGCCTGGGTAGGTCTACAATGACTTTGACTTTGTCTAGGTCAGTGGTTATGCCATTTCTTGAGACAATGTGTCCTAAGATGCGGCCTTGCTTAACCATGAATACACACTTTTTCGGGTTAAGACAGATTCGATATGTCCTGCATTTTTCAAAGACCTTTTGCAAATGGTCGATATGTTCCTCTCGTAGAAGAGAGTGTACACAAAGGTCATCCATGTAAATTTCTAAGAACATTCTTAGGTGTTAGTTAATCCAAATGGCATAACTCGATACGCATAAATCCCCCATTCTATGGCAAACGCTGTTTTGTGTTGATCCTCCCTTGCTATTGCCAGTTGGTTGTATCCTGAAAACCCATCCAGAAAGGAATAAGCCTGTTTTCCGGCCACTCGCTCAAGTACATGTTCTGTGATTGGCAAGGGATAATTATCCCTTATGGTGGCCGCATTTACCTTTTTGAGGTTTACATACACTCGTTGTTTTCCATTGTTTTTGGGAACTACCACAATGGGTGACACCCAATCTGTATGTTCAATCTCATAGATGAATTCACATTCCATCAATTTATCAATCTCCTCTTTGATTCGTTTAGCAAATGTGTCATTATATGTATAAGGACGTTGTTTGCTAGGTTTTGCATCCGATTGCAAAAGAATTGTATGTTGGCGTATCGATGGATCAACTCCTTTGAGATCTTTATAGGACCAAGCAAATACATCTTTATACTTCTTGAGAAGTTGTTTTAGCCGTTCTTCCTCTTCAGGCTATGAATCATTGGCTATATAGACCGGCTGAGGCTTTTCACCTGGTTCTGCAAGGTCTATCTTTTTTGCATTTTCTAACCCATCGTAAGATTCTTGGTTGGTTCTTTCCCTGACTGGTGGTGTCATGATGATTTTCTGTCCTGGATAGTAAATTTTTGATAGTGTGATGGTACATTTTTTGACTCCCCTTTACCATCACTATCTTCTTCAGTAGTCCATATCTCACGTAAAGACCGTTTCAGTTCTTGGTATTTCTGTTTACGCTCCAATTTGGTCCACTCTTGGTCTTTTGTTGTTTCTTTTTTTTATTTTTGAGATTTTTGTGATTTTGTTTCGGTTTTAGCTTTTCGTACCTGTTTTATTTCCTCTCGCGTCTTTTATTTTCGATCTTTTGAGAATCCTCCTGATATTGGATTTTTAACACAATCTTCTGCTTTTACAAGCATCAAATAGCGAGTTTTACCTTTTATCCTGGGCATCAGGTTCTCTCTCACTTTGTTTCCTGCTCGTTTCCTCCTATAGCGTTCCTGGCGTCTAGGATGTTGATTAGCAAAATCATAAAACTTGATATTCTTGGTTTCATTTCCACGCTTACTTGAGGTGTCTGAACACTCATTATCTACTTCATCATTTACTTCCAGATGTTCAGAGGAGTTATAAAACTCTTCTTGTTCCGGTGGCTCTACCTTCTCTTTTTCTCCTGGTACAACACTTACCATGTAATAGGGTAACACATCATAGCCATCCTTATCGCAAAATTTTGTTGTTGGACTATCTGTAATGGTACAGACATCCAATGTTGCTAGTATGTGTTCCCATTCTAGAGGTTCCAAGGCATCTTCAAGGAAAGGTTCCGGAATATACTCTTTGTCCTCTATCGCTCTTTTTAAGACGCAATCCTCTCTTCTTAAGCTTCCACAATGTGAAGCTCCGCACATCCATATCTCTTTTGGTTGCCCTAACCATGCTGGGAGTTCTGATCCTGCTACTGTAGCTGAATCAAACTCTTCCACAGGTGTTTGGTTCACATCTTTGTAACTATGGTCTTTCAGGTGTATTTTAGTTGTTGTCTCGCCATGTCTGAGGTATATGTGGTCATAACCCCAATCTTGGACCATCTTCAATTGTCGCATGAACGGTCGTCCCAAGATGATCTCATAATTGTTCTTTTTGTCGAAATCGACTCTATTGCAAATGTATGCTCATACTCGATTCCGCATGAAGTGACAATCACTTTCTCTAAGAGTCCTATAGGCTTCTCCATGAACCCATCTACCAATTGCAATTTCATCCTGGTAGCCCTTAAAGCTGGTTTTCCCCATTTTTTCCAGATTTCCTTGGTGGCGATAGCAACTCCCGCTCCACTATCAAGAATAGCTTTGGAAAATACTCCTTGGAATTCTACTGGTAGCGTGATGTTTCCATCTTCTCCCTCGCAGTACTCTCCAACCTTGTTCAATGGTACTGGCCTAGTGTTTATTTGAGGCCTGTCCAACTCTCTGATCCCTTCCTGAAGCTTCAAGGTGGGGTCTTTAACTCCAAATTGTTCTAGGCATTTACCTATTGTGGTCCACATGTTTGGTCGTAACCTTAGGAGTTCTGCTAATGTGATTGTGCATGCCATCGGGGTGGACAACAACTCAATCAATCCTTGCGAATCCATCACTTTGTTAGAAGAAAGTCTTTGAGATGGGATTGCTCTCACTTCCGACTTAGCTTCATACTCTCCTAGGCAAGAGGGTAAAGTTCTCAGCAAGTCTGGTTGGCTGTGCCCCGAACTAATTGATCCTTGGTCTCCCCCTTGTGAATGTATCTCAAAGTTCATTTGTGATCTCGTCTCAAATTCTTCAATAGGAGATAAGATCACATTCTTTTCTTTTCTCATGCTATTCGTGTGGTTACGCATCCTGTTAGCCTCGTTGGCCTCACGGATTTGCTTCCACAGATCGTCTAGACCGTTACAGTCCTTACCCATTTCTGCCAATATTTTAGGCTGGAACCCATCACTTGTCCCATCTGTGGTATTTGGCACTATGATAGGCTCTCCTCTGGACTCATAGGCATTAGTGAGTCTTTCCTTTGTTTCCACATGTCTTTCCAAAGTTGGTTGGATAGGGGTTGGAGCTGGTGCCTCATGCCAATTTGCCGGTTTTCCCAGCGGGTCTTCCATCAATGATTGAGCTGTTTCGATCATCTTTTTACACATTTCCAGCCTTTGTTTTTCTATCTCTGCATATGGATAAGTCATCCATCTTTGTCCTGGGTTTGGTTCTTTTTAAGTCTAGCTTCATAAGCTTTTAGAAGCGCATCCAACTGCTCATTTAACTTGTCTGCCAGTACAGATCCTCCTGATCCCGCACTTTTGGGTTCTGCTATTTCCTTGGATGCTATGGTTGCCGTGGTGTGCGAGCTTAGTCTAGCTAGATCCTCTAACCTCTCTAATCTATCCTTTGTATGTTTCAACTCCTCGAACAGAGCTGTTTGTTCTCGTTCTTTCCTTACTTTCCTACGATCCTTTCTAGCTTTCCAAGTGCTTCTCTGATTTTTTGTTTCTGAACTTTGGGCGTCGGTTTTTGGTTCTTCAACTATGGGTTCGTTCGTCCTTCTTTGAGCTTGGGCTCGTGTTACCGCCTGAATGGGTATGGTTGTTTCATTTTCCAACCCTCCACTAGAAGGTACTGTTTCTAGCATGTTCAAGGTGGTTTTTGCTCCTTTGATCGGGTTTTTAGGGCAATCGAGAATCAAATGAGTAATTCCACATTCTGGGCAATACGCATTGACTCTAATGATTTCATCATGGGGATAGTCTCTCAGCCAATTGTCTCCACCACACTTGTAGCAGGGTCCCTTGGGTTGTTGAGGTGCTCCTTGAGCTCCTCTTTGTTGGTAAGCATGTCTCTGTCCGCCCATGCCCCCATTGGCTATGAACATCAGTTTTTGTTCATCTAAGCTATATCTTCCTTCTCCTACTGCCTGTGCAGCAGTTGGTGGTCCTGTATTTCCTATCATGCTCCATGGTTCTGGTGTTGAGGGTTCTTCCGGTGGATAATAGACAGGGTTTGCCGCATATCCATTGGGGTCTTCATAATATGCATGCATAGGCACCAAAGCCTTATCCTATGATTCAGTTATTGTTGGTGTGTATCTTATACCAACTGGTCGTAATCCTAGTAGGGATGGTTGTTGCCCCAACACCGGTTGTGGTCTTTCTACACCTACAGGTCCTGGTAGGTTTCCTGCTTGATATCTAGGCATCGATGGAACTTGAGGGGAAGCTACCGGAGCTTGGGTAGCGTAAGGTCTCTCTCTCACATATCCCTTGTTATAATAACATTCCTCGGTCCCATGGTTTGTCCATTTTTTTTCAATAGCACACCAGTTGGGCTGTTTAGCCTGGGGTTTGGCGTACAAGTTGATCTTTTTTAGCACTTCATCTACAAGCTGCTCCTAGTTTACAGCTACTTCTCCTTTTGGTGCTGTCTTAGAAGACTTGCTTCCACTTTGTTGTGAAGACGAATCGTCATCAAGGTCCTTGAACTCCCCCTCTTTGTAGACCGCACAATTATCCACAAAGTAAAGAGCCTCCTTGGTCAACTCATTCAACGTCGTGCTCCTCTTCATATGTAAGTATTTCTGGAGATCTGCATTCCTTAGTCCTTGGATAAATATCAGCATAAGTCTGGACTGAGTTGGCAGTTCTTCCACAGGGCAGAACTTAACATATCTTTTTAGTATTAGGGCTACCTTTCGTACAGATTCTCCATCTTTCTGTTTGAATTTATGGATCTGTGAGACGGTATTATGAGCTATTCCCCTTTGTGAGAATTCCTCGATAAACTTGTCAAACACTTCCTCCATGGACTCAAAGTCTCTATGCTCTACAGAGTCAAACCAAGTGGCAGCATCATCCTCTAGGGTTAGTCCAAACCCTGCAAATTGGGTAGGAAAGTCCAACACCTCTTCAGCTCTAATTACACGCACAAAGGCTGCTACATGATCTCTTGGGTCTCTGCTTCCTGTGTATTTCTTGTTTACCCATTTTTGCACTTGAGAAGGTCTAATTCTCCGATGGTCTACAAACCTCATCATTGGATCTCCACGTCCTAATCGATATACCTCCTCAGGTCTTCTATAATAGGCTAGTTCCTCTCCCAGAGGTACTCCTAAGCCATAATTTCTAACGGTTCTCGCTGGAGGTGGTTCATCTCTTCGAACTCATTCTATGGGTGGTCCTCCAGGCTCTGTTGACCCTTGAGTCTTTGAATTACTCTCTCCATGATACCTTGAATGGAGTGGTGGTTCTTGCAAATTCCTTAGCCCTCGTGCGGCTTGATAACCATCTCGGTTTCGGTCTTGTTCCATTGTTACACTCTATCAAAGCCATGCCTGCAATGATGGCTAGTTTGCTGGTTTGTCTTGGTTGTTGAATGCTTGCGGGCGGTCGGGTGGACTGTGAGGTAACGTCATACTCATCTGAAAAAGGATTAGTTGACTTGCTTGGGGTGTAGGTGGCTCTTGGCACTTCCTCAAGGGCATATGCTGATGCTCCTGGACATGTTGCCCTTTCTACCTCCTCTGGGAGAATACGTTGGTATTCTTGCCTGTATCTATCAACAAAAACTATACCCTTCCCCGTAGCAGTTTCATAAGAGAATAAGTAAAGAACCTTGTCTTTGCTTAATTCGTTTACGTATGATTCTTTGCTAAGAAAGTAAGAGACTATACCCTCACTCTCATGCTTGTAGATTCCCAAGTTCTCGTTATAAGTTGGAACCCTGGTTGTTTTCTTATCATACATAAAAAAAGCTCCGGGTCGATCAATGTTTGGTGGCGGTTCTTGAGCTTCTGAAACCATTTTCCCTTTCGCCACGTTATCTCCAAATCTGTTGTAATCTTCAGGGTTACTAACTATTAGATAGTGGTTCCCCTTTTCGTCTCGGAATCTATCTCCATCATCATATACTCGGATTATCTCCAATCTCTGAGTTGGTCTCTCTTCGATACAAATGAACTTGCATCCTCGATAGTCAGAATAGACTAGGGCTCCCCTCGAGTTTGTTCCCCCTAAGAAGATCACAGTGAGCTTGGAATCATTCAAAGGATTTTGGGAGGTGCTTCCTCCTCGCATAGGTCCATCATAGGTGAAACCTCATGGCTGTTGGCTCCCCATCATGAAGAAATATTTGTCTGACAAAGTGTCAGTATCACTACCTTCCTCAATAATCGGTGCTAGCGGATCTAGCCTTGCCTGAGTTACACTCTCTTCGGTGGACACTAAGCTACCTTGGTCACCTGCTACTTTCTGGTCTCTAACAATGTATCTTCTTGATCTTAAATTCATCAAACTTATCAATGCAATTTATCACAAATCCAACCACTCACCTGGCAAAGGGTCAGTTTTTGCATAACTTCTTGCTTTGTTGCTGAATATACCTATACACAAGCGTTTCAAATGAGTCAAAGCATTTATCTGCTAGAGTCTATTTTAGTAATGATTGGTATAACTAGAGAGTTAATCTCAACCACTACTTTATTTTATAGACTGCTGATGTTCTAGATTAGGTCTGCTAATCTGAAACTGTACTTCCCTCGGATGTTGATCAATTTACGCGAAAAAGTCTGAATTCAGCCTTTGCTTCGTCAAATGGGCAAACAAGGTCCAAATTCACTTCTGAAAGAAGTTTTGGAACCCTTAAGCCAAATGGAATCTCACTGTCTATGCCCAATCAAATTTTCTTTGCAGTATGCCCCAATAGACATCCTACGCGTAGGATGTCTTTTTGGCCTATTTGACCCCAGACTTGTCCCACAATTTTCCCTTGATGTCAGTAACCCAGTGGTATGCTTAGATTTTGGTTTGGATTTCAAAAGTCCCAGTTCTTGCCTTTTTCAGTCAAAAGTGCTAAAGTCCCCTTTGAAGCCAATTTTCTGACCCAAATGAGGTAAAACCCCTTTCAGTCACTCGATATATCATGCAAGACATGCTCATGCAGCCATCTTATGGTTTTGGTCTCAAAATAATTTTTTGGCACAAATTGGGTAGGATGTCTAGAAATTTCAGTCTATCTGGCCTTATCCTATCAAGATATGGCCAAATTTCCACTTTCCAGTTGAAATTAGGGTAAACCCTACCTTCTGAACACACTAGTCAACTCAAAATCCCAAAATTCCTCCCAGATTAGCCTATAGACATCCTACGCATAGGATGTCTCCTGGCTTAAAATTAAATTTTTTTTCTGACAGAAATGCTCCTGATGCTCTGTAGATTTATAAAAAACACTCACAGTAACTTTTGGACTTCAATTAGGCTTTCAAACACACTTTTGCATCTTTTTGCGTCTTTTACAAACTTGTGATGACTTTACCAAGCAAGTGTACATGCATGAAATGCTCTAGATCTTGAATCATGATGTCCTACTTACTCTACTCCTACTTATCATGTGAAATGGTGATAATGGTGTTTTTTTTTTTTTTTTTGCTATTTGGACTCTCTGGACTCTCAAGCTCTCCTCTCACCGCTTCTACCACTCCAACTCCTACTCAAGAACTCGACTACTACCTAAAACTATCTTGACATCCCTACTCTACCTAAGTCGAAGGATCTAGGCCCAAACACACACTTCCTAGACTCCCTCTAAGACCTAGAGAGTCCTCCATCCTCTGATCCTATCTAAATGTAAAACGAGACTCCTGGCAAGCCAAAAATCCCAATCTTCAAGGATTAGTCTCGGGCACCTACCTAAGCTTTTCGTCCCCGGCTGCGACGCCAATGTTGGACAGATACGCTGCGACGGACGTCAACACAGCGAGAACTCACCTAACATGTAATGTCAGCTAAGGACTAAGCTCGACCCGCAGGTGTGTGGAAGCAAGCATAAGGTGTCAACCTACACTCGACCGACTCCTAACTAATTCCTACAGAGGTCTCTACCAATTGTCTAAGTCATAGCCTTCAAGAGTGCATACGAGGAAACTTCCTACAACGTTTTCTAGAGCCGAAAACCCATCAAACAATCTCGAAACACCATAGAACTTGAAGGAGACCCTACTAATACCAATAGGTCGCTCTCCCTAAGGCCTATGAACCAAAATCCCAATCCAAAACACCCTGTGCAAAATCACATAGATTGTCTAGCCGAAATCTGCAGGTCTTCGTTTCCAAAATCTAAAGTGCCTAATGTGTAGTTCTACTCGATGTGAACACGTGGATATGCTGCAATGCAAAATCGGACAATGTATGCTCACCCAAACACCCGATGAAGCTCGTAGCAGGAGCTCGTAAAACCTGACCGTACGCGCGCAATGTAGGTATCGGCGCGTAGCTCTCGTCAGGGGCAACACGCTACACTTCTCCGCACACGATTACAACCACCGGAGCACACGTAGCGTCAAGATGAAGCTCACACTCTCTCTCGTACACAGTACGCTCACTCACAGACTTCAAAACATGTTTTAAAAATGACAAAAGGTTCTTCATTAAGGTCAAAAAGTGGTATATATACCTTACAATTTCTCAAACCCTAAAGTTCCAAAATCAACCATCTACTCAATCTAACTATCAAAACTGGGATACAATCTGGAAACAAAAAGTATCCATGGAGGGATCATGATAAGGGAGGAGGATGTGATTTAATTAAGGAACTCTTCAAATTGTTTGGGAAAAAAGAACCTTGGAAAGGTTAGGAACCTAAATGGGCTATTCCGCAATTGTCCTCATCAGTCGGACCTTTGCTCTTCTTCTCAGGATTATTGATTTAAAAGGAACCTAAAGTAGATTATTTTTGAAGCCTTTCCCACACAAGATAAAGAAAAATAAGAATTGGAATCTATGTAAAGGTGCCACCTTCTCATGTGGCGGAGGAAACAGGATACCCTGGTCCTGGGACGAGGATAGGGATATGCCTGGAGAAGTATATGTGACTTCTTGAAAGATAACTAGATAATCTTAATAATATTAAAGAAAAAAGGAAGTAAAAATATTCTATAAAGGAAAAAGGTGGGAACGACCTGATAAATGCACATTTGCAAGGGTATGTAACAATTTGCATGCTGCTTTCAAATGCTTGAAATGTATTCTTAGTTCTCCATGATTGGAATATTGTTTTCTAGTATCAAAGTACTACCTTGTGAAGGTGCATTTATCAAATGGTTCGGTGGGTGGGCGGATTCCGGAGGGTTAATTGTTGGCCGGAAAGTTGAACCCAATTTTATGTTGTCTTAGCAATTAAGTCCAGAGTGGGGGAAAAGGGATTCCGATCTACGGAGCGGGGAACAACTTGAGATCGAGGGATTCGTGTAGATTATAATACACTCACCTTAGGGGAACGCATTGACAGTTGTGCTCGATCCTAACTGGGAAAAAAGCGTCAATGACCTTGAACCAAGGGTGAATTAGAGATCTCCCACCAGTTGACTCTAGAAGGTTGAGTTCCAAGTTAGCCTAATGACTTCGATTGGTAAGTTTGATCGGTAAGCAAAGGTTCTTCGGGGCTAAGGGATCCATATGAGAGAAAGTGAATGTTATCACCCCCTTGAGTTGGCATCAAAGAGCAGGAGGAGTCCTGTCTTGGTGTCGGCCTCAAGCGGGAGGGATGTCGGAGATCATGGTGTATCCATGTGGAGATGGTACAGCCCTCGGGGGATTCACTATGTGTAAAACTACCATATCATGTGCGTTCAAGACATCTTTGTAAAACCCCTTATATGTGAATTTTGTTAATAATATAATGTGCCCTTTTCTTTTAAAATCTGTAAGTTTTTAACAAATTTGAAAAAATAATACCCTTCTGTATATAAATTTCTGTAAGTTTCAAGAACTTTAAATACCCTTCTGTTGAACTCACGTGATAGGTTACATTTTATTAGGTGACCTCCCCGGGGTACAGCCGGTGGTCCCCGAGCATGGCCCTTACAGGAGCAAAGGACATGGCACGGTCTCTACCTGAAAGGTGCTATAATTGCAGTGAATAAGGGCATTATGTGCCAAACTGTCCTCATCCACTAAGCGAAAGAGGTGGTATCTACCCCTTGTTTGGAAGACGGAGAGGCCAAGAACGGCTTAATGGCCCCGAGGGAGCAGGGGATTGAGAATCCAATACAGTAGGCCTAAACGAATGGCAGTGAAGTCCCTAGGGTGGATAAATAGGATGTCAAAGTGTTGGCTAACAAAAGAGCTAGAGCCAAAAGGGAGATAGAAACTGAGCAAGAGACGAGAGCTCGTAAAGGCAAGGGGAAAGTATATGAGGGGAAAGAGAATCCTGAAACTAGTAAGAAAAGAAGGTGTTGTAGGATTAAACAAATGGATTTCCAGCTTGGGTTGTGTGTGATGTTCAAAGTCAAAGAGCTAATATTACTTTTGGACAATTGTTGGCATTGAACCCAACGCTAAGGCAACATTGGTTGATTAGCATGAGCACCATGCTGCCAAGGGATAAGACAATGTGCATGCGGTGCAAAATATGGCACTCAAGGTAGGTAGCCGGATGGATGTTATTCCTTTGGTGAATGTTGTCATCGTAAAAAGGATGCAGGTTCAAGCCTATATAGATGGTGGATCATAGGTTTACATCATGAGGAAAGCTGTGATGTGGGAAACAGGGGTTAATGTGGTAGCCAAGTCAAATGTGCACATGAGGATGGCTAACCATGCTAAAGCTAGGGGTTTGGGCATGGCCCAGGACGTAAGAGTGAAAGTGATGGGCATGGAGTGGCTAATCAACTTCTTTGTGATGAAAGCTGGGGATAGCACATATCCTATCATCTTGGGTAGGTTGTGGCTATTGGAAATAGGTTCCACACAGGATTGGGAAAGTAGGGTGTTAAGCTTGCTTGATAAAGAAAAAGGGGCGGTAGGTGGTGCTAGATATGAAGACCAAGGAAATCCATTTCCATCCTATGGCGGTGAGGGACGAGGATGACATCAACAGCTATGAATACAAGATTAAAATGGCCTATGTGAAGGAGTACGAGCGGAAGTGCGACGCAAGAGAGAGTGCGAGAAGAAGAGCACGACGATATGGTGAACTCGCTCTACTGTAATGTGTAGAGCATAGTGAGTTCTTATTAGGTTTTTACAAAAGAATATGTGTACATACCTGGCGGCCCGTCCACTTACCTGGGCGACCACATTGGGCTTTATACCCCAACAACCTCCCACTTAAAGGCCAATGTGGTACTTTAAGTGTGAGAGAATCTACTATACAAGCTAATATACAAGAGATGTAGAGAAGTGGTGTACTACCCTACACCTAACTGCTTGCGAAAATGCGCAAAGCTCTCTAAGGGAAGTCCTTTTGTAAGTAGATCGGCAGGATTGTTAACCCTCATGGCTCACAGACACCCCATCACGTACGATGGACGTGTATTATGTATTTGGTAGAGTCAGGTACCGGGCTTGTCGGACCAATAGGAAAAGGGTAAGAGTGATCACCGGTGAGAGGTGCACTCTAACTGGGACATTCAAGGGATTAGTTGGCTAAGCATGGGTGCCCAAGTGTGAATGGGGTGAGCTCATATAAAAGCCAACTAAACCTAAAATTTACTCATTCTCTCATTTGTGCAATAGAAGAGTGCTCTTGCTCCATCTCCATCTCCATCTTCTTCTTCTTCACCTCCTCGTGTGTGTGTGTGTGTGTGTGTGTGTGTGTGTGTGTGTGTGTGTGTGTGAGAGAGAGAGAGAGAGAGGGAGAGTGTGTGTGTGATCGAGCATTACGAAGGCACGGCGGCGACGAAGTGGTTGAGCGCGGCGTAGCGGCGTCTCCTTCTTCTTCGCGGCGAGGAATCCTCTACGGCAGGAGCATAAGGCGGTGAGTGACACACTATTGCCCTCTTTGAGCTTACTAGTTAAACTAGTTGTGTGCTTGGAGCCGTCTGCGGCTCGCACACGGTGCATTGGCAAGTCCCTTGCTTCGACAGTGCGGCAAGGAGCGCACATTTTTGGCGCCGTTGCCGGGGAATAGCCCTGCACTAAGCCCAAGAGGCACTTTGTGCTTCTTGTATGAGTGGTTTGCAGTAGGAAAGAAGAGGGAGAGGAAGGCGTATTTTTTCTGCAAGTTGTTAATTCTGTTTTTCTGTTGCGCACAGTTTGCATTTTCTGTTTTTCTGCTGCGTACATTTAGTATTAGTTAGACAATTAGCAAAATTCTGTTTTTCTGTTTGCACACAGTTAGCATTAGTCACACAGTTAGCATTTCTTGCGTTTTTTTGCATTTTCTGGTTTGCACTGCACAGTTCTGTCAAGTTTCAATTTTCTGCATTTTCTGTGTTTCCTGGTTTGTGCACAGTTAGGCGCACAGTTAGTTAATTAAGTAGGTTAGTAATTAGGTGAACCACTGATTAGCAGGTCAGTAGGTAGGCGAGACAGTAAGGAGGTAGGTGAGGTCAACGCGCACCAAAACGCGTACCAAAAAAACAAAAAGATTAAAATTTTTTGCAGAAAAAAAAAATAAAATTTTCTTTTTTTAAAAAATCAAAAAATAAAAACGTGAGTGAGGGGGAGGTTAAATTTTTCGAAAATAAAAAACGTGAGGTATAAAAACGGACGGGTTGGTTTGTATAAAAGATAGATCGGGATCGGGATCATTTCCCCAAGCCCAAGCCCAGGCCCAGGCCTCAGGCCTCAGTCCTATGATATATACTAGACTCACTCTTATATATATACCCTACTCCCTCAAGAGGGAATGAGAGCATGTGGGGCAAGTCCTCCACTCTCCTCCCTTCTCTTCCCACTTGCACCCTTAGACTTGCTATTTGGAGCCTAGTTCCCCAGCTAGGAAAAGACTGTTTCGGGCTTTTCTGGAGCAAAATAGAACCAAACGGTGGGCTGTAAAGCACAGC
This sequence comes from Adiantum capillus-veneris, assembly GCF_014529385.1. Lineage (NCBI taxonomy): Eukaryota > Viridiplantae > Streptophyta > Polypodiopsida > Polypodiales > Pteridaceae > Adiantum > Adiantum capillus-veneris. Next base: position 156,867,270 of record NC_140941.1, on the reverse strand, counting down.
GCGTCCCTCCTAGCGATACGCTCGTTTCGAGATATCACACGGCCCATTCCACGACACGCTCTAAAAAATCTAGAAAAAAAACAAACAAAAAACACGCAAAAAACTAGTCACAGGGCCTCCTAGAGCAGCTTTTTGACACCTTAGGGTATCAAAAGCACATGCACTTACGCTCTGGGCGGGTGCTAGAACACGAGCATATTGAGGGTGCCTCTGTTCATACGGACACCCATTACCCATCCTCGATAGGCTCTAGACCCTCAGCGGGGACACAAGGTAGCACCACCCAAGACCCTAAAATAGCCGCTAGTGATTCCTCCTCCGACTTAGAAATCATGGAAGCATACCCTACCCAAAACATTGAGAGAGAAGGCCATGCACCTCCCGAAGCTCCACAGCCTAGTACTAGTATGTTTAGCCGTTTCATGGAAACATTAGGTAGAGCTACTCGCTCGAAACCTGATGCAAATGAAGCACACGAAGGGGGTGGGGAAGTGGACTCTCCTTTGACATCGCACGTGGACCCCACACCCCCAAAGAGTGTCCATGTGGATATCCTGCCAACTTCTTACCAAGAAGGCCCTGTTGAGCTGCCTCCTTCAGAAGTTCCCTCAAGAGTACCGTTGGTGACAAGTAAAACCACGGGGAGCAACATTGCTTCTACCTCACAAGAAACCGTTAACACGTCGACTCTAGAAGGATTGTTCATTAATGATCATTGAACATACGACCTCCACACTGAGGTGTTGACGGATCTACACTCTGGCCACGCCTACCATGTAGGATGGATAGAGATTGTACAATCCACCTCTAGTGCCACGAGCATCGAAGATCAACAGAAAATGATCTGTAATGTTATCCATGGCATTATTCAATCGGAAAGGCAAAACCGAGGGGTAAATATACTCTCAACTGGCCCCATGAGATTTCTGGATACGAGCAAGGCTCAACAGCCTACTCTATCACAAATGGAGACTCCTCTAATGAGTCCCATGGACCCATCTTACGTCATTTCACCTGGGGTCTCTATGCAATCTGAGCCTCCGAGCGACAACTTCAGCTTCCCTAACTTGGCTCAACCCTCTATTAAGGAAAACACAGTGCTCACTCCAGGGATAAGCCTGACAGAGAATGTACCGATGACATCTACGGTTAGCGTAGTGCCACTACCTAGTGTCTTAGTACCTAATATGGGGCCTCGACCGTATGTGCCTCTAGCCCCTTATGCGCACATGGCCCCCACACCTCCAATTGTACTACTTGTTCATGCTCCTCGAGTGCCGCTCCCTAGCCCTTATCCGAGTGGACCTATGCACGGTTATGTTCCATATCCTGCATCATCCACACATATGCCAAGACCGGTACCCGTCCCTCTCCCACATATGATTCCAAGAGTACCTCCACCGGCCCTGCCTCCTCACATAGGTGACTTGGCAGTGTTTGCTCAAACCATAGGTCGATCTATCGCGGAAAATATGCGTCATGCATCTGATAGAGAGCCTAGAAGTAAGGCAGTACAAATTGCCAAACTCACGTAAAAATTCAATGGGGACGAAGATGCTAGAAAACACATTGAAGTGTTTGAACAAGTATGCGATTCCTTAGGGGAACGCAACGAACTACATAAGTGCAATGCCTTAAGCTTGACATTAAGTGGGAAGGCTGGAGATTGGTATAGAACCCTAAGGGTGGACGAGAAAACAATCTACCCTACCCTTCGAAGGTTGTTTCTAAAGGAGTACATACGAGAAGGTGTGCTTTGGGGTGTAGCATCTCAGCTACAGAAGGCCGAACGTAAGGAAGGAGAGTCAGTAAGGGACTTCATTAGTCGTCTAAAGCACTTAAACTCTTGCTGCCCTGTAAATGAGCGCTTCAACAATAACCAACTGCTTGATCGATTCATTCGAGGCTTGAGGAATGAAGGAATCTATAATGGACTAGTGATTAGAGGTATCACAACCTGGGAAGATGTCACTGCCAATGCAATCCAATTAGAGGACAACTTGATGATAGCAGGCATGAGGGTGTCTACTGACACGAGATCCACTAGCTCACAAGCCATTGAGTATGAACCCATGACTACAAAGCCCATTGCCAATGAGCCAAAGGTATTTGAGACATTCTTGACAGACCTCACCAAGGCAATCCAAGAGTCTCTTAAGGATAATCGACCCCCTCAAAATAGTCACATGTATCCAAGAAGGGAGCAACAATGGTGTTCCATTTGCTTAGGTCCACATAGCACTAGTGAGTGCCCTACGTTTAGAGTAAAATTTAATGGAACTTGCAACGCATGTGGTAGGTATGGTCACCAAGCTAAGGATTGTTTAATGATCAAACGTATGATGGCAAATAGACCACCTGTAGCCTGGACGGATGCGCCTCGAGCTCTTGTATTGATGCCTGCTCCACCTGTTGAGCAACTACCGCAACACATGGTCCCTAGATCTCAAAATGTTGTACAAGCTACACCGCTACCACCTCCTGTGCTAGGACCGCAGCCCCCGCATCCAAGAGTCGCCCCTATGAACCAAGTGGGTTGTGAGCCATCAAATGCTTATGCAGATGGCTGTGAGAAGGAAATAGACACTAGTATTGCCTACGGACTTGATACATTGGAAGAGTGTCCTATATACTACATGGAAGATTGTTGGGGGCACGTCAAGCCAGTTTATCAAGCTGCTGCTCTCGCATCCAGAGGTCAAAATATCAACACCCAGGCTAGGAGGCCACCTCTTCAATGCTACGAGTGTGGTGGACCACATCGGGCAGCGGAGTGCCCTATTAGGCTGCAAAAGAATGTTTCACAGATGCAAATGAATCAAGGGAGCACATCTGCAATGCCAATACTCACATGTAATCGTTGTGGCATAGATCACTTGATTGCCCAATGCCCCTATAACCCAAATGCGCCTAAAATCACACCCCTAAATTTGGTCGAAATTGCTAGTGTGACATCGCCAATACCACCCGTCGCACCCGCTTATGCGATTACATGGTCCATGCTTCAAAGGCCAGGCCATATCCTCGAAGAGAGAGATACCGCGTCAGTTATCCAAGCAAAGAAAAAGAAGACACGAAGGAAGAGGTCGTAGAATACGGGAAATTCAAAGCCAAGTTCCAAAACAAACATAGGAACAGGAGATGACCCCGTGTATATGAATGACCTCGAGGATGATTCAGATTCAATCGAGACAATGGAGACTAGAACCAATACCACAAAGGGAAAGACCAACAAAGAAAACCGTAACATGGAACCAAATGAAAACCGAATAAGAGAAAACCATAAAGAGCCTTTGAAAACACCACAAGTGTTTCCAAATCCAATCCAAGACCCCCAAGATAAACCGCAGGGGCAAAAAGGGAAGAATTGTAACAAGAAGATTGGGACGTACCCAAACCCAGTAGACGAGATTGAGTAGGTGAAACATCTAAGAGGTTTAGTGGAGGAGACTCAAAGGAAACTAGAACCAGAACCCATGCATGTCAAAACTCATGACACAGTGTTTCCCACGCAAGTTCATCCACCCCACATGAACCATAGACCGTTACCCATATCTAGTATCATCCAAGAAGGGAGTGAGGACGAGACATCAAAGAGTGAGCATACACCCTTCTTGTTGGAAAGAATGTTTAACGAAGGAATACCTGATCCCATTGAGGAATATGAGATTCCATCCTCACCAGTTCCTAGTCAAGGACCTACACCCTGCAAAATGCCAATGAATGTTGCCAAACTAGTGGACTTCATGTCTTCTGAGGTCCGAACCACGATCATAGCAAAGCTGTATGGAGATCCTGAGTTATTCCTTGCACTTCGAGCATTCCTTAATGGAGAGCTACGAACGGGATTACCGCAGTTTGCGCAACCAAATAGGCCTGACTCGATTATGATTGATGAGGAAAATCATGTGCAATCACTTGACTTAGATGGACACGAGTCTGTGATCGAGGTACCCATTAACGAATTAGGGCAGTATTTTGAAGGTGACGAGTCTAATGCTACCCTACCCATCACTACCAAGGGATTAACTATAAAGGGAATTCTTGATGGTGGTGCGGGAGTTAGCATCGTTACAAAAGATTGTTGGGAATCCATGGGAAAACCCCGCCTCAGTGTTACTAACATTGTGGTAAAGATGGCAAATGGTACCATAGCCAAACCTATGGGGATGCTCAAGGATCTTAAGATCAAAGTTCTAGGACACAAGGTACGACATACGTTCATTGTAATGGATTTCTCTAAACACCTTATGTCATATGAAATGATTTTAGGACGACTATTCATGAGGGAAGCACAAATGGTTCATGATTGGTCTAAAAATCATGTCTATTTGCAAGTCCAAGACTCTGTCCTTAGAGTGGATTTGGTGACTGGTAAGGTACAACCCTTAGGGAGTAAAACAATTATTGATCATCGCTCTGACACCACAGTTCACTCAGCCCCACTACAATATTGTTACACTTGTAAGAAGGATACAGACATTGGCCAAGATTCTCCTTATATGGATATCCTACCTGGGATGACTGAGTCGGACAATGTGGATTGGGTCCACCTAGCAGCAACCATAGACACTTGGGGAAATAGGGGGACGACCTGGGTAACACCTGAGGGGGATGAAATGCCTGTATCCTTAAATATGCTACAAGCAATGCATATCGCTTCCGACAAGACTCATCCTAATGTAACGAAGAAAACATACAAGTGGGTCCCTAAAGCTTCTTTAGTGACCATAGCTAGTGCTAAAAAACAGAAGCCTTGTAAGAAACGTACCACTCGCTCCAAGAAAAGTAAGAAAATGTTGCGATGGATCCCTAAACGACTATTGGAAGCCCAAGGCTTTCAAGGAAATGATCAAATATGGGTGCCAAAACGTAGATTGTGCTCTTACCTATCACCTGACCCAAGTGAGCCCAATCCCGTAGCTCCAAAACGAATCAATGATCGTGGAAAGAAAAAAATCACAGAATGCTACACACCCGCTCCCGAGCTAGTTTGGGTACCAAAGAAAGAACGATTTGTTCCACCTAGCTCAGGAAGGGGGGAGTCCCATGAAGCTTCTAGCTCCTCATGTAATACATCCATAGAGGTAAAAGCTTCTACACAGCCTCCACCTACAATAGTGGACCTCCATAAAGCTACAAAGGAATCCACACCTCCCAGTGTTCAAGAATCACCTGATGAACTACTTCAAGTTCGATCTTGGTAGAGTACCTTACCACCCTTGCAACTCGACGAGGCGCCTAAGGTAATAGAAAACTACTGGCAAAAATCTCCACCTATTACCAACTGGAACAATTGGTTTCAAAGGGTGACAAGCTCATTTCAAACGGTATGATCTACCCAAGGAAGGGGGGAGTGTTTGCTGACATCCATCATTCACTTGCTTCCCTCTCAACCTTTCTCCCTGACCTCTTAATCTCCGATCTTAGGGAATGTACATATAAAGCTTTATACTCTCAAAAAACAAAAAAATAATAATAAAGAGCAAGAGCAATTAGCAAACGAGTATGCACATTAAAAGTCAAAGAATGACTCAGACCTACAAATGTCACATCTGGTACAGTGAAACAGAAACCTATGCCATAAAACACCTTTGATCCTCATCACTTGAGTGATGGAGGGTAGGTAAGATTAGTACGATAGGAATGTTTTTGTTTTAGAGTTGAGTGATTAGCAAAGTTCCTTTTTCCCACTGATGTGCCTCCTAGAGGTATTCTTTGTGTTTCCTAGTGTGTACAGGAACATGTTGTTGTTGTTAGGATTTGGACCTTCATGGAATCTTTATCTCGACTCACTCTTCAAATCAAGCGCGACCATCAACACAAACAGGTGTTTCTTGTCCATTATCATTGCCCCTTATCTTTTTTGCATCTATGATTGTCTGCTTTAATTGTGATTGGTAGGATAATATCCAGCACATTTGCTTAGTAACAAACATTTAATTCAATGTAATTTTCTGTCATAATCACTTGTCTAGGTTTAAAAATCAAGCAGTCCAACTAAGCTACTTTGACCAAGTTAGGTGTTAGAGATCTTCTCTTAATACCATGGGGAATGCCTTCCTAATAATTAAGGGTTACTTAGGTTCTTAATCCGATTTAGGCAGCATTGTGTGAAATGTACTAGGGCTTTCTAGTGGGCTTAACCCTATTGACCTTTAGCTTAAGTATTATAAAGGGAGTTTACTAATGTGATGAGCCTGGGGAGGGTAACAGTGTTATATGACCCCCCAAAGTTACAAAATTAAAATGCTGAAAATGAACAAACAAAAAATCAAAGTGCCACAATGTAAAATTTTAAGCTGGAAGAGAAATCCCTGCTTAAATTGGTACTTCACTCACATGTATTGCCTATGGTACTAGAGCCCTAGAGGTTCCCAGTGTGGGCGCTTTTCCTTGAAAAGCAAAAAACCCAAGGCATACAAAATAAGCACACACATCAAATTGAATCACTGTGAAAAGACTTTGGGGGGTCAAAGAAAAAGTAATCAGTCAGGCGATGATTTCATGAGAAATTCCTTTTATGGTAGCTTAACTACAAGGTCTTCTAGATATAGCCTCTACTCAGCCCTCGAACATGAATACTTGGCTCTCGCGATTAAACAATTTAATTGACCACTGAAAATTAAGAAGTTGCCCATAGTATTAATATTCGATCTCTAGTGCCTTTCGACCGTCAAATTAGCGACCCCAGACTTGTTTAATTTTTTACCTTTACATCTGTTTATGCATTTGACTACATTGCAATTTAATTTTCATTGCTGACAAATTGTTTGAAATTCTTTTACCAATCAATGTGTCTACCTAAAACTGCATATGCTTTTTAATCACTTATGAAAATGCAATTACCGTGCCAATGTTGTTGATTTTGCAGTGACTGAAGAAGGCTAAGGACATTCATCTCAAATGCTCTTCCACCTCGACGAACGAGCTTCAACTCAATAGCTTCCGAGGACGGAATCTACATCAGGAAGGGGGGCATGTTAACCCTCACGGCTCACAGACACCCCATCACGTACGACGGACGTGTATTATGTATTTGGTAGAGTCAGGTACCGGGCTTGTCGGACCAATAGGAAAAGGGTAAGAGTGATCGCCGATGAGAGGCGCACTCTAACTGGGACATTCAAGGGATTAGTTGGCTAAGCATGGGCGCCCAAGTGTGAATGGGGTGAGCTCATATAAAAGCCAACTAAACCTAAAATTTACTCATTCTCTCATTTGTGCAATAGAAGAGTGCTCTTGCTCCATCTCCATCTCCATCTTCTTCTTCTTCACCTCCTCGTGTGTGTGTGTGTGTGTGTGTGTGTGAGAGAGAGAGAGAGAGGGAGAGTGTGTGTGCGATGGAGCATTACGAAGGCACGGCGGCGACAAAGCGGTTGAGCGCGGCGTAGTGGCGTCTCCTTCTTCTTCGCGGCGAGGAATCCTCTACGGCAGGAGCATAAGGCGGTGAGTGACACACTATTGCCCTCTTTGAGCTTACTAGTTAAACTAGTTGTGTGCTTGGAGCCGTCTGCGGCTCGCACACGGTGCATTGGCAAGTCCCTTGCTTCGACAGTGCGGCAAGGAGCGCACAAGGATTTTCTGTGGTGTGAAATTTGACAAGCTAAAGTTGCTTATCCTCGAGCATTTCCCTGATGAAATGATACTTCACATCCACATGCTTTGTCTTTGAGTGATAAACTGGATTGCGAGCCAATTGTATAGCACTTTGACTATCACAATATAACACAGGCATCTCTTCTTTGATTCCCAAATCTGTTACTAGTCGATTAAGCCAAATTGATTCTTTGCATGCCTCTGATGCTGCAACATATTCAGCCTCTGTAGTAGACTGAGTAACACAATCTTGTAATCTAGAATGCCATGATACTGCTCCACTAGCCAATGTAAAGACATACCCTGACGTAGACCTTCGGTTGTCTAAGTCACCTGCATAATCTGAGTTTGTAAAACCCTTTACACTTAGCTCTTGACTCCCATAGCATATACGCATACTCTTTGTAGCTTTCAGGTATCTCAATATTCCTTTCACTGCCTCCCAATGTTTCTTGCCTGGGTTTGACATGTATCGACTTACTACTCCCACTGCAAATGCAATGTCTGGGTGAGTAGAAATCATTGCATACATCAAACTACCCACTGTAGACGCATATGGAATCTTATCCATTTCAGCCTATTCTTCCTCAGACACAGGACAATCTTGTTTGCTAAGTTTCACATATGGTGGCAATGGAACACTCAATGCCTTTCCCTTCTCCATATTGAAACGTTGCAAAACCTTGTCAATATACTATGTTTGAGATAACCAAATCAACTTCTTTGATCTGTCTCTCTCAATGCGCATACCAAGTATATGACTTTCCTCACCCATGTCTTTCATGTCAAACGATTTTGCCATCTTTGACTTCAAAGCTGAAATTTCTTCCAAGTGCTTGCCAGCAATCAACATGTCATCCACATACAAAATAAGGATCAGCCAACTGCCATCCTTAGCCTTCTTTGTATATAGACAGTGATCGAACTCACTACGTTTGTAGCCTTGAGAAAGCATAAACTTGTGGAATTTATGGTACCATGCCCTCGGTGATTGTTTTAAGCCATAAAGACTGTTTAACAACTGGCATACCCAATCTTCCTTGCCTTTCTCAACAAACCCTTCTGGATGCTGCATGTAAATTTCCACATCTAAATCACCATGCAAGAACGCTGTCTTAACATCCATTTGGTGCAACACCAAATCTAATATGGCAACCAATGCAAGAAAGCATCTCAATGTAGTCATCTTGACCACCGGAGAGAAGAATTCATCAATGTCAATGCCTTGTTCTTGCTTAAAGCCCTTGGCAATAAGCCTTGCTTTGTACTTTGGTTGACTATCATGAGCGGTGATCTTATACCTGTAAACCCATTTACAAGGTAGAGCCTTTTTGCCATGTGGTAATTTAACTAGCTTCCATGTCTTGTTTTTATGCAGAGCTGTCATCTCTGACTGCATGGCCAATTGCCAATTCCCGGAGTCCTTCATTTGCACTGCTTCCTTGTAACATGAAGGCTCATTGCAATCAGTCAACATGACATAGTTCATAGATGGAACAAACCTATCAGGAAGTCGCGTGACACGTCCAGATCTACGCACAATAGGTGGCTCAGGCTCAGCCACAACCTGTGGTTCCACTCTATCCTATTCTTGCTCCTCTTGAGCCCTGACATTTTGTCTTGCACGTGCAGGTCCATCTTCTTGGAAGACAACTCTTCTAATCTCCTCAACCCTCTCTGGTTTAGAATGATATTTGGATTCATTAAAGTGAACATCATTGCTGCGGACAACCATTCTGGATTCGGGATCCCAAAGTCTGTACCCCATCTCACCAGAATTACCATAGCCTTGAAAGATGCACTTTCTACTCTTTGGCTCAAGTTTGTTCCTAAATTCCTTTGGAACGTGAGTATATGCCTCACAGCCAAAGACTCTGAGATGCTTGTATGAGGGCATTTTGCCTGACCATACCATCTCTGGCACTGAATCCTTCTGCAAAACCTTGCTAGGAGATCTATTTACAAGATAAACAGCTGTTGATACAGCTTCAGCCCAAAACCCATTTGACAGTTGTGCATTAGACAACATACTTCTGACCTTCTCTTGTATGGTCCTATTCATCCTCTCAGCAACACCATTTTGAGGAGGATTGTAAGGAGCAGTAAGTTCACGTTTTATACCTTTTGACTCACAAAAGTCCTGAAAGGCCTTTGAAACATACTCTCCACCATTGTCAGTGCGTAAGCATTTAAGCTTCTTGCCACTCTGATTCTCCACAAGTGTCACAAACGTTTTGAAAACACTAAACGCAAAGTAAGAAGCTCCCCCTAGAGATAGGTGAGGCATAGGTCCACACAAATCACTATGAACAAGTGCCAACTGTGTATCTCTTCTACTGCTTCTATGCTTATGTGGCTGCTGTGTTTGCTTACCATACACACAATGTTCATAGAATTCAAAATCATTAAATGAAAAGCCAGGCAAATAACCAGAACGAGACAAGATTTCCATTCCCTTCTTGGACATATGTCCTAACCGGCTATGCCACAAAGAAACGTTCGGCTGCTCGGTTACATTGATTACATTTTTAGAGACATTTGATACATAAATCATGTAAAGTCCTCCAGACTTTACTCCATGTGCTACTGTCATAGAACCCTTGGATATCTTCCACATGTTCTTTCCAAAAGTGGTGACGTAGCCAGCATCATCAAGTAAACCTGTGCTGATCAAGCTCTTTGTAATTGCGGGAACATGTCTCACATTCTTCAGCGTGAAAGAAGAGCCATTCTGAAACTTCAATTGAACATCTCCAACACCTAAGATCTCACATGTCTGCCCATTGCCTAGCCGAACATGATCTTTAGTGGTCACATAAGAAGTAAACCACTTCTTGTTTGGAGACACATGAAGTGATGCCCCTGAGTCTATAATCCAGTCACTCAGTGTATTTCCATCAGATGCTGTAAGAAGAGCTGAGTCCATTGTATTCTTCAAGAAGTAGATGTCTCCTGACACTAGACTGTCATCCACTGCAACAGTGTTTGTCACATTTATTTCTTGAATCTTCACTAAGGACTTGTTCTTCTCACCATGGTCTTCAGCTTTCTCTTTGCCTTTTTCTGCTTTCCATTCTCTGCAGTCTCTTTTCATGTGACCCTTCTTGCCACAATGGTAGCATTCTATGTCACTCTTGCCTTTAGCACTATGAGACTTGCTACGAGACTGATTCCTCTTTCCACCTTTGTACTTTTCTTTTGTCCTTCCCCTGACAACTAAGGCTGTTCCTTTGCCTTTGTCCATTGTCTTTCTATTGGTTTCTTCAGTAAGCAGACTTCCTTCTACACCTGCTATGTTCAAACCATCTGGAGGTGCAGAATTACTCAAAGCTGTGCGAAAAGTGTCCCAACTTTCCGGCAATTTGATCAACAGGAACATAGCTCTAACAGGTTCATCAAACTTGACACCTTGAGCTAACAACTGACTATAGATTGTGTTGAATTCATTCAAATGATTGGACATAGGTGTCCCTTCTTTCATCTTCAAGTCAACAAGCTTCTTAAGCCAGTATACCTGTGAAGCTGCACTCTGCTTCTCATAAAGATCACTCAGCTTTAACCATGCTTGATAAGCCGACATCTCGTCTGCTACATTGAAGTAAACGCTTTCTGCCAAAGTCAGCATAATGGTAGAAAGTGCTAATTCATCCATTTCGCTCCATTCATCTTCGTCCATATCTTCTAGTTTTATCCCCTTGAGCTTTATAGGTTTTATCTGCTTCTTTTGTACCAACACGTGCCAAATCTGCTTCTTCCACAATGGGAAATTGGTTCCATCTAGCTTCTTGATATTGTAAAGAGCAGTGTCCTGTGATCCAGCCATAGCTACGCTTCACAGTAGTTTACTTTCTTGCGAAAAATTCGGCAGAGTTTCCACTGTAAACTAACCTCTGAACCAATATCAACCTGTCAAATGAACCAAGAAAGCTTCAGATTCTGCAGAAATTTTGGCAGAGTCTCCTTTGTAAAATGGCTCTGGTGTACTAAAAACAGACCAAAAAACAGCTCAAAAAACCTGTCTCTCTGACACTGTAAGCTGCGGGTAAACCTGTCCTGCACCTGTACTGTCTCTCACTGTCCTGTCACTGTCCTGTAAGCATAGACTATGACAATGCCTCAACGGCAGTAAAGCAAAGATGCAATCCCAACTGTCTAACTCACAGTCAATACATCCTAGCTGCCTATCTAAGGGTGCTCGAGGGATCGCTCCAAGACTTGTATCACCGAAAGGATCTCAACATTCGAGAATCCCCCATCTCAATAAAACCTCACTCGACCCTCAAAAAAGGCTGCAGTAAATCTGACAGTACATAGACTTCCCACAAAGTCATACATCCACAAATTTCCCACTATATGCTGTAACCGCTGCGGCGGTTGTTTGCTGCGTGACTCACAGCCAGCAAACCCTCAACAAACATACATCATCTCTAACAATACATCCCATGTGGAAGTACTTGCAATGTCAGGATGAAATCTGGAATATCAAGCAGCAAACACAAGCTACCTGATGAACTAGTGGATGTCGCCTACAGTCTGTGTGTAGATGCGCCCGTGTCGTATGTGACACGCCTCCAAGAACTGTGAGCCGTCCTTCGATGTGTAGACAGCCACAAATCAACACTCTGGGAGTGTCGATATCCTCAGCACCTGCAGTCGTAGGCCGAAAACCCCTAATATGCAGATTCGGATCTGCACCCGCTGAGACCACGTAGTCGAAAATGGCCTGCGCAGACCTTTGTCGAAGCCAAACGGTGGCCGAGATGACCACAGGATTTGGGGCCGTGTCTTTGGCTGTCGAATTTCACTCCAATCTGAGCTGGTGACTCTAGCTTCCTGCAGTGCTGCCCCGAACCTCGATCTGAGCTCTGATACCAGTTGAAGGAGTACGAGCGGAAGTGCGACGCGAGAGAGAGTGCGAGAAGAAGAGCACAACGATATGGTGAACTCGCTCTACTGTAATGTGTAGAGCATAGTGAGTTCTTATTAGGTTTTTACAGAATAATATGTGTACATACCTGGCGGCCCGCCCACTTACCTGGGCGACCACATTGGGCTTTATACCCCAACACTGTGATGAAGGCTATACATATATAGAGGAAGAAGAAAGCGAGGATGATATGCTCAAATTTGATGATGCCTTGTTTGGGGCCACTATGGAAGAACCTTGTGCGAGAGAGAAGGTGCAAGCATAGGTGCATTCCATAGGTCCTAAAGAGGTCATTAATATGCTAAGTGGAGAGTTGACTAAGCAGGAGAAAGAAAGCTATGTCCAGTTGTGTGCATCCTTTCTGAACTTATTTTCAAAGAAGTATAAAGATTTGCAAGGAGCCAAGAGTGTTGAGCTAAAAATAATCCTCAAGGAAGGATACAAGCCTAAGGCGCAAAAGCTAAGGAGATTGGTGAAATTCAAAAGGAAGCCCTTTGACAGGAGATCGATCAATTATCGGATGCAGGTATTATATCCCGTGAAGGAGTCAGAGTGGGCTTCCTTGGTGGTTATCACTCCTAAAAAGAATGGGAGGTTGCGGGTGTGTGTCGACTATAAACCTTTGAATGCCATGACCAAAAAAAACCACTACCCATTGCCATGTCAGGACAAGATCTTAAATCAAGTCGCTAGCTATGAAAGGTATTCCATTCTGGATGGGTTTTAGGTTACTTTCAAATAGGGATTGCTCTTGAAGACCACTTGAAGACTACCTTCATCTCTCCATGGGGTTGTTTTGCTTATTGTAGGATGCCATTTGGGCTGGTAAATGCCTATGCTACCTTTCAAGACTGGATGAACAGGGTTTTTGGTCCATATTTGGGAAAATTTATCAGGGTTTTCATGGATGACATTGAATGTTAGACTAGCACAGCCCCGAGCATTATTGTTGGGCCATGTGGTATCAAAAAATGGGATTGAAGAAGATCCAAAGAAGGTCAAGGCTCTAGTCTTGATGGAGCCTCCTTCTAGTGCATAGGGTTTGGCGTCGTTTGTGCACATGCTGAAGTATCTATCGAGGTTTTTTTGGATGTTGTCGTGGTATGTCCCGGGGCTGTCACTTATCAAAAGCTTCCTATATCACGTGCGTTCAAGAGGTTATTGATAATACCTCAATATAAATACTATATTTACACTACGTGCCTATTTAAAAAACCCCCACCCCCCTCTGTATATATACATTTTGATACATTTTGATCTTTTAATAATCCTCTCCGATTAACTCACGTGATAGCATACACATTCTAAAAAGTGACCGCCCTGGGTGGTATGTAAACCCCCTTCAAAAGAGGGCACAACAAGTGCATGGTTTTAAATGGGATGAAGAGGCTCAAGTAGTTTTTGACAGGGTGAAGGAAATCCTGTGTCAACTTCCTACTATGTGTCCTCCCAATCATGAAGATGATTTTTATGTTGCCCCATATGATGGTAGGACCATAGCCATTGGGACACTACTATTGCAGAAGGTGGGAAGAAGCTATAAACCTATTTATTTTGAAAGCGGGGTGATAAGTCCTGGGGAGGCAATTTACACCAAAGCCGAACAGTGGGTCATGGCCTTAGTTTTTGCCTGCAGGAAGTTCAAGGTGTATCTCATCATGCGGACGTTTTTTGTGCTGATGGCCAACAATTTATTACCGGAGGTAATGTTGCACCTGAAGCCAAGGAAGCGGATCATGAAGTGGGTGATAGAGTTACAAGAGTTTGAGTTTGAATTCCAACCATACAAGTTGATCTCACACAGTGGATATTTTAGTCAGCAAGGCAGTTGATTTGCCAATCTATCCCAAGGTGGTGTGGGATGAAACCAAGGAGGAACCCGATTTAGTGGGAGCTTTTACCATGTGGTTTGATGGAGCATATAGAAGGATAATACAAAAGGCAGTTTGAGGTGTGGTGATACGGGATCCACACAACAGGAAGATCTTTTTAAAATCCTACAACTTGGAGGATGTTCATACCAATAATGAGGCAAAGTATCTCACCCTCCATTTAGGTTTGGAATAGTGTGTCAAATTTGGTATCTCGAGGTTGGTGGTGAAAGGTGATGCACTGTTAGTCATCAAGCACCTGTTGGGCCAATGGCAGGTGAAACGAGATTCATTAAAGCATTCATTCTATGTCATCAAGAAGTTGCTGAAGTTTTTTTAAGAGAATCAGTTCAAGCATGTTAGAAGAGAGCATGACCAAGAAGCAGATCAGCTTGCAAGCAGCAAGGTACAAGTACATAATACAGGTATATATGTGGCCCCATCCACCTATGCTGGTTGTGAAACCTTGAAAGAGATTGAAGACTTTTTGAGCAACGGTCAATGCTGTGAAAGATTTTCCAAGCTACAAAAGCAAAGAATAGTGCAGAAGTCTCACAAGTTTATGTTGATAGGGGAGGATCTTATGACCTATGGACGGGATGAAGTACTACGAAGGGTACTTTATAAGGAAGAAATTGGTATGGTGTTGTAGCAATGTCACGAGGAGAGTGGGCATCAGGGTAAAGACCAAGTTTTGTTTTGAATCTTGAGAGCAGGTTTTTGGTGGCCATCGATAGTACATGATGTGCACTATTGGTGCAAAACCTGCCATGAATGGCAGACTATGGGTGAGAGGACACTGATAGCCAAGTCACAAGGAGCTATCATTGCCCAAAGTGCTTTTGATAAGTGGGGCCTGGATGCCAATTGTCCACTCCCAAAAGCGGGAAAAAGTACATTGTAGTGGTGATTGACTACCTCACCCGGTGGGTCGAAGCCAAAGCTATGAAGGAGGTAAATGCTCATGTGGTAGCTCAGTTTGATTTTTATAGCATCTGTTGTCGTTTTGGAGTGCCATGGGTGCTTGTGTTGGATAGAGGACGGGGATTTAGGAATAAACTTATGAAGGCTTTAGTAGAGAAGTTGGCTATTCAATACCGGTTTTCTTTGCCTTATCATCCTCACTACAATGGTTTGGTAGAAAGTGCAAATGGCCAAATCATAAAGATGCTGACAAAGTATGTTTAGAAGCAGGAGGCGGAGTGGGAAGTGAATCTCAAAAATTATTTGTGAGCGTACAGTATATCCTACAAGGTGGCGACCAATTTTACCCCATTTGAATTGGTCTACGGCGGTAACGAGGCACTGCTTCCGGTGCATATGCAATTGAGTGCTTTGCAGGGGATGTGGTGAGTCAATGCCACACAACAGGGGATTCTACAAGATCAAATTGTTAGTCTCCAAACTTTGCAGATGAACAGGGAGATAGCCGCAGATTATTATGTAAAGTAGCGGGAGAAGTGAATTGCTAAGTTTGATCAGAGTTTGCTTGATGAAAGGATAGAAGAAGGTGATTTGGTGATGTAGTACAAGAGCTATTTGGATTTTACTTTTCAAGAGAAGTTCAAGAAGAAGTGGACGGGTCCATACAAGGTACAAAATGCATTTCCAAACGAGACCTATCAATTAGTAAGGGCAAATGGCAAGCTACTTAAAAACATGGTGAACGGGGTGCGGCATAAGTTGTGCTTTGACAGAGGTTTGGTGCCTGATGTAAACTAGGTTGTAGCTAAGGGGGTTGGGAAACCCACCCGAGGAGACTTGGGAGTAGCGGATATGCACTGCTGTACATATTGCACATACGGTACATATGGTCGTGCCTTTTTCAATATGCTTGAGAGCTAGCAAAGTGTTGCAGGTTTCAAGTTTTGTAAATATGCTTGTGGTTGAACATAAATGTTCACTTGAGAGGTGGGTGTTTTAGGGCAAAACTACTCCCCTGTTCATACTCACGAGCACGACACAGAGAACATACTTATCATCTGATGACACGACTAACCCGTAGGTGCACGTAGGCAATCTCGTTAGCTTGTCAGGCTGAGACCAATCTACACATACGCACTTTTATGATGCATCAATCACTAACCCTGGTAGAATGCAACCCACTCTATCCTTAAATGCTCACAACACCGTTTACACGTCAAATGAACTCGGAATCGCATCAAACTTACTAGGCATCATCCTCTCACTAGGACACCTATAAGTCTAATCTCACCAGATTTGAACCCTAGCTATCTCGAATACTGTCGCGATAGACCAACATGTCATAATCCAAAAGTGGGCGAAACTTAATTTTATCAGTATCTATGTGTAGCTAATCTCTTTCTCATTCCATGAAGCACTTGATTATTGAAAACAGACACCGTTTGTGCTACTTACAAGCAAAACAAGCTGGAGGATGAATCGATCGCGATCAACTCGAAACGGCAAATGCGTGGCGTGGGCGTGTAGCTCTCGGAGAGACTACCGCGATGGTGTGGTCGTGTTGTGAATCCGGTGAGGGAGAAGCGCGTAGCGAAGAGGATAAGACACACTCACTCTCTCTCTCTCTCTCCCTCTCAGACTCGTACGACACAGGATTAATCTTCAAAAAAATGTTTTCAAAAAATGGTTCTAAGGTGACTTTTATACTTTAGTCACCTTAGCTCAAAAATGTACATGGGGTTCTCTTGCTCATGATTACAAAGTGCGAATAAATCTGAGTCTTGACTAACTGACTAATATTTACATAATCCAAACGAATGGATCAAAATGATAAAACGTCTTTGACATAAAAAATGGAATTTGATATGCTTTACAAGATGGGCTCATTACAACAGTTGGACCAATGGGGCTCCAACACTCCCCCCCTCCTAATTCATGTCTACCACGACATGATCGTCTTTGTCTTCATTGT
Source organism: Adiantum capillus-veneris (assembly GCF_014529385.1). NCBI lineage: Eukaryota > Viridiplantae > Streptophyta > Polypodiopsida > Polypodiales > Pteridaceae > Adiantum > Adiantum capillus-veneris. Next base: position 156,849,977 of record NC_140941.1, on the reverse strand, counting down.
CGTTGTTGCCTTTCTTGGGTGATTTGATGTAGAAACGCATCATAGCGCATAGACTCACTTGCCATTAATGGGCCAAAATTTTTTGACTTGTACATGAAGAAGCCCGTGTAAAATGCTTCTTCAAAGGTTTGGAGATGGTAGCTTGGCAGAAACAATAGCCGTTTGAAATAGGCATAAAATACTGGCTGTGTCAGTGGCCCACTTAGATCATGTGACAACTCTGAGATGCTTCTTTCAGTATTCATATACTCTGATGTCCAGCTTTCTGAGAAGACTGTGAGACAGGCCAAAAATGTTCGAGCTATCTTACAGAGCATCTTGCAGGATAGGTCAGGAAAGCCTCCGAATTTTGCTATGGCGACCTGCAGGGTTTTCACCATGTAAGAACCGGATATTCTCTCTCCCTCTGCTGACCCTGGCATTACTGGATAATTCAGCCATGTCGGATTTCTGCTCTGTAGTGCTTTATGTTGGCTGTAGGTGTATGTTCGGGGAGTGGGGCAAAACGTTCTGTCATTCCTCAGCTCATGCGGTGCGTTGACTAAGTGGATCAGGCTATTAGGGTGATCCAATAGCCATTGACGCCTCCACTTTGGCTGGCTGTCCACTATTCTGTTTTGCTGTTCCCTATCCTGTACTTCTCCTTCAAACACTGGCACTTGTTCTTCTTTTTCGAGCTGCCGTTGATGTGTTAGAGTTTCGTACTTCAGCAGAGCATAGGGTAACATAGGTGCATTCCATTCCTTCCGTAGCTCTGCTGTTGTTTTGCCCGATCTGGAAAGCCGTTGTAGCAACTCCTTTTCGAGTTGCATAGCCTTGTACCATATCATTTCTTTTTTCTTTTCCATCTGCTCGGCCAGCCTTTGCTCTTCCAATTTCGTGACTGAATCTTCTTCTGTCTCTTGGTCTTTGGAGCTGGTTTGATCCGTCTGCGTATCTGGTGCCTCCTGTTCATCTGAATCATCCTCGTACTCATCTTGACCCCCATATACTTCGGCGAGTCCAGCCAAATTCGTTGTTGCTGGCTCCATGTGCACTCGTACCTGTCCTTGGTGTTGTCTTGCACTTTGTAGACTTGCGATTTGTGCGGCCATTGTTCTACTATTGATTTGTAGAGCTTGAAATTCCATTTCTTTTTTAGCGGCAGATTCCTCTACCTGTTTTAACCTGATATGCAAGTTTTCATTTTCTTCTCTGATTGATTTGGAAACAATGCTTTCCATTTCACTGTCAAGAGCTGGTCCTTGTTGTTGTTCACTTTGCAAGTCTGAAATTTGTCTTTGTAGTTGATCTTCTGCTCTAAGCGCACTTTCAGCAATCATTAAACGTTGTTTTCTTTCCAACTCCAGCTCCCTCTTTAGTGCAGCCACTTCTTCTTCTGGGTGGACAACTGGTGTTGTTGGTAGCGACGTTTTTTGCTTCTTAGCGCGTTTGATTTCTCTTGCTTGGATATCTGTTACTGCTCTCAAATCTTTGACTTCAATTTGTAAGTCATCGATGACGACTTGCAAACTTTTGATGGTCTCCAGCGCATCTTGCTTTTCCTTTTCCAACTTTTGGATGTGTTCATCTCTGTCACTGACATCTTCAAGGAATACGTTTATTGTATCTTCACATATGGCATTGAAGTCTTTCGACTCTTGTAAATTGTCTTTGAAAAGATTTATTGTGCCTTTGAGCCCCAATATTTCATCATCTCTGATGCTAATCAGCTTTAGAGTGTCCTCCCTTTGCTCTTGCAGTCTCAGAACTTCCTCATCAGTTTTTTGTAGCTTCATTTTGTTGGACCGGTTGTGATCAGCTAACCATTGACTGTGCAGTCTTGTTCGGTTTAGTATTGTCGCCATTGACTGCAAATCTTCATCTATAGTAGCTTCCAGCTCAATTTCTTGAGAGGAAGAAGCTTTATCTTTAGTCTGATCCACCTCCTTTTGCTTGCCTTTGTCACTTTGTGATATGGATCCAGTGTTTGGGTGTCTATCTGTTCCTTCTTCTTCTCCTTCCTCTTCTTCCTGTTCACTGGGTGGTGTGTGAATTCTGTCATCACAATGTGAGTTTTCTGAATGCGAAGTAGATTCAGCAGATGGTCTAGATTGCCTTTCACTTGTATCTGGCCTTGGAGATGGCGGCGGTGTTTCTTGATCACGCGAAGTTGGCCTCAGCTGATCTCTCAACGTTTGGAGATCCTCCTCTTCTAGTAGCAATTCTGGTTCATCCCTAACATTTCTTTCTTGGATGTACCTCTCGAACCAGTCTAGCTCAAAAGCTGGGTTGTTTATATTCTTTGTTCTCAGTGTGAAAGTGCTACTAGAAGGTTTCCAAGTGGCGCCTACATCGCCTCGTAGAGATCTTTCTAGAGCAAACCCTTCTAGCATCCTTTCCATTTTTGCTATCTTCTGCAACCTGGTGTTGTTTTCCATTTCCGCTTTCCGCTTCTTTAGTCGGACATCTTCCTCTTCAGTTTTTTTTTCTTCTTCTATCTTTTCTTGTGTACTTCTTGTCACTCTTTCCAGCTTGTGTCCTCCAATGGTGTTAATAGATGCCGGTACTTTCCTTCGTGATCTGTCTTCGCTATTTTCCCTTAATACCAGCCAGTCGTTCTGATGAGGGGCAGGTGGAAACTGATCTGCCGCGCCTATGGCATGGTATATTACTCTGGTTAGGACTTCTCCTCCTGCAATGTAGTTGGGTTTGTTCTGCCTTAGCTTTGTCATTTCTTCAAACAGATATGACGCGTGATCTATATAGAACTCACGGGTCATTCCCATAGCCCATGTCAGTGTGGTTGAGATGCTCCCGTGCGGTATAGTGTATCTTGGCGGCCTTTTGCTGTAGCTCAACAAACACTGACTGTAGATCTGTGTCAGTTCTCTTACTTCCGGGCTTGCTATGAGTTCGAAAGAAGGTAGTTTGGACTTTTGCAAGTAAAATGTGAGGTTTTTCCTTCTTTCTCTCATGTTTGCTCCTTGATCTGACACTTTCAATGCCTCTTTGATGATCTCTTTGGTGATCTGGATCTCCATCACTTCATTATCCATGCCTGCCACTCTGCAAGTTCCATCTTCTTGGATAGTCTCTATTAGATGTTGTACCCTCTTGAAATCTATCCCTACTGGTGGTAGTGATACGAAGTTCTACAAGCCGACTTTTTTGAGCCATGACCTTTGCGGTGATCTTTTCAAGTAATTCTCTGCCTCCTTGGGAATCATCACTGTATCCACTAAGTTTCTTTTGTCATCCACATATGAACCTTGATATATTTGAAAGGCCGCTGCCTGGTGCACATCTGCAGGTATCCAGGTGGCTGCTGGCTTTAAAGAATTGGGTAGAAGTGCATAGGGTACTGCCCCTTCCGTTGCCAGGTTCTTGCCTTTTCTTTTTCCCGGAGAAGCCTCCATTGATCCTGTCATCACAATTATCAGTTAATGCACAAACATAGTACTACTCTCCTAAATTGATTACCACTTAATCATGCATCTAGATGAGCCTTCTTAATCCCAAGATTAGTTAAGATAAAATGTTAGCAGATAGACAAGCTCTTCCATTGTGCGACTTTGGCCGCTTCAAATTGATGTTGTTGGTGAAGGAGAACAAGTCCAAATGCCTTGAAATTTTGTGTGGTGTATTCTCTCATGGCATGTAATGTCCCTCCATAAGCCAAAGCTCAAAATCTGTCCATTTGCTACTTTTTCTCAGTCTATCGCGATATACTAGCATTTTTTTGATCTGGGTCCTTTTTTGCAGTTGAATCCACCAATTGGTTTCCCATACCTTGCACATGATCTGACCCCATTTCTACCTCAAATGAATGTCAAGTGACCCCTTTTTGGATCAACTCCCATTTTTCCAGATTCCCTTCAAGGAGATGTTGGTCTATCTCCTTCATTTTGTGTTGTTTTGGGCTCAAACTTAGTGGGTGGTCATCTTGCATCATGTTGAAGACAACTGCTAATTCAAATTTTTTATAAGATGGTCCAGTATCCCTCTTCTTGGTCTATCGCGATAGACTGGGACTTAGTGCAAGTTTGTCATTTTTTGGCTTTGTGACCATCTATCTGCCTTCTCCCAGTTGATGCAAGGTTTCTTGACCCCTCACGTGTAAATTTTACCTGTCTGCCCTTGAGATGTCCTGTTCTGACTCTGAGTTGTCTGCATGTCTTTCTCAGCTTGCCATATGAGTCCATCTTGGCACCAAATTTGGTGTACTGCCTTCATTTGCTTCCCCAAGTCTAGCTTGTAAAAATTTGAAAAGTCTTTCCCCCCAATAATTGTTGTAGCAAGTCTATCGCGATAGACTGAGTTTTTGGCCAAAAAAGATTTTTCTTGCACTTTGACTTGATATTGGTGGTTAACATTCCTTGTTAGCACCCCTCATGAAGCCAAAGTCAAAGTTTCCCTTGTCTAAGTGTAAGTTCAAGTCTATAACGATAGACTGGGCACTTTGTCATTTTTACCAGATGTTAGTTGACAATCATGGTTTTAATAGGCCCTCCTAGACACACACATCAAGTTTTAATCAATTTAGCAGAAAGTACTCCTTGTTTGCAGCACTTAGCTGGTCCTGAAGTCGAAGTAGACCACTTAGGTGATGGTCGCGGTTCCTTTTGGTCTTTGTATGATTCCGGTTGTCTTTTACTTCCTTTTGATCTTCCATCCAAGCAATCAGTTGTTGTTTTGGTGTTTGAAACACCAAGAACGACCATTTGGACGTCTTTCTGGCCTGTTGCCGTCATTTGCCCTAGTGGAAGAACTTTTTTCCTGAGTGGACACATTCCATCTCGTAGTTGACCTCCTTTGGATGTTCCTTGTTGAATTTGGTGTAATTTTGTCACTTGGTCGGCCCGTTTGAGTATCGTGACGCTTTGTGCGGTTTTCGTCAGATAGGGACTTTAGGCTCTGTTTTGACGAACTTTTTCATAGTCTAACCCTTCAGTCGGTTTGTCGAGGTTATTGGCTTGTTGTCTATGAATTTTGGCTCATTTTCGATCACCTTGGTTTTGTCGCCCTTTTGCAGGTCCTGCTAAATTAGGGTTTTCTGAGCGGCTTCCTTCACGCTTTCCGAGGTCATAGGCTCGATCCCTAAGCTATAAGCATTGTGCCTTTCACTTTTGGTCCCATTTGGTGGCCTCTAGGTCTCCCTAACAACCATTCTACCGTATGTGTACACAGGTTGTGATTGTGATGCCGACGAGGTTTTGCGACTAACTGAAGTAAACAACACTTAGAATCAGTGTTGACGAGCATACCTCTCATATCTGATGTTGATCTGGTGACCGTGCGCGATGGATGAGCTCCAGGAAGTCTCAACTGCTGTAGGGAGCTCTCTCTCTCTCACTATGGAAAATGACTCAAATGAGGGATTTCTAGCCTAGCCTCTCTATATGTAATCGAGACTCCGACACCAAATTTTCCCATCTTTTACCTGTGGCCGTAACTTTTTGCGAGATGCGGTTTAGGCTCGAAAATTTCCTGATTTGGATTTCGGTTGCTTCAGTTTTACCACTTTTGCAAATTTCTCAAGTTGGAGGTCCCTTCATGACGGTGGTCATTTTGCCCTGTCACCTTTGCAGTCCTTATTTTTTCTGTGTCTTCTTTACCTTGCTCTGATCAGGCGTCTCTTCTTTTGTGTTTCCATCTGGATTACGGATTTTTTTCTATAATTTTTGCTAGAAAATGGTTAAAATAAAGCAAATAAATCCCAAAATAACCCGAAAATAGCAATTCTAACCTAGAAAAATACCAATGAAAAGAAAAACACTTTGTAGCTCACTTTTCTCTCGTCTATGTACAATCTCACTCATTATCGTCAACCTTGGCCTATTTTTTGTTGTTTTTAGACAGTTTTTGGCCAGATTTGACTCTCTTTATAGTCTATACACATCCCTAGGGGCTCATGAATGATGATTTGGTCCCCAATTCTGATTAATTATGAGGGAATATTCTTTTTCCCAAAATCACACAATAAAACACAAAAATGGTTGAAAAATTGCTCACAAACATTGCCCTCTAATATATGACATGAGTCCGCATTGGAATGCCTCCCCCCTTCCTAATTGGAGTCCTCCCGGACGACAGGGTATCGTCAAGGGTATGTGTTGTGCATGGGTTTGAACTCGTGCTAATGCAGGCCTTGTAATATAGCCCTATATGCATGTGCAGTCAATGCATGTAGAAAGAATTTATGCGGTGCAGGAGGAAGGTATAAGCGATGCGCTTATTGGCATTTGTCGTTGAGGTTTCCTGTGGTATCTTGAATTGGCTGGCAAATTTTTTTTGCAAGTAGTAGTTGTAACTCTTCCACTCGTTGTTTGATTGTTTTCCACTGGTTTTGAATTGGCGTATGTGGTTCCTTTGAAGTCGATATTGTCGTATCTGGTGGAACATTCTTTCTTTCTACCTTGATGACTTGTGTCTGATACATCCTTGTAGCTTTTGTTGTGGATTCTGTTTGTTTCCTCGTGATGTTTGCATGATGTTGCTTGACCTTGACAGTTGTAGATAGCTGCACGATTGTCATCTTTGTCCGCCCTTCTTGTGTTGTTGGCTCGTTTTGAATTGGCAATTTTTGTCGCCATACCAATATAGTCTGTTGCGTATTTGACATATCGACTATGTTTCTTTGAAGTTGGGCTTGTTTTCGGTGTTTTGTCTGTTCTTCTGACTCTTTTTTTATAGGAATTAGGCTGTCGTGCCTTATCCAAACTTTGTATTTCCGCTTTTGATGTAATTGTGCCTCGGTCAGCTCTGTACGCCGTACCCAAACTTGCCTGGTTCCCTGCATGGTTGCTGATTTTTGATAAGACGTTGCTGGACTTGTAAACTTTGTTTGTTGTTGGGCAGATTTTTGCAGTTGTATTAACTTTTGTTTCCTCCTTGACATGAATTGGTTATATGATAAGAAGGGTTCTGAAAAGTTTTCCTTTCTGAACAGTGCCTCATTCGTATCCAAATCAATGAATACCCTATTAGCTTTCATCCATGACACTGCTAAGATACACGGAGTTGTTGACCTACTTGGTGGTAGTACATGGAATTTTGTAGTGTACGGGTGTGCCTGCACTGTGATTGGTATTATAATAGACCACAACATGGTCACCTCATCACCCGATGCTACTTTCAATCTGTGTGTCTTCATTGGTCCAAGTTTCTGAAAGAGCTCAAAGCTAATGACACTCATTTTTGCCCCAGTGTCAAGTAATGCATAGGTTTCAACTTGTTTTGTGCCTGCATAAGCTTTTATGTAAGGACTACACCATGTATCTTCCAAGTCATCGAAGATGCTATCGTCCTGAGCTCTAAGGTCTGTCATGGTATTTTCTAATTCGTCGCTTTGTATATCCGCTTCGATTGTTTGGGATATTGAAAGAGGATATTCGTCAGTCATCATTGGGGTGACCATGTTTATTGTCCTAAGAAACTTCTTTCGTTTAGCAATCCGTTCCTTTGCTTCTTGTTGTGCCTGGTCCTGAATTCTTTGTTGTTCCTGTCTATAGGTTTTTCCATAATGCAATTGAAACAACATTTTTGGTGTTAAAGGTAGATGATATTTTTTTAAACGACACCCACTAATCCAGTTCGGCATTTCTTTTCCATCTAGTGTCGACAGTTTTACTGCTCCGCTGGACGATATTTCTTGGATCAAATAAGGCCCCATGCCCCTTTTCTTTAGCTTTTTGGCATGTTGTTTAAGGGTGTATACTAAGACATAGTCGCCCGTTTTAAAGTTCTTGTTCTTGACATGTTTGTCAAAAAACTCTTTCTGTTGTCTTTTTTTTGCATAGATGGCCGCTACAGCATTGAGTCGTAACTCATCTAATTTTTCAAGGTCCTCTAACCGTTCTGAAAGTTCATGCCCCGTTCAGTCCAATTGTTTTGCTACCCTTAAAGTGGGGATTAAAAAGTCAATAGGCAATATTGCATTTAACCCATATACCATATTAAATGGTGTAGCATTGAGTGTTGTTTTATATGCAACTCGATAGGCCCACAATGCCGAATAGAGCATCTGATCCCAATATGTTCTTGTTTCACTAACCAGTTTCGTAAGAACCGTGCACAATATTTTGTTGGTCGCTTCCGCTTGGCCATTGGCTTGTGGATGATAGGGTGCAGATTTGCGATGAATTACCATAAACTCATTTAAGAGATGTTGGATAACTTCATTTACAAAGTGTGTCCCTCTATCACTCACCAGCTCGATTGGAAGGCCATAACGTGTAAACACATATTCATATAAGAATTGTGCCATGGTTCTAGCATCTGCTTTTGTTGTGGCTTTTGATTCCACCCATTTGGTCATGTAGTCCGTGGCCACTATGATATATTGTGCTTGTGAACGATACGCTGGTGGAGTGATAGGACCAACAAAGTCCAATCCCCATTTGGCGAATGCTCGAGCACTTATCATTGGTCTTAAAGGCATTTCGTCTCTTTTAACCGGTACCTTAGTGCGTTGACATTCATCACACCTTTTCACGAATTCTGTTGCATCTTGAATCATGGTCGGCCACCATATACCTGCAACCATAATGATTTTTATGGTTCTCTCTGCTGAAAAATGGCCACCTGCTATGCCTGCATGAGCCTGTTCCAATAATGGAAAGTAGTCATTTTCATGAGGAACTAACCTCAGTTGGTCATCAGTTCCGCTTTTGTACAATTGGTCACTAATGAGGGTATACCTATTCGCTTCGATTTGTAAAGCCTTTTGTTTGGCTTTAGACCAATCTCCTGGCAGCTCCTTATTAGTCAAATAATCCACAATAGCATGACTCCATGCGGGTGCTACTGTTACTTGGTATAATGTGGCATAATCCACAGTGGTATTGGATGTGCAAAAGTCGCATTTCTTGATGTAATTTGCTACATCGCCTGCCATTCCTGGCCAATACACTCCAGGTCTTCTTAATTGTTCATCCATGATTTGATTTCCTCTATGGAATCCCCCTGTTTGTGTGTGGGTCTCCTCTAGATACGCTTCGTACTCCTCTGGGCCTATACACAACCTTAGAATCCCATCGTTTCCATGATGGTACATTCTTCCCGCAAGCATTGTGTAATTTCGTGCTTGTCTAATGTCTTCTACCGTGTGTTTGTCGTCAAGATTCATTCCATATGTCAGCAACGGAATAATTTGCTCTGACCATTTCGGTACCATCTCTATATTAAACAGGTATGCGTCTGGGAGATCATCATCTACTCCGGTAGCTTTTTCACCATGTAGTAATCGAGAAAGGTGGTCTGCTCTTTGATGAGTTTTTCCTTTCTTAACTACTACCGTAGAATCAAACTCCAGCAACACAATGAACCATCTTACAATTCGTCCCGTGTTGCAAGGTTTGTTTACTAAGTACAAGAGTGCCTGATGATCCACAAAGAATGTGAATTTGTTCGCGAGTAAGTAATGCCGAAATTTCTTTACAGCATATATCATACCCAATCCTTCTCTTTCAGTGGTAGTGTAATTCTTTTATGCACTGTTGAGTTGTCTACTAGCATAACTGATTGGAAAATCCGTCTTTCCCTCATCTGGTTGTGCTAATATACAGCCTATTGCAAATGCCGAAGCATCTACATGTACATGGAAGATCTTTGACCAATCTGGTGCTTTTAGAATTGGTGCAGATACCAGTGCATCTTTTAGTTTCTGGAATGACTCCTCACATTCATTTGTCCAAATGAAGAGCGTGATTAGACTATACAAGGGTTTCGCGATTACCGTGTACATGTAGATAAAACGTCGGTAGTATCCACAATGTCCCATAAATGATTGTACCTCTCGTACAGTGTTTGGTCTTGGCAATTCTATGATCACCTTTACCTTGTCTTCATCAGTGGTAATTCCATTAGCCGACACTATGTGGCCTAAGATTTTACCTTGTCGTACCATGAATACGCATTTTTCTGGGTTGAGGCAAATCCTATACGGTCTGCATTTTTCGAATACCTTTCTCAGATGATCTATATGGTCTTCTCTCAATAGAGAATAGACACACAAGTCGTCCATGTAAATATCCAAGAATTTTTGCAAGTATTCTTTAAAATAGTGTGTCATTAATCTCTGAAATGTGGCTGGAGCATTGGTCAAGCCAAATGGCATTACCCTAAACGCATATATGTCCCATTCTGTTGCAAATGCTGTTTTGTATTGATCTTCTAGTTTGACCCCCAATTGGTTATAACCAAAGAATCCGTCCATAAAGCTATAGGCTTGCTTGCCTGTTACTCGTTCCAGGACGTGTTCAGTGATAGGAAGAGGGTAGTTGTCTCTTATTGTTGCTGCGTTTACCTTCTTGATATTCACACACACTCGTAATTTCCCATTTTTCTTGGGTACCACCACTATCAGGGACACCTAGTCCGTGTGTTCTATCTCATAAATAAATTCAGCCTCCATAAGTTTGTCTATCTCCTCTTTTATCCTTTTGGCAAATGTCTCATTATATGTGTAGGGACGTTGTTTGCCTGGCTTTGCATCAGACTTTAGAGGGATTGAATGTTCTTAAATGTTAGGATCCACTCCCTTCAAATCTTTGTACGACCATGCAAATACATCTCGAAATTCCTTAAGTGTTTTGATCAGTAAGTCCTCTTCTTCTCGACCTAGATCTGTGGCAATGTAAGCAGGTCGAGGATTTTCTCCTGGCTCTGCTAAGTCTATTTTCTTCGCGTTCTCTGGCCCATCATAGGACTCGTTTGATTTAGGCTCCCTCATTGGTTGCTGAACCACCAATCTTCTTTCCTGAATGGTGTACTTACAATAGTGAGGAGGTACATCTATCTTTTTACTCCCATCACTAGCGTTCGTTCCATCGCTACTTTCCATTTCAGTTGTCCATACATTTTTAATTTTTTGTTTCAACTCATTGTATCTCATTTTCCGTTCAATTTTCGTCATAATTGGACTACCATAGACATTCAGTTTTTCTGTTGCAACTCTTTTTTTTGGTTTGCTGGTTTTCTTAGGTTTCAACAGTCTGGACTTAAATCCTGAGTCTTCAGCAAACTTAAGAAATCTTCCTGGCACTTTATCCTTAGCACAATAAACAGCATGAATGTTCATAAGGAAATGTGTCTTACCCTTAAACTCTGGCATGGGTCTCAACCTGGTTGGTGTACTGATGTGGTGTCGTTTACTCTTGTATCTTTTTTGGTGTCTCTCACTTTGGTTTGGGAAATTGTAGAAGACGTCATTGTCTTGATCTTGATTGTCGTCTCCCTCTGTATTTTCCGACTTCTCGTCATCCGCGTTATCCTTGTTTTCACTTTGATCAAAAGAATCATAAAATTCTTCTCCTTCCTGCTTGATTTCTTTAGTGCGGATGTCCACATAGCCCACTATCTTAATCTCAAGTTTCGTTTCTGTTTTATGGATCCTCATATTCTCAGTATCTACCTCGTCCTCGTCCTCCTCCACAATTTTGCTCAACATGTAGTATGGTATGATATCGTAGCCATTCTCATCACAAAATTTGGTGGGAGTGACTTCATTGACGCATACATCCAATGTAGCCAAAATTTGAGACCATTATAGGGGTTCGAGCTTCTCTTCAGGAAAAGGTTCTCGTATATAGGCATCGTCTTCCAAGACCCTCTCTAGTGTCCTTTCATCGTGGTCAAATTCACTACATTGAGATGCTCCACACATCCATATCTCTTTTTTCTTACAAAGCCACGCTGGGACTTCTGATCCACTAATGGTGGCTGAGTCAAATTCTTCCACAGGGGTTCTTGTGACATCATGGTAGCTATGATTTTTCATGTTTACGCGTGTAGTAGTTTCAGTATGTCTTAGATACAAATAATCATACCCCTAGTCCTGCACCATTTTGAGTTGCCTCATGAACGGCCTACCAAGGATAATTTCATAGTTGTTGTTCTTACCGAAATCTACTATGGCAAAGGTATGTTCGTACTCTATGCCACAGGAAGATACCACAATTGCCTCAAGCAATCCTATAGGCCTTTCTATGTGCCCATCCGCCAGTTGCAATTTCATTCTAGTTGTTTGTATTGCTGGTTTTCTCCATTTTTCCCATAGCAATTTGGTCGCAATGGCAATGCCAGCTCCACTATCAAGTATTGCCTTAGTCTCTATGCCATTATACTCAACTGGTAGGGTCGTGTTGCCGTCTTCACCCTCACAATACTCTCCTACCTTGTTGAGGGGCACTGGTCTAGTGTTGGCCTTCTTCGGTTCTGTGTCATTAAGCTCGGTTTCGAAGAACTTAAGAGGCGTCCTTATGTCAAATTTTTCAAGACATTTGCCCACTTCCGTCCACATGCTTGGCCTAATTTTTAACAATTCTTCCAATGTGATTGTACACTTGACCGGAGTGGTCAACAAGTCTATCAGGATTTTAGTGTCCAATTGATTCGAACCGCCTATTCTCTGAGAAGGTACTCTTCGAATTTCTGACCTTGCCTCATAGTCCCCCATATATGATGGCAAAGTTCTGAGAGATTGTGGTCTGCTATCTTCGGATGCAACTGAACCATTATCCCCTTGAAATGATTTAACGTCCAAATCCCATGGAGTCTTATTCAAGTTCAGCTCCGAGAAAGGCGCTGACTCAACTGTTTTTGTCTCATATTTTTCTTGAGCTTTTCGCACCGTTTCCCATAGCTCTTCAGGCCAATTTTCTTCCACAATAGGGGAATATGGTGGAAAATCTTTCAGTGGTTCATCAGTGCTATTAGGTACGTCTTTTGCATCCTCTACATCCGGCAAGGATTTAATGTTTTCTATCTTGTCGGGTATCCTTTGTTCGGTTTTGTGAGGTGTTTCATTGTTTGGTGGTTTGATTACTCTATCTCCTGCTTCCATAGGTGGAGGCTCCAGTAAAGCTTGTGCAGTTTCAATCAGCTGTTTGCACATCTCTAGTCTCTGTTTCTCTATCTCTGGATATGGATATGTCATCCACCTTTGCTCTAGGGTGTGTCTGTTCTTCAATCTTGCTTCATATGCTTGCAAGATTGCATCTAAGGGTTCATTGATCTTATCTACCAATACCGACCCTCCTGAGCTTGCACTCTTTGGTCCTTCCATTGATTTTAGAGAGTCGGACTCTCTTTGCTGTTTAAGTTGCTCTCGAGCTATCGTTAGCTCAGCTTCTACATCTTTTTGTTTTCGCTCACGTCTAGCTTTCATTTTCGCTCTTCGTTCTTTCCAAGGATTATCACGACTGATGCTAGACTTGTCAGTCTTGATTTCTTCTTGATTTTGATTGTTACTCTTGGACTGATTGTCATTTTTCCTTGCTTGGGCTCTCGTCGAGACCTTAACAGGAATCGGAGTTTCGTTTTCTGACCCTCCACTGGACGGTAGCGCTCCCAGCATATTCAAGGTAGTTTTTGCTCCTTTGCTCGAGTTTTTAGGGCAATCAGGGATCAAGTGAGTAATTCCACACTCCGTGCAATATGCATTGACCCTAATGATTTCGTCATGAGGGCAGTCCCTCAGCCAATGGTCTCCTCCACACTTGTAGCATGGTCCTTTAGGCTGTTGAGGTGCTCCTGGGGCTCCTCTTTGTTGGTGTGTAATTCTTTGCTCGCTCATGCCTCCGTTGGCTATGAACAACAGTGTTTTTTCATCCAAGCTATATCGTCCTTCTCCCGCTGCCTGTGCAGCAGTTGGTGGTCCTGTATTTCCTATCATGCTCCATGGTTCTGGTGTAGAGGGTTCGTCCGGTGGATAATAGACAGAGTTCGCCGCATATCCATTGGGCTCGTTGTAGTATGCATGCATAGGTACCAAAGCCTTCTCATCCTACTCAGTTACTGTGGGTGTGTATCTTATGCCGACTGGTCGTAATCCTGGTAGAGGTGGTTGTTGTCCCAACACTGGTTGTGGTCTTTCTACGCCTACAGGTCCTGGTAGGTTGCCTGTTTGATATCTAGGCATCGGTGGGACTTGAGGAGATGTCGCCTGAGCTTGCGGAGCATATGGTCGTTCTCTCACATATCCCTTGTTATAATAACACTCCTCCGTCCCATGGTTTGTCCATTTTTGTTCAATCGCACACCATTTTGGTTGTTTAGCTTGTGGTTTGGAATACAAGTTAATCTTTTTAAGCACTTCCTCTACAAGCTGCTCTTGGCTTACCGCTACTTCCCCCTTCAGTGTTGTCTTAGCAGACTTGCCTCCACTTTGTTGTGAGGAAGAATCATTGTCAAGATCCTTGAACTCACCCTCTTTGTAGACCACACAATTGTCCACAAGGTATAGAGCTTCCTTGGTTAAATCATTCAACGTAGTGCTCCTTTTCATATGTAAGTCCTTTTGAAGATCTACATTCCTTAGTCCTTGGATAAATATAAGCATAAGTCTGGACTGAGTTGGCAGTTCTTCCACGAGACAAAACTTAACATATGTTTTTAATCGGAGGGCGGCCTTCCGCACGGACTCTCCATCTTTTTGTTTGAATTTATGGATTTGCGAGACTATATTATGAGCTATCCCCCTTTGTGAGAATTCCTCGATAAACTCGTCAAACACTTCCTCCATAGACTCAAAGTCTCTTCGCTCCACCGAGTCAAACCATGTAGCCGCATCATCCTCTAAGGTTAAACCGAATCCTGCAAATTGGGTAGGAAATTCCAGCACCTCTTCAGCTCTAATTACACGCACAAAGGCTGCTACATGATCTCTTGGATCCCTGCTTCCCGTATATTTCTTGTTTACCCATTTTTGCAATTGAGAAGTTCTAATTCCAGGATGGTCTCCAAATCTCATCATGGGATCCCCCCGTCCTAGTCAATATACCTCCTCTGGTCTCCTGTAGTGGCCAGGTTCCTCTCCCAATGGTGCTCCTAATCCATAATTTCTAGCAGTTCTCGTGAGAGATGGTTGATCTCTCCGAACTCATTCTCGGGGTGTTCTTCCAAGCTCAGTTGACCCCTGAGTCCTTGGCTTACTCTCTCCTTGATACTGTGCATAGAGTGGTGGTTCTTGTAAATCCCTTAACCCTCGTGCGGTTTGATAACCCTCTCGGGTTCGGTCTTGTTCTAATGTAGCACTCTGTCGAAGCCATGCCTGCAGTGATGGCTGAGTAACTGGTTGGTCCTGGTAGTTGGATGTCGGTGGTCGGGTAGAATGTGAGGTAACATCATACTCTTCTGAAAAGGGATTAGTCGACTTGCTAGGGGTGTAGGTGGCTCTTGGTACCTCGTCGGGGCCATAGGTCGATGCTCCCGGAACTGTTGCCTTTTCAACCTCTTCTGGGAGAATACGTTTGTATTCTTGCCCGTATCTGTCAACAAAAACAATATCCTTCACCATAGCAGTTTCATAAGAAAATAAGTAAAGAACCTTGTCTTTGCTTAATTCATTTGGGTAGGTTCCTTGCATCGAAAGTAAGAGAATATTCCCTCGCTTTCATGCTTGTAAATCCCTACATTCTCATTATAGGTTGGGACCCTGGTTGTTTTCCTATCATACATAAAAAGCGCTCCAGGTCGATCAATGTTAGGAGGCGGTTCTTGGGTTTCTGAAACCATTTTCCCTTTTGCCACGTTATCCCCATATCTGTTGTAATACTCAGGGTTACTCACTATCAGATAGTGGTTTCCCTTTTCGTCTCTAAATCTGTCTCCATCATCGTAGAGTCAAATTATCTCTAGTCTCTGAGCCGGTCTTTCTTCAATACAAATACACTTGCGTCCCTGATAGTCAGAATAGACTAGGGCTCCCCTTGAGTTAGTTCCTTCCAAGAGGATTATAGTGAACTGGGTTTCGTTTAAAGGATGTAGGGAGGTTCTCCCTCCTGGCATTGGTCCTTCACCGTTGAAACCTACTGGCTGTTGACTCCCCATCATGAAGAAGGACTTTTCCGACGAAGTGTCAGTATCACTACCCTCTTCAATGATTGGTGCCAATGGGTCTAGTCTCGTCTGAGTTACACTCTCTTCTGTGGACGTGGTGCTAATTTGACTTTTGACACTTTTAGCTCCCGACTTAACAAAGGCTCTTGACCTTAAATACATAAGAATGAAAGTTTTGTTGCAAACTTAAAGCTCACCTAGACTCCTTCTTCCTGTATAGCTTTGTGATGACCTCCTTCTGGTATCTACACAAGGATGGTTAGTCTGTTCACAAGTGTTTTCCCTGAATTACCAAAAAATCTTTCAAGTGTATACAGCAGCCACTTAGTCAGTCTTCTGGTGGTCCAATTTCAATTATGAAATGACGGCTGGGATCTATATAGAGAGTATGTCCTAGCAGTATAGTCACAAATTGCAAAAAGTGTCTGATTCACTACTTCCTTAGTCTATCGCGATAGACTGATACTTTGCTCTAGCACAAGTCAATTCAAAATTGTGACTTTACCCTTGAGTTCCAGTTACCCTCTATAGCCTATCCCCCAAGTTTTGTGAAGTTTGGACACTTGGGTTGGGTTTTGGTCCCATTTTAGTATTTCAGTCGGAACTTGATTCTCTATCTGACCCTCAACTTGACCTTCAGTGATCTAAATGCCTTGAATTTTGGTGTGTCTGCTATTTAGGCCCTGATAAGGCTCTCCCTAGGGAAAATTTGAAAGAAAAGTTCCCCAGCAGAAATTTCCTTGGTCTATCGCGATAGACTGAGCACTTTCTCCATTTTCAGCTTTTTTCCAAAGTTTTCTCCACAGTTGGTTTAGCCTCCCCTTGTGTAGTGCATTGACCAATTTTGGCACTGTTTGGACATTTGGTCCAAGACTTCTTGCCCTTGTCTCTGAATTCAGACTCCAAACACCAGTTTTGAAGTTTTGGGGTCAAAATTGGTGTTCAAATTCACTCAATTTTTGTGAGTACCCTTGTATTGATGTGTTAAGCTTGTGGTATAAGGGTTTTTTGCTTGTTGCTAGACAAACACCACCTTCACCAGTCTATCGCAATAGACCAGGCAGTGAGCAATGGGGACTTAATTTTTTGTCTGTTTTTGCATAGTCTTGTTCCTTGTGTCCATATAAGTCTATCCCCCAAGTTTTATGAAGTTTGGACTTATTTTGTCCTCAAACTCAAGCACTTCACAAATTTCACTTTTCTGTGACAATTCACAACTCCATTGCACTTGAAGTGATGCAAATTTGATGACACTGCATCTTAAACTTGTGCACATCATTCATACCTCATGACACAGTCATTTTACCCTTGGCTAATGGTTATATCTCATCTTGGCCTCTTTAGGTTCACTTAGTGTTTCCTTATGACAATCACTTGTTTCTTTTTTTCTTTTTTTTTTGCGGTTTTATAGCGTTTTTCTACTCTATTTCTTCACAAGTATAACAAGCACTCAAAACCAAAAACCATAACTCCACATTATCCTATTTAACTAAATCTAACTAGTCGCAGACCTTCGGCAAGACAGAGGCTTCCTAGCTATCCACTAGACCTCAGGATACTCTATCCTGGATCTTGTTCTAAAAGTTTAAGCTCTCTCTAGTCAAAACTAAAGTAAGCTAACCATCACACGAGTGACGTAGATCTCCCTACTTAAGGTCTTGTGTCCCCGGCAGCGGCACCAATGTTTTAGGACTCCCCTGTTCATACTCACGAGCACGACACAGACAACTAGGCAATCTCGTTAGCTTGTCAGGCTGAGACCAATCTACACATACGCACTTTTATGATGCATCAATCACTAACCCTGGTAGAATGCAACCCACTCTATCCCTAAACGCTCACAACACCATTTACACGTCCAATGAACTCGGAATCGCATCAAACTTACTAGGCATCATTCTCTCACTAGGGCATACTTACCTATAAGTCTAATCTCACCAGTTTTGAACCCTAGCTATCTCGAATACTATCACGATAGACCAACAGGTCATAATCCAAAAGTGGGCGAAACTTAAGTTTATCGGTATCTATGTGTAGCTAATCTCTTTTTCATTCCATGAAGCACTTGCTTATTGAAAACAGACACCGTTTGTGCTACTTACAAGCAAAACAAGCTCGAGGAAGAATCGATCGCGATCAACTCGAAACGGCGAATGCGTGGCGTGGGCGCGTAGCTCTCGGAGAGACTACTGCGATGGTGTGGTCGTGTCGTGAATCCGGTGAGGGAGAAGCGCGTAGCGAAGAGGATAAGACACACTCACTCTCTCTCTCTCCCTCTCAGACTCGTACGACACAGAATTAATCTTCAAAAAAATGTTTTCAAAAAATGGTTCTAAGGTGACTTTTATACTTTAGTCACCTTAGCTCAAAAATGTACATGGGGTTCTCTTGCTCATGATTACAAAGTGCGAATAAATCTGAGTCCTGACTAACTGACTAATATTTACATAATCCAGACGAATGGATCAAAATGATAAGACGTCTTTGACATAAAAAATGGAATTTGATATGCTTTACAAGATGGGCTCATTACAACATTTGGACCAATGGGGCTCCAACAGTGGGCAGTGATGGTGAAACCAAAGTTGGTCTGTGTTGGAAAGTGTTTAAGTGCAATGTTGTGTATACAGACAGGTGCATGGTAAAGGGCTAAAGCCAATGTAGGAGACCCGATCAAGACAGTGGCGGCAAAAATGTATGCTCAAAGTGGTATTTTATCACAGAGGCCTCCAAATTGAGATAATCGAGATGTCAAATCAAGGTGTCGAAAATATGGGGAACGTGCCCTAGAATGTAGCATTCAAGATGCTCTAGAGTCCCATCCAGACGGCTCGTCAAAAGGAGCTTCAGTGTGAAAGATATGCTAGTTCAAAGTTGGAAGGTTTTGCAGATCCTCAATGGATAGGATAGATGGTCAAAGTTGACGTCAGCATATGGGCATGTGAAGCTTGAATTGTGGACCATGTTGGTCTTCTCATATTGTCAATCCGAGCCCCAGGGGAAAGTTGTGGCCTTTTAAAAGTTTATTGGGGGCCAATTGTGTGCCCATCTTGTCATATTGGAAAACGTGCCATCTGATAGTTTTTGGGCCTCGTTGGAGTTCTTGGGGGTAGTTCTTACCATGTGGGTCTATTAGGAATCAACGGCTTTTTAATCCGGGTCCTTGATGGAAAGTTAAAAAGGACGGGCTTCGGCTCGGAGGGAGGTGCGGGACCGAGAAACCTAAGATGTGGCAAGGAAGGCACAAGTCAAAATCCACGACGGTGGTGTTCGCCCTAATTTTTCCATTTGGTGTTCCGATCACCAGAAGCCAAACCCCAGGTGTTTGAAGTAAAAGGGAAAAGGAGAATTTTAGGGGGGGGGGGGGGGGGGGGGGGGGGATTGGCACGCCCGATGGCGGAAACAAGAGTCTTGGGTCAATTTTGGGCGAGGATGTTGATTGATGTGGGTGATGTGGCAAGCAGCCGGTGGGAGAAAATTGGTTGGGTGGGGCATGGGACCCTTGTCCTCAAGATGTTTTTAAAAAACGCAAAAGACTCCAAGGGAGCAACGACGACGTCGTCGTTGCCCCTTGAGTGCAACAGAGAAAAGGCTAAGAGTTTCTAAAAAAGGGGTTTTTTGAAAAAAGAGAAAAAAGGGAGGAAGAGGCGCTATCGTCGAGGAGGGAGAAAACAAGAAAAAAAAGGGAAGGAGAAGGAAGAAGAAGAAAAGGAAGAAAAGAATAGTAAAAGAAGAGCAGGAAAAGAGAAGGAAGGAAAGAGGAAGAGGACAAGAAGAAAGGAAGGAGAGAGAAAAAAAGGAGAAGGGATTTTTTCCGAGGGAGGGGCAAAGGAAAAAAAAGGGGACTCTTCGGCTTCTTCTTTTGATATCAAGGAAGGGGTGAGTTCAAGCAGGTTTTTTATTCTTTCAGACGATAGAAGCTTGATGGAGCCTGTGCAAGTATGCAGCCACAACAAAGGTGGGAGGAGAACGACTCCACCATAGTGATGGCATTAGCGAGGGTTGTTGAAGTCCGGTTTTTTTGTGCTCATCAAGGTCGTGCCGACGAGGCTATTTGTACTTGGTTATCTTGAATACAGTCAAAGCATTCATTGTCCACTTTCTGGCATGTTTTCCCCTTTTGCCCTCTTCGTTCTGCTGCTCTTCTGCTTGTGTCCAAAGTGTCAAGTGTGTGTGTAGGCAAGTGTGCCCCCATTGAAACAACAGTGTCTTGTGGCAAAGAGAGAGAAAGAATCTTTGGGTGTGCGTGGGAATCTAGGAAGTGTGTCATGCGGTGCGTATGTGTTCGATCGTGATCGGATTTAGTGTATGCAACTTGAGAGGTTTGCATGCGGTGATCTGTTAGCAAAAATGAGGATTTTGAAGGTGAATCCCAATAGATTGGGGTGTTGTGTTTACCTTGAGCTATAGAGATGGGAATTGTTTGTGTTCTCGGTATGAACCCCCTTCCACCTATCCATCTTTTGGTGCCCCCATGGAAGAGCACGCTGATTGCTCCGGTTGGTGAAGTGAAAAATATATGTTTTCGTATTGGTACGGATGGTGTCCCAAAGCTATGGTCCGATTTTCATAGGTGAAGAGAATCCAGACAAATGGCTTGCAGATTTTGAACTGTACATGTTGTCTCTGTGAATGCCTAATGAGGACAGCAAGACGCAAACCTTCCCGTTGGTGATGCATGGAAAGGCAAAACTATGGTTTGAAGCTTTGGAGATTGAGCTGAGATAGGCATGGCCGGCTCTACGGACAAGATTTGTACATGATTTTCACAAAGAATTATCTCCAGTTGAGATGGATGCGAGGCTAAAGGCTCTAAAGCAGGATGTAAGTGAGGAATTTAGCTTGTTTTTGGATCGTTTTGAAGCATGTTGGGCAGAGTTACGAGCGGCTATGGAGCTAGCCAATGGTGAGTTCTTCAAATTGGATAAGTTTATGGCATGCTTACATTTGAAGGTGCAAAAAAAAGTGGACTTTGAAAGCCCAGAGGAGTACAATGGGGCAATGGCGATTGCAAGGTCAAAAAGAAAAATAATTAAAAAGAAGATAGAACACGGCGTAGCAATTTATGAAGCAATGGCACCTGTTCAACCACAAAGTCCTTGAGAGTCAACTCAAGAGGAAAATCAAGGGGATAGGGCTACGACTGCTATTTCACAGTAGGGGATACGTATGGTTCAAGATCTATCGGAGCAGATGCAGGAGTTGCGACTAAGTGTAATGGATACGAAATAGCCGAGAGGAGCAAGGGACAAGGCACGGCCTCTAACTGGAAGGTGCTATAATTGTGGTGAAGAAGGGTATTATGCGCCAGACTGTCCTCATTCGTTGAGAGAAAGAGGTGTTATCTACCCATTCTTTGGAAGAGGGAGAGGCTAAGCACAATTTAGTGGCCCAAGGGAGCAAGCAATTGAGAATCCAGTGCAGCAGGCCCAAACGGATGGCGGTGACATCCCTAGGGTGAACATCATTAGGGTGGATAAACAGGATGTCAAAGTGTTGGCTAACAAAAGAGCTAGAGCCAAAAGGGAGACAAAACCTGAGCGAGAGACGAGAGCTCATAAAGGCAAGGGGAAATAGAAAGCTTGAAACTAACAAGAAAAGAAGGCATCGCAGGATTAAACAAACGGTTTTGTAGCTAGGGCGCGGCCATCCAGAGTATGATTTGGTAAGTTGTATCCAAAGTCAAAGAGCTTATATTACTTTTGGACAGTTGTTGACATTGAACCCAAAGCTGAGGCGACAATGGTCAACTAGCGTTAGCACCAGGCTGCCAAGGGGTAAGGGCAATGTGCATGCGGTGCAAAATATGGCACTCAAGGAAGGTAGGCCGCGACGGAAATAGTTTGGAGCTTCCAGGGACCAATTTAGTACTAGAGGGTACCTAGGAAAGCTGAAGGGGCTGCTTGGAATGCTTCTTGCTGTTCCAAAAAACTATAAATAGGCTCGTAACCTTCACAATTTTTCTCAAACTTGGAGGCCCTAACATTTCTCTTTAGCTTTAGGGAGCCTTCTCAAAAATCACTAAGAGAGTAAAACTTTAAGTGATTAATCAAGGTAAGTAACCCTAATTGTGGCTAGTTAGTGACAAGCAAACTAATTAGGTTTATTTTGATAACTACATTACTAATTAGAAAATATTAAGCTTCTCTCTATTGATAATCAACTTCATTCTATCTATTTAAACTATTGATTATAAATTCTCTTAGTAAAATAGTAAAATACAATAATAGTAGAATATATTAGGATTGAAATTGCTAAATTTTGGATTTAATCAATAGAAAATATACTAAATTACGTTAGTAAGTATATATTAGGACTTAAACTGCTCAATTTGGGTTGTATTTAATAGAAAATATAATAAATTAATTTATGTAGTCATAAATAACTTCTAGAGCTTCCACACACTGTTAAAAAATAATGGCAATATAAAAATCATCTTTTTAATTTTGATAATTGTTAGAATAGAAATTATCTCTTTTTTAGCTTATAATTAATGAGAAATTTAGAAATATAACTTAAATTTCAAGGGGTAATCGTCAAAATAGCTTCATATTGTAAACAAGTCATGGTAATTATCTCAAAAAAGTTTAAATAGGTTTGAAAAGTATTAGATCTTGTATTCTTTATTTTAATAGGAAATAAAAAAGAAAATTAGTAAACTAATTATTTGTAAGTAAAGATGCTTGAATGTACCTAAGAACAGCCTCTTGGTTGTGCAAACCGCTCAATGAGGTGGCTAAGTGTGTCGACCATTTATCAGACCTCCCATCCAAGCTATGTGTTGAGCCCCTCAACTAAGCTCCAACGAACCATCGGCTCTACCCAACGCCAGGGAGCCAAATGCCCTGTGAACTCAATCATCCTTGGGAGCCTCTGTTGTTGGCCTAGCCTACCAAAACCGTGACCCCCTCTTGGACATCTTTCATACTAGTCCACTTCAAGCCCGAGGACAAACTCTGCAAAAATCTAGAAGGTAAACTAGGTAGGTAACCCAAATGGTGAGGCAAGGCACCGCAGTACGTCACCTACCGCAGAAGGGTGTGCTCTCTCATGCTAAGGTATAGAAATTCCTCTATGGGAAAGGGTGTTGGTGTCATTAAGTCTCCTGGCCAAGGAAAAAACTGTTGCAAAGTGAGTGATCATATCAAAGGAAGGGCATCTACATAATGCCACTACAAGCGTGCATGCCCAACATGGTGCATGGCTACCCACTCCTGAAAGGCATGGGTATCATGCATTGTGCCAAACACGGCCGGGGTAGCCTCCAAGGCCTCTATCTCACTGACCTAGACTTTGGGCCAGGATAAAAAAAAGTGAAGTCACTCTACCCATGAAACAACTCCTACGCCAAAGTTTGTATGTCCACTAGAGAGGGTGTAGGAATGGGAGGTGCCAATGCCTACTCTGGTAGATGTGGCTACAATGGGGAGCCAGCTATTGAGGGGGTGCTGGCTGTTGGGGGGGTAACCACCTCCATGCTCTAACTCCTACAACATGGTTCCTGCATTGAGAAAAAAACAATAAATATCACAAAATGCAGAAGGATGCAACAAAATTCTAATAGGTAAATAGGTAACCCTTAGACTATTACGGTGTGGAAATTTAATATCGTCCCTAAACCCTAACCTTTATAATTCTCTGGATGGCACACAAAGCTTGTCTCCATAGATACTAGGATATTTCTATAAATGCTCTAGAGATCCACAATATACTAGGATATTTTTATAAATGCTCTAGGTATTATGGTAAAAATCCCTCATATGGGAATCTCCAAATTGATTAAATTCATGTAATTTGGGAATTTTCCATTTAAGGTGGGAAAAATGTTGATATACTTGCTGATGGGGTAGAGTGAAATCTTAAAGAATTATGGTGTTGATAAACACCAAAATTTGAGGATGCACTAAGCATGAATTTGAATGAATACTAGTAATGAAATAAAAGAAAGAAAGATCACTACAATCAAAGGTCTTGTTTACAACCATTATAGTAACAATAGAAGCTCCATATAATCTACTCCAAATTGGATTCCATGTCCAAACTTTGATCCAAGTGTGGTTGATGATGTGCACGAGCAAGGCCAGTTTTAGATTTCAGAGCATGCCTTTTTGGAATCTTAATCATTGAAAATGGACCTTCTTTGTTGGGTCTCCAAGACCAAATAATCGCATCTACAGATTCCCACACTTGCGGGTCCTTATAGTTGACAGCCCAAAAACCCTTCCAACAATTAGTGTAAGCTTGAGCATCTGTCATCCCACTCTTTCTTACACAAGGTGCCCAATATTGAATCAAAACTTTTTTGTAGCTTGGTGATGTAGGCTCGTTGTCAATGTTTAATAAATCCATTGCAAGCGAAACTGGATAGATATCCATGTCACTTGGAAGTAGCATAACAAAGTCACCTTGGTGCACATCAGATAGAGGGTCAAACTCTTCCCTTGGTCTATCTCGTTGAGGACCACAAAAATGATCATTTAGCTCTTCAAGACCTAAGAATCTTTTGACTTCTTGTTGTAAGCTCATTGTGGTGCATTGTTCTTGACAAGATCCTTCCGTTTTTGGCCAAAATTGTTTGTGCAAGACTCCCTCTAATATGATTTCTCTTCCAAGATTGTCAATTACCTTAGTCCAGTAATCTATCACAGGCCTATACTATCGTGGCACACTTGAACCATTTCCTAAATTTTACCAAAACTTTATATAATTCTTCAACCCTGAAATCACTTCTTCATGGGCCTTGACATACTCTGCCATTGGTACAAAGGTGGATCTCCATGTGGTAACATTGGATTTCCTCCTATGTTAATTTTCCAAAGGTAAATACTTCCACTCCAATATGATACACCTACATGTGCCTTATATTGCATCATGGGTGTCTCATCTTGTGTAAAAAACCTAAATTGAAGAGGTTTGGAATGGCCAACAAGTATGTCTTGTCCATCACAATATTGCTTGAAATCAGGGACCTTTGTGAGCATGAATGGAGTTGGAGATGAAGATGAGCTATTCCTTAGTGTATCCATCAAATGAGGCAAAGTATAAGTTTGTGTAACTCTCAACTTCTTTGAAAACTTACTAAACATTGCATCTATGTCCTCATGTGTATGCCCAACCATCAAAAATCCTAGTTGAATGGTTTTGAAAACGCCCTCAACAAGCATGGACAAATAGGCATATAAGTATCAATTTTTGTTCTCCCCTGCACAATTATCTTATTGTAGTAACAAGTTCTCCGGTAACTTGCAAAATGATGACCCCAATTCTTCTTCTGTAGTTTCTAATGTCTGCACAATGGGCTCTTTTCCGTCACTCAAGTTGTGGTAGTCCAAAGTATCCCTTGAGTTCAAAGCATTTAGTAGTGAGATAGAGCTCCTTGGTAGTTTGTTGGTTGCTGGATCACCAAGAGGATGCTTATCTATCCTCTCTAGGTTATGTAAACAATTATCAATTGAACCAATTGTAAGATTTGGATTAGTTGGCCACAAACCATTCAAGACAAATGACCGTAATGACCTTTTCCATGTCCATGAATGATCATACCTATCAATGCCACTTGAAAATTGTATCCGGAGTCCACACCCTTAGAAACAACATGTAATCTAGGAATTGCAATCTTTTTTTGATCCATCTTATCATGAATTATGCATACATACTTTTGTGGTTGAGTTTTTGAATATGTGCACCATGCATAATATAGGCTCGTGCAACTCTTTTATTGTGCCATGTGAACTTCTCTCTCTCTCTCAAGAGAAGAGATCTCTCATCAAGAGAAGGTTTAGCTTCTAGCCTTGCCTTGATTGAATTGCAAACATTGCATTTAGAGAACTCGCTTGTCTTTGTTAAAGTGACATGTGGATACTCTTTGTTCCACATCCTACCAAAAGAAGACTGAGATAACTTCTTCTCATAACCCACTTGGTCAAGTGTGGTGTTGATTTTGCTTAAAATGTTAACCTGTTTGTACATTGATGGAGTCACTAATTGAGTGTCTCTTGAGCCATCTAGTAGTGTTCTACTTTTGTGTGGCATCTTCTCAAAGTTTTTATCCACAAACTCATTTAGCAATGCTCTTGCTAAATTAGTATGTTGAAGTCTTTGTCTCAATGTGCATGTTTTACCATGCACATAATGGTGCACACCATTTTCAAATTTTTCCTTGTAGCAGTAAAATGATGTCTTTGGTATTCCATGTAGCTCATCCATGCTCTACAACAAACAATAGAGCCATTTATCTTGAATTGGTATCCCATCTTTTCATCTGTTTGATAGCATATAGATATAAAATCATAAACATAATTAGTGCATGCTTTCTGAGACTCTCCCCAAATATTTCTGTAACCTTGTCACAATATCTCGATCTGCAAATTGACAACATTTTTGTCCACAACAATTAGTACATGAAACCCTTTGAATTGACTCAATTGCAAGATAAAAAGCAAAAGCTAGTGCTGCTCTTGTTTTCTGAGATCTGTTGATAAAAGTGTAGCACCACTTCCTTAATGATATAGCAACAGTATTCCCATTCCCATATTTTCTAGCATTATCATCATTGGATACATCAGATTATTCACATGTAGCATGCATCCCATTAATAGGAACAAAGCGTTGTAATGGGATCCCATCCAACATGGTTATCTGCTTGATGGGACACTTTACCAAAGTGATGCTAGCCACATCAGGCATTTTCTCACTAATTTCATTCTCCCTTTCAATACCCACACCCACAAAATCATCACCAAGTATATGGGTTAGCATAATCATTTGGAAATACATATAAGATGGTCCCTTCATGTACAATCTGCATCATTGTGTCATCCTTTAAAAGTACCCTTTGATTTCTCCAAGATTCTCATATCAATGTTTCAAACTCTGGGCTTGTTATAGGTATTGCGTCTGTAAGTAGAGGATCAGGTTGATTTCCTTGTTCATCACCATGTAGCTTTCATTTGTGTCAATTGGGTTGGACCATTTATCATGGAAGACTGCAAAAGAAGCTTGGGCCAACAAACGGCACTCCATAATGAACTTTGGAGAGATGTAGTATCCATTGTAGGAAAAGGGAGCACAACATCCTTCAAACATTCCTCCACTAGTATAGATACATTTCCTTGACCTATCTTTGTACCACCACATGTGGAATCAGGATCTGTTCTACACACACAACCAATACCAACAATTTCATTATCAAGAATCAAATGTACTTTCTCCCCAGATTTGAAGTCCATCCTGCAAGTGAAAACAATACGTTGTCAAGTTTATACTCATAGGTACTTCTCTTTGAGCAAAATTTTATGATTTTCATTATAAAAGACATGAGGGTTATGAATGTTAATAGTCCAACAACTTTCAATTTGAGGAGCCCCAATCAAAGTGGATAAATGGTGACCCACTTACTATATTACAACATAGCTTGAACAAGTGGCAGACCTAGTTCTAATGTCATCACTAAACGACTATAGAACTTGCATCTCAATGTCCAAGTAATCCTTAATTATTTCAATGGAAGAAACATTTGAGAAGTGGTGCATATTGGATCAAGAACCCCCTCCCTATTTAAGTGGCATAGCTTGGACAAGTGGTGGAGCTAGTTTTAAAGTTCATTGTCCAAGGTGAACTAGTGCATGACCCTCCTTCCTAGTGTCCAAGTAGTCATTGCCCCAAACCATCCATGGTAGTAAACATAGTAGCTCCACCCCATTGAGTTATTAACCTTGAAACAATAGAGATAGCTTCTTTCAATAGAGCTAGCTTGGACAAGTGGTGGACCTTAAATACACCTTGGGCTAAAACCTC
Source organism: Adiantum capillus-veneris (assembly GCF_014529385.1). NCBI lineage: Eukaryota > Viridiplantae > Streptophyta > Polypodiopsida > Polypodiales > Pteridaceae > Adiantum > Adiantum capillus-veneris. The sequence goes on along the minus strand of NC_140941.1, from coordinate 156,822,359 downwards.
CATAACACAATGGTTAGTAAGTTGGACAAGTGGCAGACCTCTACCCAAACCATCCCAGTAAACATAGTAGCTACACTCCATTCACACATTGACCTTCAAACAATAGAGATAGATTTTTTCAATAGAGCTAGCTTGGATAGGTGGTGGACCTTCAAACCACCTTGGGCTAAAACCTCCATAACACAATGTTTAGTAGGTTGGAAAAGTGGTGGACCTCTATCCCAAACCATCCATGGTAGTAAACATAGTAGCTATACTCCATTCACACATTGACATTCAAACAATAGAGGTACAACTTTTCAATAGAGATAGCTTGGACAACATAGTAGCTACACTCCATTCAAACTTTGACCTTCAAACAATAGAGATAGGACTATTCAATAGAGCTAGCTTGGACAGGTGGTGGACCTTCCAACCACCATGGGATAAAACCTCCATAACACAATGATTAGTAGGTTGGGCAAGTGGTGGACCTCTACCCCAAACCATCCAGGGTAGTAAACATAGTAGCTCGGCTCCATTCACACATTGATCTGGAAACAATAGAGATAGCTTCTTTCAATAGACAGGTGGGGGACCTTCAAACCACCTTGGGCTAAAACCTTCATAACACATTGTTTAGTAGGTTGGACAAGTGGTGGACCTCTGCTCAAAACCATCCATGGTAGTAAACATAGTAGCTCCACTCCATTCTTTCACTGACCTTGAAATAATAGTGATAGCTTCTTTCAATATATCTAGCTTGGACAGTGGTGGACCTTCAATAAACCACCTTGGGTTAAATACTCCATAACACAATGGATAGTAAGTTGGAGAAGTGGTGGACCTCTGCCCCAAACCTTCCATGCTAATAGACATAGTAGCTACACTCCATTTACACATTGACCTTGAAACAATAGAGATAGCTTGTTCCAGTAGAGCTAGCCTGGAGAGGTGGTGGACCTTCAAAGCACCTTGGGCTAAAGCATCCATGACATAGTGGATAGTAGGTTGGACAAGTGAGGGACCTCTGCTTCAAACCATCCATGGTAGTAAACAAAGTAGGTACACTCCATTCACACATTGACATTGAAACAATAGAGATAGCTTGTTTCAGTAGAGCTATCTTGAACAAGTGTTGTAACTTCAAACCACCTTGTGCTAAAGCCTCCATGACACAATGGATAGTAGGTTGGACAAGTGGTGGACCTCTGCCCCAAACCATCCATGGTAGTAAACATAGTAGCTACACTCCATTGACACATTGACCTTGAAACAATAGAGATAGCTTCTTTCAATAGAGCTAGCTTGGAGGGGTGGTGGACCTTAAAACCACCTAGGGCTAAAGCCTCCATAAGATAACCGGTAGTAGGTTGGGTAAGTGGTGGACCTAGTTCTAATTTCATCACTAAACTACTATATAACTTGCATCTCAATGTCCAAGTAGGCCTTAATTCTTTCAATGGAAGCAAGGTTTGAGAAGTGTTGGATATTGGCTCAAAAACCCCCTCCCTATTTTAGTGACATAGCTTGGACAAGTGGTGGACCTAGTTGTAAAGCTCAGTGTCCAATGTGAACTAGTGCAAGACCCTGCTTCCTAGTGTCCAAGTAGCCATTGCTTCTGAAAATGTAAGCAAGGTTTGGACAAGTGGTGGACCTACTTTTAATGACCAATTTCATTTTTTTAATCTCCAAGTAGCCCTTGTTGAAGCTAAACTACTAACGCAAGAACAAAGTGGTTGGTGGTGGATAGTGGACCAGGGTTACTATGTTCAAGCATGGCTTGGACAAGTGGTGGACCTAGCTATAATAGCCAATTACTAAGGTGAAATATTAATCCAAACTCAAAATGGTTGGCGAAAAGACCAAGTGGTGGAAAGTGGATGAGGCCTACTAAGAGTAGAGCCTGGACAAGTGGTGGACTAGTTTTAATGGCCAATGCCAACGGTGAACTACAAATGCAAGAAGGAGTTGGTTGGTTGGACAAGTGGTGGATAGTGGACTTGGTTTACTATCTAGTTTTAATGGCCAATGCCAAAGGTGAAATATTAATGCAAGAGCAAAGTGGTTGGACAATTGACGGTGGTACCCAGTCGCGGATAGTGCTATTTTAGAGTAGTACAACTTGCACAAGTGGCGGACCTAGTTTTAATTGCACATGAATAAGGGGAACTACTAATGCAAAAACAAAGTGGTTGGTGAGCAGAACAAGTGGTGGAAGTGGACAATTCCTACTAGATGTATAGCTTGGACAAGTGGTGGACCTGATTTTAATGGCCAATGACGAAGGTGAAATATTAATGCAAGAACAACATGGTTGGATAATTGGCAGTGGAACCTAGTGGCAGATAGTGCTATGTGAGAGTAGTACAACTTGGACTAGTGGTGGACCTAGTTTAATGGTCTATGACTAAGGTGAACTACTAATGCAAAAACAAAGTGGTTGGCAGGCAGAACAAGTGGTGGCAATGGATATGGTGTTGCCACAGTATAGCTTGTACAGGAGGTGGACTTAGTTTTAATGGCCAATGTTGAAGGTGAAATACTAATGCAATAACAAGCTGGTTGGACAATTGATGGTGGGTCCCGGTGGCAGATAGTGGACTAGGCCTACTATGTTAGAGTATATGTTGAACAAGTGAGTCAGAAGCAGTCATGGAAGAGTCTAAGACCGGTTTAATAACATGACTCATCTCTATTTTGATTACCCTTTTGGCCAAGAAGTTATATGTTATAGGAAGGTCTAACAGTGGTGCTGCTTCCACCAATTCCTTGATCATTCGTCCTTTCATCACATCGTTACTAGATTGGTTTTCAAGTGAAGCCATGTGATAGCTTTTGGGAATATGAACAACTTAATTGTCACTTTTTGTGCTTTAATTCTATGCAGGTGGCCTTTGAAACTGATATGAAACTTGTGTCTCTCTAGACTTTTTAGGGTTAGGATGCTTAAGTTGGGGACCCCAAAAGTTTTAACTTGGAAAAGGTATTAAGAAATACCTTTAAAACCAAAGCTTTCATCCTAGCCTTTGGTTGCTATATTCTGAGTTCCCAGTCAAAAGTTATGACAGAACATGCAACTTGGACTTGAAACAGGATAATAAAACTCAGCTATATTTGAAGTTTAGGTCCCATATGTGCCATGAGACACAAACCACGATTTAGGTCATTATCCTTCTAATATTAATGGCCGCATTCACTGCTTACATGGCATTTGCACACAAAAAACACAAACCTTGATCTATCTTCGTTGATACCATGGAGATGCTTTATGGCAAAGCATTCTTCGGGACAAGAACAAATAACTTTCTTGAAGGCTTCCCATTTAGTTTCCAATGGTGCGTCATATTGAAGCTTTGTCATCCGTAACTTTTGCTCAACCATTTCAATGTACATTGGTGCCCGTTTGAAATCCATACATAGTGATAATTTCTCTTGCCTTTGGTTCAGATTATCATGCTTAATTGATTCTCCACAAGAAAGGTCAATAAATAAGGTCCGATGGTCGGATCCCGGGGTCCATTAGCCAAACATAAAACTCTTCATGTGATACATGATGGCTTTGGAGAGTAGCATATAGTCAATCACACTATCCCCATTATGTTTCCTACATGTAAATCCATTGGTTCCACTCCACAAAGATACACCATTGGCAATGAGCATACCCGTACTATTACACATGTGTAAAAGTAACTTTCCATAGTGATCTAGCTCTTTCTCATCCATAGAAGTATGATCATACAAGTGAAATTCTCCAACTCCCTTGAAATGTATGGCTTATCAAATTTTTGGGTATCATGTTACAATGTTTTTGTGCGAGCATTCATATCGCATTCATATCCCCAAACACAATAACATCACCTTCGTCTTTGAAATACGCAATGTCCTCTTCTAAATCAAAAAATGGATGATCTCTATCCATGTGAGCATAAAAGGGGGAATCATGATGAGGAATGTAGCAACGGGCTACAAAAATGGGTGCTTCTTTTGGTGTCATAATTTTCAGCCATACATAACGTTTGTACTTTTCATCTTTCACAATTGATATAAAATCTTCCAATCCTTACTTAACTAACATGCTACCCCTCCTTGCCCTCTTTTTTTCTTAAGATTCTTTGACCACATCAATGAATGTACATTGTAATCCTCCAAGCCGTTAATCCTTTGTGTATCATGCTCCCAAGTTTCAACAAGAAGTACAACATTGACTTTTCTTGTTAATTCATCAATGCCAACCCCCCCACTACAATTCCAAAAGCATAATTTCAATTGTAACTTGGTCTCATAGGTTAGGCATCCCTATTTGTTTGAGGGAGTTTCCTTCTCCTTGGGCACATTTTCTTCGTGAGAGATCTCCTTGATTTTCTCATTCTCTTCCTCATATGCCTTGCGACGCATATTTTGTTGCTTAATAGTGTGATATTCACATACATAACATTTTGTATCCCTCAAATAGATCCAACTATTATCAAGGATAATCTTTTGTTTGGTCTCATCCAGCATGGTGCATACAATTGGCCATTCTCTCGAGCAAGGAGCTCCTTGCTTCCTCACTCTATCTGCTCCATAGACCATAACTCCAAACATGCCAAAGTGGGTTTTGAAGAAATCTTTGATAACAATTGCAAGAGAATGAGGTGTCTCTAACTTCTCTTCGGGAATTCCACGAATAACAATGTTCTTAGAACGTCTCTCCCCTTCCTTCAACTCCTCCACATCCACATTCTCAACATTCTTTGTTTGAATCATAGCTTGCATGAATGAGGAATTAGGAACCACATCGTTACCACATACATCAGCCAAAGACTTGTTTGTGCATACATTTTTCATGTCACATACATCCCGGCTCATGGTGTCAAATTTCTCCTCTTTCAGTACATGGTCATGCTCTACTTTGCTCATGCGCTCCTTCAAAGCATTCAAGTCCACAAGGGAGCATTTACATACCTTGACTTCCTCTTCAAGTTTCATCAAACGTGTTGTTTGAATCTCAAGTATCCTCTTGATATTCTCATTCTCAACCACAAGTACCCTTAGTCTTCCATTCTCCATTGCAAGTGCCCGTAAGTCTTTGCCTTGTTTGTTTACGGTCTATTGCAGTCATACCAAGTATGCCATGATCATGGTTTTTGATGATGTTGGTTGGATGGTTGTGTTGCTATCTCCACATTTAGGAGATTTCGGATCATTTTCCACAATGGTTGTAGACCTTGTTGAAGTAGAAGAACCCTTGCGAGTGTCGGAAGACATTGTATGTAAAATAAGAGATGAGAGTCAACTTTCTTGAACCTGTTCGCTTCAAAAATGCTGCTACAAAAACACCTTTTATAACTTTGAAAATTTCTATCTTTACATCAATGTGTAGAGAGAAAGTGAGAGAGAAAGAGAGATATAGAGAAGCCCAGATAGAGAGAGAAAGAGAGAGAGAGGGTGAGAGAGAACAAGTGAGAGAGAGAGAGAGAAATTGAGATAGGTGAAGCTACATAATGGAAAGTTTTTCTAATGCTGCGCAAGGAGGTTTTTATAAAGAAAAAATACGCCATCGCGCCATACAACAACTTCCTGAAAATGTTATGGATAATTGTCAATTCTCCAAATGGCACGTGTGGAGGTCTCAAAGGCATACAGAGTTGCGCAATTATGCCATATAATCACCTCCAAAATTTGGGAAAAGAAGTGATGAAAGTATTCCTTTGTGGAGGTAGAGAGAGAGAGAGAGAGAGAGAGAGAGAGAGAGAATTAAGGGTGGTAGGCTTATAGCCACAAGAGAGTGTGAGAGGAGATGAGAGAGAAAATTATCGCGGTTATTTTCATGCAGCAAGGAGAAAGAGAGAGAGAGAGAGAGAGAGAGAGAGAGAGAGAGAGAGAGAGAGAGAGAGAGAGAGAGAGAGAGAGAGAGAGAGCAGAGACAGAGTGAGAAACGAAGTAAAAAGAACCAAATTTAGAGACGGTTCTCACCATCCTAGAAAATTGATTTTATCGCCGAAGTCAAAATTTTGCCGCCGAACGCCAACACTTTGTCGAATTGCACACCAAAAGATCGTGAAAATTTGTCGTTTCTCACATTGAAGCAAATTTTATGATTTTTTAATTTTCAAGCGTCAAAATTAGCTAGAAATTAGTCCAAAAAACTAAAAAATCAACCAAAAATTCAAAAAAATACACAAAAAATCCAAAAAACTCCAAGAAAAATCCCTCCTAAACCTCAAGAATTCATTGGCAATTGCATTTGAACACTTTCAACATGCGCAAGTAAGCCAAAAATAGTAAATTTTATAAAAAATGCCAATTATAACAAAATCATCAAACCAAAAATGGAAAAATGCATGCACAAAACTCGACCAATGAGGGTACAAAAGCTCTCAAAATCATGCCTTAAATACGTATCCAAACCAGCTTGTCAAGATTATAATTTATCAAAGTTCTATAAAATTAATTAAAAATTAACAAAAAAATGCAAAAATTATCCGATTTTTTTAAAAAGAATTCTCCACACATATATGAATGGTGCAGCCAAATCAAAACTCAACTAGCACATCACTTCAATCACCAATAAAAATCACAACTAGGCAATTAACTAAAAAACTTAAGTCAAAATTTGACACAATCGGCATGTGTAAATCCCTGTTTTCTCAAAAACATAGCATTTAACCATTGCACACATCACATTTGCAATCAAACATTGGATTATGCAATCACATTACCAAATTTTTATGCGCACACACACACTAATAATTGGCAATTTCTAGGTGCCCACACACAAGTGTTAATCATGTCAAAGTTGGGCATTGAACACACAAGTTTCTGATTGCGCATGACCACATCACAAATCAAACATCACATTAGCCAAACCAGTAAGCACACATTGATTTTTAGATGCACACACAAGGGCAAATTAGTGCACACTCACCTAAAATTAACATCCACACACTTAGTAGAGTGCAGAGACACTTGATTTTAATGCATACAATCAAATTTGACCATTCAAACATGAAATTAGCAAATTAATAATGCATATTACAACATGAAACCATCAATTTATGCACATTCAATTCTAGAAAAATTTGGCATTATGGCAGTATGCAAACATACAAATCAAAAGTCCCAAATCACAAAATTGATAAAGGCTCCGCATATCGCACAAGATTTGAATCCCACAATGGCACCATTCAATTGCCGATTACACAATGTGTAGGATGATTTCCTCGATGCTCCAAGCCCTAATCTTGCATTCCAAATCAAACAATCGTCAAGTGATTAGCACAACCCGGTACTGTTAGAATGCAATCCAAGCCTCTAATTAGGCAAATATCAAAGCATAAGCACAAAATGTTAGTCCAATTAGTAAAAATTAGTGTGAGAGTTAGCAAAAATTAGTGAAATTAGCAAGAGGTCATAGTGAAATTAGAGTGTGTAGGCACACAATTAGCAACATATGGTATCAAATTAGGAAAAATTGAGCACATTGCCTCATGCACACACATTCAAAATCCACAAAACAACAAACACACAAGGAAAACTAGTGAGGAAACCTATATGATTATTCCATCATCACACTAGCGTAGTCTATCGCTCCCCCGTAATGGTACCAAATGTTGGGGGTACCGTTGTAGCATAGCTCCAATGGCCAACAATAATTATCGATCCGAAGTGATAAGCTACTCAGCTAGGGCATGGAAAAACTCACCCCCGACTAGTGACCTAACCATGGCAGCACGAATATGAGGTGAGCCGGCCTATGGAGGAGGAGCTAAGCCACATTGATTGGCAATCCCCTTATCCACTTCTCTTCACCTCAAATCAACCCAATCACACACACCAACGATTGTAACAATGTACACATCACTAATCCCATCACGCAACACACTAATCATAAGCGCGCGCACACACACACACACACACATATATATCCATTGAGCATCCGCACTCCAATCAAACCTACATGTACACACAATGAATAGAGGGCAATCACACAATATTAGAGAAAGATTAACCATTAATTAGTTAAAATCAAGACAATCAAGCATCATTAACAATCACAAGATAGTATGAGAGAGGCATAATGAAAGAGAATTAAGCATTGATTAGTGTTAATGAAGTCAGATGAGCAAGGATCAGCTCAAGGATTCCATAGCCACACACCTCATTAGCTCTCACTAAGAGTCGACTCAACAAATGAGGCTAAAAATTTAGCTCTTATTGGGTGCCTCCATTGAGGTAGAGGGTGCTCTCACATGCCCTTACACCAACTAGGTGCCTCCATTTGGGTGCTTTCCCACAGCCTTGAAAGCCATTAGCTTAGCTGACATTCCCACGAACCTATAGATCTAGTTTTCTAGAAAGGCACTCAACCACGTTTATTCTCACTTTTTTTTTCTCAACACCTTTTATATTCCCTAAAGGTCAAAAATTCCCCTGCTCTTAGGGTGTATCCTTCACCATTTGCAAAGGAATTTTTCCTCCACATAATTAAATTCCTTTGTGAATAAGTGCTTCTTTCATGAAAGTGAAGAGTGACTTCACACTTGGCCCAAAAGTCTTGTAAATTTCTTTGAGCATTCATTGCATAAAATCACAAGGAAAATTAAACATTGCCTTGCATTATGCTAAGGGTAAGACCCTTTCCCTCACTACACTCGGGGTGCACTATGGGCAAGGAAGCACTCACTATTTTTTATGGCCAAGGTTTCCATACCTGGAAAATCAAAACAAAGCCTGGGTATATAATGAAGAAGCAATTGTGGTCCACAATCATGCCATTGGGGGGGGGGGGGGGAGAGAGAGAGAGAGAGAGAGAGAGAGAGAGAGAGAGAGAGAGAGAGAGAGAGAGAGAGAGTAGGTAGTCTCGAGCACATTTCTTAGCATGAGATGAGCAAGCATTAGGTATTCTTCTCACAGCAATGGAGGACAATTACATCCACTATTTAGATGAGTGCACTAGTTCCTATGATGCATGGGTCACACTAGAGAGACACTTTGGTGCCATAGCCAAACACTCTAAAATTTCTCACAAAATGGAGCTCTATGGTCTCACCATGGAACCAATAAAAGACCTTCCTCTCTCTTGTGAATAGAATGAAGAGCATTTTCACCCAATTGGCATACATAAAGTGCCAAGTGGAAATTGAAGACCAAGTAGCCATTCTACTTAAAGTTGTACCAGATGTAGACTATGGTCAAATTACCATTGTACTCAAAGAAAAGGAGCATATAACCAACCCAAAAGACTTCATCAACTCACTCTTGGGGCATGAGAAGAGAACCAGATACACAAGGACCTCATGAGAAGCTTTTGTTTCTATGTCATCAAGGAACCCAACAAAGAAGGGATGCAAGAACTAGAACCACACCAAACACACATCTGACAAATGTTATAAAATTAACCCTTGTGTGCATTGTGGTGAAAATAACCATGGGTCTAATTGGTGTTTGTACAAAGATAAAGGCAAAGTCATTGTAATTGATGAATCAAGTGATGAATAAAATGGAGCATTATGCTTTGTAGATGTCCTCTGAGACACACACTTTGTCCTACACCCTAGTTCCTTACTACTCTCTTGGGAGGAATGTTTTCCCTACACCCTTGTAGGCTGTAATTCTCAAGGGAAGGGATTTTTTGCCTACACCCTACTATCACCACTCTCTAGGGGAAGCATTCACCTAAGTTTGTATACATATCTATATGGGAGACTAAGACCCCACTAGAAGGATTTTGACCTTTGATGTGCTCAAACAAAAAGAGGGGAGGATTGTTGGGCCCTGTGCCTAGCCTCACACCATGGAGCTCTCCTCTTATCACACTTTGCTCCACATTCATTGTATTTTCCTGGGAGACTTTTATACCACTTTTAGTTGCTGCATGCATTGAACTTACGTGATACACACACCCACAAAAACATCCATGGAGAAACATGAATGACCAAGAGAGGATTTGGGATGATCTCCACTCATTCCATCACCCATGATGTCATCCAAATCTCCCTCCAAGGTTGTAATAGGGAATGTCTGCTATGGACTGCCAATGCAACATGCAATCACGTGCCTCAAATAGCATATGGTAGACAAGCACGAGATTGGCCGAGAGAGAAGAAGACCAATCTTGCCCTCCCATGCACGATTGCGGCGGACACCAAAAGGATCACTCTGATCACTTGCCATCAAAAAATCTCTCTACATATGCGTAGATGATGTGGCGCATGGTGTCTCTCTCCTCCATGTTCTCCTCCATCTGTATTTGCCTCACGCTTGCCATCTACACCCCCTTTTCCTATTCAATCAAAAAAGTTATCCACTTTGATACCCCTAATAAGCCCCAAACTCAAAATTGGGCACACCTACTAGAGAGACATGGGCATCTCAACCGTTTAAACATATGTAGTTCTTGCTACAAGAAGCCCCCCCTCATGTCTCTATTCACTTTATTTTATAGGAAGGTAAGTTTATTCCAACTTTGGTTATCTTTTCAAGTGCTTATTTGATAGGTTCTTGTCAGAAAGTAGTTGCTCTCACAAAAGGACAAATCAATCTCTTTTTTTTTAGTAGCACAAAAGGACAAATCAACTTTTTTCTTTTAGCAGCATGAGCATTCTTGCTTGCATGATACTACAAGATCCTCGATTTTTAGGTCTCTTTTAAGAACAACAAAAATAGATTACAATGTCCACTTCTTAAATTATTGGTCCAAATGCTCGTTGGACAATGTTGTGAGGTTTTAAAACAAACAACAAAATCATTTTCATGTTCCAATAGGTCAAATGGACGTTTGGTTCAATTCTTTTCTATTGAAAAAACTTTTTAACTTTTTTGATATTTTTTGGTGAAAGCAAAACAGGATCCTTAATCTATGAGCCTCGAGGATGTTATAATTCAATTTTGTAAAAAGTTTATTTTCGAGCATTTTTCATGCTATTTTTAACTTTTCATAATTTTTGGTGCTATTTGGTGAAAAGCGAATCTGCTTTCTTGTTCGAGTGGACAAGAGAAACTCATGGTTCAATTTTCTAAAAATTTTCTTTTTGTTTGCTTTCTACACTATTCTTAGCTTTTCGTGCTTTTCGACGTTTTCAAAAAGCAATGTGCTTTTTAGAATGACCTAAACCCAAAAATAAATTCTTAGTCACCATTAAGTATAAAAACGGTCATACAATGAAGAAACAGGGTTAAATGGGATTTTTGCTAGAATTAATTCTATAAAAAAAGCAGCATCTTAAATATGTCAAGGTAGTACGCAAAAGTGGTATAATTAAGCCAGAGTATCATGGTGCAGCCTAGTTCAGTGATGGTCTCATTAGTTGTTGTGGTATTGTTTTTATTGAAGCAAAAATTGAAGGGTAAGGCCAGAGTTGACTGCAAAAAGTAAAATCCTTGTTTTTAGAAAAGGCTGGATTCTTTCCCCAAAAGTAAGACCTATTTTTAGTAGAAGAGGAGAGCCATGTTTGCCTTGGGAAACGCTCTGAACCGGTAGGAATAGTTCATAAGAAGCTCCTTTTCTCAGTTTTCACTGTTGATAATTACATTGTTCGGCAAAAGAAAAGGTGGGACACCTCTATAGCTATATAGCCCAATAGAATTTAAACTCCAACCTCAATACCAAAATTTATACCAAAACCACTCTTAGTAAACCCCAACCAAAAGGCATATGCTCCCTTGGAGATTTACAAGCACACGCCCACCCAAAGGACCATAGCACATAGGAGCAAAACCCTGTCAAAGCACGTATTTACAGCACACGCTGACCAATGCATATGAAGACAAGGGCATCCCCATTCACAATTGAACATCACAAACCCACAACTTCAACATCATTTCCACAATTCATAGATACATGCCCTCCCAATCTGTCTGCACATAATTTTCCACTAGGCTGTCATAGCCATAACCTACAGAGAACTAGACATAACCTAAAGAGCACAACCCCAATTGGGGCACTTTAAATCTTGAGATAAAGCTTGAAAAATGAATGGCAAGAGAGCTAAAGATGACCAAAATTGAATCTACACGCTGCTACATGAAAAATTGATGCGAAGAGAAAGCTGTCCCAACATGACTACACATAGAGCAGGCAAGGTGAGGGAAAAACCTGCAACAAAAACCGTCAAGGAGGCACAACAAACTCAAATATTCAATTTTATGGAGATTTGATGAATATTTTTAAGTTTGTACATGAGATTTAGTTATATACAATTCTCACTTCAAAAAACTCACTCATGGGCACTTACAGTAGCCCGACAGTTGGCGTTATACTAGTGACTTGCCCTGCATGTACATGTGCTTGCTAAAGCAAGCTAAAAAACCCCAAAAAATAAATCCCAATTATTCTTTTGACATCATGCGTCATGTCCATATGTAAAAATTTACAAAAAATGGGGTTCTCAAAATGCGAGCAACATAGTTTGCCAAACCCCCAGTCTGCTAGAGCATTCATGCTCAGCAGTAAACTATGCACAAGCTTATGTACAAAGATACACCATGTGCAAAGACTTTAGCACCATATACCGTTACCACAATCAAATGGATAAGTATTATCCCTTGCATCCATCGTGCACACATAATGGCATCCTTCAAAGTCACAAGGACAACCATCAATCACTAGTGCGCTACAACCATCAAGGTACATGTCATACAAATCAAAAGACCATGGATCGGCATTCTCACCGTCATGAGATATATCACTAACATTAGGCCAATACAAAACATCCATTGTATCCATGTCATCATGGCTGTCCCAACTTTCCAAGCTACAATTCTCTCCAACATTCACACATGCATGTGAGGTTTTCCTAAGCTTTTTTAACCTTGACAATGCATAGAACACAAGGAGTTGCATCTCCTTATCCATCTCAACTTGTGGATCATCAAAGCCTCAATCAAGACCACCATCACAATCCACATCACTCAAACCAACCTCTTGCTTACAAATAAAACCATAACTAAGACTCAATGCCACCAATAGCATTATCTACATCACACGTGACAATTTCAGTATCCCAAACGGGTCCACATGCCCACAAATCATCTGGATACGATGTCAACTCATTTGAATGAGAAGTGAAAATTTCACCCATAATCTCAGTATGAATGTCATCTACACCACAACCAAGAGAATTGATAAGCATGTGATCCAAATACATAGAAGTATGAAAGACCTCATCTTCACAAGCATTTGTATAGGAAACTAAATCATCCATGGCATGGCTCTCTTTGTCATACATGCACTCTATGGTTTTCTCTTTCACAATATTGCATGCACGTAACTCCTCGTCAATATCTACATCATCAAGAGAGAAAATCTCATCTTCTACATCTAACTCAACCTCATCATCATTGCTACAATCATCACTAGTGACAAAGGAGCTCTTGTGTGAAATGCATGAAGAAGTAGAAGACTTATTGACATCTTCCAACCATCTTTTTTGCTTCAAAATTCAACAATTCTCTTCACACCCAACAAGTCAGTGCAAGCAACCTCGATGACCAAACATCCTGGAAGGGTACCAATGAACAATAATTTCTCTTACTTTGCATTCAAAACCATATCTTCAAGAACCTCTAGCTCCTGCTTTAGAGAGCAAAACCTCATGTAGTGCATGTCTAACTCTGCTATGCTGCTTAGCTTCAACTTAGTGATCATATCACTCATCCTCAACAACGCATTACTAAACTTGACCATGGCTTCACTTCTATGTATAAACCAACAAGGTTGAAGGTAACTTGAAAAGCAAATCCTCGGTGGCGGGCACCAAAACACCGTTGGGCAGAAGAAAAAGTGGGACACCTCTATATCTATATAGCCCAATAGCATTAAAACTCCAACATTAGCACCAAAATTTATACAAAAACCACTCTTAGTAAACCCCAACCAAAAGGAATATGCTCCCTTGGGGATTTACAAGCACATGCCCACCCAAAGGACCATAGCATATAGGAGCAAAACCTTGTCAAAGCACAGATTTACAGCACACGCCGACCAATGCATATTAAGACAAGTTCATTCCCTTTCACAATTGAACATCAAAAACCCACAACTTCAACATCATTTCCACAATTCATAGAAACATGCCCTCCCAATTTGTATCCACATAGTTTTCCACTAGGCTGCCATAGCCATAACCCTGTAGAGAACTAGTCGTAACCTGAAGAGCACAACTCCAATTGGGGCACTTTAAAGCTTGAAAAAAATATTGAAAAATCATTGGCAATAAATATGGAGATGACCAAAATTTAATCTGCATGCTGCTACATGCAAAATTGACGTGAACAGAGAGTTGTCCCAACACGACTACACGTAGAGCAGGCAAGACGAGGGCAAAAACTGCAACAGAAACCATCAAGGAAGCACAACGAACTCAAACCTGCAATTTTTTGGAGTTTTGATGAACTTTGTTAAGTTTGTACATGAGATTTAGTTATATACAAGTCTAACTTCAAAAAACTTACTCACGGGCACTTACAGTAGCTCGACAGCTGGCAATATACTAGTGACTTGCCTTGCATGTATATGTGCTTGCTAGAGCAAGCTAAAAACCCCCCAAAAATAAATCCCACACACCCTTTTTACATCATGCATCATGTCCATATGTCAAATTTACAAAAAACGGGGTTCTCAAAATGCAAGCAACAATGTCTACTACCACAAGGCTATACGTACGTATTATACAAAGTGGTCAAACTCTCCATCACCATCTCCATAAGAGCTTCTCTCTTGCTAGAAGAAGATGAAGAATAACACTCTCTCTACTTGATTTTGCTCAAGCATATCCTATGGTGATGAACCCAAGCGAGTATCTCTATAGGAAGGATGGTAATGAATGATATGCTTATATAGTTTACATGTTGATGTAATTGTGCAGTATCTCTCGTGGAGAAGAATGGTTTAAGGAAGAAGATTTAAACTTAAGTACTCAAGTAGAAGTTTTGAATTTTGAAACCCAAGATGTGAGTAGATACAAGGGTAGAACCTCAACTACACAATCCAAAAATCAGTTTATTGGGCCTTTACGTATTTATGTACCTTCCCCAAAGTAGAATGTAGCCTTTTATCATTTATAATTGGAAAATTTTGATTTTTAGTTGGTTTGAGTTTTTTTAAGGTAATAATCTTTGAGTTGTAACCTAAGTTTTAGTTTTCTAAATACGAAATGTTTGCTTCCAAAGTTTGTGGTATGCTATCAACATACAAACTTGAAGGCTTTGTGAGTGTATGTGTCTGATAATCGAATGACTTCCGGCATGAATCAAGCCAAGGGGCTTACTAAGTACCTAATTCTAAGTATATCCAAATCCACAGTTATGAGTTGGATTCAAAGTATGACACTTCAATAGCCATGGCTATGAGCCAAATGCAAAACTTAAAAGCTTTGAACTAGGGGGGGTTTAGCAAGGATTTTAAGCCTCAATAGCATTTCAAGATTATTTATTTTGCAACAACTGGCACAAACGGGAAACAAGGTTGAACATTTCAACCTTTATGTGTAGAAAGTTTAATTTGAAATAAATTATAGCATGCAAAGAAAGGTGCTTTGAAGGTCATACCGAGAAGCACGATTTCTAACTTATGCTATTGCCTTGTTCACTATGTTTGGATCTACAACAAGGCATCAACAACCTGGGGAATCAGAATTCTTGAGATACAAGTACGTATTTTAAGTATGACAAGGCCAAATCATACTTGAATGTATCAACTTCAATTTTGGGTAGTACAAGGCACTTGCAGGTATTGGCTAAAACCATTGAGGCCATCGATGTAGAAAAGGGCTTATCAATCTATTTATTTTGTGTTGCATGCACTATACAATAGACTTAATCCACACAAGAAGTTTTTAGGCTTCCTCCATGATGTTGAATACTTTGTCAAGGACATCATTGTTGCTACATATTGCCCGATTATTTCCTTGATAATTTCCAAGGTGCATTCAAATTAAGGTGGTGTCCTCATGCACTTGAGTCGCAAGATTACTTTAGAATAGGTGAAATCTTGCTTATTTTTATTGATGAGACTCTTGTTGAGAATATTTCAAGAGTTAATCCTAGATTCAAACTTCTTCTCAATAGAAAATGAGGCTCGTATATTTTCTTATATTTGTTGCATATGCATGCATTGACGAGCCCTATATATCTAATGGGCTCAATGCACAAGGTGCATGCACTAAGAGTGGTGAGATTTCTTTTGCTACAATAGACATGCATTGCCTAGCTATCAAGAAAACTATTCATGTAATAATATGGGTAGAGAGCCTCAAGGCATGCCCCTCTCTTGGTTCCCTTATGAATCTATGGACTTGCAATCCCACATTCATGATTGAGTTATGTTGCCATCCATATCTTTTATGTATATGCCAGGCATATTTGGGCAAAATCTCACTTGACTATTTTTTTTGGGTATTGAGAATCTCCTCTTCTTTTAATGGTGGGAGGCCATAAATGTTTTAGTGATCTAGTTGTAAAGAAGATTCCAACTTGAGAAGATAGATTGGCTAGTTATATAATCAGATGTGTCTATAGAAGAAGCACTTCCTATGTACAACATAGCTTCGGAATGACCAATCACTCAATAAAGTGTTGCTTTATCGACCATTCACATGTGCTTTCAAGGAAAGAATCTCTAAAAATATCAAGTGGTAGAAGTTTAGTTTAATTTATTGATCTACTTACAATCACTATTGGTAGCAAGGTAGCAAATGATGGTACACATCTACCTAGTGGTTTATGTAGTCTACTTTTGGGTTTTGATCAAGGGGTTCAATTTTTCAAGACAAGACCAAGATTCCTTGGACAAAATAAAACCCAAGTGTTTTTTTGGTTGATCTCTTACTTGTGGTTATCTCCCTCCTATCACGTGTCTCTCTCTATGTACGCATGTATGTGCTTTTTTGTAAGTACCTTTGTGCCTTTATCTAGTTGTCGTTAGGAAAAGGGTAGGACTAGGGGGGCACAAGCCTGGGCAAGGTGCTAACTATGCATGCATTGTCAAGGGGTCTTTTAAAAAAGGGGCCAGATGGCATATAAAGGAGTATGGATGGTTGGAGATGAGCATGCAGAGATGATGGAACCACCGTCATGCGGGTGCAAGAGAGGGAAGGAGAGAATGGGGAAGGGGATGAGGATTAGACACAGTAGCTTGGTAGAGCATTAGAGAGAATTCTCTCTTCTCCTTATTCTTCCATATAACCAAAGAATAGATGTCTGTGGGCAGGTGCTGGCCATAACCGACCATGGGACAGTGGCCTATAACCCAACAGTCTCCCATTTGAAGGCCAACGTGACCCAAGTGGATAAAAAATGTAGGGTCTATTATGTACAAATGCACAAAATGTGAAGCATGAATGTAGCTTCACCCTATGCCCGTCATCTCTATGCAGTGTGCAAACTTCTCTGAGGCTAAGCTCTTTGTTAGAGCATCCCCGCTGGGTTTTTATCCGTGTGAACTTTGACTAACTCAATGTGTTTGCTAGCCAAAACATCCTGTGCCACATGATACCTGACGTCTATGTGTTTTAACTTGGAGTGAAACACGGGGTTCTTTGCTAACGCAATTGTGACTGTCACAATGTAGCACTGGAGTTTGGTGTATACCAACGTCTCCCACTAGATAAGATAACCACATAGCTTCCTTACCGGGACTAGAAACTACAACATACTATGCCTTAGTGGTGGAAGACAAAGTGCAATTCTGGATACATTACCTCCACAAAACTGCCGCTCCAGAAAACAAGAAAACATAGCTAGATGTGAATTGCCTACTGTCCACACAACCCGCATAATCGGAATCAGTGTATCTAACTACGGATGCATTACTATTACCAAAGTGTAAGCACTTGCTAGCCAAGCCCTTGATGTATCTCAAGATGTGCTTCACTGCTTCCAATTCTTTTTGCCTAGATTTTCTATAAACTTGCTGACCAATCCCACTGCATATACAATGTCTGGCCATGTGCTTACCATGGAAAACATGAGACTTCCAACTGCCAAAGAATATGGAACCTTTGCCATCTCTACCTTTTCAGCATCCAATTTGGGACAATCATGCTTGCTAATTTTTTTGTATGTTGCCATTGGGGTACTCAATGCTTTCCCCCCTTGCATACTAAAACATTGTAAGACCTTGTGAATATACTTTTCCTGTGAAAATTCAGTATAACACATTTGCGATCTCTCTTTATATGCATACCAAGAAAGTGATGTGCATCACCCAAATCTTTCATAGCAAACTGCTTGCTTAAGGCATCCTTGAGAAGTGAAATCTCATCTTTTGACTTCTATGAGCATATCATCCACGTACAAAATCAAAATGATGAGGGAACCATCGTTCAACCTCCTTGTGTACAAGCAGTGATCCTCTTGGCTCTGTACGTAACCCTGGGACCGAATGTACTTATTGAAATTGATGTACCATTTCCTTGAGCCTTGCTTTAATCCACACAAAGATTTCTTGAGTCTACACAAAAGTTCTGTGTGTGTTGGATTATCATGCTTTATCGCAAAACCTTCTGTTTGTTTCATGTAGACATCCTCTTCAAGATCCCCATGAAGAAACGTTGTCTTCACATCCATTTGGACCAATTCCATGTCCTCAATGGCTACTAGACCAACCACAAGATGCAATGTAGTCATCTTGACCACTGGAGAAGATATTTTATCAAAACCCACGCCTTTCGTTTGCTTGAACCCTTTAGCAACCTATCTAGTCTTATACTTAGGCTCGAGATCATTTGTGATATCCTTCTTCTTGTATACCCATTTCATAGAAATCCATGTTTAATCACAAGTAACTCTGTCAGTTCCCAAGTTTCATTTGCTAAGGTCAAGTTATACTCAAATTTCATAGCCTCTTCCCACTTCACGCTATCGTCTATTTGAATGGTCTCTTTGTAGTAAGTGGGTTCACCGCCGCAGTCAGTGATTAGCAAGTAGTCTAATCATGGCTCAAAACACTCAAGCGCACAAGATGTACGAGTAGATCTTTGAAGTGCTTGACTGCTGGATTTGGCTCTCTCCAGAGCAGCATGTGTGTGTGTACTTTTGGAAGATGCATCACTAGCACGTCCAACATTCTGTGTAACTGGCGGTACAAAACATCCTCAAACTTCACTCTATGTGATACTCAATGTCTTTCACTGGCTTTCTATGAAACTTAGATTTGCTGAATATCACTTGTGAGATTCTTATAACCTTCTTAGATTCCAGGAGCCAGAGACAATCTCCCATCTCTCCGTCTACACCATATCCAATGAAGATGCACTTGTGTGATTTGGGGTCCAGCTTTTGTCTAAGCTCTTTTGGCACATGTGAGAATAGAATGCCTCACACCACACGTAACCTATCATAATTGGGCTTTTTTCCCGTCTATATCTCCTATGAAACTTTTTACTTTAGTGGTATACTAGGTGACCAATTGATCGAGTAAGCAGTCGTCGTAACAGCGTCTCCCAAAAATTCTTGAGGTAAGTTGGTCGTATACAACATAGAAGTGACCTGTTCGTGAATGGTTCTATTCATTCTCTCACCACACAATTTTGGGTGGGTGTGTAAGGCGTGGTAAATCGTCTTCTAATGCCTCATTTATTGAAAAAGTCCTTGAACTTGGAGGAGATTTACTCGCCTCCATTGTCATTTTGCAAAGCTTTAAGCTTTCTACCCGATTGGTTCTCGAACAGGGCTAAGAACTTCTGAAAGACACTATATGCGTTGCTCTTTTGCTTCAAGGGATAAACCCGCACCTTTCTAGTAGAGTCATCTATGCATGTCAGGAAGTATAATGCTCCTCCTAGAGACATGACTGGCATAAGTTGCTATGAACAAGATCTGGAGGACTCCCTAACACCTTGTCCAAAGGTGCTGATGTCAACCTAGTTTGTTTTCCATAGATGCAATGCTCACATAAAGAGAATTTATAGTAATCTAACACAGGGATATAACCAAAATACTGCAAGACTTTCATTCCCTTTTCACTCATATGACCTAACCGGCTATGCCACAACTCTGTAGACAACAGCTCGACTACACAAATGGAATTATCTTTCATAGAAGAGACATAAAGTGAGTACAATGAGCCAGACTTATGGCCTTTAAGCATGACGAGATTTTCCTTCTTGATAATCCAAGAACCATGAGCAAATATGGTAGTGTAACCCAAATCATCCAGATGTACTCTTTGTCAATTTGGGTACATGTCTGACATTATGTAGCATAAACTCAGTGCCATTACACATAGAAAACTTGATGTACCCACATTGCATATATCAAGCTCATAAAAATTGCCTAGCTTCACTATGCCATGCATGGCAATGTATGTAGAAAACCACTCCTTGTTAGGAGTCACGTGAAAGCTAGCACATGAGTCCACGATCCAATTTTGTGCATAACACTCGTTAAGAGCTAACAATGCATCTAGACTCAAATCCAATGTGAAAATCAACACATCATTTGGCACGTCAAAACTGTCTCAATGGTTGGATAACCACCTTAATCTCTTCAATTTTCACGTTGCTTTTACGTTTGTCAAACTTCGCTTTTTCCTTGCCTTTATCATGCTGCATTGTGCGGAAATCTTTCTTCATGTGTCCCTTTTTATGGCAGTATTAGTAACACTCAACATTTGTCATCTCTTTTCCGTGATTCTTGCTACAACCTTGCTTGCAATCCTGAGAATGAGTGTAGCTACAGCCACAGTGCCTTTGATTGTTGTCACGATTGCCACTAGCCACATACGCAACACCATGCCCACTCGTATCAAGAGATTGATGTCAAATCTCCTCGGTGAGCAATGCACTAGCAACATCACCAAAAACTATCTTGCCATTAGGTGCAAAATTGCTTATGGCTATGTTGAAGGTATCGCATGATGATGGTAGCAAACATAGCAACAAAATGGCCTTCATTTCAAGGAACGACATCATAGCCATTTTCATCACAAAACTTTGTTGTGGGAGCATCCTCCACGGCGCACACGTCCAGAGTAGCCAAGATGTGTTCCCATCCAAAAGGCTCTAACTCTTCTTCAGGAAATGGTTCTGGGATATAGTCCATATCCTCTATAACCCACTCTAGGATACATTCCTCACGTTTCAAGCTACCACATTGTGAAGCTCCACACATCCACAGTTCTTTAGGCTTACCTAACCAAGCTGGAAGTTCTGATCCTGCTATTGTGGAGGAATCAAACTCCTCTACCGGTGTTCTCGTCACATCCCTATAGCTATGGTCCCTCAAGTTTACCTTTGTTATGGTTTCCATATGTCTCAGGTATATATGGTCATAACCCCAATCTTGGACCATTTTCAATTGTTGCATGAATGGTCTTCCCAGAATGATGTCATAGTTGTTCTTCTTGCCAAAGTCAACAACAGCAAAAGTGTGTTCATATTCAATACCACAAGAAGTAACAAGTACTTTTTCTAGCAGTCCTAGGGGCTTTTCCTTGTGTCCGTCTGCAAGCTGCACGGTCATTCGTGTGGATATCAAGGCAGGTTTTCCCCATTTTTTCCACACCTCTTTGGTTGCAATGGCCACACCAGCTCCACTGTCAAGGATTGCCATGGTTTTTACACCATTGAATTCCACAAGAAGGGTGGTGTTTCCATCTTCTCCCTCGTAATACTCGCCTACCTTGTTTAATGGCACTGGCCTAGTATTTAGTTGAGGCATTTCAGGCTCTTTGATGACTTCCTCGATTTGAGTCATTGGGGTTTTTACACCAAATTTCTCTAGACATTTACCCACATTAGCCCACATGTTTGGTCTTATTCTGAGCAACTCGGCTAACATTATTGTACATGTGACTGGGGTAGATAGAATATCTACTAGCCCCTTTAAATCGATGGCCTTGTTGGGAGACAGTCTCTTTGATGGGACTGCAACCACATCTGACTTGGTCTCGTACTCTCCCATGTAGGACGGTAGTGTTCTTAGCGAATGGGGTTGACTATCCATAGATTGTACAGATCCTTTCTCACCCCAACACGATTGCACGTCTAGATTCATTTGAGATCCAGTCTCAAATTCCTCTATTGGTGGTAGAAACACTCCTCGTTCATCACCAGTCTTGTCTACTCGTCTTCTTAGGTCATCGGCTTCATTGGCCTCTCTGACTTGTTTCCACAATTCGTCAAGACTATCTATCTCTTTACAATCCTCAGGTATAGCTTGGTGAAATCCCTCGGAAGAGTTATCCGTGGTATTCAGTACTATCCTTGGTTCTAATGCTGGGTCTTTGAGGTTTGGTATGTGCTCATGACTAGAATCTGGCTCTTTTAGTTCCTGGTTTGGTGGGATTACTTGTGTAGGCATGACACGGATCACATCCTCAGGTTTTACAACTGGTGGTTCTAGTAAAGCTTGGGCTGTTTGAATCATTTTCTTGCACATTTCAAACCTTTGCTTTTCTAGTTCCGCATAGGGATATGTCATCCACCTTTGTTCTTGGGTTTGGTTGTTTTTGAGCCTCGCATCATAGGCTTTCAAGAGAGCATCTAATGTCTCATTAACCTTCTCTGCCAACACAGATCCTCCTGAACTAGCACTTCTCGGTTTCTCATCCGTGGATGGTTCTTCTAGAGGTTTAACCATCTGTGTAAGAGAAGGTGCCTCCTTTTCCTCATGTTGTTTTATCTTTTCCTCAGCTTCGGTAAGCTTCTCAGCTAGGGATTTTTGCTCTCGTTCCCTGCCTGCTTTCATCCTAGTCTTTCTAGCTTTCCAACTATTTTGTTTGCTCTTGGTTTTCTGACTAGGTTCGTCTGTCTTTGGTCCATCATCTGTCTTTGGACTTGTGTCACTTTCCGTGTTCTTTGTCTCTGGATTCTCATC
The DNA here is from genome assembly GCF_014529385.1 of Adiantum capillus-veneris. NCBI lineage: Eukaryota > Viridiplantae > Streptophyta > Polypodiopsida > Polypodiales > Pteridaceae > Adiantum > Adiantum capillus-veneris. The sequence continues at coordinate 156,799,580 of NC_140941.1, read as the reverse complement.
AGCTTTCTTTTGAGCTTATTCTCTCGTAACCACTTGAACTGGTACGACATTTTCATTTTCTGAGCTAGTAGGGAGCTGAACAATCCCTGATACATTTTTCGTGATTTTCCTGATTTGGTTTGGGTTTTTTGGGCAATCGGGGATCAAGTGAGTGATGCTACACTCAAGACAATAGGCATTTACTTCAGTGATCTCCGTATGAGGACATTGTTTGACCAAGCGGTTGTCACAACTTTTGTGACAATCTGTCTCTGGTTGAGGAGATTCTTTTAGCATTTCCTCTTGGCTATAAGCCGCTATTTGCAATGAATCGCAATGTCCTTTCGTCCATTTCATACCTTCTTTCTTTCGACTGAAACCCAGGAGGTGGAGGTTGTACCGGCCTCACTACTCCATGTGTTTCTCTCACATTTTGTTTCTCCGAAGGGTAGTACCCACTTTGGTTGCTATACCACATTGTAGCTGGTACTGGCGTTGGTTTATTTGATGCTTCCATCATTGGCATGTATCTCATGTCTACCTGCATTTTAGCACCTGGCAGCAGCGGAGGTTGTTGTCCTAAGACAAGTTGTGGCCTTAAAACTCCTACTGGTCTTGGCGCATTCTCCGTAATGTATCTAGGTGGATTAGGTGCTTCTGGAACAGGTTGTACATACCTTTCCCTAGCATTTTCCATGCTATAATAGCACTTTTCCCTCGTATGGTTTTTCCATTTTCTCTCAATTTCACACCACTTCGGCTCTCCCGCATCAGACCTTACAAGAGGAATCAACCTCTTGACCAAGTCGTCGATAAGCTTTTCTTGATCAATAGGTGCAGTTGGCTTGGTAATGGACTCACTTATTTGTGAAACACTGTGCTGAGAGGATGTATCATCTCCTTGACTCTTTAAGTCCTTCTCTTTGTATGCCTCACAGTTATCCACTAGATAAAGAGCTTCTTTGATCAACTCGTTTAGCGTCATCCTCCTTATCATATGCAGATCCTTCTAAAGGCCCGCATCTCTCATTCCCTGGATAAAGATCAGCATCAGTCGTGCTTGCATAGGTACTTCCGCTCTCGGATAGAGCTTAACATATCTCTTGAGCCGTAATGATGCTTTGCGTACTGATTCATTCTCTTTCTGTTTGAATCTATGGATTTGCGAGACTGTATTGTGAGCAATGCCTTTTGGAGAGAATTCTTCAATAAACTCCTCAAACAACTCATCTAGGGTCTCAAAATCCCATATTTCCACCAAGTCGAACCATGTAGCTGCATCATCTTCTAGAGTCAATCCAAATCCCAGAAACTGTGTCGCAAAATCTGAAACTTCCTCTACTCTAATCACTCTTCTAAAAGTCGTTACGTGATCTCTCGGATCTTTATCTCCGGAGTATTTTCTGTTTACCCATTTCTGGACTTGGGATGGTCTAACTCGTCGATTGTCTACAAGTCTAACCAGAGACTCTCCCAATCCTTCTCTCATTATCGCTCTTGAAGGGAATCCTGGTGGCTCTCTTCTTGGAATTCCTATAGGAATTCTCGTGTTTGGTGGAGGCATTTGTGGTCCTTCATTGACCAAATATCCACCTCTTTCTAGTACAGTCTGTGGATTTTTGTTTTCTACAACTCTGTATTCTCATCCATACTTGTCGACAACTATAGATCTCCATTGACAGTCGACTCCGTATGTGTAAACATATAAGAGCTTGTAATCCGTTATCTCTTCTAGGTATGGATCTGAGCATCTATAAAGATTGACCTCATTGTCGTCAATGTATCTATATAGTCCTTCACTCTCATGACCAATCATCCAAACTCTCTCAACAAGATGGGTCTTTATCAATTGCAAGTTTGGAAGATCCATTGTGGGAGGATATTCCTCTATCGTCGGGATCTCCAAGCTTGTGTAAGCTGCGTTTGAATCTAGGGTAGACATGATTTCTCAGCTTAAGAGCTTTTGCTTGGTTCAAGTAGACTTAGTCCACTGTGTTCAAGTGCTTTGGTTAGGGAAAAGTCGAAACTATGTCCAAAATCGCAACCGTTTCGTCACAATTCTCGCAGATTGTCGCTTTCATTCAGACACCCCTGACTTCCGGATGAATTTTGAGGCCTCAAATGACGTTTTTTTCAAAGTTGGCATCATTTAGTTCAAGTTTTGCTGTAAGATCTGTAGAGCCGCTCTCAGGCTACGTTTTGATATAAAAACTTTTTTGATCCGATATCGTTTGTGAAAGTTATGGCCAAAACAGTGAAATGCAGTTTAGACTGGTCAAAATGAGTCCAAATTCAATTTTGAAAAAAGATTTGGGATCTCTGTGACACTGTGAACACTTCTGTATGGTCAAAATTACAGTCGGACCCTAAAACTGACCTAGAGACATCCTACGCGTAGGATGTGTATATGCTCAGAATTTAACAAAATTTGGTCCAGAGACTCCCCTTGAGTCTAGCAACACAATGGTATGCTCAGAGGTTGATTTGGACCTAAAAATGGCCTTGAGACATCCTACACGTAGGATGTCTTTTTGCTTAGAATGACTTGAAATTCACCCCAGCTTCTCCTTGATGTGCTGATCATAGTGGTGTGCTCATAAGTTGGTTTGGAGTCCTAAATCAAGCTGGAGACATCCTACGCGTAGGATGTCTTTTTGCTCTGTTTCAGCTCAAACTTGCATTGTAGCTTCTCCTTGAGGTGCTAAACTCACAGCTATTTTTACTTTTTGATTCTGACACCTATAGGTTGGTCAAATGATTAAGAATCTGCTTTAGAAGCCTGATGTCTGTTCTGATGAATTCACCAGTCAAATCAACTCCAAATTGGACCAAATTTGCTTAGGAGGCTTATCTAAGGCTATATGACAGCATGGTATGGTCACAGTAGAATTTTGGTCTCAGAATTATGCAGTAGACATCCTACGCGTAGGATGTCTAACTGCTCAGAATTGCCCCAAATTTGAACCACAGACTCTCCTTAAGGTGCTGATCACTGTGGTATGCTCAGAATTTTGTTTAGAGTCCAAAATCACACATATGACATCCTACGCGTAGGATGTCTTTTTGGCCTGTTTGACCCAAGACTTGACCCAAAGCTTCCCCTTGATGTCAGCAACCGAGTGGTATGATCAGATTTTGGTTTGGATTTCAAAAGACCCCAATTTTAGCTATTCTAGTCTTTTTCAGTCAAAAGTACTAAATTCTGCTTAGGACCCCCGTTTCTTCCCCAAATGAGATGAAATTTATCACATGCACTTAATACAACATTTAGAACATGCCTATGGAGTCATCCTATGGTTTGGTCTCAAAATTAGGCCTTGGACACAATTTGGGTAGGATGTCTGGCAATTCTCGTCTTTTGGCTTTGATCTGTCAAAATTTGGTCAAATTTCCACTTTCCAGGTGAAAATAGGGTAAAACCTACCTTCTGAACACACTGGTAACCTCAGTTTTCCAAAAGTTCCACCAGATCACCCTGTAGACATCCTACGCGTAGGATGTCTACTGCTGATTTTTTGAGATTGAAGTGTCCCTGATGCTTCCTTATGCTCTCAGCAAGTGCAAGTATGCTTCACAAATGCAAAAACATGCAAAAATCACTCAATTTAAGCCTTTTCTGAAACTTTACGTTTTCTGACTCCGCCTTTTGGCTTTTGGTCAACAAAAATAGGGAAAAACACCCAAGTCACTATGTTACTAGGGTAAAACCTACCCTCTGAACACACTGGTAACCTAAGTTTTCCCAAATTCCCTGCCAAAAGTGCCCTAGAGACATCCTACGCGTAGGATGTCTACTGATGAAATTTTTGGCAGAATTCATCCACAGGCCTCCCCAAGTCTTGAGCACTACTTTTCCAGCATTGCTAGCAGTTTTTATGCAAAATTGTGCTCAGAATCTTAAGTTTCTTGTTTTCGCATTTTTGACACTCCGTCTTTGGTCTTTTGGGTGTCAAGAGTTGGTCAAAACTCTAGTTTCAATGTATACTTAGGGTAAACCCCCCCTTCTGAACACACTGGTGCAGTCAGAATTTTCAAATTTGGTCTCCAGAACCCCCTTGAGACATCCTATGCGTAGGATGTCTATGTTTACAGAATTGCAAGTTTTCTTCACAGAACCCTTGCAAATGCTCTTTTATATGCACAGCATCAGTCAGTCATACAAAAATGTCCACAAAAGCTTCTTTAATGCATTTTTACCCTCAAAAGCACACTTTTCCGTGATTTCAAATGCAATCCAGCACCTTAGCAAATAATTCAGTGTTGAATAGCTCTAGATCAGAATCGGATCACTTACCTAAAGCTACTCCTACAAATCATATGGGGTTTTGCATCTATGAGTAGAAAAACGCTTCACTGCCGCACACGGACTAGTAAACGCTTTTATCACCTCACAAATCACTCGACCACCAACAACTACTCTAATCCACAGATCCTAACTAAACCTATCCAGTCGCAGACCCTCGGCAAGACACACGCTTCCTGGCTATCCACTTGATCACGAAATATCCTCTTCCGGATCCACTTAAGAAAAACGCTTTCGTTAGCCGAAACTAAATCAAGCAACCATCACATGAGTGTTAGTAGGAAACCTAGTTAGGTCCTTGTGTCCCCGGCAGCGGCGCCAATGTTGGACGGGAGCGACTCACACACCCATGAAGTGCATGCAAACACTACCTAGATCAACATAATGTCAATCCAGGACACAGATGACACGATAGGCACACGGAGGAAATCTCTTTAGCTTGTCAGGCTGAGACCATCCTACACATACAACACTCTGGAAGGCCAACTAAATCACAATCAAGAACCTCACTGCTCTCAACTACACCACCTAGCCACATACACACATACGGAAGGTAACTCACCAAATCATGCCAGATTCATACGAAACTGAAGGAACACCATCCCCTCACTAGGATACACCTGTCCCTAAGCTTCTACACTCAAAACCCTCACTCAAAACCCATCTGCGGAAAACGCGTAGGATGACAGAGCTGAATTTTGAAAGTGCCCGAAACTGAAATTTATGAGTACCTATGCGTAGCTTATGTCACCACATTTCTATAGACTACTAGCACGCAGAAAACAGACATTGTTTGATACACTTACGGCCACAAATAGCTTATAGATGCGTCGGCGTGTGCGCTTCGTCTCGCGTGGAATGCTTGGCGTTGTCGCGTAGCTCTCCCCGAGCCTACAGCAATGGTGTAGTCGGATCTCCAATGTGTTGAGCGAGCCGGGCGTAGCGAGAGGATGAAGCTCACACTCACTCTCTTTCTCTCTCACACACGGTAGACGGCAGCGCAAAAGTTTGATTATGATTAAAGTCTTTTTACAAAATGACCTAGGTACCTTATATACTAAGGCTACCTTAGGTTTAACCAAAAATGGGGTTGAAAGGGTCAAATGGCTTTGTATTTACAATTTGGAAGTGCCATTGCACCCCGGCTTCTGAAACTAGAATAACTACTCATTACAAATGACGTTTATAGCCATAATCCGCAGCATTTCATAACTCGCAAAAGATAAGACTTTGGTACGAAACTTGAGTTATGTTGTGTTGTTGACCCAGCGGTCAACACTTGTATAGTCTTCAATGAAGATTAGGAAGTATTTGTTGCCGGGTGAGTGATTGTGTCTGCATTGGGTCGCACATATCCAAGTGGATAAGCTCAAGAGGTTGAGTTGTATGGGACTTTGACCTTGGAAACTTGAAATGCTTAGCTTTGCCCAATACGCATGCTTCACAAAATGTAATTGGTGTAATTGTGGTTGGCAGACCCACCACTAGCTCCTTTTGCTGCATATCTTTGAGCACTCGTTGCGAGACATGACCTAGCCTGTAGTGCCAAGTAAGTGTCTCCTCTTGCTTAGAAGAGTTTATGACTGATGAAAGTGCTTTGGCTTGGACTTTGCTGGAGCCGAGAGGATATAAGCATCCTTCTTTGGGACAAGATATAGAGAAAGGCTTGTGATTTGAATCAATTGTATGCAGGATGCACTTATCGCGCGTGAAAGAAAATGTAATGCCCTTGGAGGTGAGCTCTCCTACTGAGATGAGATTCTTCTTTAGACCAGGTACATAGTATACCTTGTCTAAGTGAGCTATAGTGCCATTTTGTAGGGTAATGGCAACAGTGCCATATCCTTGAGCATGTTGAATGTTTCTATCTTCCATGAGGACTTCAAGTGGGTGTTGAAGAGGAGTGTAGTGTGCAAGCCAATCCAAATGATATTTCATGTGATGTGTAGCTCCAGTGTCTAGATACCAGATAGAAGAGTTGTGATGTGGCTTAGAGGAGCTGAAGCTTGCAACAAAAAGTTTTATAGAAGTAGGGTGTGTATCACCATCATAGCTTGAAATATTAGTGAAATGAGCATGAGCTTTGTGATGATAGCCTCCATTTCTTTTATGTCCGCTGATCTCCATGATACCACCATGATGCTTGGTTTTGGACCTGCAGTCTTCGGCAATGTGTCCGAACTTCTTGCAGTTGTGGCATTGAACTTGACCATAAGGTGCATTTCTAGGGCGGCTAGAACCACCTTTATGCAATTGCCTTGAATAGTTGTAATGGTGGCTAGGACCACCTTTTTTGAAATTGATATGAGTGGCTAGAGCCACTGGAGTAGATCCATTAGATTGGTCTCTTAAAGCTTCTTCCTGATGGATTTTGGATACAAGGCCTTGCATTTGGGACAGGGCTTGAGTAGTAGCAAAGGCTCTCTAGCTTGCGGGTAAAGCCACCAATAGAAGCATACATTGAAATTTCTCTGAAATCTCCATTCTAGAGATGAGAACTGCATCTAACAGTGGCTACCAATTGTCAAGGAACTTGACTGCAGATTGGTCTTCTTGCATAGTATTGTTTACAAGCCTCTTGATCAGGGAGACTTGATAAACAAGATTGGTGTGCTCATAACTGTTGCTAAAGAACTCCCAAATAGCCTTAGAGGTGGATAGAGTCTGCACCATTTGGACTTGCCTATCCTCACAATGGAGTATAATCTCCATTTGAGCCGTAATGTCCCTTGAATCCCATGCCGAGTGTAGCTCCGTGTCAGAGGCGTACTCGTCTTCACTTGGTCTTATTTTAGCTCCACAAACAATCTTCCAGAGGCCAAGTTGCTTCAAATATAGCTCCATTCTCAGCTTCCACACATTGTAATTGTTCCCATTGAGCTTATCAATGGTGAAACACCTTGACTTGGTGGTTGCAACCATAGGTGACAAGGTGCTAGTCATGCTAGTCGAGTAAACCTTGGAAGTGAGAGATGGGCGTAAAATTAGGCCGTTGCTTTGAGAGAAGGCTCGTAAAGTACTTATGAGCTCAAGTTCTGAAGCTCTGATACCATGTGAACTTGAGTGATAACGAGAAGATAGAGTGAGAGAGGAGAGGAAGAGAGAGTAGATAGAGAGATGGAGATAGAGAAGGGAGAGAAATTTGTGAGAGAAGGGAAGGGGAGCTGACACCAAGTAGAGGGGGAAAATTCAAATTTGAATCACACTCAACTGCACTAGAACAATACAAGGGGGAGTTTCTTTTATAGGCTTGGATAAGCAATATAGCCGTTGTAGGGATAAGATATCTGTGGGGTGAGGTTTGAACTCCGCTTAGGTGTAAAGTGCAATGCACTTTCCACATTGACTTCTCGTATGTTGCTCGATTTTGTTGACACTACCTTTGCTGTTTGATTTGCTTGCAACAAAGCTTTCCCAGCATCTAATTTCAGCTAGTTGTAGCCCAATCTTGCTCTCAATTGCAAGCATTAAGTCCTTCAAGCTTGTTATCCTACTCGGTGCTCTCATGCTCACAAGCCCTACTATGAGTTGCTAATGAGACTGGCTAACAGGCCCAATTCCTTGCCTCCAATTTCTTGCACCCAATTTGTCTTTCTTGGTTGCATTATTTCCCAAGTTTGCAAGACTTTACTGCTCGGATCTGTCCTGCTTTGATTTGGCTCTTAATTGCAAGGTATCTTCAAGGCTTGCTTACCCGACTTCCTGCAAATCTTGCCATGCTCCCAAGCTTCCAAGGGGTCGCTGCACATGCCAAGTAGCCGGGGCTTGGGATGTCGTGATCTTGGGCTCTGATACCACTTGATGGAACCGTCGTGTGGGTGCAAGAGAGGGAAGGAGAGAATGGGGAAGGGGATGAGGAGCAGACACAGTAGCTTGGTGGAGAATTAGAGAGAATTCTCTCTTCTCCTTATTCTTCCATATAAACAAAGAATAGAAGTAAGTGGGTAGACGCCTGGCCATAATCGGCCACGGGCCATTGGCCTATAACCCAACAAGAGATCCCCAGACCCTTTCACTGGTATTAGAGTTCGAGGGGAAGGGGGAGAAGGAGAGGTCATGAAGCTTTCAAGATGCATGCATGCATTGTGCATGGACTCTCTCTCTCTCTCTCTCTCTCTCTCTCTCTCTCTCTCTCTCTCTCTCTCTCTCTCTCTCTCTCTCTCTCTCTCTCTCTCTCTCTCTCTCTCTCTCTCTCTCTCTCTCTCTCTCTCTCTCTCTCTCTCTCTCTCACACACACACACACACACACACACACACACACACACACACACACACACACACACACACACATGAGGCCATGGCGAGTCTAATTGAAGGTCAAGACGTGCATGGAATTGGGTTCTTTCACACACAAGGCCGTGAATGAATTTGCCTCAAATCACAAGGAGATGGATTCAATGGGTCACCCAGCCATAGAGAACAAATTTCCTCTTTGTCACCAACACAACCAAGCACTGCACGCCATGATTTTTCCTTCTCCACACTCTTGCATTGTTGTTGTGTGTAGAATGCCATTGTGAATCTTCTTTTCATCTGTTCTCAAAACTTTGGGTGCCCAAGGGTGCCCTATGGCCACCCTAAGGGGCTTCCCCCATGCAAACGGGAAAAAAACCCTCATGTAAGCCGAGAATTGCCTGACATGAAAATTCCACATGAATCAAAGAAGACTTCCAAGAGAAATATGGCCAAAAATCTATGGATCTCTGAATGTTTCTCTATTTTGAAAGTTCAAGAAGGACAATGATCAAGCGGCTCTTTGACCATCACTCGAGTGGCAATTGACCAAACACTATGCTACAGGGATCGGTGTCTAGCTTTGGATTGTCATGCAATGCCATGGACCACCCTATATAGCTTGCGTTTCTCTCCAATTGAGAAACATGAAAGCATGCAAGGCTACTTTTGATTGGCGAGTTTGAAGATGTTCATTTGCAACATTGTGGGAAGAATAGGAAACATGTAGGCATCATGCAAAGCACACAACCAAGCATGCGCCATAATGTTTACAATTCTTATGATTCCGTGATTTTTCTTACCCTCTATACGATTTTATGTTGTAGTAAGTTCACGAAAAGATTTTTGAAAGTTAATATAGTAAGCGATCATTACTCAAAGAGCAATAATGTCTTTACCTTTGACATGGTGCCTTGGTCTAAGAGCAAGCCCGTTATGCTCATTGGAGAGAACCAAGAAAATCACTACCGAGTAGTAGCATTTTTTTAGGAATTTCAAATTTTTTACAATGGTTATCAATTGAAATCAATGAACATGTCTCCATACAATGTTGCAAACCTATTAGAGATAATTTTTTGTCAATTAGATCTCAAGGTGATATTTTCCTCGCCAAGCAAGGCTCAACGAGAGAACATAAACAGATGAGAAGGTTCTTATTACCTCGGGTACAAGGTACATTGTGAAAAATCAGCATTTTCTTTGAAAGACTAAGTTTTGTAGAAACCAATACAATATTAAAAGACATTGCAAGCAAGGCATGTTTGCTTACAATATGCATCTCACAGCTTGGCCCTTCATATTTTTATCATGCATGCTCCAAGCATAGAATCTTGACACATTTTCATTATTACAAAATGCTTGCTTCCAAAGTTTTCAATATGCTATCAACATATAGACTTGGAGGTTTTGCAAGTGTATAGACATGATAATCAAATGGCTATTGGCATGAATCAAGCTAAGGGATTTACCAAGTACCCAAGACACCACGTTCTAAGTATATCCAAATCCACGGTTATAAGATAGATTCAAAGTATGACACTTCAATAGCCACAACTATGAGCCAAATACAAAGAAACTTGGACTACGGGGGCTTTAGCAGGGATTTTAGCATTTCAAGCTTATGTATTTTGCAACAACTGGCACAAACGGTCAACAAGGTTGAGCATTTCAACCTTTATGTGTAAACATTTAATTTGAAACAATAATAACATGCAAATCAAGGTGCTTTGAAGGCCCATACTGAGAAGCACGATGTCTACCCTATGATATTGCCTTGTTCACTATGTTTGGATCTACGACAAGGCATCAACAACCTAGGGAATTGGCATTCTTGAGATATAAGCACGCATTTTAAGTATGACAAGGCCAAATCATACTGGATTGTATCAACTTCAATTTTGGGTAGTACAAGGCACTTGCAAGTATTGGCTAAAACCATTGAGGCCATCAATGGATCAAACGGCTTATCAATCTATTTATTTTGTGTTGCATGCAAGGTGTGCCTATACAGTAGACTTAATCTACACAAGTAGTTTTTACGCTTCCTCCATGATGCTGGATACTTTGTCAACAAGGACATAGTCATTGCTGCCTACTTCCTACTACTCAATAGAAAATGAGGTTGGTATATTTTCTTGTGTTTGTTGCATATTCATGCATTGAGGGGAACTATATATCTAATGGGCTCTATGCACAAGGTGCATGCACTAAGAGTGGTGAGATTTCTTTCTCTACAGCAAGCATGCATGACGTAGCTGTCAAGAAAACTATTCATGTGATAACACGGATCTTCTCAGAGAGCCTCAAGGCATGCCCTCTCTTGGTTCCCTATGGACTTGCAATCCCACATTCATGACTGAGTTATGTTGCGAACCATATCTTTTATGTATATGCAAGGCATATTTGGGGAAAATCTCACTTGACTATTTTATGTTGGGTAATGAGAATCTTGTCTTCTTTTAATGATGGGAGGCTATAATTGTTTTAGTGATCTAGCTGTAAATAAGATCCTAACTTGAGAAGATAGATTGTTTAGTCTATAGAGTCAGTTGTGTCTCTAAAAGAAGCATTTCCTAAGTGTGACACAGCTTGTGAATGACCAATCACTCAGTAAGTGTTGATGGTCCCTTGATTGACCCTTCACGTGTGCTTTCAAGGAAATAAGCTCTAAAATATCAAGTGATAGAAGTTTAGTTCATTTTGTCAATCTACTTTTACAATCACTATTGGTAGCAAGGTAGCATGTGATGGTATGGCATCTATCTAGTGGTTTATGTAGTCTACTTTTGGATTCTGACCAAGGGTTTCAATTTGCCAAGACAAGACCAATATTTCTTGGAAAAAACAAAACCAAGGGTTTCTTTCTGGTTCTGAAACAATGTTGCACAACTTGTTTTGATGCAATTGACATGGTCATGCATAGCTACATGTGGTAATAGTTATGGGAAGGGATAGAGGTTTAAGTACTAGGCACCTCCTCTACTAATTTTTCCTTATCTCCATTAATTTTTCTTATGATGGAATGGACAATCCACTCTAGATATTATCTACTCTTGACACTGTCATAGGCTTTCAAGGTAGGGATTGTTTTGACACATGTTGTCAAACACAAGGTGTACAACATGGACTAGAAACTCATGGAGTTTGGCTTAAATAGTGTGGAGCAAGGTTTATGAGGGTCCCTCTCACTCCTTTTGCTAAGTGTTACCTCTTACCTCCACACACAAGTACTTTTTGTATTTGACAGATGTCACATTTACTAACAACACTATATGAGACATATTTCACATGTGGAGAATATCAGTCTTTGGGATTGACATTAGCACCTTTTCTTGATCATGTGTCATGACAAAGTCCTTATGTTTTGGTCAATCCATTTATTAGAACATTTCAATCATGTGGTATCAAGAAAAATTTTAGTGGCCAAAACATTATATGGATGTCTAGTAAGACTTGTTAATGTAACAAGTACCTTAAACAACATTAATGAATGATTGTTTCAACTTTTTAGGGTGCAGTTTTGCATACCTACATATAGAAAGAATATTTCATATCAATGAAAATGTTTCATTGTTTATATCTAGATGTGGTTTATGTTCACATTCTATTATGGTTCAAATGTTGTAGCAAGGTTACTTAATAATTATGATGAGTATAAAGATAGCCTATTTTGACTATGGTTCTAGCTTGAGAGTATTTAGTTCTTTTTCCAAGAGCTATTTACACATCTATTCCCTCAAGTTTTGTGTATGCTATGAGCATAAACTAATTTGAGATCTATTTACACATCTATTCCCTCATGTATGCTATGCTACTTAGACATCTATTCCCTCAATTTTCTTTTATGATATGCTATTTACACATCTACTCCCTCAAGTTTTGTATATGATATGAGCGTAAACTAATTCACATGCATTGGCAAGCACAAAGCACTCCAATGATGGAAATGTAGGCTCGAATAAGTTTTTGCTAATGCATGTGTTATGACACTGAACATGTTAATCACATGCTAGAGGATATGCTAAGAGTGTGCGTAGGCATGAAGCAATCCAATTGGGAGGATTATTTCCCTATTTTGGATTTTTCTTTTTCTAGTGCAAAGCATGTTACAACTAGGCTTAGTCCTTTCATACTTTTGTATGGTTTTCAACCTCAATCACCAATAACAGTGTGGTTGGCTACTGAGATTTATCCAAGACCATATGGATATGTTTGAAATTGTTGAGAAAGCATAGAGCATATAAGAGAAACATCGGCAAGTTGCTTTCACAGAAAGTCAAGAAGAGGCATTCTTAGATATTCCAAAAACTTCAAAAAGTTTGCAAACTGGTCATCGATCTAGTTACCTAGTAGGTGTTGTGGCCCATTCAGAATATTCAAGTGAGTTGGAGATCGGGTCTATACACATTGGTATTATTGGTTTTTTTATGTAGCCCATTTATATAGACGCTACATAGGGATCACAATGTCATCAATCATGATTTCATTGAACTTCCCACACGACCGCATGACCCTAGACATATTCTTGAGTATCAAAGTTAGAAAAAACTAGTGTTCTTAAGAAGAAATACCCCCTTTTGTTTTCGAGGAAAACGCTTCTCCAAGGGGGGAGTAATGTCAAGACAAGAGTAGGACTAGAGAGCACGGCCTTAGAAAGGTGCCAACTTCACATGCATTGTCAAGGGGTCTCCTAAAAAAGGGGCCAGGTGGCCTATAAAGGGGTACTAGTAGGTGGAGATGAGCATGAAAATTTCCCTAACATCTGCTTCACCACCTTCTCTACAGTGCACACAGTTGTCCTCTAGCATTAAGGCTGCTAAATTGACTACATCTACCAAAAAAACCCACCAAAACCCCAAGCTTCAAAACTATCAAGTGCAACTGTCAATGTTTTCTCTATCTACTGACATTGTCATCAACTCACATTTCAGGCTACGTTTAGTGAGGGAATGGACAAAGATGATGCAGCTACATGAGTGCATTTTCACTACCCAATGCGCTCTCAGGTAAGGTATGTAGTACTACAAGCAAATTATGCAAAAAGATCTCTATTTGCCAAAATGAATATGCAATCAGGTTCTAGATGCCCTGAAGTTACGTGTGATCATAAGGATTACATGGCAAAGGATCTTGAACGGCAAAACTAGTGGTTGCTCAACTCTCGTGTTGTCCTTGTTCTCACCACCGTTGCATAACTGCACCTCTAACTCACTTTCCCCAAACTAAGTGGCCCACATTTGATTCGTCATTACCCTCAATCTACTACAATCTAGGAGAAACGTGTTGCCCATGGCTACAGTTGTTTAGATCTCGTCCTCACCATGTATAGTGTAGCATAGCCCCTTATTGTTGCTATCAATAAACTTTCCCAACGGTGCAATTGATCATGAGTCAATAGGATCTGCCAACCTCCATTGGCTAGACTACACCACAGCTACAAACATCATTTTTAGTATTTTTTTGGTCTTGTCATCATAGTTAGAACTTTAAAAAATATCACTTTTCATTGAGCTTAGTGGTTAATTGTGTAGACACTATCCTTCTAGCTCAATGTGCAAGAGATAAGACTAGCCTCATCATTTGAAATTTTCTATCATTTTTCAAACAACCCATGCTCATTGTAGAGGTTAGACAGTGCTTGTGCAAGTCGCCAAGTAAGACTACCTCATGGAGAAAAAAATCTCCATTATCACCACCTTTAATGGCGATAATTTTTTCACCTGGCAGAGCAAAACAATGTATTTGCTAATGCACAAAGGGCTTTGGCACTTAATAGAGCCACATGAGGCTGCATTTGCAGTGGTCAATGTGGCTACAAATCTAAAAGCACTTGGACTTATAGCATAATCACTTGGTGAGGACGTTATCTCACTTATCACTGAGATCATGGATGCAAAGAAGGCTTAGGATGCTCTCAACCAAGAGTTTGGCACCGCGTTCAAGGACCAATTTACTGATGCAATTCTACAAGTTGAAAAATAAGGATGGTGAGACATTGTGGCTCATATTAACAGGTTCAAAGCACTCAAGCAACAGCTACAAGGAGTTTAGAAAAATACACCCAATAAAGAAGCAATTTCAATATTGCTCAATAGTATGGTTAAGCCATCATTCGATGCCTTGGTATCCACATTACAAAATCTAGACAAGAAATTGGAAGAAGTTGAAGCAACACTCCTAGAGTTTGATTCAAAGCACCGACCAAAGCCAGAAGAAGCACCGGCCAGAGACAGAGTATTGTTCAGAGGAGGCCAAAACAACACAGTTCATGGACAAGGACAAGGAGAAGGCATTGTAAGGGGTTACATTATTTGCTATCGATGTGGCAGAAGTGGACACTTTGTACGGGATTGTTGGGATCAACAAACAAAGTAGCAATCATACAAGTAGAAGAAGAAGAAAGAAACAACCATTTATTCTAGTTTACCCCAGTTGTATTTTGGCATTTGTAAAGGCTCAAGCTAGCAATTTTTGGGCTAAACGAGTCTTCGGCACCATGGGCGGGCTATGCTACTCTGGAAGTAGGCACAAAGGACATGGAAATGCAAATATTGTATCTTTGAGGGGGGTGTTGAAGATTGTGGTGAGTTTGGTAGAGAGTGAAGGAGAGAAAGATGTATAAAACCACATGCAATGTAAGTATGTATGGCCTAGTATAAAAGAGGCCCATTTCTCAATGGAAAATTATCCAAGTTTGCGTACATGAAGTGCAACGCTTCCTATGAACTTGTAATCAGTTGCACTTAACTCAAGATCATGTTTATGAGTCCAAGCTAATATATCTTGAAACCTAATTTTCTTGAGTCACATTACTTGTACACGTATTCTCTCTCACTTATGCATTATGATTATGTATCATCTACCCTAGCCGGATGCATCAATCTTAACATACCCTTATGCGTCCACCATAAAATCACCCGGGTGAGCACTCTACCCAACTCAGGGTGATGGATATCCAACCTCCAAAACCACTTTAGCAAATCATATGGCTGCTGCAATAATTTTGACAGCATTTTGACAACACAACCATAACAAAAAAAGTGATCCAATAGCCACATTGACTTCCATCATACAAAATCCCAACCATAATCGATGAGGGATCTCAGGCCTCTACCACAAACCATAAATCCTTACTAAACCAACTTCCACACTTGGAGTTTTGACTATACACGATGCAACCATCCTGAGCCAGCATATATGTCTCTTAAAGAATGAACTTTTTATGCATAAAAGAAGTACAACCAGTGACTAAATATAACTTTGAAATCTCATTTTGATAATTTTTAACCATGCACAAGTGATGCACTATGACCGCACCTCACCCTCCATGCATATAGAGCTAGTTTTTACCTAGAAGGGTGGAAAGCAATACACACATGCACATGAGATATCCACATATATCCATGAGGTTCTATGCATTGAATGAAATCATCTCCTCAACCCAATCATGATGCAAAACAGCCCCACCACTTTGGTCAAGCATATGCCATAGCATCACATGTATGCAAAAAAACAACTCTTTCACGTTTTCGTACACACGTCTCACATGCAACAGAAAGTATTTGACCTCAAGACAATGCATCAAGATCATTACCATAACATAGGCTAACACATTATCATTTCACTATACCCATATGAGACTTATGCAAACAACCATGACACAAAAAGAAAGCCACCTTATCCATACTTGCCTGCACGGTCCGGGTTGACTAACCATGTACCCCCATATAAGTTTATGGAAATCAAAAACTTGAATTCAACTCACCAAAATAAACCATAAAACATATATGAACCTCTCGTCCAACTCACGGCTCCACATGGTACTGCCCCTTGGTAGCACCCCTACAAGCATATGTAACCCCATACAAGGAATGGTTAATAACTTGCACTCACAAAGTGATGCCGATGATCTACATACATTTAATAAAAACTTTAATCAAGTTCTTGATTGGTCAAGTGGGTTTGTTCATCCAATGAATCTATATAGTAGATCTCCAAGGAGTCTAGGGTCCAAAACATTTGACTCTACAGTGGACAACAAGATATATTTTGACCATAACTATTTACTCGTGCAGAGTTTTCATGTGACATACAAGATAGAAAATGTTCTAAATTCTTTTTTTAATCTTTGGTTAAAAGGGTTCGAACTGATTCATTGTGGTTTAGGAGATATGATCAAAATAGTGTCCCTACCATCTATGTGACGTGAAATAAAAAGCTATTTTTATGTATTTATTTGACCATAAACACACCATATGCATAGATCAGTGTGCTAAACATGATGAAATAAGCATGGAGCATCCTCATGCACACCAGGAAAGCCCATACATGCCTATGTATACATAAAATCAACCATCGAGAGAGTACTTACTCAAATACGAAGTAGAGAGAAAAAGAGATGATGGCTATGGAGTTTAAAGCTTCTTACCATGATTGAAAAGTAATTATTGGTGGTCAAAAGGCTTCTTGTTTTTTTGCAACAGAGGGGTGATGAGAGCTATGTAGATGTTTTCATCACGAAGTCGATGAAGAGCGCGTACACCGTGAAAAGAGAAGAATATAGTAATCAAGTAGAGAGAGTGTGTTCTTCTTCTTCTTCTTCTTCGTCTTCTTCTTGCAAATGAGAGAGAAGATCTTATGGAGATAGTAATAGAGAACTTGCACCACTCCATATAATACATATGTATAGCTTTACAGTAGTAGACACAACTGTCGGCATTGAAAACACAGTAGAAGAGCTCCTTATAAACTGTTCCTGGAGGTCCGGAGTGTTCCCCAAGGCAAACAAGGCGTCCCCTTGCTTTCAAAAAAAGACTTGAGTCTTTTTCTAAAACAAGGATTTTGCTTTTTGCAATCAACTTTGGCCTTACTCTTTGCTTTTTGTAGCAAAAAAAATAGTATCACAGCAACCAATGAGACCGTAACTGAATTAGCTTGCACTGTGATACTCTGCTTTAATTACAACTTTCGCGTACTACCCTGGCATATTTTTGATGCCTCTTTTTTATAAAATTCACTCTTGTAAAAATTCCTTTTATCCGGTTTTTTCACCATATGGTTGTTTATATACCCAACGGTGACTAAATATTATTTTTAGGTTTATATCATTCTAAAAAGCACATTGCATTTCAAAAACACCAAAAAGCATGAAAAGCTAAAAATAGCATTAAAAAGCAAACAAACAAACCACAGATTTTCCTTGTCCACCCGAATAAGAAAGCAGACTCGTTTTTCATCGAAAAGCACCAAATCATGAAAAGCTAAAAATAGCGTGAAAAGCGCTCGAAAAGAAGGTTTTTACAAAATTGAACCATAGCATCCTCGAGACTTGTAGATTAAGGATCTGGCCTTGCTTTTCACAAAAAAAAGCACGAAAATCTGTTTTTTTTTTAAATCCAAAACTAAATCAAACGTCCGTCTGACCTATTGGAACATGAAAACAACCTTGCTTTTCGTTTTAAAACCTTACAACGTTTCCCAACAAACATTCTGGACCAAAAAATCAAGAAGTAGACATTGGGATCTATTTTTCTTATTTTTTAAAAGGATCTAAAAATCAGGGATCTTACATCCTTCCACACTTGAAAAATTCAAGGTATCCTCACCTCGACATGAAGTCTGGGTAGTTCAGCCTCAATACATCATCACGTTTCCAAGTAGCATTCTCCTCGGGATAAGTTGACCATTTGACAAGGTGTTCAATGATGGTCTTGTTATCATGAAGAGGTTTATTCCTACTTTGAAGAATAATTCAGGGTGTATTTCAAACATTCGATCGGAGGAAGTAATAATAGAGAATCATCAAGAATTATGTGACTTTCACATTCTTTGCTTGAGCCATAACTTGCACAATCGATGAATAGGAAATTGCATTATCTTTACATACATTTGTCCATGACTTGGATGTGTCCTTGTTTCACTTATATCACCTCTTACATTTTCCTTTTTCAATGCATAATCATCCTTAACTTTTCTCAAGTGATTTAAAATGTCCACAAGAGAGGCTTTTGAAAGTGTGTTGAGTGGCATCTCCACTCTAGCATAACCAATGTTGCGTATCCTCTAGTGAGCCTATATGTGGTAGCCCGAGCCATGGTGAAACACCAGGTAACCCCTAGATATAAATATGGCTTTACCACCTCCACTCTCCTTCTAGTTGTTGTGAAAATTGTGTTGTATCTTGACTCCTTTGGATGTGTGGAGGATCATGAACTTGATTTTACCAAGGTTCACTATCATACCTTGCTGTGTGCAAAAATCATCAAGGGTGTGGAGATGGCACTATATCCCTTCTTGTGACTTAGAGATCAAAACAATATCATCAACATATAGCATAATATGTATTGGGGTACCTGCAAGATCTACCCCATGCCCTCCAGCTTAGAGTGCAAAATCAAAGATCTCATTGATGTAGAGCCCAAACAACGTGGGTGAAAGGCGACACCCTTGCTTCACACCAATGGTGCTAGCAATGGTATATGAGAGTCCTTCTAGTCATCTAACTTGTTCTTTTACCTGCTCATATAATTTATATATGGCCCAGATCATATGTGATGGAGCCCCCATTGCCTGTTAGGTGCTGGAAAAGTCTCTCTCATGGCTCTATGTCAATAGCTTTGTGGAAATCCACAAAGCAACAATATAGCTTCTCCTTCTCACCTTGGCCCCATCAATCAAGAGATGCAAAACAAAGATATAATCTATGGTAGAGAAAGCTCATCTAAAGCATTCTATCTCGGAGATCTCTTGTCCTTGCTCTCTACATATGAGCTCACCTCTACCTCAAGGAGTGCTCCGTAAAGTTTGGTCATTGTGTGGCCAATCATGATAGTCATGTAGTTCCCATTGGATCTAGGGTGTTGCTAGATTTTTGGATAGATACTATGATGTGTTTAGTCCACTCCTCTAAGAATCCTTTTACCATAGCCCTATTGAAAAGGTGTGCAACCAAGGGGGTTAAGGTGTTGTCCACATAAATGAGGTTCTCACTTTGTAAACCTTTATGATCTATAGATCTTCGGTGTTGCAGTTTGTGAATGGCCCACCCTACCATGTCTGTTGTGCAAAGTGTGGATGTCGTGGGATTTGAATCTAGTGGCTTTGGAATGGGTGGTTTCTCAAGGATCTCGTAGAGTCTCTCTGCATAGGCATGCCATGTATGAGGGTCCTCAATGGTGTTAGGATGAACTAAGGTGGATGATACCTTGGGTAGGCCATGGCGAGAGAGAAGAGATGCAAAAGAGATTGAACGAGAGAGAGAGAGAGAGAGAGAGAGAGAGAGTAGAGAGAATTGACACGGCACACTAAAAATATATCGCTATTGTGTATTGATTGTTTTGTGTGAAACCTTACATATAAAAGGATTTGGCCATGCAAATTGGCTCTCCTAATTGCATGCCTTTGGGGCGTTTCCCACGGGCTGACACCAAAAACTAAATGAGGGTTTGAACCCAACAATCCCCCCCTCAAGCCCGAACTAGACAGGCCACTCTCATGATACCTCAAGTTTTTGGTGTACTCGTCAACTGTGAGTTTTAGGTTCTCTGACAACAAAGGATTTTTGTCCATAACCTAGTGTTGTGATAGTAAACCCCCCTTGAATAGATAGGGTGTAGGTCAAAAATTAGCTCTAACAGTAAATAGAGTGTTTGGTTTACTACCAAACCTTGGGTCTAAGGTGTACCCAATAACCTCATGAGAAGCAGAAAAAAAAAGGCTGAGAACAAATATGTTTGGGAGGTCTTACCACTTCTCTATTTGTGGCAGTGTCTAACCCGTACAAGTTTTTATCATGGCATGACTGACATATGATGAGAGAAAACAAGGCTTTGATTGATTTTGTGACAAAAGATAAACTTTGAGCAAAACTATCACACTAAACTGGTAAAAATAGTTTGTGAAATTGTGTATATGTTGATGGATCAAGTGCTCGAAGCAAAACCGTTGAAAAAATCACCACTGGCTTTCTCTCTAGAAGAGCTTTGATTTTAGAGTCATTATTTTGCTCTTCTTTGGCATCAATATCCAAAGCCAGGTTGTTGACCAATGGATCAAATTGAGCATCACTATTCTTACCATCACCATTAGACCGCTTCTTTAGAGATTTATCAACCACCTTAGAATTTTTTTCATGATGCAAATTCCTCAAAAAATTATCCATATCATAGCAATAGGTGCGTTTTGGAATGCTTTGACAAGATAAACAAGTAGCTTTATAGGCCAATTTTCAACAACTGTTTAAAATGCCAGCAAAAGCATGCAAGCAAGAATCTCCAACGCCTCGCTCTACTGTTGTTGACAAGCTTTGCACAAGACTACTACAGGGGCAACGTTTTGATATGCACACAAAAATTGCACCTTCCACTAACTCTACATAGGCGTTTTGAAAAGATCTGAAAGAATGCCTATATAGGCAGTGTTTTAATGAGCACCTCTTGTCGATCGCTACTGCTTTAGCGTTTTGAGAAGAGCTCCAATGGGCTTCATGCAACTCAGGCAGCATTTCAGCACGCTACTATTGTTCCAAGGGCTTTGTTGCCTTTGCTTGGTAAACCCCTAAGGCACAGGAAAGGCCCTCGCCGGCTAACTCCCTTGTAGCGTTTCAAAACACGGTCAACAACCTCGCCGCCTTGTAGAACTGCCTCCAAGAAGCGCCTGCGTTTGATATGCTTGCGGAACTGCCCTCTGTGTATGCCGAGTCACCTCTTCTGCAGCGCCTCGCGTTGCCCGCCTGGACTCACCTTGCCTGGCCAGAGCCAAGAGCACCAAGCTGTTATACCACTGTTAGGCTGCATCTAACTTTGGATGATACCTTGGGCAGGTCATGACGAGAGAGAAGAGATGCATAAGAGATTGAACGAGAGAGAGAGAGAGAGAGAGAGAGAGAGAGAATCAACACGGCACACTAAAAATATAACACTAATGTGTATTGATTGTTCTGTGTGAAACCTTACATATAAAAGTATTTGGCCATGCAAACTGGCTCTCTTAGTCGCTTGCCTTTGGGGCGTTTCCCACGGGCAAAACACCAAAAATTGAACGAGGGCTTGAACCCCCAAAAAATGGGGATAATAGGGCAAGGCTCTTTGAGTGTATGCCATGTTGTAGTATGGTCCATGCTCATAAGTAGATGATACAACTTGAGTTCTTGGGTCTCCTCAAACACTCGCCATTTTTGGTGAGAGAGGGCTCTCATTTATTATCTAGCATCTCACTCTGTGATCTCCTCTAGTGCTCTCTATGCTCATAGATTGTGGTATATCTCTTTGCACACATCATCATACCATCTATTATGAGGGGCCCCATGTGGAGGTGTGAAACCAGTGTGGGTGGTTTGTGGGAAGCAACTAATAGCGTATATGTGAAGGATTGATGAGAGAGGTGATGGTGGATAAGGGTGTGTCAAGGTCAAGGGTAAGAGAGCCTTGGTAGACCTGTGATGAGTAAACAAAGGTTAGCTTCTTGTGAGTGAAATGTATAGTGGTGCGGGGGGTGTATGTGGCGTGTGTATGAGAGATGCGGGTGCCTTGTGAAAGAGAAAGTGAGGTGGGCATGGTCAGCTCCAATGGGCCTAGGGGGAATGGTAAAAGAGTTGAGTAGGTGTGTTGACTCACTCGGTCCCATAATGTCGTCCATTGTGTTGTGTCTCCCCTCTAGTACACCATGTGGAATGCATGTGAAACCTCTTAAATTAGGCCATTGTACCATCTCATTGTAGATAACGAGACGGTGATGAGATCCTAGTTTGAGTAGGTGGTGCTCGTATCCTATGGGGTAGGCCATATTAGCTAAGGTCCGCATGGTGTGTATGTGCTCCATGGTTTGCAATATCTTGGGATCCTCAAAGTCATAGATCTCACACCATCGGCTACAGATCCTGGCATTGAAGTCTCCCATAAGGAAAACTTCCCTATGAGGTGAGTACTCCATGATCCCCTTTGTAAGGCACGTGTAAGGTGACTTACCACTCTCTCTCCATCCCCCTACTATGTCATAGCAAACCTGGATTCACTAGGAGCAAAGTAGCATAGGACTATGTATATGCTTTGGTCCTATGAGAGCTCAATTTAAATCTGTTTGCGGGTCGCCGTGACGGACGTCCATAGCATAGCTCTCAAGCATCAACATATTTGTCAATACAGGGGAAGCGACTCGGATGAGGCATGGGAACTCACTAGGGT
Organism: Adiantum capillus-veneris; assembly: GCF_014529385.1. NCBI lineage: Eukaryota > Viridiplantae > Streptophyta > Polypodiopsida > Polypodiales > Pteridaceae > Adiantum > Adiantum capillus-veneris. The sequence goes on along the minus strand of NC_140941.1, from coordinate 156,776,885 downwards.
GTCAATCCTAATGAAGTGAACTCGAAGAGATGCAACTACTAACTTTATAAGTAAATCAATCGCATTACCGCCAAGTAATCTGCTTATGTCCTCCTACACCGTTCTTCAACCATCACGCCATTTACCATGCAAATCATATCGAAATCGCATGAAACTTGAAGGGAAGCTACAGGGGACTATCAGGAACATATCCTATCACTGTCACAGCATTCTGGAGAGGTACAACGATCACGATCGTTCGTTCCAAAGTCAGCAAAAACAACGAACAGGTGATCCTAATGGGTCATTTTAGGGTCCCTAAAGCCTCTCCTAGGGTCAAAACAACATAAAACACGCATATTGACACTCAAAACAGTGATTTAAGGCCTCAAACTCGTAGTTGAAAACCTACACCGAATCTTGAATGATTACACTTGAATGAAAGAGCAAGAGGAGAGGAACACAATGCAATAATCAAATCTAAATTTGGATTACTGTAGCCCCAATGGCGAAGATTACAAGCTTGAACAAGAAGGAGCTCTCAAACGTATGCTGTCTTCTCAATTCTCCATTAAAAGAATATCTTCAAACTTACAAAAAATGACCTTTATAGATTAGGTCTTTACAAAATGGCTTGTCCGGCCACAAGCTCCCAAACCTCTAACTGGCTCTCTAATATACAATTTCTCCCATAAGAATAACCATACATCCTTTGACAATTTTCCGGCTTAGAGATGCTTCTTTACAAAAGAATTTTACAATGGTTTCTCAGAAAAATATGGTCCTTCTGGCAACGGCCGCTTGTTGCTTCGTCCGCCAAACACTCCCCCCTTCCTTATCCTTGCACGCCCTCGTGCATGATCAGTGCTTTGGCTGTTGATGTGGCTCTAATGAAGCGAGTGTCGTTGCAAAACTTCTTGTTTGCAGGACGGCTTCGAGGGCTTCTTGATGCTGTCTGAATGGATTTTTAGATAAGGTGTGTTGGTATGCTACGTACCTTGCCTTGAGGTCCTTCGCCATGGGATGGAAAATCCTTGAATCCATTTCGAAGAATCCTGTGACGAAGGCCTCTACAAATGTCTGCAAGTAGTGTGAGAGCAGGTACATTAGCCTGGAGTACATGGCCATCAAGATGTATCGTGGCGGTGAATCCTGTAGATTCCAGCAGATGCCTCTTGGAGTACATAGCCATCAAGATGTATCGTGGCGGTGAATCCTGTAGATTCCAGCAGATGCCTCTTGGAGTACATGGCCATCAAGATGTATCGTGGCGGTGAATCCTGTAGATTCCAGTAGATGCCTCTGTGTCCTTCCAAGAATAGATTCCACGGATGATCGTCGCCTTCAGTGTCTTTAAACACCTGGATGCAGGTAACGATCATCCGGGCTATCTTTACTAACATTTGGCACGCCAAATCAGGGACATCCCGCAGCAATGTGACTGTTGAATTCAATGTGCTGACCATGTAGGCCACCGTAGGGGGTTGCTGCGCTGTCAAAATCGGGTAATTTAGCTTGTGCAGCCTTGACCCCTTCCATGTGGTGAAATCTTTCTAAGTGTGTCTTCGAGGGACTGGGCAGAATGTAGGATCTATTTGTATATGTTGAGGAGCGTTGTGGTAATTTGTTAGATCCTGTGGCCTTTTGTCCAACCACTTCTGCCTCCACTTGGGGTGGTCATCGACAAGCATCTGAGCTTCTTCCACTGTGAGTGCAATGCTTTCGTAACCCCCTTCTTTGTTTCGTGGCAAGGCTGGACGCATCTTTTCTTTCCACAAAATTGCTTCATGGCATAGCAGAGGAAACGGGAGGTACTCATGGCCAAATCCTTCCACCTGCTCTTCTGGTTGTAAGTATGCTAGGGCTGCTGACTCCAGTATCTTCTTTTCATAGAGCATGTACTCCTTGGCTGGCCCCTCTGGCATGTCCTGAATGCTCTCATTGAGTTCATCTCTTATATCCAGATTGAGCCCTTCAAATTCTTGCTCCTGTTGCCCTTGGTGTGATGTTCCAGGCAAATCTGACGCTTGTTGTCCGAGCAGTAGTTGCGGTTGAGTCTGGGCTTTGTCTGCTTTGATTGCTGTTGAAAAAGCAGATCTTCTTTTTCCTTTAGCAACATGTCACCAATCTGCTTCTGATTCTGTAGTTCAGTGCTTGCTTGAGCTAGTTGCTGCTCCATTTCTTTTTACTTTAGCTCATTTGCCGCCGTCTGGGCCACCATCCCTACGAGCAGCTGTCTTTGAATCTTTTCTTGCTCTAGCTCTGCTTTTAGTGCTGCTATAGTGTTCATTGCTATGGCATCGTCAAATGTGGAGACCAATGCCCCAGCAGGTTCCTGATTCGCCATTAAAGTCGTCAGAGTAACTTTGACAGTACTGTAGGAACTTCTAAGTCTTTGGAATCTTGCACTCTCGTAGGCAAGCTTCTTCGTTGCTTTCTGGACTCTTGCCATCAACTCTTGGCACTCCTTCTCTTTGGCGGTCAAGTCTGTCCTGACGTCCACCAAGTCTTTGATCAGTGACTGAGCCTGTCACTCAAGGTCTCTTTCCTCCGTTGTGCGTTCTAGTTGCGTCCTCAGGCTCTCTAACTCTTCTTTCCCAGATGCTTGCTTTTGTTGGGCTTCCTGTACCTGCCTTTCCTTTTCATTCAGCACCACATGCTGACACTCGAATTGCCGTTCTAATTCCCGTAGAGTTTTCTTGTAATCAAAACCAGCCACTGCCTGGCAGGCTTTGTGGTATCCGATGGATTATGTAGGTGGTATAAATTCCTTTTGCGAGGTTGAAGGGGGAGGAGTTGGCTGTTTTTTGTTCGATGGAGAAGGGGGAGGAGGAGGAGATTTTGGTGATGGAGGAGGCGATTTTCTAGGCGAGGGAGGAGGTGATTTGGGCGCGGGAGGAGGTGGACTTGATTCTTCTCGTACATGTCTCTTCTTGGAAGTCTCTTCCCCTTGTTGCGAAGAAGATGCTTCCGCTTTTCTTTTCTTTAAAATCCTGATTATTCTTTGGCGGGTGAGATCCGCCGCCCGTCGCACTTCCAAATTCCTCTCTCTTTGGATCTTCTTAAGCTGATCCACCTGATTTGTCTCATCAGCCACGTCTTTCTCCTTTGTTCCTTCAGTGTATTGCGAAGAAATGTCCACTTCCGCAGCCTTCTGTTCTGCTTCTAACCTTTGCTTCTCAGCCCGTAGGCGAGTTGCATTTTCTATCCTTTCTTGCCTTTCCCTTTCGAATCTTCTTTTTTGTGCCTGTTGTGTTGCAGCCGCTCGAGCCTGTCTATCAGCCCGTAATTTGGTTCGTCTTTCCTCGACTCTTTTTTGAGCTTCCGCATATGCTTTTTGCAGGTCCGACTGCGGTACTGCACTTCTCTCCCCTCTTTTTCTCTCGAGCGGCTTTGTTGAATCTTCCTCCTCGCTTTCCTCAAACTCTGAGGGCCCTTTGTCTTTAGAATCTTGAGACTTTCCTTCATCATTTGTCTCCGTTTTTACTTCATCACTCGAACTTTTATTGGTGTTCTTTGTTGAGCGCGATGATGTCGCGTCGGGGGTCGTCCTTACGGAGTGAGCAACTAGCTTGGCTTTCTGGATCAGGTTCGTTTGAGAGCTGGCAGCTGGCAAATCTTCGATCATTCCCAAAGCCTGGTATGCTATTCTGGTTAGCATCGGCCCTGCGTTCATGTAGCTTTTGTTTTTTGCCGAGATTTTCAAATTTGCTTCAATCAGATTGTCCAAAATGTAGGAACCGTAGTCGCAGCGAATGGTTCTATTTTCTGCCATCGCTAGAGCCATGACTACGGCAATGTGCAGGATTGGCTCGGTGTAGCGAGGAGGCTTTTGTACTCTGAAATGATGGGAGATCAATCTCATCGGCAATTCCATCTCTCCGTATATCATGTCACTGTATTTGTATTTATTTCCCTTTACTTTGACAAATGCTTTCTCATTATCCAGTGACTTTGTCTTTGCCAGCAGATCGTGTTGCCCTGGGAGGAAATGCAAAGCTTCGTTGATGATTTCCTTCGTGATCTTTACTTTCACCTTCGATCCATCCTTATCCGTGAGCATTGCCCGTCCATCATATTGTATCGAGCTCATGAGCTCATGGGCCCTCATGTAATCTGTTCCCCATGGCTGTAATCTAAAAAATTGCTCCAAGTGTACAGCTCGCACAGCCTCTATTACCTCCGGCCTTCGGTGGAGGTTCCATATCTCTCGTGGCATGATAGTTGTTTTTACCAAGTCACCATCCGCATCCTTAAACTTTGAGATGAATATGTGGGCAGGGATTTTAGCAAGTATTTCATCCGAGATGTGAGCCTTTTCATTTGTGGCGAGCTCCTCCACTTCATATGGTGTTGGTGTCCACTGCCTTTCTTTCTTTTGGCGAGGCATTCTGTGTCAGGAGAATCACAAGCTGTCAGGATTTTCCCTTCGCAATCAATCGCATTTAGACTTTTAGTAAAAAACAGTTCAAAAGTTAAAACTGATCATAACTTGAACAAATTTCATCCATTTTTGTCCATATTTCACCATTGGGACTAGGAAGACTAGAGCTATGACTGATAAAAATCTGAGCCAGTTCTAGGTCTGAGGTACACCGATTGCGATCGTAGTACAGAGGCCAAAACTAGATTTGATCACATGAGTGGGTTGCTGATAGTTGGAGGGTCATTTTGATCCACTTTGTGTGTCATTTGAACTACTTTTGAGTTTACAGGTCCCATTTCTGGGTTACAAGGGAGTTTTGGACTAGACTCTGACTTTTTATGAGTTTTTGCTGTCCAAATGGCTTGAAACTTGGTTGGTGACTTGAACAAGATGTATACAAGGGATCTGATAGGTTTTTGTCAAAATCTGAATCTGAGGGACACCGATCGCGATCGGTGTTCTGGGCCTTGTTTGGGTGAAAAGTAGATGGTCATGAACCCCTATGCCTGCCTAGCCCACTGATGATTTATTTTCAAGTTTGGACTTAAAATGAACAAATTAGAGCAATTTTTCACTGTTTGACTGTATTTTACTAAGTCTAACCATATTGGGTTTTCCTGATGAAATTTGGTTGGGGATCCTGGAGTTAGTGGAAGTTAGTTTTAGAGCTCTCAATGCTTCCATGAGGTTCTGCTACCATCAGCCTACTCCATTGTCTAATTTTGACCTTATCAGGCACTTCATACCCTGTCTTAGGAGGTTTTCAAGATTTGTGCATTTTTCAAGCACTTCTTGGATATCCATGTGATGCTTGAACATCCTTAAGTGACCTTTTGGTTTTGGCATTAGCTCGGTTTCAATTCTACCTTTGTATGATCATTCGAGACTGAAATGACTATATCTGTACTTGTAGGAGATTCTGAGATCCATCCGAGGTTTTCTACAACTGTTCTGACTCTTAGTTGGACAAGTGTACCTTTCAAACCATCCATCATTATTTTTAACCGGATTTTGGTAGTTGTTGGTCAAATTTTCCCTTTTCGGTTGTGTTTGACAAATTTGGCCCATTCCATGAGCAAAATTTGTGCATTTTCCTTGAACATTCAAGAGTGTGTAGATTTAACTGAGTTCCAAGCCTGGGCCAAGTCAAAAGTTGCAAAACTTGCATCTGGGGGCACCGATCGCGATCGTACCATGGAGGCCAAAATTGATTTTGACACCAGCAAATTGTAGGCGAGGCTGAGGGGAGATGTTTTGCATGTTCTATCCCAATTTTTGTCGTGAGGTACACCGATCGCGATCGATGTACCACCACCAAATTGTGTTTTAACCATATGCCTTTGTTCCTGACCTTGTGGGGAGCTCATTGATGTGTTCTGTGCCTGAAAAAGGTTTTGTTTGAATACCTCTAAGGGCCCTTGACCTCTTTTGACCCGATCCGACTTTGATTTGATTCCTTCGCCCATTTGTACAATGATTCGCGCTTGCATGCGTAATAGACTTGATCTTTACTTGATAAGGAACATATCTGTGAAATCTGGTGTGAAATGCTGGCTCCGACCGTCCGTACGGGGTAGAAATGTGGCAACTCGCTCTATGTCAAAAAGCTCTTTCCTTCTCTCTCAAAAGGTGAAAATAAACAATGAGCTAGCATTTGGCCTACCTGACCTATATCTTCCCGAGATTTTCGTGACACAGGGCTGATTTTCCTCATCTTTGATCCCGATATAATCCGCATACCAGTTGTGGGTCGAACCGTTTGTCATTCCGACGTCGTATGACCATTTGAAGCAATTTTGGCGAAATGTAGTCATGATCATTAAGGCCGAAATTTGACATCTTCAGATTAGCTTCATATATTCCATGCTTGATAACCTTATCATGATACTTCGGCGTTTGCTTCCAGAACTTGATTCCGACACTTGTGAGTGAGATTTTTTAATTTTTGATGTTTATGAACGAAAATCAAACAAAATAAATTGAAAATACTTATTAACTGGTAAAAATTAGCCAAAATTATTATACTCACCCCTAAGCATATATTTTCTCTAGAAGCATCCCAATGCTCCGGATTTTGTCATTACAGCTCATTATTATGCTGGTCGGATGATACAAAAACGCTAAAATTGCCAGGTTTTGATCGAATATGTTCGAAATTGAACTCTAAATAATGAAAAAAAAACACACACATTATGTACATATATACACGTTGGACCCCTTAATGGCCATGACTGTTGCTAGATTCATCAATTACTCCCCCCTTCCTTGTCTGAGTCGTCCCGGACGAAGGTTTGGTGCATGTGCATGGGTTTTGGAATCTGTGTCTATGCATGGCCGTGTAATGTGGCCCTATTTTGATGTTTGAGACAATGCGTTGGGTAACAAGATGTTGTGCAACATGTGGGAACTGAATGTAGTTTTCAGTGGCTTTGATGGCGAGGGTAGGTGTTTATGGAACAGAAGAGCTTGAAGTCACATTTTCTCTTTCCTTGATTGTGGTTGTTGTGCTGGCAACTATTTTTGGAACCCATCTATACAATTCTGCTTTAGTTTTCACAGGTTTCCATTGCCATTTTGGAGGTTCAGGCTTCTTGTTTTGAGTTTTGCGTTTGCTTTCGAGCTCTGTCGTCGAATCTGTAGTTTTCTCCAATTTTGGCACTTTGGAGTAGCTTCTGAAGGTCTTTGAGATGATGTTGCTGCCGTCTGGAGTTTGTCCTTAGGTAGCCATATCTTGCTCGGTTTGTTGGTCAGCAAACTTTTCTTTATCCATACTTTTCGAATAACGTTTTGTGTTGTTTTTGGATGATTCGTCGGTTGCTTTTTGTCGATGGGGATGCTTGGCCACGAGTGATCTGTTTTGGCAAATGGATTCATGTACACATTAGAGTCGTGTGTGTACCTTAACTCATGTTTTGACCATTCAATGACTGCATTGTACGTTCTCATCCATGGAACTCCCAAGCATATTGATTCTCTGATTTCTCCGTCTTTCATTACGAAAAATTGATGAGGACAACTATTTCCATCAAGATTGATTGGTAAGTTTACTATCCCCAATGTTGGCATTGTTGCACCGTTTGTTGCTTGTAGATCACGTGTGGATTGTACGAGGGGTTCATCTGTGAGCATCTTGTAAGTGGAGAAGTTGACCGCATTGACTCTTGCTCCTCTGTCAATCAATGCTTGTTGATATCTACCGTGCAGGAGTCTGACATTGATGCGAACATCGATTCCTATTTCCCATTGCTCATTAGTTTGAAGTATAGACAAAGAAATTTGAGCCGTGTCTGCTGGTTGAGGAAGTCTTTGTTGTTGTAAGGTTTTTTTTCATTTTAAAATCCTGATTTTGGCCTCCTCCTGCGCTTGAGCTTTTGTTATCGCATTGATCTGGATCATGGGATCGGTTTCCGTTCCGCTGCTTGCACTTGGTATTACCCCCACAATATTCATAGTCGCTTTTCCCTTGTTGTCCGGATTTTTTGGGCAATCTGGCAATATGTGATTCACACCACATCCGTCACAAAACCCAAAAAATTTCACTCTTTCGCCTTTGAAAGGGCAGTTACGCTCCCAATGATCCGTACTTCCACAGCTATAGCACTGTCCAATTGGTGGTTGATTTTGAGGAGGTGGTCCCATAGGTTGTCCTGCTCTATTAGGATATCCTCTTTGTTTGTAATTCTGGTTCGCAATGAACATTAACGTTCTTTCGTCTACCAAATATTGATCTCTCGAAGGTTGTGCTACATACGTTGGTGGTGCCATAACCTCGTTATTTCCCCACGGTTGATATGCTTCATCTGCGTACATTTGTGATTCAAGTTCTGTTGCGTAAGGCTCATTCGGTTCCTCATTATAAGAAACTTGAAGTGTACTATTTGTTCCTGGTGATGCTTCACAAGGTTGAGCATACCTAATCATGGTCCTATTCTCCTGTGGTAATGGAGGTTGTTGACCCAACACAGGTTGAGGTCTGTCTGTTCCTGCTACCAGATTCATATTTGGTCCAACTTGATATCTTGGAGGAGGTGGTTAGGATGGTCCTGCTGGAGGCCCATATGGTATTTCCCTCACATAGTTTTTGTTATTAAAACACTCTTCCGTGCTATGATTCATCCATTTTTGTTCTATGGCACACCATTTCAGTATTCGTCCATTCGCAACTGGTGCTTTCAGCTGTTGTGGGCACCATGGCGTTGGATGATCCCCCCCACATGTGTCACACTTCCTTGTCTGAGACTGTCTCAACACCAGATTTGATCTCATATGTTGCTGCATTCTCTTCGTTACCTCCTCTATCAATTGATCATTTGTCGGCATCAAGGATGCCTGGGCATCTTTCTTGGTAGAGGGTTCTCTTTTAATTGATGATGAGCCACCGGTTACTGAATCAATATCCTCTGACACTTCCCCATATGCTTTGCAGTTATCGACAAGATATAACGCTTTCCTTGTAACCTGTTGAAACGTGCTATTTGTTCCTTGAAGTGTACTATTTGTTCCTGGTGATGCTACAGGCTTTCAAGTGAAGGGATTTTTTCAAGGTTTCATTCCTAAGTCCTTCAACAAAGAGCACAGACAATCTCTCGTCCTGCGGTAATTCTCTCCTTGGGCACCTCTCAATGTATTGCTTGAATCTCAAGGTTGCTTGAATCTCAAGGTTGCTTCCTTCAATTTTTCATTCTACCTTTGTTTAAAAGCGTATATCTGCAATACAGTATTATGCTTTATACCCCGTTTTGAGAATTCTTCTGCGAACTCGCGCAATTCATGTTCAATATTCGGACAAGTTTCAAGGTTTAAAGGTTGAAACCAGGTTAAGGCCGTCCCTTCCAAGGTCAGCCCGAATCCCTCGTATTGAGTGTGGAAATCAGTGATTTTTTCTGCTCTTAAGACTTTCTTGAAGGGCGATACATGGGCATATGGATCCCCCGATCCGCTATAGTTCTTTGGCATGCACTTCGCTACTTGGGATGGTCTGATCCGTCTATGGTCAGCGGTCAATCTCATTGCTCCCGTGTCTCGACTTAATCATTCTCGTGAATCATGGAGGTCGTAGGTTGCTCACATTGGCTCCCCCGCCCCAAATCTACTACTAGGTGGTAAATGTGATCGGGTGGCTGCAATTGTCGGACCTACAGTCGTATGTGTAGAGATAGGAACTGCACTACCTTGATTCGTAGCCATTGATTCTCTGGAATGTAACGTTCCCATGGGGCTTGGCATTGAATAATGAGTTCGACTGAAAGAATCAGATACATGAGTCCAGCCTCCACCTGTGGTAAACGGTTCTAGCATGATAGTTGTAGGTGCTGGTCTTAGTGGGCTTGGAGTGACATAATACTGATGAAGTGGTCCCCCAAAGTACGTATATCCTTCCAATTATTTTTTATCGAGTGCTGCATATCGTCTTCCATACTTGTCGTATGCTGCAATTTTTGTTTCCGCTCCCTCTGTGTAGGTAAAGACATAAAGTCTTTTCCGCTCAGTCATCTCCCCGACGTAGGGTTCCTCGCATCTATAATAGAGATCTTGCTCTCCATTATTATACTTGTATAACCCCAAGTAGACATTATCCGTGTTGATTCTCAACGTTTCATTTTCTCGCCTTAATCTCGCATTAGGTAAGCTCATTGTTGGTGCCTTTTCCTCATGTTCCTCGTCTATTTTGGCTTTTGTGCCCATCAATCCCCACTTGTCTACAATGTTAGGATTCAGGACTACCAAGTACATGATACCCTCGTCATCTAGGTACCTGTCTCTGCTATAGCTTACAAGCACTAAGTCCCTGAACTCACTTGGTCTATCTTCTATTTTCACACAGTAGCGGTTCATACCATCTTTGTATATCTTGGCACCTTGCTTGTTTTCATATTGATACTTGATGAACAATAGCTTTAGTGTGGCCGAGGGGTCTGATGGTCCTGCTGCCATGTTTTGTCTCCCGTTTAGTTTTATTTGTCCCAAGTGTTCTGTGAAATACTTGGAAGATCTCTCTGAAGAAGTGTTGGAGATGACTTCTTCAAGGATCGGCTCTAACGGTCGCACTATCCCTTGGTTTACACTCTCCTCCGTTGATGCAACACTCGTTTGATCCGCTAAATTTAGGTGTCTGGTGTTTTCCCGATCTCAAAAACATGAAGAAAGTGGGATTTACTAACTGAATCCAAACCTCTTATCTGGAGATGGAAAGATCTTCCAATTCATGCGAGACTGCATGGGTTGTTACTTGATCGGTCTCTGCAAATGAATACACTGGATGGCTATGAGATCACTGTATCATTCCAACTGTCAGCAGATTCAACACTTCAAAATGATCTCAACACAATTTTGCTCGTACATTATTGACAGTATGTCCAATTTGAGTTTTGAAAACTGCTGGTATCTTGTATAGCCTAGGTCTAGGAGCAAGTCAAAAATGAGCTGGATCTGGGCCAGAGGTACACCGATCATGATCGTAGTTCTGAGCCCAAATTATATGAAACTTCACCAGCTTGTTCACTAGGCTATTTTAAGACTACCTGCCAGACACTTTTGTATTTGGACTCAAAAGGTCAAGTTTTTACCGTTTCTTGGTTGGAAGTGCCTGTTTTCCCAAATTTATCAGTTTGACTGGAATTTGATGTTTGATTTGGGATTTGAGAGATACCTAGGGTTGTCCTGTGTACAGGCTATCCCTCTGTATGGTTCCTCCTCAGTTTTGATGTGTTTTGGTCTACTGAAAGTCAATTTCTAAGCCAGTTTAGCAATTTTTGACTTGGATCTGTGTTCAGATGGTTTGACAGGTATTTTGAGGTTTCTAGCTCTAGGTCCTTTAGACTTTTATGTTTGTCCAAATCTGACACTGAGGTACACAGATCGCAATCGTACTTCTGAGCCCAAATTAGACCAAATTTGGCATGCTTGTAGACACTGATGTTTTAAGGCTATCCCCAAAGTCTTTTTGCATTTGGATCACCAAAAGCCAAGATTTTGAACTTTCTGGGTCTCTCAGGCTATTTTTACCCAAGTGGCCTGATTTCCTTGATTTTTGATGTTTTTGAGTGTGGTTGCTTTAGACAAAGTTGTTTAGAATCTTATCAGGAAGGCACATGTCAAATCTTGTCCAAATCTAACACTGAGGTACACCGATCGCGATCGTAGTACCTGCGCCAAATCTGATGAAATTTTGTATGCTCCCTCTAACAAGTATTTCCTAGTGTTTTGTGCTACCACTTTGTGATTTGAATCAATATCAATCTTGTTTGGTCAGATTTTCAAAATTTCAGAGTCTTATGGCTTTTTTGGCCAAAGTTATGGTTTTCTGGTTTCTCGGCTCTAACTTTTGCCCCAAATCTAACTGGAATGTGATTTACTTATCCTACTCCTAAGTACAGAAATGAAAAAACATAAGAAAATGAATCAAACAAAACAAACACGACGGATTTCGGGTGAGATTTCAGTACTCAATCAAATTAGAGAAATTGAAGAGCAAAAATGCTTTAACACACTCACTCACAGCTCCCTAAATCTCCTAAGAGAGGATCTAGCCGGTCCACTGGCTCTAGACTCCACTAAGCTCTAAACCCTTGTCTAGCATCCTAACTGAGGTGTAAAATGGATTTGTGGATTGATCTTTTTTAAGGATTCTAACTGCGCACTCGGTCACTCATCACCTAAGGTGCATTCCCCGGCAGCAGCGCCAATGTTTGCGGGTCGCCGCGACGGACGTCCATAGCATAGCTCTCAAGCATGAACATATTTGTCAATACAGGGAAAGCGACTCGGATGAGGCATGGGAACTCACTAGGGTGTCAATCCTAATGGAGTGAACTCGAAGAGAAGCAACTACTAACTCTATAAGTAAATCAATCGCATTACCGCCAAGTAATCTGCTTATGTCCTCCTACACCGTTCTTCAGCCACCACGCCCGTTTACCATGCAAATCATATCGAAATCGCACGAAACTTGAAGGGAAGCTACAGGGGACTATCAGGAACATATCCTATCACTGTCACAGCATTCTGGAGAGGTACAACGATCGCGATCGTTCGTCCCAAAGTTAGCAAAAACGGCAAACAGGTAATCCTAAAGGGTCGTTTTAGGGTCCCTAGAGCCCCTCCTAGGGTCAAAACAACATAAAATACGCATATTGACACTCAAAACAGTGATTTAAGGCCTCAAACTCGTAGTTGAAAACCTACACCGAATCTTGAATGATTACACTTGAATGAAAGAGCAAGAGGAGAGGAACACAATGCAATAATCAAATCTGAATTTGGATTACAGTAACCGCAATGGCGAAGATTACGAATTTGAACAAGAAGGAGCTCTCAAACGTACGCTGTCTTCTCAGTTCTCAATTAAAAGATTATCTTCAAACTTACAAAAAATGACCTTTATAGATTAGGTCTTTACAAAATGGCTTGTCCGGCCACAAGCTCCCAAACCTCTAACTGGCTCTCTAATATACAATTGCTCCCATAAGAATAATCATACATCCTTTGACAATTTTCCGGCTTAGAGATGCTTCTTTACAAAAGAATTTTACAATGGTTTCTCAGAAAAATATGGTCCTTCTGGCAACGGCCGCTTGTTGCTTCGTCCGCCAAACAAAATCCAAAGAAAACGGGCATCCAGATTGCGTGCTACAATCTATATCCTGCTCTATAGCTCTCAGCGAAAATATGGTGATTCCTCCTAACCCTCTAGATGTGTTCTGGCATGTACACCCTCTATGTATGGACTCCCACTAAAAATGATGTGTGCGTGATAAGCTTCTCTTGTGGCTCTCGTGTGTCTCGGTGTGTAATATGATGTCAAGAACACTCATGACCTCCTCCAGCCTCTTTGGATGTGTCCATAGGTCCCCGTTGTAGTTCTAAATGGCAAGGTGTATCTCCTCATAATGTGTCCCATAGGCGACAATTCCCTATGCTATGGCCTTGCCATCAATGATGACCCGGCCGTCGCCGTAAGAATCTCTTTTTCCCTCTTTGCATTGCCAAGAAGTATGCAGTGCGGCTAGGAAAGTGCCAAGTCTTTGATTGTGAGGGTTCGTAGAGAAATCAACGAAATCATTGAACTATGGAAGCAAAAGAAACACTCAAAAAGAAAAAAAACTCCAGTAATGAGATCCACACTCTGGGAAACCACCAAGATCGACTCAAAACTCTTGTGTCTGTCAAGATTTGGTGTAGCCTCACTAGCAATTGCACTAATACAGTGCTCTTTCACCTTGTTATTAAAAACCCTAAATTAACGCTTTAATTCTTCGTTGTGACCATTTCATAAAAGTTTTAGAACTTCATTAAAAATCCCAAATGATTATTTGAAATGGGAAACCCCTAATTGGTGGCCTCACAACCTCGAACATGCAGTGGAAACATCAAGGGACTGCACTAGCATCCTAACTTGGAACTATAGTATCTCCTTCCTTAGCTATCCAAAAAAAACTTTTTTTTGCTCCATAAACTCACCCTTAGCTTGAGCCAGGAAAACACCATCACTGATGTGACATTTTGCGCTATTTTATGCTAATTTTGGGTTATTTTTTACTATTTTATGGAAATTTTTAGTCCAAAAATATCCTTTTTTGTCTGTAAAATCCCAAATGAGCTGGAAAAAATCCCTAAATTTGTGAAAAAATCCTTGTTAAACTTTATTTTTCCACTTGGCAAGCACTTGTTACCATATACATGTGGTAGTGATGTGTGTGAACACACTTAGGACCGTCGGGGCATTTTTTTCCCTCTTTAGGAGGTTTTTTCCTCCATGCATTGTATATACACCCATCATTCTAGGGCTATCTATCTTTCCATTTCACACTAAGTAAAACACTCTTCGTTGTGTGCCTTGATCTTCGTTGTAATGGAAATGACCTATGAACTTTGAGAATAGCGGAATTAAGAGAATTAGAGTGAGCATTTTTGTGAGATTACTTTGAGAACATAGAGGGTGAACTTAATTGATGGTAGCAACATAAACATAGTACTTAATTAACTTGGCATGAACAATACTTTTGAAAGAGAGAGTATTAGAGAACATGACAACGGTTGAGGACCTAATTTACTTGGAGCCGGTCCTCCCTCCAAAAAGCATTTGTATTATAGATTCTCCCATCAAGAGAGACTTGGTACAATACAATCTTTGTGTTCCTTGTGACCTAGGTGATGCAATGAAGATGGGAAGCTTCATGCATCATGAGCATAACATAAAATTTGCAAAAATCGTTAACTATCCCAAGGCCTCAAACACCTTAGAAGGTGGAGAGAGCTGGCGGGAAATGAGGGTAGGGAAGAGGAAGAAGAATCATTCATAGGAGAAAGAAATAGTTCCTCACTTATCATCACTCTTCTTGTTTAGCATAGCATAATAGCATAGTAATAAATATGAAGAAGATGGCAAGCTTAACACTAGAATGGTAACAGGACACTTTTATGTCCTTGGACACTTTTGTGTCCTATTAAGTGACCATTTTGCTTGAATTATTTGAAGAGTATGAGAATGGATTTCTAGGTGCTATATATCCACAAAGTTGCCTTATGAGCTGAAAAAAACTTAGTATTTTTTTTGGAGTATCGATCTCACCATTAACCTTACTCTTGCACAACATTTTTGAACCTAACTGTGTGAAAAAACGGGTCCTGTTTTTGGCTTTTTTTCAATTTTTGGCAACTATACCACTCTAAACTTCATGTTTGTGAGGTTTAGATGGCTAGAGGTTAGGCCTTCATAGTTCTCAACATGTTTTGATGCTTGTAGGGAGAGCTAAGTGTTAAAATTGAAAGTTATGACCAATTTACAAGAATTGCATAATCCTGTTTTTTGGCCAAAATTAGCACTTTTATGATTCTTTTGGGGGCTTTCTTGATATCCAAATTCAATTTTGATTGTGTAAGTGTAATATATAACATAAAGCTAATCTTCCTTGAGTTTTGGGGGACCTAATATTCTATATAGCATAGTATATGATGATGGTTGAGTTTTTTGATTGCTGAAGAATACGATACATTTTAGAGTAGCAAGTATATCTTTCTCAATATTTCTAGTTTATTAGGCCAATTGTGTGTATTTTGTAGGTAGTAACCATATCTAATCATAGACTACAAACTTGGCTAGATTGAGTAGTTTCTAAGGGTTTCTAGAGGTCATAATGCTAAACCCAATTTTTTCATGTTTACTGTATTTAGCACTTTAGCATTGCCCCCAAGGTTCCAATTGTAAGAGATCCATTATCCTTTTGACATACTCCATGGCTCCTTTTGAATCCAAAGGCCCAAAGGGAACTAAGAAAACATGTATATAGTATCTGTATTAAGCGTGACTGTAGAAACTTTGATGATAGGTCCGCAGAATGGCAAAAATGCAACTTTTTTGTACCTTTTTTTTTTGCCCAAAAAAAAATTAGTGAGGTAAAAGCAACCATATGTTTTGGTCACCAACCCATTGAAGTTAACGGGGCATTTTATCTCATGTCCTACAAAAATCCCCACTCTTATTTATTTGCAATCAACCGTAAGAAATTGCTGTTTTGGGCAAAATGCACCGGTCCATCAACTTTGGAGGCTTGTAGTGACCAAGGGATGAGAAAAATTACAAGTTTCTCATTTTTTCCATATGTAGTAGTTATTGAACTATAAGCTCATGAAAGGATTTTTCAAAATGAGTGGATCTAATATGGTTTTGGAATTTTTTCCCATAACCCTGAAAGGACACTTTTATGTCCTGTTAGGTTACCATTCTAGCAAAGAAGCATGGCTCTTGGTTGGATTTGCATTCCATAGCCAAGAGTGTTGGTGTAGGCTCACAACTTCTCAACAAGCTTCGAGAAGGAGATGGAGCTTTTGCACTTTACTCTTCACACAATGAGTGTGTGTGTGTGTGTGTGTGTGTGTGTGTGTGTGTGTGTGTGTGTGTGTGTGGGAGAGTATACCTCCTCTCATGCGCTCTCTCTCTCTCTCTCTCTCTCTCTCTCTCTCTCTCTCTCTCTCTCTCTCTCTCTCGTATTATTTAATTATATCATTTGGACACGTGTCCTCTTTTTCCTCTTTGAGAGAAAGAACTTAATTATTATTTTTATGCATCTAAATTCTCATTGGATCCCTTTAAAGCCTATCCAATAGGATTCAAGCACATCATGAGGGCCACATGGGGAGGATCTTGACATGTGTCTTTTATGCTTCTTAAACTATCATGTTTGAATTGAACACATCAAGCACCTTAGTCAATTAAGCATGAAAATCATTTATGTCTCTTAAGAGATCATGTTTGAATTGAACACTTCAAGAACCTTAGTCATTCAAGCATGAGAATCACCTCAAGCTTAAGCAAGGTTCTAACAATCACTTTAAGCATCTTAGTTAGCAAGCACAACAAGCACCTCATGCTTGGATAGGATTCCCACCCCAAGGTCAGCCCTAGCTTGCCTAAGGTCAAAGGACTTTTTAAC
This sequence comes from Adiantum capillus-veneris, assembly GCF_014529385.1. NCBI lineage: Eukaryota > Viridiplantae > Streptophyta > Polypodiopsida > Polypodiales > Pteridaceae > Adiantum > Adiantum capillus-veneris. The sequence goes on along the minus strand of NC_140941.1, from coordinate 156,760,049 downwards.
ACTAACTTTTGGAGGTTTTTAATAAAGCTAACCCTAAGGTATTTAAGCTCTATTAGGTAGCATTGCTCTTTAACAGACCATCTCTCATTTGGACCCCTTTTACCTTGGCCCCGTGTTGAGACAAATCCATAAGCACATGTCTATATTCTAACCCTTGTTCCCGTTTATTCTCCCACATTAAATGAATAGTTTAATATGAGAAAATCATTTGGGTTGGTTAGATATTAGATTTTATGACATTCCTCCGTCTTCTCCAAGTTGTGTGTGTTTTTCTACAACCCTAATTCCAATAATTGGTATCAGAGCAGGTTGCGACCTCCCGGGCTTAGTCGTCAGCAGCTCTAGCACACGCATGCTCACTTTCTGCTATCTCTGTGAGCTTTGGCGAGCGTTCGCAGGTCGAAAAAAAATTTGAGAAAGCTCGAAGAGCTTAGTCTGCTCAGATTTCTGATTCGGGCTCATTTCGATCTCCATTTCCACTCCAGGCAATATTGCACATGCTATTTCCTCATTTGTGCAAAAATTTTGTCAGTGTCGTTTTTTGCATAACAGGTCCCTTACAGTCTTCTATGGTTTGTGCTATATAGCACTTGTTGTTCTCGCTTCATTTCTCCTATTTTTGGACAGTTTTCATATCAAGTGCAGTTCGTCATGGCCGACAACAACGCAGATGTGTTCAAGATGTTTGTTGTTGAGGATAGACTCGATAGGGACAATTACCCTATGTGGGCTTACATGATACAACATGTTCTTGTGTCAAAAGGGTGTCTAGAATATTGTGCAAGGCATTGATGTACGTCTTGGTTTTGATGATGTAGGCGATGTTGAGGATGTTGCAGGTCTTGCTGCATGAATTGTTGTTGTTAGAGTTGTTTTGTCTATGGCAGAACAAGCTCGTTGGGATGTAAAGGATGCGCGTGCTCATGCATTGATTGTGTTGTTTGTGGAGCGTACTATTACTCCTCATATTCGTTCAGCGAATTCTGCAAAACAACCTTGGGATATTCTGACTGATCTTTATGCAAGTCGCAATCGGGCAAAAATTGCATTGTTGGGTAAAGAGCTGGAGTCAAAGATTATGTATGAGGAAGTTGATATGGACACTTTCCTTGCTGGTGTCAAGGATAACAATGAGCAACTTATTTTTGCAGCTGAAGTCATTTCAGACAGTTCCCTTGTGCAGACTATTCTTGATGCCTTGCTAGATTCTTGCCAAACTTTTGCTAGTACTTGGAAACTTATGACCCAAGGAAATCATGAAGTTGTCAAGTTTGATGCATTATGTACATTGGTGTTGCAAGAGTCACTTTCCATAAAAAACAAAACTAAATAGCGTGCAGTTGAACAAGCCTTTACAGGTGGTAGCAGTAATGCAGCCACTCCTCATGCTGCTTCTGCGAGTGGAAAATTACATATTCCTAATGCTTCTATTGGCAATAATTCTTCTAAAAATTATGGTGATAAGGGCAAAAAAGAAGATGTGTTGTCATTATTGTAAAGCCAATGATCACTTGATCAAGCAGTGTCCTAAGTTGAAGGCCAAAGAGGCTAAGAAGAAAGAGGGTGGTTCCACTGCAAATGCTGGTTCCACTACAAATACAGCTATTGTTGAATCTTCTGTGAAAGGAGACTGTGATGCTAATGTTGATGTAGAATGGGTTTTTAGTGCACAGTATATCTATAATTCTGTTGTCCATGATGCATGCATGTCAGTTGCTACAGATTCACCTGTGTGGTATTTTGATAGTAGTGCTACAAAGCACATTACCTCACATCGTGATTTGTTCACCTCTCTTGAGTATGTCCCTCATGGGAATTCAGTTACTTGTGTTCTACAATGCCTCTTATCCGGTTCAGGGAGTTAAAAAGATTGTGCTTACTGCTGCAAATGGCAGTTCTTTCACACTTGTTGATGCACTTTATGTACAGAAGAATCTTTTGTCTGTATCTACACTTGCTAGACTTGGTCTTGTAGTCAAATTTGTGGATGACATATGTAATGTTCAGTTTCAGTGATGAAATTGTTGCATCTGGCATTTTATATCGTGGGTTGTATAAGGTCACTTTGTATGACAAGTGTGGGTAAAATTTTACAAAGGATTCAAAGGCTATTTCATATGCAAAACTTTGACATGCACATTTTGGTCATCTGAATTTTGTCAGTTTGCTGCGTTGGCAGAAATCTGATATGGTTGCTTCTTTGCCACCTCTTGAAGCACCTGTCAAACATGTTTGTGAAGGCTGTATTTTGGGTAAGATGCAGTGTTCAAAGTTTCCAAGGATGGTTTTTAGGGCCATACGTAGGTTGCAGCTTGTGCATAGTGATGTTTATGGGCCCATGCAAACTTCGTCCTTGAGCAATTACCTTTACTTTGTGACTTTCATTGACGATTACTTCAGGCATGCATGGGTGTATCCGCTTAAAGCAAATTCCGAAGTTTTTATGTGCTTCAAATAATTTTTAGATATGGCTGAAAATGTCTTGAAATGTATTATGGACACCCTCTATTCCGATCGAGGGGGGGAGTATATGTCTCATGGATTTAATGCATTTATGGCTAGTCATGGGATAAAACACCAATGTACAATGCCTTATACGCCTCAGCAAAATGGTGTTGCTGAGAAGAAAAACAAGTCACTTACGAAAATGGCACAATGTATGGTCAAAAGTCAAGCTTTGTTTGGCTTGAGGCCATCATGTGTGCCACTTATGTACTTAACAAGTGTCCTACGAAAGCTTTGAAGTCTATTACTCTGTATGAAGCATGGTATGATAGAAAGCCTTCTATTGAAAATATATGTGTTTTTGGTTGTTTGGCACATGCTTTGGCGCAGCGCAAAAAATTGGATGATAAGACTGTCAAATGTATTTTTGTTGGTTACAGTGTTGAAAGCAAAGGTTACAGGTTGTATCATCCACAAACAAAGTGTATCTTGGTCTCACGCGATGTTGTGTTTGTGGAAGATTTGGTCGAGTCCTTGTTGTCATGTACTAGAGACAATAGTGTCAGTTCATAGGACATTTATGACGCTTTGTTGCCTCTTTTCAATGGTGGAAGTTTGAATGTAAATTCCAATGAGGCAAATGTACAACCTATGGGGGTTTTTGAAAATGTTACAGATCAGCCTATTATTGATGCAGATGTACATGATGTACTTGATGAGGAAAGGGTTGAGAATGAGCAGGCTAGAGATATGCATAAATGGTTGGTACATACTTTGCGTGAAAGTAAATTTGATACACCTTTGTCTAGTCATACTCGTTCAGGTTCTCACCATGCACCTTATGCATCATATTGTTGTGCTTTGGTTGTGTCTAGCTTACATGATGTTGAGGAACCTCTGTCTTTTGATGAAGCACAAAACTCAGAAAATTGGATGGCTGTCATGCAATCAGAATATAATGCACTTTTAAAAAATGACACATGGATTTATGTGATTTGCCTCCTGGAAAAAAGGCCATTGGTACGAAGTGGGTTTACAAGTTGAAACACAAGCCGGATGGTGAGATTGATCACTATAAGGCTCGACTTGTTGCAAAGAGTTATGCACAGCAAAAAGGAATAGATTATGAAGACACTTCTGCTCCCACTTGTCGTATGACTACTATGCGTTTTCTATGTGCACTGGCAGCTCATTTTGGTTGGGATGTATATCAGTCAGACATTGTTACTACTTTCTTGAATGGTGACATATTTGAGGAAGTTTATGTAATGAGGCCTCACGATTTTTTCAAGAAAGGACAAGAGGATAAGGTATGCAAATGTAACAAAGCTTTGTATGGGTTGAAGCAATCTCCTCGTGCTTGGTATGAGAAGGTTGACACTCATTTGGTCAAACGAGGCTTTCGTAACAGTCCAACAAAAAGCACATTGTATGTAAAGCGTGAGGGTGATGTACTTCTCATTGTCGTTCTTTACGTAGATGATTTGCTGATCACTGGACCAAATGAGAGACATATTGCTGAATTTAAGGCTAATTTGAATGCTACTTTCTAGATGAAAGATTTGGGGATGTTGCATCATTACTTGGGTATACAGTTTAAGCAGTGTGATGGTGGTATTGCTTTGTGTGAGAAAAGTTACATAGAGACATTGCTATGTAAGTTTGGACTTGAGGGTTGCAAACCTATTGCCACTCCCATGAAAACAGGTTTGAAATTGAATCTTCATGATGTTGGTGATCTTGCAGATGTCACTCTTTACCAAACTGATGTTGGATGCCTCATTTAAGTATGCAACATGAGGTCAGATATTCAGTTTGCAGTCTCAGAAGTCAGCAGATTTATGCATAGCCCACGGTCTAAGCATTGGCAGGCTATCAAGAGGATTTTTCGTTACTTGAGTGACACTTTACATCTTGACTTGTTTTATCCCAAGGGGGAATCATTCCTGCCAGACTATGCTTTTTCGGACTCAGATTGGATTGGTTGTTTTGACACACGAGTGTCCACAAGTGGTTTTTGTTTCATGCTTGGTAGCTCATGCATATCATGGTTAAGCAAAAAGCAACCTACTGTGGCCACTTCTAGTTGTGAGGTTGAGTACAGGGCAGTCTTCACAACTACGGTTGAGTGTGCCTTTGGCTCATTTGGGTGTTGGACAGGACACTGCCAACACTATCTACACTGACAGTCAAAGCACATTGGCAGTTGCGAGGAAACCAAATTTTCATGCTCGCACAAAGCGCATTGAAGTGCATTACCACTATGTCAAGGAGAAGCAAGAGAGAGCAGGTAGGCTTATGTGCCAACACAAGACAATCTTGCAAATCTTTTCACAAAAGCATTCTCTCGTGAGAAGTTCGAAGCTTTTCGCTAAGCTTTGGACTTACTCCCCTTTGTGGACTCATCATGTCCTCAAAGCATGACACTTCCCTTTATCATTCTAGGGCTATCTATCTTTCCATTGCACACTAAGTAAAAACACTCTTATGTTGTGTGCCTTGAGCTTCCTTCATCTTCTCCAAGCTGTGTTTTCCTGTAAACCTAATTCCAACAACACTTTGGAAACATCTTCACGCATGGAATCTCTTTTTTCTTTTTTTGAGGTCGTCTGCATTGAGCTTTCTAGGCAAAATGAGTGTCATCTCCTCGTACATAACATGTATACTGTAATCCAAATTAGGAGTATTTTATTGTGAGAAAAAAATGCCAAAGTGCAACGTCCAAGGCCCTACCTCCCCTGTAAGGTATAACTACAACCGTGGCAATTGTTTTCACGCGTATGACATTATGTACATTGTAGCATTTGGTCCCATATATCAAAAAACATAAAAAGTGAACATTAAAATTCACATTGAAAATGTGACGTAGCACGACGACATGCTTGGAGTACTTTAGATATGCATGCTCGCCTATGTTCCACTTTCATCTTTGTGAGGTCATCATCAAGGAGGAGCTCCATGTTTAAAAGACGGATGGTTCCACACGTCATGAAAGTATTTGCACAAAAACATTCATATAATCGAAGCATTCCTGTACAATTGAAGAGGAGGCCAAAGAAGAGATCCTGAATGTTGTGTTCTTCCTTTACAATGTTAGTTTCCTTGCATGGAACACATAACAAATTCACAGATGAGTAATTGATTTTAGTATCGTGATTGAATACCTAATGTTACGCTTTTGTCACACCACAAATAAAAAATACCGCACCCATGATAGTGAGAAGTGTGTACAACTATAGGTGACACTACTCTTCTTCAATAAACTAATTACAAAAAGAGGTGCTGAAAGACCTGTAGTATTTTGAGCTTTTGGTATTGGAAGCACGTATTATCAGGGATAGGTAAACAGAATAAGAAGAGGTTGCATGTGAGAGAAGCCACAAACACAAAAAAGAAACTAATCAAGAGTTTGATCATTTTGGGTAAGCTTCACAACAGAGTAACTTTCAAGAATGCTACCTTCAAAAACGAAGCAGATCCCATGTCCACCTTAATGTAGGTGCAAGCAAAGGAACCAGCCACAACCAGCTAAAAATTTGGCTGTCTCCCGAACCCCCAAGGCCCATAATCTATTCGGCTAACTGTAACATAAGTGATTGCAGCTTCATCCCATGGCATGCAAGCTGTGCACTTCAATGCTTTCCCAGACCTCGACCCTTTCGTTCACGTCGTGTTGTCAGGACTTCAAGAAGGCGCTGTAATGCCTCATCAAGCGCATCAGCTGCCTTCTCAAGTTGGCAGCCAACAAGATCTTCCCGCAAATCCAATTCCCTCAGTAATTGCACCACCGCAGCTGCAGTGCACGTCCGATCCAGGGATGGTTGTGGTCTACATGCACAATAGGAAATTATCCATCTCTGAATGCAGTGTGATAATCAACTATCATGACGTATCAAACACTGAAAGTAAACTCAATGAGGACAAGTCAAACATAGCTGTCAAGACCAGATTGCATGATTGAGGAAAACAACACTCATGAAATGATGCTATCCAAAAACTTCGCAACCAAGGCAAATCACAAGCAAATAGGCCCGGTCATGAAAAAGGTCATGATAAACCTGTGCATGGAAATTTTGCAATATAAAAATTCCTTCGAACCTGACATTCGTTAAACTCACCTCAAATTGTGTAGCACAGAGTGTTTATCAACAGAAAGAGACAAAGACTGCATGCAATCCTGCCATGTCCCTCTTGCTCGACTCTGAAAATGCACAACCACACGCATCAATAAGCCTCTGAAGAGTAAGCCACTCTGTTGTTGCAAAGAATCAGATAAAGCAGTACCTGCAGGCGATTCACCATCATCTTTGAGTTGCTCCAAGTACCATCGATCAAAATGAAGTTCAAACTGGTTTTGCATTTGTCCTGCATCCATCCCAAGAATGGTGAGGCTCCAGTAACGTTAGAGACCCCAAACAACTATAACATAAAAAAGATTGTCTTGTTACCTTACCCTTGGGACTCCCGTATGAGCTAATTCCTTCGGCAGTACAAGTTCATTGACCTGAGTGTTTGAAACACCTTGCTCTGGATAGAGATACCAAACTGAACCTTGGCCTATTGTAACATTTTTATACTTTTATTGAATAATAAATAAGCTGATCAGCAAAATGCCAGCCCAGAATAAGAGAATTTGATCACAAACCCGCTTGCTTCAAAGCATCCCACATGGCTTCTTCTTGTTCTTCTATTCCACATACGCATAGATGAGCTGATTCTCCTCCAAAGACTTGCCAGAGCAGCTTCCCAGAATTATTCTTTCTGAGAAAATCCTTCAAATAAATGCATGGAAACCACCAGTATTGTCAATTAACAAGCAAAAATGGATCATCCCGACACGACTGGCTCATAATATCCATACTACTTCACACAAAAAGAACGCTCCTCTTCAAAACCGTGGTGCTCACCTTTGGGTGCATGTAGAGCCATAACTGAACCCCTGACCACAGTGAAACCCTTTCCACCTTTGCACACATGCAATCTGTCAATGGCAGCCAGCACTGAACACGCAAGCACATTCATAAATCAGCAGCAAGAGATAGTCTAATTGACATTAAGGCAGGCATGCGAGTGCAAACAATGTACTTATAATGTGTTGATGCAATAGACAAGAAAGCAGATTTACATCTTTGCACAGATACCCTTTACAGCCCAAGACTCTGCAAGCAACTTGTCTAGCTGAATAAAACTGCAGTTTTTCTTCCCTATCAGGCATATACCCATAAAAAGCCCTATGTCTGTGATCCTCCGCAGCTTTTGCTCGTCCCTGCATCAGCCAAAAAACATTTCATTAAATCTCTACGCATGCATGCTTTTTCTGCTTTAACAGCTCAGACATAAAAAATGTGGCTGGCTTCATTCACATAAGCTTCATCTTCGACTACATTATTTGACATTCATATTTCTTCACACCATCCTAATTGATGAATCATTGAGCACAAGAGATTGCTGTGAATCAAAGGCTATACATACTTGAGAGCTTAGGATGTTTAATAGAATTCCCTTTAGCTGAGTTTCTCCCATGTTGAGATCTTAGCTACTGGGACACCTATAGATTCTCTCAAAAAAAATTGAGCCACAAAAAAACAGAACCTTCAACTGTTTGGTCCTTTTTTTCGTTCTTCTATGACAAATAAGTGACATGGCACCACAAACCAATGGAATAGGAAAAGAGGCTGCAAAACATAAGGACCTAAGTCTCAACTGAGTGACACATAATCCCGCCCCAAATCACAATGTAAATCATAGGCCGCTTACAATGTAAATCATAGGTCTCTGTACAAGGACAGCCTTTTGCGCCAGTTATTTTTTGGGCGCTAGTGATTTTAAAAAGATTTTGAGGATCAGTTATTAGAGCAGTTGACTTTTTGGGAAGTCAATAAAAGCGAGAGATTTTGGAGCCTATTTTTAGGTTTTAAGAGTTGCTTATAGAGCCTGGGGCCTTCAAATACGAGGCCTAACCTCAGTTGTAAATTGGATCGGGTGCATGGATGCACATAGTTGTAATCTTTACATAAATAAATAAAGAAATATTGAGAAGGGTGCTGGACAAGGATGGAGAGAGATAAAGAGGCGGAGTTCCTCACCTACACGATACTGGCCCCGAATAGGAGCCCCTTTCAATATTTCTTTCAAGTAAGCAAAGAGTTATATTACAATGCTCATGACAGATGGCACTTTTGTGAGAGCGAACACACACACACAGAAAGTAGCAGCAATAATCTTTACAATTGGCTAAATCAGCCCTTTAAATAGATGTGTGTGTGTGTGTGTGTGTGTGTGTGTGTGTGTGTGTGTGTGTGTGCGCGCGCGCGCACGTGTGTGTGTTTCCCAAAGTCCAAGCAAGTGTGTGCACTTTCTTCTTCTGTCTAAGCCTCTAATGGGCTGTTTTGGACAAGTGGCCAGTTCTTCATGTGTGTGAATGGGCGCCTTAGCTGAAAATGGCAGCTTTTGTGTGTTGTCATGCAACTGCCTTTACTAGGGTCGCCTAGTACTTGCCATGCTTGAACTACAACCTCCCATGCATGCACGTCAGTTGCCTTGCATGGACTGCCACTTGCCATGCATGGACTCCAAGTTGACTCGCACGTGCCATGCATGGGCCATCCAAGTGTCCACCTACCTTGCATGCTTTGCCAGATGCTAGGCACTAGTAGCCTTTAGCTTGCGTATTCTCCAAGTCGACTTGCATGGACTCCAGTTCACTCGCACGTGCCATGCATGGGCCATCCAAGTGTCCACCTACCTTGCATGCTTTGCCAGATGCTAAGCACTAGTAGCCTTTAGCTTGCGTATTGTCACGTGACACATCCAACCCTGTGTGTCCGTGGACAAGCTACAACATGATAAGGGTTCGGTTCAGTCCAGTCAGTCTAGAATAGAAAGTGATCTGGGACTTTTGTAAGTCTGTTCGCAGACCGTGCATGTCCAGACACTTAGATTTAGATGCATATCCTCTGGTTGCACACAGTATGACCATCAAATTCCAATCAGATCCCATCAGTAGCACTTTTACAATGCATAGACCTATTTTTTCTATTTTTGACATTTTTCACTTATTATTTTTAAGTGACTTTTGTTGGAAAGTAGGTAAGGCAATTTTGCTAAGTTTGTATAAATAAAAACCTAGCGCTAGCACTTTCTGGCAGAAGAGGCAGCAGGAGCACCTTGCTCAATTCGCAACTTCTCAGCAGGACACCCCAATATGGTCTAGCGTTTTTGCATCCCCACCAACAACCTAGCGTTTTGGACAAGATCAGCCGAGCGTTTTGCTTCTACATCGGCTTGGCGACAAGGCTACAGCAGGACAGCCTAGCGTTTTGCATTGCAAGGCCACCGGCAGCAGCAGAAGACCATTTTCAGCCCTAGCGTTTTTTATCTACAGGACAACTCAGCGTTTTGCAGATCATCACGACAGAATCAGCCATAGGACCAGCGTTTTCAGTTTTCAACCTTTAGACACCGCAAATCTAGTCCCAAACCTCACAGATCTCTCCTCCCCGGATCAAATCCTCGACACACGGTCAGATCCCGCGAAGTTTGCATATTCAGCCCGGAAAACGCAGATTTCAGCATCTGCGTTTTCAGCGCGTCATCGTCGCATCATCGCCATCGACATCGTCCCCGACATAGAGTCAGAATTCAGCAGATAAAGATTTGCAGATTTCAGCCCTTAGAGTTTTCAGATTTCAGCCCGTATCGTCGTCGTCGACATCGTCGGCAAGTCCAAGCATTGTAGAGATTTGTGCAATCATAAGTAGACCACTCTCGCCATAGAGAGTGGGGCCTTCGGAGGAGGGTTTTACAACGTCTATGGTGTCGTATTCTCTTCTCTCTCTATCTCTCAGTCTCATGCACTTCCATTCACAGTGTCCATCTACTTTGTTTGTGTCCATTGCATTCTCTCATTAAAGAACGGAAGGCTCTCCCTTCCATAAGTAAAAGGAACCTTGAGCACAGTTCGGAGCACTCATCTTGAGCAAAGTTCAACATTCATTCCGCTGCACCTTACATTGGTATCAAAGCTTTGGTAGTGTTCTGTATCACTCAAGGAAAGAACCACAAGAATCACAGAATTTTTTTTTGCTTGTTGAGGTCGCACGAACCCAAGTTCACTCGGGCGTGTCGATTCCTAATCCTGTTTTTGAAGAGTGATATGAAACCCAAGAAAGAAGGACTTTTCCACCCTCCCCTTGTGCCTCTTTTCACTCATTGAGAGCGGACCGTGCACTTGGCGGACGGCCAATCGACGTGAGGTGGGAAAAAGCAACCTTGGTGTGAGCGCAAGGCCGCCAAGGGGTGCGCCCGCGGAAAAGAGCAGATCTCGGGTGAAGAGAAGATCCTTCTCGAACACAGATTTCAAGCGAAAGAAGAACCTCAAGAACCCCAAGAACCAAGACCCCCAAGAACCCAAGTTCCTCGTGAACTTAAGAACCCAAGACCACAAGAACCCACGACTTCAGTGAATGGTCATCACTCGAAGCGGAATGGATACTTCGCTTAGAGGTGATGAGCATGAGAGAGGCGAAGAATGATTTTCCCCACCAAAAGGTTTTTCCGACCCTTCCCCATCTATGTCAAGGATTGCACTAACTCCTATGGAGGCTTTAGACCAGATGTTTATGGAAAGGAAGTTAGAACGCGAAGCAAGAACAGCAGAACGAATGGCAGAAATTGATCGTCAGCACCAAGCCAGAATGGCAGCCATAGCACGTGAGCGCGAGCAAGCACGCTTGGAAGCCAAAGTAAGACAAGCAGAATTTGATCGCGAGAACAAAGCAAGACAAGAGAAGGGCGACCAACACATGAAAGAGTTGTGGCGACTTTTTTCTGTTGTGCAAGTGCATTTTGCACAGAATAAGGAAAAGGAGACTCTCTTAGTCTCTTCTTCTCCCAAGCATGACACATAGGATTTGCATGATGATAAGCATGATGATTTGAATGATAATGATCAGCATGATGATTTGCATGATGACCACGATGTGATTTCTCACAAGCATGATGATTTGTATGATCAAGACGTGATTGTTCACAAGGATGATGGTTTAGTTGATGCTTTTTCTAGCGAAGCTAACCTCGTTGCAGATTCAATCAATCACGAAGAATCGATCTTGGCTTTTGAGTCAAGGTCCACCCCCCCCCCCCCCCCGGCAGATTCTATCAAACACGACAAACCGATCTTGGCTCTTAAGCATAGGTCCAAAGAACCCTTACAGGAAGTACTATGTGTTTGAATGATTCGTGAGCACGCATTGTTCGAGTGTTTCGTTCATGATTGTTTCCTGTATTTTAGTCCGCGTCTATATGTGATCCCTTTTCCTAGGCATGACATATGGTACGTTGAGCAAGTTTCACTCATGAATGACGTGTCGACCTACTGAAGAACAAACTGCTGATGTGTCGACCTACTGAAGAACGGAGCTACCGGCCGAGGGGCCTAAACCCTAAGAAGAACAAGCAACAGAAGAAGTATCACAAAGTGATGACGTGGTTGTCCAAGAGTAGAAAACCCTAACCCTAATTTTTGCCAAAAACCCTAATTGCTGAAACCCTAATTTTGGAACCCTAATTCTGAAAACCCTAACCCTAAAACCTGCAAACCCTAATTCTGGAAACCCTAACCCTAACCCTAACCCTAATTGCGTTGGCTGATGACGTGGCAAGCTATACAGATTTCGGAGATTTACGCTGGCAGCTTTTTGGCTTTGCTTTTGGACCATAAGCTTTTAAGTTTGAAGGCTTTTTACTGTAAACTGGTTTTTAGGCCAAAGGCCTTTAAATATGAGGTTAGGGCTCATTCTCTGGCATGCTTCCTGAAGAAGGTGCAGAGTCTGGAGTACCGGCTTGTACTGTGTTGATGCAATATAAAGAAATACCGAAAGGGGCGCCAAGGTTTGAAGCCAATACTCTCTGGGGTGGAATTCCGCCACTCCGTGTCTCTCTCTCTCTTAGAGAGTCTTTTCTCTTTTTTTTATTAAAAAAAAAAGCAAAATTCGCGTCACTCATCCAAAAAAAAAAAACCAGCTTCCGCGATTTCCGAAAATTAGGGTTTCTGGCAGAAATTAGGGTTTGCATGAATTTTAGGATTTCTGGCAAAAATTAGGGTTTCTGTTGTCCACCACGTCATCACTTTGTGACATCTGGGCATGCACGGTCTACGAATAGACTCACAAAAAGTGACAGATCACTTCTAATCTAGACTTGACTGGATTGACTCAACCCTGATCATGCTGTAGCTTGTCCACGGACACATGGGGTTGGATGTGTCACGTGACATCCCCTCCTTTTCAAAGTGAGGTACTGGTACCGAACTGTATGGCGTCGAGGGAGATCGCCAATAGCATCCGGAATCCTGGAAGGGAGTCTTTGCCGGCCCACTCTGATGTGTGGGTCGTGCGGTACTTGAACTTCATAAAGTTCTGCAACGCTTGCTTCTTTGGGCCGCGCCGAAAGCGATTGTGGCTCCTTCAATGCTTCAACTTCGTCGAGAGTCATGCTTCTTTCTTCTTCAAGAATCTCCATGGCTGAAAATTCCTGAAACCACTTCCAACACAAAACCATGAACATACACATTCCATGTAAAGTGAGTGGAAAAAATCTTGTCTTCCTCAAAGACTGTGCATGCAATGTAGATGAACAAATAGACAGAGTGCTAACCCGTTCACCACACACACGCAAACATTGAGATTGAATCTTTCTCTTCTGATCTAAAGCAATCAAATGTGGCAATTCACAACGGAAATACCCATGCTTGGTGCTCATATTTTCATGTGCTCTTTCTACAACTGTGTCGTACCAAGGAAGAGACAGAGAATGTGACTTTCTTAAATGCATACTTTTCAGCTTTTCATGAAAAATCCGCATACATTCGTGCTCATCCATGAGTGAAACGTGCTCAACGTACAATATGCCATGCCTAGTAAAAGGGATCACATAAAGACGTTGACTAAAATACAGGAAACGATCACGAACGAAACCCTCGAACAATGCGTGTGTATCAATCATGCGAACGCATAATACTTCCTGTGATGGTTCTTTAGACCTAGGCTCGAGAGCCAAGATCGGTTCTTCCTGAAGGGGTTCTTTGGACCTAGGCTCGAGAGCCAAGATCGATTCTTCCTGAATGATAGAATCGTCCTGTGGGGGTTCTTTGGACCTTGACTCGAAAGCCAAGATCGGTTCTTCGTGATTGATCGAATCTACAACGAGGTTAGCTTCGCTAGAAAAAGCATCTAGATTCTACTAACACATCATCCTTGTGAACAATCACATCATCTTCATGCCACTCATCATGCTTGTGAGAAATCACATCTTAATCATGGAAATCATCATGCTTGTGAGAAATCACATCTTGATCATGCAAATCATCATGCTTGTCTTTATCATCCAAATCATCATGTTGATCATTGTCATCCAAATCATCATGCTGATCATTGTCATCCAAATCATCATGCTTGTCATTCAAATCATCATGCTTATCACAATCATGCAAATCCTATGTGTCAGGCTTTGGAGAAGAAGAGACTGAGAGAGTCTCCTTTTCCCGAGTCTCTTGCATCTGTGTCTGAGCTCGAGAAACGAGTCGCAAGAACTCTTTCACGTGTTGGTCGCTCTTTTCTTTGACAGAAGCTGCAATTCTTTCTTGGCGTCTATGCTCCATTTCTGCTTTTCTTTCTGCTCGTCTTTCTACGTATCTGCGTTCCATTTCTGTCATTCTTTCTGCATTTCTTGCTTCCCGTTCTAAATTCCTTTTTATAAACATTTGCTCCAACTCCTCCATAGGAGTTAGTGCAATCTTTGACGTAGATGGGGAAGGGGGAGGGTCGGAAAAACCTCCTGGTGGGGAAAATTCTTCTTCGCCTCTCTCATGCTCATCACCTCCAAGCGAAGGATCCATTCCGCTTCGAGTGATGACCATTCTGAAGTCGTGGATTCTTGTGGGTTCTTGTGGGTTCTTAAGTTCACGAGGAACTTGGGTTCTTGAGGGTCTTGGGTGCTTGGGTTCTTTGGTTCTTGAGGTTCTTAAGGTTCTTGAGGTTTTCTTTCGCTTGCAAACCGTGTTTGAGAAGGATCTTCTCTTCACCCGAGTTCTACTCCTTTCTGCGGGCGCACCCTTCGCGGCCTTGCGCTCACACCAAGGTTGCTCTTTCCCACCTCACGTCGAGTGGCCGGTCGTTAAGTGCACGGTCCTCTCTCAATGAGTGAAAAGAGACACAAGGGCTGGACAAGCCCTTCTTTCTTGGGATTCCTGTCACTCTTCAAAAACATGATTAGGAATCGACACGCCCAAGCGAGCTTGGGTTCGTGCGACCACAACAAGCAAAAAAATTCTTGTGATTCTTGTGGTTCTTTCCTTGAGTGATACAGAACACTGCCAAAGCTCTGATACCAATGTTAGGTGCAACGGAATGAATCTTTGCGCTTTGCTCAAGATGAGTGCTCCGAACTGTGCTCAAGGTTCCTTTTGTTCTTATGGAAGGTAGAGCCTTCCGCTCTTAGTGAGAGAATGCTATGATCACAAACAAAGTGAATGGACACTGTGCGTACAAGTGTATGAGACTGAGAGATAGAGAGAGAAGAGAGATACGACACCAAAGACGTTGTAAAACCCTCCTCCGAAGGCCCCACTCTCGTCGGCGAGAGTGGTCTACTATTGATTGCACAAAGTGGTCAATGATGATGCATGGAACTGATGCAACTTGGGACTATGTCGGTGACGACGACGGGGACGACGGTGACGACTTAAGGGCTGAAATCTACGAACCTTCTAATTGCTGAAATCTGCTGAACTTGGGGCTGTTTTGGGTGGCTGAAAACGCAGGTTTTGGCTGCGTTTTTGGGTCTGATTTGGCTTGACAAAAACGCTAATGCCTGCAATGTCTTAGGGCTGAAAACTGAGGTTTCTTTAGGCTGAAAACTGATGGTCTTTTCGGGCTGAATCTGCTACCTCTTATGGCTGAACTTGAAGGTCTTCTACTACTGCAAATCTGCAATTGCTGGGACATGCAAAAACGCTAGGCTAAGGTGTTTCCAAAAACGCTAGGCATGCTGATGTCAAAAATGCTAGCTGTGTAAGGAACTTCTTATGGCGATGATGCTGAGTGAAAAACGCTAGTGGCTGGGAGGTATGGCGATGACTGCTGATGCAAAAACGCCAGGCAAGGAAGGGGTCTTCAAAAACGCTAGGGGAGATTCTGCTTCTTGCTTGGAGGAAATCCACCAAGGGGTCTTGTTGGAGAAGTTGCCTGCTGAGCTTGGCTCCTGTTGCCTCTTCTGCCATGTAGTGCTAGTCTAGGTTTGCTTATATACAAACTCAATTTGCCCTACCTACTTTCCAACAAAAGTCACGTAAAAATAATAAGTGAAAAATGTCAAAAATAGGTAAAACAAGCTAAATGCACTGGAAAATTCCCCTGAAGGATTCTGATGGATTCTGGTGGGAATGCTTATGATCATGCTGTGTGCAACCAGAGGATATGCATCTAATCTAAGTGTCTAGGCATGCACGGTCTACGAATAGACTCACAAAAAGTGTCAGATCACTTCTAATCTAGACTGACTGGACTGACTGAACCCTGATCATGCTGTAGCTTGTCCACGGACACATAGGGTTGGATGTGTCACGTGACAATTTGCGTGTGTTTCATGAACGGTGTGGCACTCCGTCACTTTGTATATCTACATTGCATGCACAGTTTTTTCGAAGGAATAGTCTTTTTCCAATCACTTTACGTGGAATGGGTATGTTCATGGTTTTGTGTTGGAAGTGGTTTCAGGAATTTTCATCCTCGGAGATTCTTGAAGAAGGTAGATGCATGACTATAGCCGAAGTTGAAGCATGAAGGAGCCACAAATGACTTTGTGTCCCTTTCTGCGCGGCCCAGAGAAGCAAGTGTTGCAGACTTTTATTAAGTTCAAGTATCACATGACCCACGCATCAGAGTGGGCCGGCGAAGAGCCCTTTCCAGGATTCCAGACCCTGTTGGCGATCTCCCTCGACACCATACAGTTCAATGCCAGTACCTCACTTTGAAAAGGAGGGGATGTCACGTGACACATTTAACCCTATGTGTACGTGGACACGCTACTTCATGATCTGGCACTTTTGTGAGTGTGTTCGCAGACCGTGCATATCCAGACACTTAGATTAGATGCATATCCTCTGGTTGCACACAACATGACCATCAGATTTCCATCAGAACCCATTAGGAGCATTTTTACAGTGCATAGACCTATTTTCCCTATTTTTGACATTTTTCACTTATTATTTTTAAGTGACTTTTGTTGGAAACTGGTAGGGCAATTTCGCCAATGATATATATAAGGAAACCTAGCGCTAGCACTCTCTGGCAGAAGAGGCAACAGGAACTTCGCGTTCAACAAGCACCTTCTCAGCAGGACCCCCACCAAGACCCTAGCGTATTCTTCTCTATCTATCTCTCAGTCTCAGCACCTTCATTCACAGTGTCTACCACTTTATTTGTGTCCATTGCACTCTCTCACTAAAGGAACGAAAGGCTCTCCCTGCCGTAAGTAAAAGGAACCTTGAGCACAGTTCGGAGCACTCATCTTGAGCAAAGTTCAACATTCACTTCCGCTGCACCTTACAGAATAAAAGAGCCCTCAGGGCCTCACTCTTGAGAGCATCTGGACGCAGAGTTTGAGAGTGAGACCGCCCTCCCCCCCCCCCCCCCCACTCCCTTGTACTTTGAGCACAAATTTAATAAAAAAGAAATACCGAAAGGGGCGCCAGTCTTTGGGGCCAATATCTGTTGGCACGGAACTCCGCCACGGGCCAAATCTAATTGTGAATTGTTTTGAAGTTAATTCCTGTCCTATCGCAGTATATTCTTGACTTGGAGTGTCCAAGTCTGTTACACCAACCTAGTGTTTCTATGTCTTGCAGTCCCTTGGCATTTTGCTCCACATCGGTGCCATCAGCCGGATCAACCATCGTTTTGGTGTTTTGGCCCCATTTCATCGCCAGAAAAGCCTCACATCTGCTAATGCTAGATCCCTCTTGCGGCAGCCCGGACTTTTTGTTAGCCAATCGAGCCTCTTCTCGGCCATTCCCTCGCCGCATCAAATTCTCCCATCGTTGTCCATCATCTGTTGCATTTTCAGACCTGCTAAGCGCATCAGATCTGCTGCGTTTTTTCAGCCAGCCATCAGCCCTTCATTCCTCTCACATCGGGAGTGCAATTAAAGCCACAAATCTATCCCTTGGTGGCCATCTGCAACCCCACATCGAAACAGATCCAAAGGTGCATCAAATCAGCCCCGAAGGTGCTTCATTTTGAAGAGTTACCGCGGCGACATTCCCCATTTGAGATTGTAGAGTCTACACTTGAGGTATTGCATGTGTGTACATTCCATTTACGCAATCAAAAGCAGAAGTGGGGGGGCCCTTGAGAGGGTTGGTTCGGACTCCATCGGGTGTCATCTCTCTCTCTCTCTCTCTCTCTCTCTCTCTCTCTCTCTCTCTATCTATCTATAAAAGGAACCATCATTCGTGCTAAGTAGCACACATTCAAGCAAGGAAAGAAGTTAAGATTTGTGAAAGTAAAAAGTTGTAAACCATTTCAATTCCATTGCGCCTGACAAAAAATAACAACAACAAAAAAAAGACAAATGCTGGAAAGGAAGCTTTGAAAGTTGAGCAGCATTGCAACAATTGTGGAGAGAAAGACCATAATTGATGGGAGTGTCCAAAGCAAGTTGGTGAGTCGTCCTCTTCTTCAGTTGTAGTAAAGTCCCCCAGCCTTTGTACAATTAAAGCTGACACCTCTTGAGGCTTCTCCTGCAACATTGGAGATTGATAAAGTTCTTGCGGTTTGAGATTCTCAAGATTGTATCCTTGATAGTGGTGTAGTGGTGCTTCACGGCACATGACAGACAACACTATGGTGCTTCATGGCACATGCTACCTTCTAAAGATCTATTATCCAACATGCCACGACACCGTGGTTCCATCTTCATTGGCGACAAATTGTAATTTTGTGGAATTATCCCAGACTGGAGAGGGGGGATGCATTCTTCTAAGGTTCTTTATGTTCCACAAGTAGGCTTCCATCTAATGTCGGTGCATGAGGTGCGCAATTTAGGCATGGAGGTGGTCTCCTTGGAGCATTCGGTTGCCAATTCGGAATCTTGAATCCGGCAAAGAGGTCATAGGTTGCAAGGTGGAGCCCAGACTCTACAAGGTTCGGCCCACTCAAGAAAGCGGCAAAGTACCCAGCCCCTCAATGTTAAGGTAGTCAAGACGTACCCTTTTGCAACTATACCCGAAGAGTCGTTTCAACTTCCATGCTTGATTTCTGATAGCTAAAAAATACTTTTCCCTTTCAGATTCCTTTGTCAACAACTTTTGCATCATCTTTAGCATCTTCTGGTCCTTTGAGAGGCCATGTTATATCTAAAATAATCTACAATTTTATACTCCTCAAACATCAGGGATATTCCCTGCCATGTTCATATGCTAGCGTGCTCGTGATTGAAACGATTTGTGCACACTCTCTAGACCCCATATGCGCATACATTTTGAGCACTTGAACTATTTAAATTTTCTTCATTATTATATAACTGAGTTCAATAAGATGGCAAGGGAAAAGGAAACCTGCAGGCTACCACGAGGTCCACCAAATACAAGCTTCTCGCCCAACTCAACCTCTAGAGACTTGACTTCAAGGATGAGTCTCTTGACGAGAGGGGGGATGTCAGGAGGGGATCTTCCGAAGTCGTGCCAGGCCCCGGAGAAGTCTTCGACAGGAGCAGCTTCCCCTGCTATTGGATTGTGAACAACCATAGCCTTAAGTCTGAGCTTGCCAGTAGTACGACGGTAGGGCAAGTTACTTCTTCCTGCGACAGTCGTGGGGAGCGACAACCCACAAGGCACCGACCATCGCCTTCCTAGCATATGTTACACTAAACGTTGGTGCGTGCAGGGAGATTTTAAATAGGACCCTGTCACACACGTCCGCCCGGACGTGTGTGCAAATGAGCCCTCAAAGCACATTGCCTCGAATCAAGAGAGGGTTTCACTTCAGGGCCCAGGCTCACGCAGCTATGCCTTGGCCATCAGGCTATGTCTAATGTGTGAGCCATCGTGGCAACCAAGTGCCAAAACGTGATAGGGTCTGCGAGATGCACGGTGGAGTCCAGTGGACAACCTTGCTGGGCAGCGAAGCTCCTACATCTAAGAATGGGCAAGGGGTTGAAACATTGGTCCCACTTAAAAAGTTAGCCAATAGCTTATCTACCTTTTTGTGTGTGACATGGGCCTATTTTGAAATTAAACTTGAAGCTCGTGTGTGAAGCACACCTACCCATCCCGAGATGAGATGGGGTAGAGGCATCATGATAAAGGGCCATGAGGAAATCCCCTTAGGAAATGGAGCACCCAATAGCCTCTTGATTGGCAAGACGATGCCTATGATTTTTATGTGAGGCAACAGTAGAATGTATGCATTGAAGCTCGCATCCCCAAATCTGATCAACAAATTAGAAGAAAGATTGAGAATGACGTGGTACATTGTGTTATGGCCACCTTAGGGAGAAACGCCATTCTTCAATCCTTTTTTTTTTTGTGCGAAGAACATAATCTACCAAGTGGAGAAGCTAGGTATATGCATGTTAGTATTGCATGTGCATGGCCTACTACTAGCAAGCTTGAGAGTTGCAGGCTATGAGCGGAACCAGCTACACAGAGGAGGTAAACACACACTTTTTTTTATTAAAATGTAGGTAAACACACACACACTCGGAGCACCTCCACTCCCTCTCGCTGGTCTCGTGCGGTGTCGACTCCGCATGGGGTCAAGTTGAGATGACAAAGTTAAATTGATCGACTTCATAAATTAATGAGAATTTTACAAAAGGTGCCATACAATCTTTTGTTTGCCATCATTTGTAGCTTTGTAGCTAATATTACTTCATTAACCAATTCAAACACATCGGTATCAATGACACTAAATAAATCACCCAGATTCACATCAACCCCTTCTTTAGTGTTAGACGAGTTATCTTTCAAAGGCATTTCTTCTACTTCATCTTCTTCCTAGCTA
The DNA here is from genome assembly GCF_014529385.1 of Adiantum capillus-veneris. Lineage (NCBI taxonomy): Eukaryota > Viridiplantae > Streptophyta > Polypodiopsida > Polypodiales > Pteridaceae > Adiantum > Adiantum capillus-veneris. The sequence continues at coordinate 156,739,542 of NC_140941.1, read as the reverse complement.
CCCTCACTGGACATTCAGTAATGTGGTTGACCTTTATAATACCCCCATTATACACTCTAGGAAACCTCAATTCGAACAAGACCTTTAGCTTGACCATGATATCTTCAAATAGGTTTCTTTGAGCCTAGTATAGACTAGTAAAGTAGAACCAAATCTTCCTACTTCACCTGTCTATGCATTAACTTCATGTCATGCCAGTGATAGCTTCTTTGTTGAATGATCTTTTGCTCCAAAGATAGCTTTTTCTTTGATTTCATCTAGAGCTGACAAGTTGTCCAAACTCTTCCTTGGGTGATGTCAAAATTGATCCTTGACTCTAAAGTCGTTCTCAAACTGAGAACCATTATGTCTAGGAAAACAATAGCCTTAGTCTCATATACCAGTTTGAATTATGTTAGGCATGTTGTCACCTTGTAAAATGTTCTATAAGCCCAAAGTGTAAACCCTCAAACTCTAGTTATGAGGTTCCTTTTACGTAATCTTCCTTATAATGGTCTTCAGAGTCCTATTTATGCGTTTATCTTGGCCATTGCATCACAAATAACATGCCATCTACCATGTTCCTTGCTTCTAAAAATAGACATCTCAAACCAGGTTTAGTTGTCGAAGCATGAACTTACATGGAAGTTACCTCTAAAGGCTTTAGAGATGAGATAAAGTGTGATGGACCAATAGAATGAAAGTGCAACTTGTGTAGACAATGATTGTAAGGTTAGGATCCTCTATTGTGTGCATTTTTTAGTATATCTTATGTCTATTCTCATTGCCTTAGTGATTGTCTAAGTTCTACACACTTTTGCAATCATATGTAATAGCTTGAAGTTCGTTACAAGAGGTGCTCTTAATGAGAGCTCATAGGGCATCTATTTAAGGCCAGGGGATGTGAAGCCTAGCTCTCCACCTAGGCATCTGCCTACTTATAGGCAACCCCCGAGCCCTTGCGCTTCACACTATCCTTGACCTCACATTACTCGCCCCTTGGAGAAGTGTTTTCATTCTTGAAAACAAAAGTGGGGTATTTCTTCTTAAGAACACTAATGCTTTCCCAAGTGGCACCTTCTTCATGCCAGTCTTTCCACTTAACTAATGCTTGACGACGCACATGATGACAAGTACACAAATTATGGTAGTCTAATATAAGCTCGAGTTCATGCGATAGGGTTGGAGGTTAAATGAAATCAACCAAAACCTTTGGTCAATGACATCGTTGCCCCTATGCAAGTGTTAACGTAAACGACTTACATGATAAATTGGATGGATACAAGAGTGTGCAGGTAAAGAAAGTTTGTAAGAAATATCCCTAACTCGCTTGAGTATTTTAAAAGGCCCACCATATCTAGGAGATAATTTAGGCATTGACCACTTTTTAGACTTTTTGAATGCTCTACCGCACGTAAAAATACCTCTTCTTCTTCCATGAAGGTTACTTGTCGACGTTTCTCATCATCGTACTTTTTATATCGATCATGTGCTTGTCGAAACATTTTGACAAGTAATTTTAGAATATCCTTATGATCTTGGATAAATTCCTTCACCTGCTGAAGTTTTTTTAGTCACCAACCCCAACCTAACTGGTGATCTAGGTTGAAAACCATACATAAGCATGAAAGGAATAAACCCGATCATAACATGCTTTGCACTATTGTAAGCAAACTCTAAAATAGGAAGATAATCTTCCCGATTAGATTTCTTTTTTATAACATATGCTCTTAGTATATTCTCTAGCACCTGATTAACACGTTCAGTCTAGCCATCCGTCTCTTGATGATCTGCAATATTGAGTTTGAGTTGTGCTCCCAATTGTTTAAACATAGCCCTCCTAAAATGACTATTGAGCTTGGGATCACGATCACTCACAATATTCTTGGGCAATTTATATAACATGTTCCAATTGTTTAAACACAGCCCTCTTAAAATGACTATTGAACTTGGGGTCAGTATCACTCACCATATTGATGGGCAATCCATATAACCTGTTCTCAATTGTTTAAACACATCCCTCCTAAAATGACTATTGAACTTGGGATCACGATCACTCACAATATCGTTGGGCAATGCATATAACATGTACAAATTGTCAACAAATAAAGAGCTAACTCTGGAGTTTTAATAATGGATTTGGTTGGAATAAACTTAAAAATTTTAGTCAGCCAATCGACAACCATCCATACCGATTCATGACATGGTACAATGGTTGGTAAACCCACAATGAAGTTAATAGAGATACTCTCCCATTTACCATTGGGAGTCTCCAACGGATGCAAGAGACTTCCTACTTTCAGGTACTCTACTTTATTAACTTGACATTTTTGGCAATGCAACGCGTAGTACCCATGTAACCTTGGCCTAGTAAAATTGTTGTTGTACAATTGCATAAGTTTTTCTTATGCTTAGGTGCCTTGCACTTGGACTGTCATGATATTCATAAAGAATTTGGCACCGAATGTCTCCATCCGTGGATACACAACTCACCCCTTGTGGAGAAGGTACCCATTTTCAATGGAATTTTTTTCCATCGAGTTAGCTCATCATTTGAAAGAGGAGAATTGAGTATGGAGGAAATAGACACACTACCAACATTGGAGTGAGAAGGATCCCTCTTTTTGACATGGCCCCACACCTCAAAGTATGTATGCATCATCGTGCTCACATATACCTTTAAGAGAATCCAAAAATAATTTTTAAGTTTCATGAACAAAAGAGATTTGATATTAGGCATTCTACTCATAGCATCAGCCACCACGTTATATCAACCTTTACGATATAAGAGATTGCATCATACTCGTGAAGAATCTTAGTCCACGTGGCCTTTCGGCCTTTCAAATCAGATTGTTGTGTAAACCACTTTATACTTTCATGGTCAAACACAATTTCAAATTGAGCACCATACAAATAATGTCGCCATGTTTCAAAGAAAACACTATTGCATAAATGTCTCTTTCATAAGCAAACTAGTTCTATTGTGCAGAATCAAGTTTCTTGCTTTCAAATGCAATTGGCCTTCCTACTTGGAAAAAGGACTGCTCCAATAGCACAATTAGTAGCATCTGTTTTAAGCACAAAAGGTATCGTGGGGTCCACAATAGCTAAAGTGGGTGTAGAGCTAGAGAGACCTTGAGTGCATCAAAATTTTTCTGTTGAGCTTCACCCCACTGAAAGGTTTTTCCCTTAGATTTTAGCTGGTCCATCATAGGAACAACAATTTGAACATAGATTTTTATAAACCTACGGTAAAACTTGAAAATCCCAAGAAAATCTAGATGTCATAAAATCTAATATCTAACACACCCAAATGATTTTCTCATATTAAACTGATCATTTAATGTGGGAGTATAAATGGGAACAAGGGTTGGAATATAGACATGTGCTTATGAATCTATCTCAACAGGGGGCCAAGGTTAAAGGATTCCAATTGAGAGATGGTCTGCCAAAGAGCAAGGTTAGCTTATGGAGCTTAAAGACCTTAGGGTTAGCTTCATTAAAGACCTCCAAAGGTTAGTGTGACAAGTCATTTGACCTTAGGCAGGCTAGGGTTGTGCTTGAGGTGGGAACCCGGCCCAAGCTTGAGGTGCTTGTCATGCTTGCTAACTAAGGTGCTTGAAGTGCTTAATGACTAAGGTGTTTGAGGGGCTTAGGTATTCCAAAATTCAACAAGGATCCCTACACATGGGGGGGTGAGCCCTACTTGTAGGAGCATGAGAGAGAACACACACACCCTCACACAAGGGAAGCCTAGTCTAAAGAGGCAACAAGGACACATGTCAAGATCCTCTTCATGTTGCCCTCATAAGGTTCCTGAAGCCTATTGGTTGGCCTCTAAAGGGGTCCAATAATCTTTTAGCTAATTAAATTAGTTGTTTAAGCATTTATCAAGCCCTCTCTCTCAAAGGGGTAAGAAGGACACTTGTCCTAATGCTGGCATGGTTGCTTGATATGACTAAAGCATGTGATTGGCTAGGCTTGTAGGGGTCACATCAAATTTCATCTTGAGCTACAAGGAGGGGTGGACCAAGAGAATCTACGGGTGTTCTTGGGAGGTATACTCTCTCACACACACTCTCACAAGTTTATTTTCTTGCTTGGCAAAGTGCAAGAGCTCCATCTCCTTCTCCAAGCTTGTTGAGAGCCTACACCAGCACTCTTGGCTATGGAATGCAAATCCAACCAAGAGCCAATCTTCAATGCTTAAGCTTGCCATCTTCTTCATCATCATTATTATGCTATTATGCTATGCTATGCAAGAGGAGTGATGATCAGTGAGGAACTATCTCTTTCTCGTATGTTACTTCTTCTTCCTCTTCCCTACCCTCATTCCCCGCTAGCTCTCTCCACCTTTGAAGGTGTTTGAGGCCTTGTTGGGCCTGAGGCCGGGGATGGTTAATGTTTTTACAAATTTTATGTTATGCTCGTGATGCATGAAGCTTTCCATCTTCATTGCATGACCTAGGTTACAACAAACACAAAGATTGTATTGTACCAAGTCTCTCTTTATGGGATAATCTATAATACAGAATCCTATTGGAGGGGGGACCAACCTCAACTGTTGTCATGTTCTCTAATTCTCTCTCTTGCAAAAGTATTGTTCATGCCAAGTTAATTAAGTATAATGGTTGTGTTTCTACCGCTAACTAAGTTCGCCCTCTATGTTCTCAAAGTAGTCTCATAAAAATGCTCACTATAGTTCTCTTAATTATGTTATTCTGAATGTTCATAGGCCATTTCCATTACATTGGTATCAGAGCTATTGGTTTCTTTTTAGTTGCTTAAGAAGAGAGGTCCTTAAGTTGTCCATGAAAGTTTGGACTTGTTCATTGCAATAGGGTAAGTGGGACAAGGTGTTGGGGTATAAAGCCCAATGTGGTCGCCCAGGTAAGTGGGCAGGCCGCCAGGTATGTACACATATTCTTTTGTAAAAACCTAATAAGAACTCACTATGCTCTACACATTACAGTAGAGCGAGTTCACCATATCGTCGTGCTCTTCTTCTCGCACTCTCTCTTGCGTCACACTTCCACTCGTACTCCTTCAACTGGTATTAGAGCTCAGATCGAGGCTCGGGGCGGCACTACAGGAAGCTAGAGTCACCTGCTCAGATTGGAGTGAGATTCGACAGGCGAAGACACGGCCCCAAATCCAGTGGGCAAGCCTGAAGGGCTTGGTGTTCTCAGAATTTCATTCTAAGGTCATCTCGACCACCGTTCGGCTTCGACAAAGTTCTGCGCAGGCCATTTTCGACTACGTGGTCTCGACGAGTGCAGATCCGACTCTGCAAATTTGGGGTTTCGGCCTACGATTGTAGGTGCTGAGGATATCGGCACTCCCAGAGTGTTGATTTGTGGTTGTCTACACATCGAAGGGCGGCTCACAGTTCTTGGAGGCGTGTCACATACGACACGGGCGCATCTACACACAGACTGTAGGCGACATCCACTAGTTCATCAGGTAGCTTGTGTTTGCTGCTTGATATTCCAAATTTCATCATGACATTGCAGGTACTTCCACATGGGATGTATTGTCAGAGATGATGTATGTCTGTTGAGGGTTTGCTGGCTGTGAGTCACGCAGCAAACAACCGCCGCAACGGTTACAACATATAGTGGGAAATTTGTGGATGTATGATTTTGTGGGAAGTCTATGTATTGTCAGAGATGATGTATGTCTGTTGAGGGTTTGTTGGCTGTGAGTCACGCAGCAAACAACCGCCGCAACGGTTACAGCATATAGTGGGAAATTTGTGGATGTATGATTTTGTGGGAAGTCTATGTATTGTCAGATTCACTGCAGCCTTTGTTGAGGGTCGAGTGAGGTTTTATTGAGCTGGGGGATTCTCAAATGTTGAGATCCTTTCGGTGATACAGGTCTTGGAGCGATCCCTCGAGCACCCTTAGAAAGGCAGCTAGGATGTATTGACTGTGAGTTAGACAGTTGGGATTGCATCTTTGCTTTACTGCCGTTGAGGCATTGTCGCAGTCTATGCTTACAGGACAGTGACAGGACAATGAGAGACAGTACAGGTGCAGGACAGGTTTACCCACAGCTTACAGTGTCAGAGAGACAAAGTTTTTTGAGTTGTTTTTTGGTCTGTTTTTGAGTACACCAGAGCCATTTTACAAAGCAGACTCTGCCGAAATTTTTGCAGAATCTGAAGCTTTCTTGGTTCATTTGACAGGTTGATATTGGTTCAGAGGTCAGTTTACAGGGGAAACTCTGCCGAATTTTTCCCAGTAAAGTAAACTACTGTGAAGCGTAGCTATGGCTGGATCACAGGACATTGCTCTTTACAATATCAAGAAGCTGGATGGAACCAATTTCCCATTGTGGAAGAAGCAGATTTGGCACGTATTGGTACAAAAGAAGCAGATAAAACCTATAAAGCTCAAGGGGATAAAACCACAAGATATGGACAAAGATGAATGGAGTGAAATGGATGAATTGGCACTTTCTACCATTATGCTGACTTTGGCAGAAAGCGTTTACTTCAATGTAGCAGACGAGATGTCGGCTTATGAAGCATGGACAAAGCTGAGTGATCTTTATGAGAAGCAGAGTGCAGCTTCACAGGTATACTAGCTTAAGAAGCTTGTTGACTTGAAGATGAAAGAAGGGACACCTATGTCCAATCATCTGAATGAATTCAACACCATCTACAGTCAGTTGTCAGCTCAAGGTGTCAAGTTTGATGAACCTGTTAGAGCTATGTTCCTGTTGATCACATTGCCGGAAAGTTGGGACACTTTTCGCACAGCTTTGAGTAATTCTGCACCTCCAGATGGTTTGAACATAGCAGGTGTAGAAGGAAGTCTGCTTACTGAAGAAACCAATAGAAAGACAATGGACAAAGGCAAAGGAACAGCCTTAGTTGTCAGGGGAAGGACAAAAGAAAAGTACAAAGGTGGAAAGAGGAATCAGTCTCGTAGCAAGTCCCGCAGTGCTAAAGGCAAGAGTGAAATAGAATGCTATCATTGTGGCAAGAAGGGTCACATGAAAAGAGACTGCAGAGAATGGAAAGCAGAAAAAGGCAAAGAGAAAGCTGAAGACCATGGTGAGAAGAACAAGTCCTCAATGAAGATTCAAGAAATAAATGTGACAAACATTGTTGCAGAGGATGACAGTCTAGTGTCAGGAGACATCTACTTCTTGAAGAATACAATGGACTCAGCTCTTCTTACAGCATCTGATGGAAATGCACTGAGTGACTGGATTATAGACTCAGGGGCATCACTTCATGTGTCTCCAAACAAGGAGTGGTTTACCTCTTATGTGACCACTAAAGATCATGTTCGGCTAGGCAATGGGCAGACATGTGAGATCTTAGGTGTTGGAGATGTTCAATTGAAGTTTCAGAATGGCTCTTCTTTCATGCTGAAGAATGTGAGACATGTTCCCGCAATTACAAAAAGCTTGATCAGCACAGGTTTACTTGATGATGTTGGCTACGTCACCACTTTTGGACAAAACATGTGGAAGATATCCAAGGGTTCGATGATAGTAGCACATGGAGTAAAGTCTGGAGGACTTTACATGATTTATGTATCAAATGTCTCTAAAAATGTAATCAATGTAACCGAGCAGCCGAACGTTTCTTTGTGGCATAGCCGGTTAGGACATATGTCCAAGAAGGGAATGGAAATCTTGTCTCGTTCTGGTTATTTTCCTGGCTTTTCATTTAATGATTTTGAATTCTGTGAACATTGTCTGTATGGTAAGCAAACACAGCAGCCACATAAGCATAGAAGCAGTAGAAGAGATACACAGTTGGCACTTGTTCATAGTGATTTGTGTGGACCTATGCCTCCTATCTCTAGGGGGAGCTTCTTACTTTATGACATTTATAGATGATTACTCGAGGAAAGTATGGGTTTACTTTCTCAAGCACAAGGATGAAGCGTTTAGTGTTTTCAAAACGTTTGTGACACTTGTGGAGAATCAGAGTGGCAAGAAGCTTAAATGCTTACGCACTGACAATGGTGGAGAGTATGTTTCAAAGGCCTTTCAGGACTTTTGTGAGTCAAAAGGTATAAAACGTGAACTTACTGCTCCTTACAATCCTCCTCAAAATGGTGTTGCTGAGAGGATGAATAGGACCATACAAGAGAGGGTCAGAAGTATGTTGTCTAATGCACATCTGCCAAATGGGTTTTGGGATGAAGCTGTATCAACATCTGTTCATCTTATTAATAGATCTCCTATCAAGGTTTTGTAGAAGGATTCAGTGCCAGAGATGGTATGGTCAGGCAAAATGCCCTCATACAAGCATCTCAGAGTCTTTGGTTGTGAGGCATATACTCACGTTCCAAAGGAATTTAGGAACAAACTTGAGCCAAAGAGTAGAAAGTGCATCTTTCTAGGCTATGGTAATTCTGGTGAGATGGGGTACAGACTTTGGGATCCGAATCCAAAAAGGTTATCCGCAACAATGATGTTCACTTTAATGAATCCAAATATCATTCTAAACCAGAGAGGGTTGAGGAAATTAGAAGAGTTGTCTTCCAAGAAGATGGACCTGCACGTGCAAGACAAAATGTTAGGGCTCAAGAGGAGCAAGGACAGGATAGATAGGATCCACAGGCTGTGGCTGAGCCTGAGCCACCTATTTTGCGTAGATCTAGACGTATCACGCGACCTCCTGATCGGTTTGTTCCATCTATGAACTATGTCATGTTGACTGATTGCAATGAGCCTTCATGTTACAAGGAAGCAGTGCAAATGAAGGACTCCGGGAATTGGCAATTGGCCATGCAGTTAGAGATGACAGCTCTGTATAAAAACTAGACATGGAAGCTAGTTAAATTACCACAGGGCAAAAAGACTCTACCTTGTAAATGGGTTTACAGGTATAAGATCACCGCTCATGATAGTCAGCCAAAGTACAAAGCAAGGCTTGTTGCCAAGGGCTTTAAGCAAGAACAAGGCATTGACTTTGATGAAGTCTTCTCTCCGGTGGTCAAGATGACTACATTGAGATGTTTTCTTGCATTGGTTGCCATATTAGATTTGGTGTTGCACCAAATGGATGTCAAGACAGCGTTCTTGCATGGTGATCTAGATGTGGAAATTTACATGCAGCAGCCAGAAGGGTTTGTTGAGAAAGGCAAAGAAGATTTGGTATGCCAGTTGTTAAAGAGTCTTTATGGCTTAAAACAATCACCGAGGGCATGGTACCATAAGTTCCACAAGTTTATGCTTTCTCAAGGCTACAAACGTAGTGAGTTCGATCACTGTATATATACAAAGAAGGCTAAGGATGGTAGTTGGTTGATCCTTATTTTGTATGTGGATGACATGTTGATTGCTGGCAAGCACTTGGAAGAAATTTCAGCTTTGAAGTCTGTTGAGCCAGCAGAGGATCACACCCAGAGGATCACACCCACATTTTTGCTCACACTCATCATTTTTGTAACCATTGATTGTAATAAATGTCTTTCCGACATTGATTTTGAATTGAGCCATTCATTAAGTAACGGGACTCAATTGAGTTTCCGGCTTGTAATCCCGAAGTAATTTCACTTGCCGATGTAATTAGTTAGAGATGTTCTCACCTCCAAGGCTGAGGTATATAAGCCAAAGTTTTGTAACCTAAAAGAAGATTCAGATTATTAATCAAAGTGAGTTTTTGAGCGCCGTGACTGTGTCTGAGAGAGAGAGAGAGAGAGAGTCTTATCTACTTGCTACGCGAGCTACGGAGCCGCCATTGGAGAAGCGACACCACCATTGTGTTAGCAACGGCGAGAGCTACGCACAGATACCAAGAGTGCGCGCTATCGGCTTCTATGTGTGGTAAGTTCCTACGAGCTTCAGTGTGAGTTTTCTTCCAACTCGTGTGTCGGAATAGAGCATGCAGCATATCTATAGAACCACAACGAGTAGAGCTACACATTAGTACCATCGGGGTCAAGTTTCGGTCACCTGTATTTTTCGGCCTGTCTTCATACGCGTTTACCACACGGAGTGGTTATAGGTTGATTTTGCAGTTCAAGTCTTTAGGGTGTTGTTCTTACCTAGTGTATAGACTTCCCCTTGAGTTTGAGATCGATTCAATGATTCTAGATCCTGTTTCGTATAGCATTTGTTCGTAGTACGGATTTCAGTCATTTGCGTATTTTAGAACTTAGATTTGATTTCCTTAGTAGTGATTGTCATTAGAAGGTCGAGTAGGTGATTTGACACCCACCTAGTTGTTTCCATGCGCCTGCGGGTCAAGCTCCGTCCTCGTCTGACAATTTCTGTTGTTGGTTGAGTTCTCGCTATTTAGCTTCCGCTAGCGGCGTAACCGCCATAACATTTGGCGCCGCTGCCGGGGACGAGAGCCCTAAGTAGGTGACCTTAGACTAATCCTACGAGGTGAGTCGTATAAACTACTTTGTATACTTTAGTTAGAAAAGATCTAGGAGTGGTGGACTCCGAAGATCTCGAGAGATTCTAAGAAGTGGGGTATTCCTGGGTCTTCCGTTTTGACAGTATTTTTAGATTAGCTTAGATTTGTTTGTTGTTTTGTTGGTGTTGAGTAGTTGTTGATAGAAGAAGAATTTGCTAGTCCATGAGTGGCAGTGGATTTCTTTAAAATCACAATTACCAAACCCATTTTATGATTAGGAATAGCTTAGGTAGGACTTCATTTGATCCTGATCTAGAGCTAGTAATCATTGGAGTATTTGCTTGATATGGTTGATTGCATGTTAGATCACTAAACCGTCGAGTTAGTAGTGAAACTTGCAATAAACAAAAGTCAGAGAAATTTTCTGTGTATCTGGGAGTTGCTGAGCACTTGAGAAAGCTTCAGGAAGGATTCTGTGCCAAAAAACTGGAAATCTGCAACTTTAGACATCATACGCGTATGATGTCTAAATGACCAAACAGAGACCAAAACAGAAATTTTGACTTTACCAAAGTGTTCAAAAAGGGGGTTATACCCTAATTTCAACTTAAAACAAGAGCATTAACACTCAAAGAAACCCAAAAAGACAAGTCGGAGTCCAAGAAACGCAAAGAAGAGGAAATTTTGGATTCAGATCTTGTTTTTACATTCAAACCTGACAAAAACACTTGAAACTCAATTGTAAACATTGGAGAAGGCTTAAAACCAAGAATAGTCAAAATCTGGGACAAAAGACATCATACACGTATAATGTCTTTTGGCACATCCACTGCTTATTTTTGATATCTGACCTGACAAGATTGTTACAAGCACTGTAGGAAGCATAAATATTAAGTTTTGACCCAAATTGATGAAAAAGACATCATACGCGTATGATGTCTTTGACCTAATTTTGGACATATTTTGATACTTTGCCAACACAGATCTATTGTAATAGCTGTCTAGAGGTTATATTTCAAGTTTCATCCCATTTGGATCTCAATTGACCCAAAACAAGTCAAAAGCGGAAAATTGCCAAGAAAAGCCTAAATTAGCCATAACTTGCTCAAACAGAGATCAAACTGAATTTTGTGAGTGGACAGAGCATAAGGGGGCTACTGAGAGTGAGCATAACCAAAATAGTCTAAATCTGTGAAAAAAAGACATCATACGCGTATAATGTCTTTTTCAGCATAACTGCAACAAAATTCTCACTTGATGAAACAGAAGTTGTCCAACTGACAAGATTAAACAATTGACCAAGTATCAATCAGTTTGGATCAATTCTGACCACAAAAACTTGGGGAAAACAAATTGCTGAGACGAAAAAGTTAAAGTCCTTTAGGGGAATTGATGAATTTGAGATCGGGCAGGAACCTCCAGAATAACCAACCAAAACAAGGGGAACCAGCAAGTGTCATATCAACCGAGGGAAGTGTAAACCAAAGTTGGGTGCAACCATTAGAGCCGATCTTTGAAGGAAGTGTCTCTGATACTTCTTCGGAGAGATCTTACGAGATTTTCACTGAACACTTGGAACACTTGAACCTGAACAACAGAGAAAATATGGCAGCAGGATCATCAAACCCTTCCGCCACAATGAAGCTATTGTTCATAAAATACCAGTACGACAATGAGCAAGGTGCCAAGATCTACAAAGATGGAATGGACCGCTATTGTGTAAAGATAGAGGAGAGACCTAGTGAGTTCAAGGACTTAGTGCCTGTGAGCTATAGCGGAGATAGATATCTAGATGACGAGGGTACCATGTACTTGGTAGTCCTAAACCCTAACATTGTGGACAAGTGGGGATTGATGGGCACCAAAGCCAAAGTAGATGAAGAACTTGAGGAGAAAGCACCAATAATGAACTTCCCTGATGCGAGGTTAAGAAGAGAGAATGAAACTACAAGGATCAACACTGATAACATCTATGTGGGGCTATACAAATATAATAATGGGGAGCAAGACCTCTATTATAGATGTGAAGAACCCTACACCGGAGAGTTGACAGACCAAAAAAGACTTTATGTCTTTACCTACACAGAGGGATCGGAAGTGAAAATTGCCGCTTACGACAAGTATGGCAGGCAATACTCAACAATGGGTAAGAAAGAATTAGAAGGATATACATACTTTGGGGGACCACTACATCAGTATTATGTTACTTCTAGCTCACAAAGACCAGCACCAACAAATGGAGTGCAAAACCCAATGACAACAGGAGGACAAAGAACACAGGTTGCTGACTCTTTCAGTCAACCTCAGTACTCGAAACCCGGACCAATGGGATCATTACATTCCAGAGAGTCAATGGATACGAATCGAGGTAGTGCAGTTCCAATCCCCACGTATACCACTCCAGGTCCAAGGTTCGAAGCGGAACCATCACATTTACCTCCTAGTAGTAGATTCAGAGCAGGGGAACCGACAAGGGTAACCCATGAGGTCCATGATGCTAGAGAAAGGTTTAGCCGGGACACAGGAGCAATGAGATTGGTAGCAGACCATAGACGTATGAGACCATCTCAAGTAGCGAAGTGTATGCCAAAGAAGTATGGTGGTTCAGGAGATCCGTATGCACATGTGTCACTCTTTAAGCAAGTCTTAAGAGCTGAGCAGATAACAGATTTCCATACACAATACGAGGGATTTGGTCTTACTCTAGAAGGTACGGCATTGACATGGTTTCAACCACTGAACATAGGGGGATTCCATGACATTGACCATTTGATAAGAGAGTTTGCTGAGGAATTCTCAAAACGAGGGATTAAGCACAATACGGTCTCACAAATATATGCTTTTAAACAGAGAGAACACGAAAAAGTGAAGGAAGCATCACTTCGCTTCAAACAATACATTGAGAGATGTCCAGTACGTGAACGACCACAAGATGACAGACTATCTGTTCTCTTTATTGAGGGACTGAGGAACGACACTCTCAAGAAGGACTTGCACTTGAAAGCTTGTACAAGTTTCGAGCAAGTAACGAGAGAAGCATTGTACTTAGTGGATAACTGTACAGTTTATGGAAAGGTGTCAGCGGATACAGATTTTGCATCCAGTAGCTCCTCCTCCGTAGCGAGCGAGACTACCACTAAAAAGAATGTTCAAACAACAACCATGCCAAATGTAGAGCAAATGATAGAAGAGGCTCTAAAAAGGATGGCACCATACCAAAAACCATTGCCAAAAACACTGAAGTGGTGTGCTATTGAACAAAAATGGACAAACCATCCAACAGAGGAGTGCTATTACAACAAAGGGTATGTAAGGGAGCGTCAATATGCACCTCCTGCTCAATTAGCACCACCTCAAGTACATCCAGTACCTCGATACCCAACGGGAAATGTACCAGGACCTATGGGGATAGAAAGACCGCAACCGGTATTGGGACAACAACCACCTTTACCAGGAGCAAGACCAGTGGGCATTAGATATGCACCAACCTTAGAGAATCAGGAAGAACAAGCCTTAGTGCCTGTTCAAGCCTATTATGAAGAATCTGGTGCACACATGTCTCCAACTGTGTATTACCCACCAAAAGAACCCAAACAACCAGAACCATGGGGCATGATTGGGAATGTTGGAACACCAACAGTTACAAGTTCTTCTGATGAAGAAAGATACAATTTGGACGCAAGAACATTGATGTTCATAGCTCATGGAGGGTTAACAGGACAAAGACCATCCTATCCACAAAGGACGAATCAAATGGGACCAAGACCAGCACTAGGACCATGTTACAAGTGTGGAGGTGACCATCTGATGAATGTTTGCCCACATACGGAAATCATTAGAATTAACGCTTATTGCACTGAGTGTGGGGTTACTCACTTCATTGAGGATTGTTCAAAAAATCCAAACAAAGTGCAAAAGACGACATTGAATATGCTAGAAACTATTCCTACCAGCAGTGGGTCTGAAAATGAAACTCTGATACCAATGCAAGTTGTTACTAGAGCTCAAGCTAAGAAAACCACTAGAGAACCTGAGAATGGAAAGTTAGCGACTGAAGTGGTTAGTCAAGGACCGCGGAGTCAGAGAAACACATGGAAAGCTAGAAAAGCACGCATGAAGTTGAGAAAAGAACGTGAAGACGCTATTCTAGCTGAGGAACTAAAGCAAACGAAAGATAGATTAGAAAAACTTGAGAGTCAAAACGGGAAACGAGAGATGAGCCCTGAAAGAACGAAACAAAAGAGTATCAAAGAAACAACTAGCTTAAGCTCAGGGGGATCAGTGCTAGTCGACAAAGTACACGAACCATTGGACGCACTGATGAGAGCTTACGAAGCTAGGTTAAAGAACAACCAAACACAAGAACAGAGGTGGATGACATACCCAAACGCGGAATTGGAAAAGCAGAGACTTGAAATGTGCCAGAAAATGATCGAGACTGCACAAGCCTTATTAGAACCAACAAAAGAAACAATGAATTGTGGAACGGAAAACCCAATTCAGCAAGAGACTATTGTTTCACGGGTAGCTGAAAAGACTCCCAGTGCACAAAAGCCTGAAAATACACACAAGGATGACCGCATAGTGTTGAACACAACCGATCAGGAGATAGAGAGTTTTCATCCAGTCATACAGAGGTCTTACGGAAGAGATGAGGATTACAATGAATTTTGGAAACAAGTGAGAGAGGCAAACTTTGCAAACGAGCTAAGTTGCCAAGCTAATCAGACAAATTGGGAAAAGGACATCAGGAATCCTCCCATAGTGGAATTTGAGGCAGGATCTCAAGTGGACTTGGATCTGCAATCTTACTGGGGAGATGGGGGCTCTGTTAGAACAATGGAGAGCAAACCTCATTCACTGAATACCTTACCTTCATACTTAGGAGAGTATGAAGAAAAATCCGAGATTAGAGCACTTCCCTCACGAAGAATCTCATCAGAAAAAGTTATGGACTCGCAAGGATTGATAGAGATCTTGTCAACACCAGTGACATGCACTATCACTCTAGCTGAGATTTTGAGGTTAAGACCACATATGTGGACCACTGTAGGAAAATGCTTGGAGAAATTTGGGATAAGAGACCCAACATCGAGACTGCAAGAGGGTATACAAGAGCTGAACAAACCACAAAAGAACGCTAAGCCTGTACCCTTAAACAAGGTCGGAGAGTATTGTGAAGGTGAAGAGGGGAATACAACCTTACCAGTTGAATTCCAAGGAGTGAAGACGATGGCAATACTAGACAACGGAGCTGGGGTAGCCATTGCTACAAAAGAAATCTGGAAAAAATGGGGGAAACCAGCAATAAGGAAGACTAGGTTGAAACTCCAATTAGCAGATGGACACATGGAGAAACCTGTGGGGTTATTAGAGAAAGTTGTAGTGACTTCTTGCGGCATTGAATACGAACATACTTTTGCTATTGTCGATTTTGGCAAGGAGAATAACTATGATATCATACTGGGAAGACCATTCATGAGACAGTTGAAAATGGTCCAGGATTGGGGCTACGATCACATATACCTGAGAAATATGGAAACCACTACACGTGTGAACCTGAAAGACCATAGCTACAAAGATGTGAACCGAACACCGGTGGAGGAGTTTGATTCTGCTACTTTGGCGGGATCCGAATTTCCAGCTTGGTTAGGTAAACCCAAGGAGTTATGGATGTGTGGAGCTTCGAAATGTGGAAGTCTGAAACGAGAAGAATGTGTTTTAGAAAGGGCTATCGAAGATGAAGCTTATGTAGGAGAACCCTTTCCAGAGGACACGCTTGAACCATTAGAATGGACACACATTCTAGCAACCCTAGATGTTTGTGCAATTCCGGATGGTCCCACAACAAAATTTTGCGACAAGGACGGGTACGACGTGGTTCCGTACTTCATGTTGAGAACTGTACTCGAAAAAGAAACTGAAAAGAACGATACACTGGAAAAGGAAGATGAAGAAGAGGTGTTTCACGACATTCCCGATCATCCAGAGTGGGGAAATGAAGCAGACAACGAGTCAACGGACAATTCAAGCGGAAACGAAGAAACTATAACGGATGTCCGATTTTATGATTTTCCGAACCGAACTAAACAACGCCAGAAACGCTATAGAGCAAAGAAAAAAACAAAGGGGGTTAGAACCAATCCGATGCCTAGAATAAGAGGAAAAAATCAATTCCTAATGCTAGTAAAGGCGGAAGATTGTGTTAAGGACAAGATTTCTGGAAGAATGAGAGGTAATAATCAAAAGAGCTTACGAAAAGACAAAAGAGTACAGAGTGAAAGCGATAGAAATGATCATCATGTGGGTTATTCATCTAGGATAGTAAATATATATCTGCGCGAAGCACATGTTCAGGAATGTGCATTTTATTGTTCAAGAAGGAACACATATAGGAATTTGTTACAATTGGGAGTCTATTGGCCATGAATGAAAGAAAGCGTACATGAATATGTCACTGTATGTATTGTATGTTCATCAAAACCGCCAGCAGAGTATTCGACATTATATCAGATAATGATCGCTCAGAAATGGAGTGTATATATTGTTGAATATCTCACAAATAGAACTTTCCCAGAAGGAACGTCAAAAGCTCGTCAGAAATCTGTAGAGACAGAAGCTAGAGATTACGCGTTAATAGGAGATCAACTCTATAAGAGAGGTAAAGACAACCAGCTTAGGATTTGCGCATCAGAGTCTGAGTATGTGATAATCCTGGAGCAAGCTCATGGAGGAGTAGGTGGAGGCCATTTCTCAGGTGATAAGACAACAAAACTTGTCTTAGCCGCAGGAATATGGTGGCCAACATTACATATGGACGCTGAGGAATACGTTAGACGGTGCGATGACTGTCAGCGGACCAAAGTACCACTTAAAAGAGATGATATGCCGCTTAGACCAATGATGGGGGCAAGAGCTTTTGCAAAATGGGGGATTGATTATGTCGGACCCATTTCACCTCCTGCATATAAGACTCATGCACAATACATCGTTGTGGCTACAGACTATCTATCAAAGTGGGTCGAAGCAAAGGCAACTCAAAAAGCAGATGCCAGGACCACGGCACAATTTCTATATGAATACGTCTTTGTACGATATGGATTGCCAATAGAAATTGTGAGTGATCGAGGCACACATTTTATAAATGAAGTGATAGAGATCCTTCTAGATGAATTCATGGTAATCCATAGGAAATCAGCCCCGTATCATCCACAAGCAAACGGACAAGCTGAAGCAACAAACAAAACCATATGCACGGTCCTTACGAAGATTGTATCTGAGTCGAGAACTGACTGGGACCAGAAGTTGCATTCAACATTATGGGCATATAGGGTAGCATATAAAACATCAATAGGAACGACCCCATATAACATGGTTTTTGGGCTAAATGCTATCTTACCAATAGAATTCTTGATTTCAACCTTAAGGGTGGCTAAGGATCTAGAGTGGACAGGGCACGAGCTTTCTGATAGAATAGATGACCTGGAAAAGCTAGATGAGCTTCGTCTAAAAGCAGTAGCTTCTATCTACGCTCAAAAAAGGCGACAAAAAGAATTTTTTGATAAGCATGTGCGGACTAAAGAGTTTAAGGTTGGGGACTATGTCCTAGTTTACACTCTGAAACAGCATGCTAAGAAGCTTAAAAAGCGAGGGATGGGACCTCTGGTGATTAAAGATCTATCACCAAGTGGAGCCATCAAGCTTGCTACATTAGACGGAGAAGAAATGCCCAATTGGATTAGTGGATGCAGAGTGAAAAAGTATCTTTTGCCGCTAACCCAAGACATGCTTCTCAAAATACATCAAGATAAGCTGCGTGTCCAGAAAAAGAAAATGATTGTGGAGGAAGCGCAAGCTGAGGCGAAGGAAAAAATGGAGAAAAGAAGACTACTGCGTCAGAAACAGCGCAATGAAGGAGCAATACGAATAAACGCAGTCAGTATAATAGAAATGGATAATGACAAAGAAGAACCCATCATTGAATGCAAAGTAGGAACCAACCAAATCAAAGCCAGAGCACTATTGGATTCAGGAGCTCAAGCTAACCTACTTTCACTCAGTTTTTATAGACAATTGACAAATGACACTAAAGTACAAACTGCCAAGCAAGAGTTAAAGAGTTACTCTGAGAATTCAATCAAAACTGTCGGATGCACAATTTTACATATACAGATTAACCAGTATGTGTATCCTCATATGTTTTACATGGTTGAAGACCAAGCTACACAACAGCCATTATTGCTAGGACAACCATGGCAGAAACAATACAATGCAATGATTGACTGGAGTTCTAAATCAGTGCTTATCAAATACGAAGGTGAAAGTCAATCAGTTAAGTTCACCAAAGGAGCAGAGCCAACTCCAAAGGAAGAATCCACGAACAAGGGCAAACAACAACCAGAGAAAAAGAAGAAGCAATGGCAACCAAAAGTTTCTATACAACCGGATTACTCTTCGACGAGGAATTCTCAACAGTGAATAAGGAAGACAAGCAATAATATAACAGCTCAACCTTGGAAAAAAACGGAGTCAAAGTTGGTATGGAGACCAAAAAAGGTTGTGCCAGAGAACACAAAGGTGGAAAACAGAGTCTTCAATTCCAGACAACAGAGTGATTCCAGACAATCAAGGACAGTGAAACAGATCTGGATTCCAAAGAAATTCATGACGGCACAAAGCCATAGCAAGCAAATTTGGATCCCAAAGATTTGTAAACAGGAACTCCCTTCGGTACAATCAACGAAAACTCCTAGGTATTTCAAGCCGAGGAAATCAACACAAAGGACAAAGCAGGTTTGGGTCGCAAAGAGTTTGTGGCAAGCACAAGCGAAGCGGAAGCAGATTTGGATTATACAAAAGAACAACAAGGTAAAGATGAATCCATCTACTGATTCTACTACCGAAGTATCACCAACCCAAAACCCGACCACCAATCCTTCAATCAAACAAAGAGCAGCTTTACTGGAAAGACTGTTGTATCATCTCTCTGCAATTGCATTGGGA
Organism: Adiantum capillus-veneris; assembly: GCF_014529385.1. Lineage (NCBI taxonomy): Eukaryota > Viridiplantae > Streptophyta > Polypodiopsida > Polypodiales > Pteridaceae > Adiantum > Adiantum capillus-veneris. The sequence goes on along the minus strand of NC_140941.1, from coordinate 156,720,224 downwards.
ACTTATGACCAAAACAACTACAATGCTTCGTCCACAGACACTTCATAGTCGTCCGGGAGGACTCATACTAGGAGGGGGGGAGGTATACAGGTATACAGGAGTTACAAAGCAGCTACAAGCGCCAAAAACAAAGAAAAACAAAAATTATATTACAAGGGCAGTGTCTTACATGATTTTGCAATTTTTATGTTTGATTGCGGATATTGATACTATTTATGCCCTTATATACCTTGTTTTGCAACAAGAAGAGATCAAATGATGAATTTGGGTCTCTAGACGTGTAAACATCACTAAATAAGAGTGTTTTTGGAGCTAAAAAGTGGTAATCCAAGTCCAGAAATCACAAATAAGTGTATATTCATATACACAGGGTTACCAGCTATTTATCGTGTATGTTTGGAATTTTTTGGCTTCAATTTGCTATTTTTCTTTATTTTTTATGATTTTCTTAATAAAAGTAAAAGAAAAATAAAAAGCAGGTGAAATGAGATCGGAAAAAAGAAAAGAATAGACGGTGATGGTCCTAATGACAAGGGCAACCCATGGTAAAAATTGGGTACAATTCTGAAAAAGTTGCGGAAAGCCCGAAATGACAGAATTTTGGCAAAGTGGACAGATTTCTCAGAAACAGGTCAAACGGAGTCCAAATTGAGAAATTTCAAATCCTAAAGTGCATTTCACGACGAGATAGGAGTACATGTCGAATTTGGTAACAAGTGATCCGGGAAGTCCGAAGTTAAGTATTTTTCACTTTACTTTCAAGCTCATTTCCACTATTACCTTCTTGGAGAGAGCAAAGAGCACACAGGAGCATCCGACCTTCTACCGCCTTCTACGACTGCTACGAGAGCTCAGAGGACACCAGACATGAGAGGTAGACTCGTTGCCATAAGCTTTTGTGCTTATCGTTAACTTTTGTCGCGAAAACTGACCAAAACCAAGAAACAAGAGCAGACAGGGAATGGGGAAGAACGCTAGGTAGGGGCACAACCGCCTAACCAAACCTTGCAAGAACTTAGAGGTGGGTTACCCTAACATAGAAGATGGGTTTCTAATACTCAAAGCTAGAGAAAGAACGACTTGAAAAACCCTAGGTCAACAGAGCCTGCAAGAGGCAAACAGGAAAAAGTTGTCGAAACGACACAAAACTTCTCATGAATCTTAACAACATCAAGGGCAATGCAACCATGGAGTATCTCCAGGTTTGGACCACCAAAAGTGGGTCAAAACAACCGATTCGGCTACGGACACACAAAGCGTCATTTTGGCATAACGGCTGAAATTGACGACCGAATGAAATGAAACTTCACAAGCAGCTTCAAATATACATGGATGACTTATGTTTGCAAGCAAAACCCAAAAGAAAGCTGATTCACTTACCGATGGTGAAAAAGACGCTTTCGGGCAACCAAATGGAGAAAGATGGAGAATGGGAAGCCAAAGTCAAGTTCAACCAAATGGGTGGCTTCACAACATATCCAATGAGCTGAAAATGCAACTCTCGAGAAGAAAAGTTGAAGAAATTCAACTCCAAGGCAAAAAGACGACTTCGGAAACTGAAATGCCTATAAGAGGGCTTTTTAGCTAAACTGATGACTTTTTAAGTTGAAAACTAGTTAGCAGGGCTTAGGGCACTAGCACAAAGCATTCTTTGCACAAAAAGACCAACATTTCAAGAAAAGACATCATACGCGTATGATGTCTCACAGCATGATTTTCACATCCATTTCAACATTTGAGTGCATAGCCTCATTCCACATGTTAATCACATCCTATGAACCAAGTATCATGAGAATTGGAGTTAGAAAACCCAAGGAAAACCAAAAAGACGCAAAGTAGGCCATAAAATTGATTTTTGGTCCTAATTTTGTCAAAATAACTCCAAACTCATTGAAACTTTGTAGGATTGTTGATTAACACATCTACAAGCCATCTGGAACCAAAAGGCACCATTTTGACACAAAAGACATCATACGCGTATGATGTCTATTTGCACTTACAGAGCCAAAACTGTTCATTTGACATCAAACATCCATTATATATATCTAATACATGCTACATATGAAGTTTGGAACCATTTGGTCAAGTGGATCATCCCATTAGTCCAATTGAGGGAAAATCCTTCATCCAAAGCCTATTTTAGCCCAAATCCAACATACTCAAGTCCAAACCAAGATTTGAGTAGGGACAGTCCTTCACTAGTACATGGGGAGTCCACAGAACCAATCCCATAAAAAATTGATGAAAAAGACATCATACGCGTATGATGTCTCCAGAGCCATTTTTAGCCCAAAATCTATCCAAAATTCATAAATCCACTGAATAAGCCTATCTAAAGCCATATCCAAGCTTATAGAGAAATTTGGTCCAAAAATACACTAAAAGACATCATACGTGTATGATGTCTCACTATGTGATTTTGGCACCCCAGGGCTTCAACCACCAAACAGAAGTGATCTACATGCCATTTGAAGGTGAACCACCAAGTTTTGTCCAATTTGGATCATAAAATCCAAATCCCTTTCAAAATTTTGCCAAGAGCCGGAACTGGACTAAACTAGCCAAAACTTGACCAAATGGGATCCAAACTCAAATCCAAGCATATGATACTCATGTATACACTATCAGCTACAAGCACAACCAATATGAAGTCATTTTGACACAAAAGACATCATACGCGTATAATGTCTCCAGCATGATTTTGAGCCCAGTTTGCATATTTTTTCACCTACCCTGCATCCTTAGGCCCTGAATAGCTCATGTTTCAATTTTCAAGTCATTTGAATAGTTAAAAGCTTCATTTCGGCTTTCAGTACTAAAAAGACGCTAACTTCTGAAATTGGAGTTACAGGATCCATGGATTCCGCCAAGTCATCAGCAACAAAGAGAAAAAGACCGACAATCAAAGATGCTCTTGCAGAAGCAGAACCCTTTGACATTCCAGCAGAAACCCTCAAGCCAACCAAAACTTGGGTGGAGGAAGCAGTACTGGAACAAGAGGGAATAAAGATCTACCAGGGGACTTTCAGAGATCCTCAAGGGCAAGCGGTGGATATACCGATGATCCCACAAGAATTGGTGGATTATAGCAGGTCAGAGAACATCAACAGGTACCTGGAAAGGGCAGACTTGCACAGATTCTTCACCTCGAGACCATCAGGTGTAGATACAAGAAGAGTGCATGAACTGCTCAACAAGATCAAAGAAAGATCCAAGGCAAAGGAAGTGGAGATTGAAACAGCCAAACAAAGGGAAGCCGAGTTGCAGAGGAAATTAGAGGATGCTATGACTGAATCTGAAAGTCATAAAGCATCACTCTACGATGCGAAAAACGAGAGAGATGGCTTGATACTCCAGCTAGCCGAGGCTTCAAGAGAAGTAACAAGTGCACAGGAAGCAAGGGAGCGGATGGAAGACGACTTGGAGGCGGCTAAAGATGAGCTCATTGAGCTAAGGGAAAGAGTCGCGCTCCAAGAAAGAACAATCACTAGACTCAGGACTACCCCTAGAGCTAGCAGAGCAGGAACCGAACAAGAGGGAGCTCTTGTACCAACTCTGGAAGACCAGGTTCGAAGCTTACAAAGAGAGCTAAGATTAGAGCAAGTGCAAAGGCTGCACATTGCGGAGGGATCATTGGCAGCAGAGGAGAGGCTCACTTTAGAAAATCAAACATTAAGAACAGAGAATGAGACCCTCCGCAAACAGCTCCAAGATCTACAAGAGCAACAAAGAAGAGAGACAGAGACACCACAAGAAGAATCAGGTGGAGCAGCCATAGAGCTACCAGAAACTGGAGAGGCAACCACAATTGAAGATACAGCCCCAGTTCACGAGGTGGCCTCGACTTCAGGAATCTCTGAAGAAGAAGAACAAAGGCTCCATGACCAAATAGCAAAGTCAACAGAGGAGAGTGCCAAGGCGGAAATGGAATGGGAGAGGAGACTCCTAATCTCCATTAGACTTCAGGGATTAGACACAAAAGTGCTCCATGAAGAGTGGATGCAACCCAACCTGCCTTTCCCTTTGATGAAGTTTGAAGTGATAAAAATGAAAAAGAGAATAGAGGAGGAGCAGTATGTCGCTCTTTACGAAGGCGACATCACAAAAGAGGAACAATCAAAGAAGATTGTAGATTCGCAGCCTAGATGGAGGAAAGGTTGGCTGAACAAATACCCAGCCTACCTCATCTACTTGGTAGAGGCACCAAAGGAGATTCGGGAGGATGCAACCTTTTGCCCGGTGCCAAGAGTCAGAAGCTGGAAAGAGCATGGCAGGATTGCAGAAAAGAAGCCAAATTGGCTTAATTACCCCAGGATGCCAGGACCAAAGGCAGGAGAGAGAATAGGTAAAGCTTGATGGTGAAAATCCTAACGGGCACCATCAAGCTCTTTACTGGCTCTCCTGACCTTTCGTGTCAGATGCTCAAGAAAATCTGCAGGACTCTCTTAGCTTGCTTTGAAGTGTTCGCGCCAGATAAAGCCACGACCTCGAGTCTACTATCGACGGCCGACACAGTGACTGATATGATATATGATCTTTCATTGCAGCCTTCTCCAAAAGTGTTGCACCTCCTATACCAGAGGATTATGTTTTTGCCTAGCTTCCACATGCAAAGATTCGAAGAAGCTTTCTACACCGGCTTTTTCACCCACGAAAGTAAAATATTCGGCCCAACCTTGACCATCGGCAACCTACGATACGAATCACATTTGCAGATGCTCAAGACGACAGGACTTTATTGACCAAGCATAAAAGTCATGTCACGGATGACATGAACGCGGAGGGGGGGAGTGTTGAGCCAGCAGAGGATCACACCCACATTTTTGCTCACACTCATCATTTTTGTAACCATTGATTGTAATAAATGTCTTTCCGACATTGATTTTGAATTGAGCCATTCATTAAGTAACAGGACTCAATTGAGTTTCCGGCTTGTAATCCCGAAGTAATTTCACTTGCCGATGTAATTAGTTAGAGATGTTCTCACCTCCAAGGCTGAGGTATATAAGCCAAAGTTTTGTAACCTAAAAGAAGATTCAGATTATTAATCAAAGTGAGTTTTTGAGCGCCGTGACTGTGTCTGAGAGAGAGAGAGAGAGTCTTATCTACTTGCTACGCGAGCTACGGAGCCGCCATTGAAGAAGCGACACCACCATTGTGTTAGCAACGGCGAGAGCTACGCACAGATACCAAGAGTGCGCGCTATCGGCTTCTATGTGTGGTAAGTTCCTACGAGCTTCGGTGTGAGTTTTCTTCCAACTCGTGTGTCGGAATAGAGCATGCAACATATCTATAGAACCACAACGAGTAGAGCTACACATTAGTACAATCGGGGTCAAGTTTCGGTCACTTGTATTTTTCGGCCTGTCTTCATACGCGTTTACCGCACGGAGTGGTTATAGGTTGATTTTGCAGTTCAAGTCTTTAGGGTGTTGTTCTTACCTAGTGTATAAACTTCCCGTTGAGTTTGAGATCGATTCAATGATTCTAGATCCTGTTTCGTATAGCATTTGTTCGTAGTACGGATTTCAGTCATTTGCGTATTTTAGAACTTAGATTTGATTTCCTTAGTAGTGATTGTCATTAAAAGGTCGAGTAGGTGATTTGACACCCACCTAGTTGTTTCCATGCGCCTGCGGGTCAAGCTCTGTCCTCGTCTGACAATTTCTGTTGTTGGTTGAGTTCTCGCTATTTAGCTTCCGCTAGCGGCGTAACCGCCATAACAAAGTCAAAGATGGCAAAATTGTTTGACATGAAAGACATGGGTGAGGCAAGTCATATACTTGGTATGCGCATTGAGAGAGACAGATCAAAGAAGTTGATTTGGTTATCTCAAACAGAGTATATTGACAAGGTTTTGCAATGTTTCAATATGGAGAAGGGAAAGGCATTGAGTGTTCCATTGCCACCATATGTGAAACTTAGCAAACAAGATTGTCCTGTGTCTAAGGAAGAACAGGCTGAAATGGATAAGATTCCATATGCGTCTGCAGTGGGTAGTTTGATGTACGCAATGATTGCTACTCGCCCAGACATTGCATTTGCAGTGGGAGTAGTAAGTCGATACATGTCAAACCCAGACAAGAAACATTGGGAGGCAGTGAAAGGAATATTGAGATACCTGAAAGCTAGAAAGAGTATGCGTATATGCTATGGGAGTCAAAAGCTAAGTGTAAAGGGTTTTATAGACTCAGATTATGCAGGTGACTTAGACAACCGAAGGTCTACGTCAGGGTATGTCTTTACATTGGCTGGTGGAGCAGTATCATGGCGTTCTAGATTACAAGATTGTGTTACTCAGTCTACTACAGAGGCTGAATATGTTGCAGCATCAGAGGCATGCAAAGAATTAATTTGGCTTAATCGACTAGTAACAGATTTGGGAATCAAAGAAGAGATGCCTGTGTTATATTGTGATAGTCAGAGTGCTATACAATTGGCTCGCAATCCAATTTATCACTCAAAGACAAAGCATGTGGATGTGAAGTATCACTTCATCAGGGAAATGCTCGAGGATAAGCAAATTCAGCTTGTCAAAGTTCACACCACAGAAAATCCTGCTGATCTACTTACAAAAGGACTTCCCTCAGAGAGCTTTGCGCATTTTCGCAAGCAGTTAGGTGTAGGGTAGTACATCACTTCTCTACATCTCTTGTATATTAGCTTGTATAGTAGCTTCTCTCACACTTAAAGTACCACATTGGACTTTAAGTGGGAGGTTGTTGGGGTATAAAGCCCAATGTGGTCGCCCAGGTAAGTGGGCGGGCCGCCAGGTATGTACACATATTCTTATGTAAAAACCTAATAAGAACTCACTATGCTCTACACATTACAGTAGAGCGAGTTCACCATATCGTCGTGCTCTTCTTCTCGCACTCTCTCTCGTGTCACACTTCCGCTCGTACTCCTTCACAAGGATCTATTATCTTGGTTGAAAAGGACTTAGTTGGATGTACACTGTTGGGAACTATAGTCTTAATAATGGAGTCTCTCAAGGCTTGCCTTTGGCTTAACCATTATTGAGCTAGTAGCAAGCTCAACAAGAACCATAATCAACCAAGCAATGTTAGACCCTCTCCACTAGTCTTTGCAATTGATAGTGTTTAAACCACGGGTGTGGCTGCTTGAGAGCTAATTTTCAGAGGTAAAGAAGAGTAGCAACGAAGGTTTTAGAGAGTACCAAAGCACAAAGTAATTTAAATTAAGTTTAATTAGCATGGCTGACAATAACCAAGAGAGTAGAATGAGTATTGATAACTTTGATTTTGCATATGAAGATGTTAATGATGATGCCCCCATGTTTGTTAATTATCTTGTTACTAGGTTGCAACAAGCTATGGGAAACCCTGCTTTGCAAGCCGAAGTTACTCAACAACTTCGTGCTTATGGGATTTCCCTTTCTCTCCAAGAGGAGAGAGAGAGAGCTTAGGAGGCCTCTTGATGAGACTCCAAGAAGAAGACTCTCTCCCATACGAGATGAGGAATCCAAAGAACGAGAAAGAAGCGAATCACTAAGTTCCTATAAAGATGTGGCTCCATGAAGACGACGGTCTAGACGATCTATAAGTCCTCCCAAGAGGAAACGATCGACCCATAGTCCTTCTCCTCGTCACTCTAAAAGGGAAGAGAGGAAACAAAGGAAGAAAAAGACAAGAAATAGGTCACCCTCTTCTCCTTCTTCTTCACCTTCCTCCTCTTCCAACAAAAGCAACAACTATTCTCATAGAGAATACAAGAGGAGAGGACATCACAAATCTTCCCCTGCATGGTGAAGGTCTCAAAAGCTCAAGAAATTCAAAGAGGGAGGTAATATTATCTCTTTTCTCACCTATGATGGCACCTTTGGTGCTATGGACGAAGTATTGGCCTTCACCTAGCAATTTGATGCGGCCTTTGGAGACGAGTGCTTCACGGAGTCCTCCAAGCTACGTCATGTAGCTATGCACTTCCAAAAATCTTCTCGTCAATGGTGGGCTAGCCTTCACAGCAACGGCGAAGCCCAAATACATGGAAAACTCTACGAGTTTCCATCATGAAGCAATTCCTTGCAAGTGATGCAAAGGACAGAGTGCTTACCGAATGGTGGAGTTTGAAGCTGCTCTCCAACGAGTTTATCCACAAATATGTGGACAAGTTTTGGGATTTACATCTCAAGGCTACCATCTTTCAAATGATAAACTTCGTCGAGCAAAAGTAACAATTCTGTGCCGGATTACTTGAAAAAATGGCCGAGTATGTCAACTCTCAATGGCTTGGTTCTATCATCGAAGTAATTCACCACACTATGGTTGCTTCCCACATCAATTTCCAACAAGGGGCTAAAAGGAATGCCAAGCCCATGGAAAGCAAAGATAAAAATGATACAAAGGGGAAAAAGAATGTCCAAAACTCTTCCCAAGGCAACTCCAACAACAACAACAAACAGTCCAAGGAGAAGGGAGTTTACAAAGGTAAAAATAAACTCTCTCTTGAAGAGCTAGAAGCTTTTTGCAAGCACCACAAATGCTTTAAGTGTGGAGAGCAAGGACATGGTTACTGTTCTTGTCCCAAAAGAAATGCCCGCAATGAGACTCCTAGAGCTTCCATGATCGAAGCTCCAAAAGAGGATTCTCATTGCAAAGGATCACCCCTCTCCTATGCTTGGTAAAGGTAAGGGAGCATGATGCCTTCATCCTGTTTGACCCTGGATCTACTCACAATTTCATATCCACAGAGTTGGCCACCAAATTAGGCATTCAAGCTCATGAGATGGGAGATGTAGTTGTAGCCGATGGAGCCTTCAAGGGGAAAGAAGTTGCAGTTACTCCCTTGATTGGGAAATTGAGGCTTCATGTCCAAGGCTATGTTGAGAAAGAAGATTTCTTTATCTCTCCTCTCAAGCATGAAGATGTCATCCTAGGAGCACCATGGTTTGACCGTATAGTTGTTAATGTAAAGTTCCCTAAAAGAAAGTTGTATTTCAAGTATAGGGAAAAGAACATGTACATAGATGCTAATGAGCCTGGTCGTACCATACCCCTTGTAAATTCTCTTGCTTTTGAAAAATCAATGAAAAGCTCAGTTTCTGTGTACATATTTTTTGTATAGATTCATCAAAGTTGAAGGTAATAAAAGGATGGCCTACTCCAAGGAATCTACATAAGCTAAGAAGCCTTATTGGTATGTGTGCATACCATAGACGCTTCATAGCAAACTTCTCTCAAATAGAAGGACCATTACATGACTTAACAAAGAAAAACGTTAAGTACTCATGGACTGCTAAAGAGCAAAATGCTTTTGACAAACTCAAAGAAAAGGTTACCTCCCAATGATTCCTTATGCTTCCGAATCTCTCAAAGTCATTTGAGATCCATTGTGATGCTTGTGGTGATTGTCTTGGAGTAGTCTTGCTTCAAGAAGGGCATGCCATAGCATATGAGAGCTGAAGGCTCAATGCCGATGAACGAGTCTTGAGCATTTACAAAAAAGAACTTTCATCTGTTCTACATGCCCTACACACATGGAAGCACTATCTATTGGGGACTCCCTTTATGTTGGGAACAGACCACCAAGTCTCAAGTACTTCATGACGCAAACAAGCTTTTTGACAAACAAATGAGGTGGAAAAGTTTTCTTTCGCAATTTTATTTTCATATTGCTTAATTGCTGGTAAGCATAATCAAGTGGCCGATGCACTTTTACAATGACCAAGAGTTAATGCGGTGTCTATAGCAACTCACAATGATCTATCTTCTATGATAGATGAGTATACTACTTACCCTGACTTAAATGACATAATGTTAGCCCTTGCATTGGGGAAGAAAGAAAAACCATTCACCTTGCAGGATGGTTATCTTCTCCATGGAAATAGGCTATGTGTTACCCACTCCCTTTGTAAGAAAAGCCATGTATGAATCCCAGGATCCTCCCTATGCAGGACATAGAGGCATTCAACCTACTCTTAGAGGATTCTATTGGCCTACCATGAAAGTGGACATACAAGAGTATGTTTCAAAATGTGTGGTATGCCAAAAGACCAAGTATGATAGAGGGAAGCAACCTGGATTACTCCAGCCATTGCCAATCCCTAATTCACTATGGGAGAGTATATCCATAGATTTTATCTTTGGATTACCCAAGTCTATCCATGGGAATACGGGAATATGGACAATAGTCGATAGGTTTAGGAAGCAAGCACACTTTATTCACGTCAAAAAGGCTATTAAGGCACACTAAATGGCAACTCTCTTCATATCCCAGATTTTCAAACACCATGGATTGCCAACATCCATCATGTCAGATAGAGATCCTAGAATGACCAGTAGTTTCTGGAAAGGTCTCTTCGAAAATCTAGGTACAAGATTGAATTTCTCTTTGGCCTACCACCCACAAACGAATGGCCAAAGTGAGGTGGCCAATCTCACGATTCTCAATCTACTAAAGACTTATGTTACAGAAGTAGATCAACACTCCCAATGGAAAAAGTACTTACCCCTTATAGAGTATGCATACAATAATACTATCCATACTACTATAGGAAAGGCACCTTTTGAGATCATAGAGGGAAGACCTAAAAGTCCCTTGCTACTGAAAGTACATGGGAAGATATTCGTGCTGCTAATGAGTATAGCCGTGACCTACAAGAATCTTTCCAAAAGATTAACGAGGCTATATCCATCCCTCAACAAAGGCAAAAAGTTAATGTTGATAAGCACAGAAGGGCCTTAACGTTCAAAGAAAATGATTGGGTCTTACTCAAGTTTCCCAAGGCTCGATTAAGGCAAACGATAGACATAAATCCTACAGGCCACCAAAAGTACTATTCTAAACTAGCTAAAAGATACTATGGTCCTTTTCAAATCTTGAAGCCAATCAATGACATGGCTTATCAACTCAAGTTACCCAATCATTGGCTCATACACAATGATTTTCATGTGAGCCTACTTAAGCCCTACAAGGAAGAGCCACCAAGAGAACCAAATGTTGACGATCCACCAGAGATCGAAGACCAAGAAGAGGTGCTACAACCCAAAGCTATCCTTTGGCATGAAGACAAGGTACTACAACATGGTAAGATTATCTGACGGTATCTTATTAATTTAAAAAATTATCCTTTTGATTATGCTAGATGTCTATAAGGAATATGGCTTAAGGATAGTATGAACCTTGTCAATGCTTACAATACTACATTAGAGTAAGCAAATGTACATGTTTTTGTTTTATGATCAATGTTCTTGTCTTACAATACTACATTACAATACTACTCCCCCGAGGCCTTTAAAGTTGCCCCTGATTCTTGTCCGTGAAAATTTTGGTTTCCGGTGAGTGATTTTTCTTCACGCACGATGGCTTCTCCTCATAATGGGGGCCTTACAAATGTGCGCTTTTACCACAGAAAATTACAAGGGTAAATCAGGCTCCATACTTAACAATCTCCCACTTGGAGACTGATATCCAAACCAAACCTGTGACTGCTTTCCATTCTGGCTTCTTATCCTTGAATGCCGATTGAAGATGAGCAAAAGCTCAACTTCTCCTTGTTGACCACCTTTGTAAACATGTCTGTAGGATTTTCACTTGTATGCACCTTTCCTAGCTTTAGTTGTCCCTCTTCCAAAAGAGTGCGTATGAAGTGATATCTCACCTCAATGTGCTTTGTCCTTGAATAAAAGGCTGAGTTCTTTGCAAGATGGATAGCGCTTTGGCTATCACTGTACAAGACACAATTGTCTTGTTTGAATACAAGCTCTTCTAAGAATCTGTGAAGCCACATAATTTCTTTGCTTGCCTCCGTCATTGCTACATACTCTGCTTCCGTGGTAGAAAGTGAAACCACTTTCTGCAGCTTTGAAGCGCAGCTTACTGCTGTGCCTCCAACCGTGAACACATAGCCAGTAGTGCTCCTTCGAGTATCTTTGTCACCTGCCATATCTGCATCAGCATATCCTTCTAGAAAAATATCAGCTCCTCCAAAATACAAAGCATTTGTTGTTGTCCCTTTTAGATACCTAAGTATCCACTTCACAGCTTGCCAATGCTCTTTACCTGGGTTGTCCATGAACCTACTCACAACTCCCACTGCATGTGCAATGTCTGGCCTTGTCCAGACCATAGCATACATTAGAGAACCTACCGCTGCAGCATATGGAACTTTAGACATATAGGCTATCTCCTCTTGTGTCTTTGGACACATATCCTTCGTTAGTTTGAAATGACCAGCCAAAGGTGTAGAAACTAGTTTTGCATTTTGCATTGCAAACCTTTCTAGTACCTTCTTGATGTAATCTTCTTGAGATAGCTTTATTGTCTTCTTCGTCCTGTCCCTTGATATTTTCATACCAAGTATCCTCTTTGCAGCACCTAAATCTTTCATTGAAAAAGATTTGGACAGCTCCTCTTTTAGGTCTTTGATGTCCTGCATGTTAGCACTTGCAATCAACATGTCATCAACATACAACATTAGGATGATGAATTTCCCATCTCCCAAATTCTCCGTGTAGACGCAGTGATCCGAGTTGCATCTTGTGAATCCATGATCCAACATCCATCGATCAAACTTCAAGTACCATTGTCTTGATGCTTGCTTTAAACCATACAAGCTCTTCTTTAATCTGCAAACCATTTTCTCCTTACCTTTTACTTCATACCCCTTTGGTTGAAGCATGTAGATTTCCTCCTCTAAGTCACCGTGAGGGAATGCCGTATTTACATCCATTTGCTCGAGATTTAGATCATGAGCAGCCACAAGGCTTAAGACAAGCCTAATTGAGTTCATTTTTACAACAGGAGAAAATATTTCATTGAAGTCAATACCTTTCTTTTGAGAAAAACCTTTTACCACAAGCCTAGACTTGTACCTTTTCTTCCCACCTTCTTCTTCCTTTAGCTTGTACACCCATTTGTTTTGAAGTGCCCGCTTACCTTTAGGCAACTCAACCAACTCCCATGTTTGGTTGCGATGTAGTGAGTCCATCTCCACTTGCATGCTCTTCGTCCATTCTTCTTTGGATTCATTTTGCATAGCTTCTTCATATGATTCCGGCTCTCCAGAATCTGAGATCAAGAGATGGTTGAAGGAAGGAACAAACCTTTCTGGAGGTCTACTTGCTCTTGTAGATCTTCGGGGAATAGGTTGAGGCTCCTCATTTGGTTGACGTTGTTGCACATTGTCACCGTTTGCAGTCCTTGAGTCTTCACCGTCCTCAAGCTCCATGTACTCATCACCTGTTTCTTTTGTTTGTTTTCTTTCCAAGTAATCTTTGTACATATTTTGTTCGTTAAAAATTACATCCCTACTCCTTAAGATTTTACCATCTTCAGGATTTCATAGGCGATACCCAAAGTCTCCTTCTCCATAGCCAATGAAGAAACACTTTTTGGACTTTGCATCTAACTTTGATCTTAGGCTTCTATCTATGTGCATGAAAGCCTCACACCCAAACACTCTAAGAAATGCATAATTCACCGATTTACCTGTCCATGCCTCTTCTGGAACTCCCCCATCCAATGCCGTTGAGGGTGACCGATTGATTAAGTACACAGACGTACTTACAGCTTCCACCCAAAGCTCAAGCGGTAGGCCTGCATGTAGCCGCATGCTTCGTGCTCGTTCCATGATTGTCCTGTTCATCCTTTCCGAAATCCCATTTTGTTGAGGTGTCCTTGGGCTTGTCCTTTGCCTCCGAATGCCATTGCTAGCACAAAAGCTTTCAAAAGCTTGGCTGCAATATTCGCCTCCATTGTCGGATCTGAGGCATTTAACCTTGGTACCTGTTTCATTCTCCACAAAGGCTTTCCACCTTTGAAATATGGAAAATACATCGGATTTATTCTTCATGACATAAACCCATGTTTTTCTAGTCGCATCGTCTATGAATGTTACATAGTACAATGAGCCACCAAGTGATGGTGTACTTACAAGACCCCAAACATCAGAATGAACCAACTCAAGTTTTTTATTTTTTCTTTCATTTCTTGATTTTTGAAATTTTACCCTCTTTTGTTTATCATAAACACAATCTTCACAGAACTCTAAGTCCACTTCTTTCAAACCTGGTAGAAGCTTCTTTGTTTGAAGGATTTGCATTCCTTTGGCACTCATATGCCCAAGTCGGTAGTGCCACACCGCACTCTCAACTTCTGTAGTTGCTGCACAAGCTGAAGGTTGCATGCTAACAGTACACAAGTAAAGTGTACCGACTTTTTCACCCTTGGCAACCACCAAAGATCCCTTTGAGATCTTCCACCGTTTGTTTCCAAATGCAATGTTGTGACCTTCATCGTCCAATTGTCCTGTAGAGATCAAATTTTTGCGAAGAGAAGGAACATGCCTAACATCTTTAAGCTTCCATTCATTTCTGTTAGCAGTTTTGACAGAAACTGTACCTTTGCCGACAATCTCACAAGCTTCATCATCTCCCAGGTATACATACCCAAAATTACCTTTGGTGTAGTCTTGGAAATGTTGCTTGTGTGGTGTCGCATGGAATGAAGCCCCGGAATCTACTATCCAGGAATTAGACACATTGTCTAATGAGAGAATTAGAGCATCTTGCTCTACTTTACCTGCCACATTGGCCTCCGATGTTGGCTTGTTGTCTTGAGACTCTATCTCCTTCTTCTTCTTGGACTAGCAATCCTTCTTGACGTGGCCCTTCTTGCCGCAGTTCCAACATTCAAGAACTGACTTTGTGCGTGACTTGCTCCGCCTTGAGCGATCACGACCCTTTTGGTTTTTGAACCTCTCCTTAAGCCTTCCTCTTGTTTCCACTGATAGTGCAGCACTTGATGATTCTCCTGTTCTTCTCCTTCGCATTTCCTCGCTTAGGAGAACACCCACAACATCATCAAACTTAAGAGTATTTGTGCCAGAGATAGAATTACTTACAGCCATCACAAGGCTATCCCAACTATCCGGTAGAGATGGTAGTATAAGGAGGGCTCGCACTTCGTCATCGAAATTGATTTTCACTGATCGAAGTTGACTTATGTTTGTGTTAAAGTCATTTAGGTGTTCTGCAACTGAACCATTCTCTGCCATCTTTAGATTGAACAAGCGCTTCATAAGAAATACCTTATTGGATGCCGATGGTTTCTCGTAGAAGTCGTCAAGTGACTTCATCAAGTCCTCCATGGTCTTCATCTCCGAAACATTGAAGGCCACCGTTGACACCAAGCTTAACCGGATTGTTCCCAGTGCCTTTCGATCAAGGACAATCCATGCTTCATCTGCCATTGTTGCGGGCTTCTTCGCAAGACCACCTAGTGGAAAATAGAGGTCCTTCTGGTAGAGATAGTGTTCAATCTGCATCTTCCAATGTTGGTGGTTTTTGCCATTGAACTTCTCAATCTTGAGCTTCCCTTCCTCCGCCATAACTCCCACTCAATTCAAGGAATCCTTTCCTTGAGATAATTTAGCTACGAGCAAACCTTGCTCTGATACCAGTTGTTAGGAAATAAGACGTGGCTAAATAGATAATTGAGTAGATTACTTAATGGAGAGAGACAGATTTATATACACGAGATTATAGAGTAGAGAGAGAGAGAGAGAGAGAGAGAGAGAGAGAGAGAGAGAGAGAGAGAGAGAGAGAGAGAGAGAGAGAGAGAGAGAGAGTACACACGATATACGTGGTTCACCCAATGTGGGCTACGTCCACGGGAAAGCAACCACTCAATGGCTTTAGTACTTCAAAACAAGAAGTAGTTTACAAAGGGATTATACCCTTAATGGAGCTCCCGCGTTGCTTCACTCTCACCACCTCACACTCACCTTGTTGCATCAACTTCACTCTATGAAATGTGTGTAGAAATGGCCTCCTTTTATAGGCCAAAAGGGCTGCCCTCTCTTATGAGAGACAGCCATGTGTAGCCGCCCTTGTGCGAATAAGTCCAAATCGGACCCTCCAATCTGCCCATGTGTGCCGCCCTTGAGAAGACAAGTCCGCTTTTGAATTCGGCCACCGGCCACCGGCCATTGACTTCCGACCACCGGCCATCGGCCAACCGACCGGTTGTTTTCCGACCACTTTCCGGCCGCCGTCCGGCCATAATATTCCGGTGAAAAAGAATATTCCAGCGAAAAAAAAAATCTCGAGGGCCTCCGCCCCCGAGGCCTTTAAAGTTGCCCCTGATTCTTGTCCGTGAAAATTTTGGTTTCCGGTGAGTGATTTTCCTTCACGCACGATGGATTCTCCTCATAATGGGGGCCTTACAAATGTGCGCTTTTACCACAGAAAATTACAAGGGTGAATCAGGCTCCATACTTAACAATTGGCTAGGCTTGTAGGGGTCCCATCAAATTTCATCTTGAGCTACAAGGAGGGTGGACCAAGAGAATCTAGGGGTGTGCTTGGGAGGGTTATACTCTCTCACACACACTCTCACAAGCTCATTTTCTTGCTTGGCCTCCATCTCCTTCTCCAAGCTTGTTGAGAAGTTGAGAGCCTACACCAATACTCTTGGCTATGGAATGCAAACCCAACCAAGAGCCATGCTTCAATGCTTAAGCTTGCCATCTTCTTCATCATCATTATTATGCTATTATGCTATGCTATGCAAGAGGAGTGATGATAAGTGAGGGAATATCTCTTTCTCGTATGTTACTTCTCCTTCCTCTTTCCTACCCTCATTCCCCGCTAGCTCTTTCCACCTTTGAAGGTGTTTGAGGACTTGGGACTGAGGCAGGGGATGGTTAATGTTTATACAAAGTTTATGTTATGCTCGTGATCCATGAAGCTTTCCATCTTCATTGCATCACCTAGGTCACCAAAAACACAAAGATTGTATTGTACCAAGTCTCTCTTTATGGGAGAATCTATAATGCAAAAGCCTATTGGAGGGGGACCAACTCCACATAAATCCGGTCCTCAATTGTTGTCATGTTCTCTAATTCTCTCTCTTGCAAAAGTATTGTTCATGCCAAGTTAATTAAGTATAATGGTTGTGTTTGTGTTTCTACCGCTAATTAAGTTCACTCTCTATGTTCTCAAAGTAGTCTCATAGAAATTCTCACTATAATTCTTTTAATTCTGCTATCCTCAATGTTCATAGGCCATTTTCATTACACTTGAGCTCTTTCAGAATTTTGGAGAAGACTATTTATGAATAGCATCCATTTTGGATTCATCTATATGAAGGTCGAGGGCCAAAATTAAATGCCCCAAATATTGAATCTTACCTTTCAAAACAACACACTTGGTTCTTTGGTGTATAATTTGTGTTACCATTGTAAATCAAACACCTATTTCAAATGCTATAAGTGTTCTTTCTGAGAGGCGCTATACACTAGGATGTCATCAAGAAAAACAACGAAATTTTTTCCTAGATATGGTTTCAAGATACTATCCATGAGCATCATCAAAGTAGCTGGCGCATTGGTTAACCTGAAGGGCATAACCAAAAACTCTAAATATCCAAACCTTGTTCAGAATTTAGTTTTATGTATATAATCAAGCCTAATTCTCACTTGATCATACCCTGATCGCAGATGTATTTTAATTAAAATGCGAGCATGGGTGAGTTTATCAAACAACTCATCCACCCCTGGAAATGGATACTTATTCTTAATAGTAACTATGTTCAAACCACAATAATCTATACACATGCGCATACTACCATCCTTTTCCTTCACCAGTAGAATGGGAGATACCCATGGTGAAGAACCTGGTTGAATAAACCCTCTACTGAGGTAGTCAGCAAGCTGATGTTCTACCTCAATATCCTCAGAATGACATTACTACCTGCAACCACATTTATGCCGTGTTGCATTGAACGTGTGGGTGGCAATCTTTGTCGTAATTCTTCTAGAACACATCTTTGTATTCCATTAAATGTTCTTTTAATTTACTAGAAACATTTACTTTTTCTAGTGACAAAGGAGTAGCAAGAGATGGAAAGGAGAGAGAGAGAAGAATGCGATGTTGAGGAATCCTCAATCATTATTGAACTATTATCAACATTTGAAATGACACAAAGAGTAAAACAAAAATATTTTCTCTATTTTATCTTCAGAAGAGAGCTTCACAAGCTCTGTTGTACAAATAAGTGGTGAGGCAGCCACATCCTTTTTTGCCAACAGCAGCACGTCCACATCATTGGACTCAAGCATTAAACTATTATGCTCATCGTTACACTTTTAAGAAGGACCATGTCTCGTATAAACACTCATGACTTAGTACCATATCTATCCAATACATATTCATAACTTGAAAATCCAAGAATGTATGGTACCTCTAAATGTCTAAAGGTACACCCTTTACTTGTGTATCCCACACATCAACATCATGTCTATTAATCATCTACCTTGTAGCAGTGGAAACTAGGTGTCTAGGGCAGATTGGGGCGCTTAACTAACTTATAGTTAATGAAGTTATGTAAGGCACCATTGTTTACCACGATGCTCACCTTGTGACCTTAGATAAGCCCATGCATACGCACTAGCTCGTGTGGACAAAAAATTGATTGCCACATAGAGGCTATAATACAACACTCATGAAGAACTTTGGTATGTTTTACTTCCACATTGAAAAAATGATAAGAGGATTATAGGGGAAGCAATTGCACCATGTGCATAGCTTTCTCCCTACCCTTGGCATCAAATTTTCCCTTGGACAATCCTTCTTGTTGTGTCCACTTCCTAAGTAGTTAAACATAACTTATCCTTCTTTCTTTTTTCAAAGTCCTCACTAGACAGATGGTCCCTAGGACCCATGGGATTTTTGGATGCATTCGATGTAGGTACAACATATTTCCTCGTATTATCACCATGAGATGCATATGCATGTAAAATGTCAAGCATGTGGCTAGTATGGGATGCTTTTTCTACTTGATCATCATGTATATGAACCTGCACTGTAGCTTCCTCAAGCGTCTTGGGATCTTGGGTTTTAACATGCTTCTTAAGCTCTAATGTTAACTCGTGGATGAACCCATGCACTTGTTGGAAGGCATCTAGACCTCCAAGGTTGAGGATCACATCGTGATAGTGTGAGATATACTCAAGTAGTGTCTTATGCTGATGTATAGAGCACTTATCCCATGCAATCCAAATTTTATCCGTTTTGTTGGTGGGTAGAAATTATTTTATAAGCACATCATCAAAGGCTACCCATGTATGTGGTATGATTCCCTTGTCCTTGAGTGACATCTCTATTTATAGGCTTTACCCTATAGTGTTAGACTAGTTTGTAGTGCCTTGACTACATCCAAAGCAAGATCATGAATTCCATCACATTTTCTCAGGAATCTATTTACCGTATCTTTGTTGTGCTCCTTTTCTAACCCTCCAAAGATTGGTGGCTTAGTTTTTTCCAACAAATCGTCCACTTCTTTCCGAGAGAGAAGGGGCAATATACTTGGAGTGGAGCCTTGCTCTTGTAGACTAGCGGTGTTCATTCCAGACATAGAAGCTGAAGAAACCCAAGGGCTTCTCATTAATAGGGCCTTTGGCTGACTGTTGCATGAATTGCACATCCAGATCATAAATTTTCTCACATTCGCATTCAATTGTGAAAAATTTGACTCTAAAATAAATATGTGTGCTTGTACCACTCTAAACTCTTGTATATCATGCAATTCTATGATGTCGTCCTGACCAGTTGTTGTCCTGCAGGCACCCTCTATGAGAGTAGCTAGTGATGGGGCAACAATATGCCAAATGGGTGCAATGTTTCCAAAATCAAAAGCATGATGCATGTCTATGAATCCATGGTGCAATAGTGATGTGTGAGCAGGAAAGAAAAATGAATATCTTGTTCAAGAATTGCATGGCGAAGATAAAGAGCGATAGCAGAAGGGCAACTACAATCGAGATGTATCTTGATTGTGCCAAATTAAAGCTGCAAGTTCAAAGTAATTTGTTGGTGCAAAAATTTAATTGCGACTGTCTAGAGTAAGATAGCCGTCAGTTTAATTAAACAAATTGCAAGTGCAAAGGTAATTGATTTACTTGAATTTGAAACCAAGAAGAAAATCGACAATTATTGTAAATTTCAGGTTTTTTGAAAATCTCTAGAACTTTCTTGCAAATTTCTTTGTTGATGATGATCGTGCATAGAACTTGGTGTTGTTGAACTCGCAAATCTCCAAGTTGTGTGCCGAACAGCGCTTGGCCTTGCTGCCCCTGGCCACCCCAAATGCCCAAAATAGGGTGGCCGACCAAGATGTGAATGAGACATGAAAAAACAACTTCTCTAAGTAAGCTATGTTAACGAGCGGCAATAGTGCAAGGGACAAGAAGAGAGAGTGCATTGTAGGTTGCTCGTCTCACCGCCATGAAGAAACCAAATTTTCTACCCTCCTTCTGCACTTAACAATTTTGAGATCGATTGGTTTTGTGCACGTTACCTAGAAAGCTAGTGTGCAAGCAAAGGTCCTTTCCCATGTAGTGCTTGGCTCTCCCTCTCTCCATGGTCCTCCTTTCTACATGCATGTAAAATTGCATGCCCATAATAGCTTGCAACTAAAAATC
This sequence comes from Adiantum capillus-veneris, assembly GCF_014529385.1. Lineage (NCBI taxonomy): Eukaryota > Viridiplantae > Streptophyta > Polypodiopsida > Polypodiales > Pteridaceae > Adiantum > Adiantum capillus-veneris. The sequence continues at coordinate 156,699,778 of NC_140941.1, read as the reverse complement.
TAATACCAATCTAAGGCTAGGGAATGTGAAACCTAGCTCTCCACCTAGCCATATTCTCGTCTCTCTCTCTCTCCCCCCCCCCACCCCCCTTCACACACACACACACACACACACACACACACACACACACACACACACACACACACACACACACACACACACACACACACACACACACACTACATTCATGCACTCATAACTAGTATCATAGCTATGGCTTGGCGATTGGCGCACGTGCAACAATCTCCCAACTAGGCGCAAAAGTGATGAATCTTGGCTATGGAAGCTCAAGCTTGGCGGTGGTAGATTTGGCAAGGAGAAGTCGGATCGGAGGAGATCCGGATGGATCCAGGAGCTCGTAGTTCGTAGCTCCCAACATTTGTGTAGCCCCTCTTGAGCTCAAGAGGGAATCTTGGAATCTTAGCAAGAAAGAATGTAGTGGGTAGGTCAAGGGCAAGATCTACATCATCCAACATATGGAATCAATTGTTGAGTTAGGAGCAGAGCTAACTGAAGTGCACAGAGAATCGAGGGGCTAAAAAACTGCCATAAGCTAAATAATTGAGCATAAATAGTGATCTTGGAGAATTTCGGGGAGTGCAACATGCAGCTCATAATCATCCAGCAAGTTTTGTGTGCTTGTGCGCGCGCGCGCGCACACACACACACAACATTAGACTGGCAAGTCGAGACCAAGCTTGGTGGACAATTGAAGAATGAGTTGGGAAATCAAGCTTGGAATCGGGAAGTGGAGCAGAAAACAAGCAAGGAGGTGTATTGATGGGCATGGCAGCAACTGTAAGCGGGCATCTTGTCCAATTGGAGCGGAATTGTAGCTCACGGGCACATTTGCAAACCAAGATCAAAAGAAAATTGATAGCGTTGATTTAAAGGCTCAAAGGAAGGCTAGTTAAAAAAGGTCTTGTGGATGGGAATGCAAAAATTTGCATTATGACAAAGGGCCTCATGCATTAATTAGCTATGCACATCTATGAGACACCATAAATTAAGGTGAAACTGGAAAACAATAGCAAAGCTAGGTGCCTAGGGATTGTAAAAAATGTTATAGTGGAAGATTTTGGTTTCAAATGGGATGTTGATTTTTATGTGATGTTTGCCAAAGGAAATGGATATCCATTTATCTTGGAGAGACCATGGCTATTGAAAATGTGAGCTTTGCAGGATTGGGAAAGTGGAAAGTTGATTTACAAGAATGACAATCATAAGAAAGTTTTCTTTGACATGAAGGAGCAACATCAAGAGGAGCTCCATGAAGAATCATCTTAGTGTGAGACAGATGGAGAAGAAGAAATTAGTGGTAGCATTATCGAAGAGAAGTCATCCATGGGGGTAAGATTTATGCCAAACAACTGAGAGACCTCTTGTCCAGGCTTGGAGGAGGTAGGCCCCCAAGAGAATCAAAGTGTGCAGGATTACGGGATGCTAGAAGGTATGATTTCAAAAACACTTACAAGGGAAGAAAGAGAAGAATTTAAATGTGTACTAACAAAGTTTCCTAGGCTTTTTGCTAAAGACTACACAAACGTGTATGGAGTAGATACTACTCAATACAAGATTGAGTTAAAGCCGAAGGCCACACCTAAAACACAAAAGCTACGAAGGCATTGAGTCATCAACAACGTGCAGGCTCTACTCAAAGAGGTGAGATAACTTCTAACTACATGGTTTATCTATCTAGTGGAGAAATCAAAGTGGGTCTCTCCAGTTGTGGTCACTCCCAAAAAGAATTGAAGGTGGAGAGTATGTGGTTGCTATAGGCCACTCAATGAGGCAACCAAGCGAGATCACTTCTCTCTTTGATTTCAAGATGAGATAGTAAATGAGATAACTAAACATGAGAAGTATATTATGTGAGATGGCTACTCGAGCTATTTTCAAATAAGGATTGCATTGGAGGACCAATTGAAAACAACCTTCATCACTCCTTGGGGTTGCTTTGCTTTTAGAGTCGTGCCATTTGGTTGATGAATGCTCTTGCACCTTTTCAATGCTTCATGAACATAATGTTTCAAGCATTTTTTGGGAGTCCGCTGGAGTCTTCATTGATGATTTTGTATTTATGGCTCTAAAATGTTCCACCTATAGAAGGTAGAAGAAGGTTTGAAGAAACTCTACGACATGGGAGGTCAACTCAATCCTCACAAATGTCACATAGGTGAGGATGAAGTGATCTTGCTTGACCACAAAGTTTCTTACAAAGGCATTTAGGTGTATTCTTCCAAGGCAAAGGCTCTTATTGACTTGCCATCTCCCAAGAATCTCAAAAAGGTCATTTTGTTCATTCAAAAGGTGAAGTAGATGTCAGGTTTCATTCATTGACTTGGAAAGCTACTTCATCCCTTGTAGAAATTGACACAACAAGTACAATTTACTTGGTTTGACGAGCTTGAGGAATATTTTTGTAGCATTAAACTCATTTTGTTAGAAATGCCAATATTCATGCCTCCTTGTTGGGAGTACACATTCTTGGTTAGTTCTAGTATTGGAAAGAAAACAGTTGGTGATGTTTTGTTACAACAAGATCCCCATAGTACTAGAATCTACCCATCTACTTTGTTAGTAGGGTCATGAATGCTTTGGAGAAAAACTACACAGAAGCAAAACTCATGATGCTTGATCTCATGTTTGTGGTGAGAAAATTTAGATCCTACTTGTTACCAAAATCTTTTGTGATTTTCAATGCAAAAAAATTGTTTCCTTGGGTGTCATCTCAAGTGACTTTCTTAGTTCTAGAATTACAATGTGAATTATGGAATTGCAAGAGTTTCAAAACTCTTTCAAGGTAGAAGATAGTGTGCGTGCACACTTAGCAAGGATTCTCACTTATAGAGTACATGAGAAGGAGATTAAAGTGCCTGAAGTAAAGAACCCTACCATTGCCACTACCTAAAAGTATACCTTATGCATTCACTTTGTTCTTTGATGGAGCTTTTTGACAAATAACATGTAAAACAAGAAAAGGGATGGTGTTGCTTGACCCAAGTTGAAAGGTGGTCATGAATGAGAAAGTCAATTTGCCGAATTCTACCAGAAACAATGAAGCAAAGTACAACATACTATTCCATGGCCTGAAGATGTGCATAAGTCAAGGGATACAACATGTTATGGTAAAGGGGAATGCATTTCTCATTGTGAAGAAAATTTTAGGTATTTGGGCATGCAATAATGAAAGCCTAAGAAAAAAAGTTCATGCCATCCATAGGGTGTTTAATCAATTTGAAGAGGTGCAACTGTATCATATTCCTAGGCAACAATGGAGGATGTTAATTTACTTGCACAACAAGTTGTTGCATGTGTTGAGAAAGAATTGTAAGTCATCATGGTTGCAGTAATTGTCAAGCAACCAAGGTACTAGGGAATGGAGTCATTGACTTCCATTGTTGGCTACATTTTCGAGGGTGAGTTTCCATAAGGCTTTACAAAGGCTCATAAGAGGGGCTTGTGAATAAGACAAGTTTGTATCTCTTGCTAGAAGGCACCCTCTATCACAGGGAAAGGATGAAGTGTGCACAAGAGTACCAACAATTGAAGAAATTTGTGAGCTCACTAGCTACCAAGCCTCGCTATCTTATTGTAGAGATATGGAGAACCACACACATAAATGTCATACCGTGGGACAAACTCGACTCGATTAGTACATGGAGGCTACAAGAGGTTATCAAGATCTTAAAAAACACACTCAATCCCTATCTACTCAAAGCTAATCTCCATGTCAGGTAGCAAAAGCTAAATGTGACATCCATAAGAAAATCTCATAGATTCACGAAGCAAATGAAGTCCAAACGTTCTTTGCAGAAGAATTCTCAAAGAGGGAAATCAAGCATAACACGGTTTTCCATATCTACGCTTTCAAGCAGAAAGAGAACAAAAAGGTGAAGGAAACTTTGCTTCACTTCAAGCAATACATTGAAAGATATCCTAGTAGAGAGTTACCGCAAGATGAGAGATTATAGAGGTCATAAGAAGAAAAACTCTCAAAAAGTACTTACACTTGAAAGTGTGCACCACATTTGAGCATGTTACTAATTAAGCATTGTATCTAGTTGACAACTGCAAGGTTTATGGAGAGGTATTAGAAGATGCGGACCTACCACCAATAGTGCCTCTTTAACCACAAGCAAATCCAGAATGAAGCGGAGTGTTCCGACTTTGAAAGCACCAAATGTTTATCAAATGGTCAAGGAAGTGATCAGGAGAACTATTGACAAAATTTGAACCTAAGACAACAATAGTTGCTAGCAACAAATGTACCGTGAGCCTTGAAGTGGTGTGCAATTGAGCAAAAGTATACCAATCGTGAGAACAACTAGTGTTTTAACAACCAAAATTACATGAGGGAAAGGCCATATGGACCTCTTGAGGTGAAACCTTTGCCACCACCAGGGAGGTACCAAATAGGCTCAAATAAAGTGGCACAAGGGGAGATAAGCCTTAACATTTGTTGGGTCAATAACCTCCTTTACCTCAAGAAAAGTGCTTAAGGGTTCCAGAGGGAATCCCAAAATGCTTACCATTTGCACAAATTTTGCAAGATCAGTTAGAAGGGTCAAAAAGACTCCAAATGAAGTGAAATTTGTCAGTCAGCTAGCCTTCAGGGTAAACTTCAACCTCAAAGTTTCAAATCAATTTGAATCGACACACTCTAGACACAAGGATAAATCCAAATTGACTCCAAGACTGCAATATGGCAAAAGTAAAAAAAAGTAGGCCTTAAGGTGAGAAATTGGGTATATTTGGGAATTTTTTTTCCAAATTTGAGAAGATTCCACTAGTGTTCTTGCATAGGCTATAGGAACATGTCCCCAAAGTTGCATCTCCATAAGTGACCAAACATGGATCGCGATCCATATACCTTTTCCATCTTCCAGACCAAAACCTAGCCATCAGCTTCCAAATGTTCAAAAAAGCCTAACCTTGAAGTTCCAATCCATTTAGACATCAAAACCCATGCTAAATTGCCAAATTTCTCCAAGTCTACAATTTTTTTTTCAAATTTTGGCTCAGATCCCAAATCAATGATCCAAATCACAAAAGTTTTCAACCATAGAATCCCCATAACATGTTAAATTGAAGATGAAAACAAATACTCAGAATGTTTTCCAACATGGAGTGCAATTCATGTACCTTTGACCCAGAATTAACTTGTAACACCATGATCTAGTGTTTGTAGTTGTCCTAGTCTCACTGGTGAAGTTTGAACAAATTTGGACTGTTTCGATGAAGTTATGCTCATTTCTCATTTTATGGTCAAGTTTGCATTATTTCAACTTTTCAACAACTTCTCAATCAATTTTCGGGCCTAAACAACTGACTTTTTGGCAGCAAGATGCCTTGTCCAAAGCTTCGGAAGGAATGTGAAGCAACCCCATACAAGCTAGTGGACATCTCCTCAAATGAAAAGGATCATGTCACCGACGAGGAGTTGGCAAAGATACCTGCAAATGTTTTCATTGGCAAATTTTAGGCTAAAAATAGGACAAAGGTGAAGACCACAATTTTCTCTAAAAAACTATGGACCCTACACCAAACGAGAGAGGTATTGGAGGGTGCAAGGTGCCTATAGTTGGACAAAATGGCAAATGTGCTTGGCAGGAGGAAAGTTATTAGGTGCGACCTAGGCAATTACATTCTAGAGAACCTAGTCGAGGCAAACCTGAAGGGCAATGACCGCAATAAAGCATACATGAATGCAACTCCACTCCTAACACGAATCGCATACCAAGCACAAGGCATGATTGATGAACTACCAGAAGCAGAATCACAACTCAATCTATTAAACTAGAGTGCTTCGTTAGCTATGTTCCATCGAATTGAGATCGAACAAAATATTGGAAAGTGAGAGAGAGAGAGAGAGAGAGAGAGAGAGAGAGAGAGAGAGAGAGAGAGAGAGAGAGAGAGAGAGAGAGAGAGAGAGAGAGAGAGAGAGAGAGAGAGAGAGAGAGAGAGAGAGAGAGAGAGAGTGAGAGTGAGAGAGAGTGAGAGAGAGAGAGAGAGAGAGAGAGAGAGAGAGAGAGAGAGAGAGAGAGAGAGAGAGAGAGAGAGAGAGAGAGAGAAGAGAGGAGATTTCATGAAAGATGTTAGATTTTTTTACTTGAGAGTGTTTGGGATACCGATCGTCGTGGTTTAGTGGTACTTCCGCATAAATTGGTTACCGATTGTAGTGCTTCAGAGGGGTACCTCGCCAAAAACCACAAGGAGTGTTAAGAGTTTTGTCAACCTCAATGTTCATGATCATCCCTTGCCAAGCACGACATCTTTTAGTAACAGCCCCTGCCTAACAATCTGATCATGACTCTGCTTGCCCATGATAGCGTTTTGCATAATGCCACATGCCTTCAAAACACAAGCATAGGTGACCGCATCCGGAGAGAAGCCCTCACTTTGCATCCGATAAAAACAGCGAAGCACTTCCTGGCCCTGATCTTGTTGGTCATATCCTGCAATCAATGCATTCCAAGAGACTGCATCCCGAACATAAAGCTCGTCAAGAACTTGTTGTGCTTTGGAAAGTACACTACACTTGGCATACATGTCAACCAAAGCATTACCAAGCACGACAGTTTTTTGCAACAGCCCCCGACTAACAAGCTCATCATGAATTTGTTTTCCTGTGTTGACGTCTTTCAAAATGACATATGCCTTCAAAGTGCAAGCATATGTCGGGCATATCCTGCAATAAGTGCAGTCCAACCGACGACATCCCAGACTGGAAGCTCATCAACAACTTGTTGTGCCCTGACAAGTGAACCGCACTTAACATACATACTGGCCAACAAGCTCTGTGACCTGCAAACTGCGTGTGGAGAAGATCGGGTAGCTTTTGACAGCGTAGTTTTTAAGGGATGTTATTGCACAGCGAGCTTTCAAGCAGGTAATCTTCGTCCTGTTTCTCAACGAGAAGAGAAGGCAGGAGGACCGAGGGGGTGATGCCGGTGTCAGGGAGGCAAACGATGACATCGGCACCATGCTTACTGGCAGGCCGATGGGAGAAGCTGCAAGGCTGAGGAAAGCAGGAGTGCGAGTGGTGAGGAATTTGACAATGCTGTCTTTGAAGGTGGCGGTGAAGCCTTGGAGAGAGGAGCGATTGGGTAGCAAGCTCCCTTTGCTTTTCTAATTAGCAGCACATTCTTTGTAAAGCGCTGCTTTTAACTTCAACATTGCTTTTGAGGCCGATGGGAGAAGTTGCAAAGCTAAGGAAAGCAGGAGTGCGAGTGGTGAGGATTTTGATAATGCTATCTTCGAAGGCGGCGGTGAAGCCTTGGAGAGAGGAGCGATTGGGTAGCGAGCTCCCTTTGCTTCTATAATTAGCAGCACATTCTTTGTAAAGCACTGCTTTTAACTTTGTTATTTTGGCACACAGTGCTGGCCACGTGGCCTCATGAGAGGCTCAGTTTTTTTAATTGACTACTTTGCTAACAAAGTAACAAGGCAAAGCATGCAGTGAGGTCGGTGGGTAGCTCATCCACCACACCCACAAAAAGAAGAACAAGGGGACAAAACTCACGGGCCAAGACACCAGACAATGAAGCCACGAGATTTGATTTTGATCCAAGTGAAGAAATCAAGCGTAAAGATCATGACATCCCTTCAGAGTACTAATCTATTGAATAGAAGGAAGATATTACCGCCCCTTTGCTCCAAAAATTAACGCAACCTACTGAACAGATTTCAAAAACTCAAGTCCAAAGATGCATGAAAGAAGTGCAACGACTCCAAGAGGAACAACACCAAAAAGCTTCCTCTGAAGATGAAGAAGATGATCTTGAGCTTGGCAAAAAGCTCAAAAGTTCAAAGAGGAAAGACTTGCAAACCTCAAGGAGCAAAAACGCCAAAAAGCTATTGTTGAAACCTAGTTGGCGGGAGCCTTCAAAAAAAAAAAAACCCACAAAGTACTGAAAAGGAATGCTGATCAAAGGGAAGAAGAAGATTCCAAGTGACAAAAGATGATGGAATTAGAATCTACGTTATACTTGCGAAGGAGCCAAAAATCTATGCAAAGTGATTCCTCCAAGGATACAACTACAACTAGTAAGGAAGAAGAGGAGAAATAAGAAACGGAGTAGTAGGTCTCACCAAAATCGACAACTCCTCCTCTTGCTGACCAAGACCAAGAAGGGATTGAAGATCAACGAGACAAAAAAGATTCTCAAGTAGAGAAAAAGGAAGGCCATGCCAAGATTAAAGATTTTCAAACAACAAAACAAGATCAAAATTATGGTTTGCTCAAGGGTTCAAGAGGAAATCCCAAAATGCTTACCATTTGCGTAGATTTTGCAAGATCAGTTAGAAGGGTCAAACAGACTCCAAATGAAGTGAAATTTGTCAGTCAGCTAGGCTTTAGGGTAAACTTCAACCTCAAAGTTTCAGATCAATCAGAATCAACACACTCTATCCACAAGGATCAATCCAAATTGACTCCAAGACTGCAATATGGCAAAAGTAAAAAAAAGTAGGCCATAAGGTAAGAAATTGGGTATATTTGGGAGAAAAAAATCCAAATTTGAGAAGATTCCACTAGTGTGCTTGGATAGGCTATAGGAACATGTCCCCTAAGTTTCATCTCCATATGTGACCAAACATGGATCGCGATCCATGTACCTTTTCCATATTTCCAAATCAAAACCTAGCCATCAGCTTCCAAATGTTCAAAAAAGCCTAACCGTGAAGTTCCAATCTATTTAGACATCAAAACCCATGTAAAATTGCCAAATTTCTCCAAGTCTACATTTTTTTTTTCAAATTTTGGCTTAGATCCCAAATCAATGATCCAAGTCACAAAAGTTTTCAACCATAGCATCCCCATAACATGTTAAATCGGATGATGAAAACGAATACTCAGAATGTTTGCCAACATGGATTGCAATCCATGCACCTTTGACCCAGAATTAACTTGTAACACCTTGATCTAGTGTCTATAGTTGTCCTAGTCACACTAGTGAAGTTTGGACAAATTAGGAACTGTTTTGATGAAGTTATGCTCATTTCTCATTTTATGGTCAAGTTTGCATTATTTCAACTTTTCAACAACTTCTCAATCAATTTTTGGGCCTACACAATTGACTTTTTGGCAGCAAGATGCCTTGTCCAAAGATTCAGAAGGAATGTGAAGCAACCCCATACAAGCTAGTGGACATCTCCTCAAATGAAAAGGCTCATGTCACCGATGAGGAGTTGGCAAAGATACCTGCAAATGTTTTCATTGGAAAATTTTACGCTAAAAATAGGACAAAGGTCAAGACCACAATTTTCTCTAAAAACCTATGGACCCTACACCAAACGAGAGAGGTATTGGAGGGTGCAAGGTGCCTATAGTTGGACAAAATGGCAATTGTGCTTGGCAGGAGGAAATTTATTAGGTGCGACCTAGGCAATTACATTCTAGAGAACCTAGTCGAGGCAAACCTGAAGGGCAGTGACCACAATAAAGCATACATGAATGCAAGTCCACTCCTAACACGAATCACATACCAAGCACAAGGCATGATTGATGAACTACCAAAAGTAGAATCACAACTCAATCTATTAATTAAACAAGGCAAAGCATGCAGTGAGGTCGACGGGTACCTCATCCACCACACCCAGGAAAAGAAGAAGAAGGGGACAAAACTCACAGGCCAAGACACCTGATAATGAAGCCACGAAATCTGATTTTGTGCTGAGCAAAAAAATCAAGGGTAAAAATCATGACATCCCTTCAGAGTACTAATCTATTGAATAGAAGGAAGATAATACCGCCCCTTTGCTCCAAAAAATAACGCAACCTGCTAAACAGATTCAAAAACTCAAGTCCAAAGATGCATGAAAGAAGTGCAATGACTCCAGGAGGAACAAACACCAAAAAGCTTCCTCTGAAGATGAAGAAGATGAGCTTGAGCTTGACAAAAAGCTCAAAAATTCAAAGAGGAAAGACTTGCAAACCTCAAGGAGCAAAAACGCCAAAAAGCTATTGTTGAAGCCAAGTTGATGGGAGCCTTCAAAAAAAAGATCCATAAAGTATTGAAAAGGAATGCTAATCAAAGGGAAGAAGAAGATTCCAAGAGACAAAATATTATGGAATTAGAATCTACGTTATACTTGCGAAGGAGCCAAAAATCTATGCAAAGTGATTCCTTGACGGGAGCAAAGCGAACCCCAAACCCCCGACGGCCTCTAAAACACCGGGGACCGAATGGCGCGCCTCGAGCCTGTCACAGTAAAGCGAACAGGGGGCACCACCTAGCTTAGTGGCTAGGACGCAAACAACACACCACCATAACAAAGTTTTCATCCAAGAGAGATGGATGCTTGGGAGTAATGATGAAGAGGAAAGGGAATGAGATCAAGTGAGAGAGAGAGAGAGAGAGAGAGTGAGGGAGGGGGTATAGCGGCTTAGTACTTAGGCACCACAAAAGGATGACGAATCCGCACACCCTTCACACATACACAAGCTCACTCCAAACACAAGACTAGGTGGCGATTCCACACACCTCACATGGGCAAAACATTGCAAGAAAACATACTCACAAAACCTCAAGCTTTATTTAGAGAATAAGGCGATGAAATGGGGAGCATAGGGTAGGGGAATGAGAAGGGAGAGCGTGGTAGAGCACATGGAGGATAGGTGGGAGTTGATGACGAAGACTCGCACGAGGGTTATGGCCATCATCCTTCATTTAGTTGCCCTTCATCTTCCATAGCCCAAGGGTGTAGAGGTCATGCTCAAGACGAGCATGGTGATTGCGGTGATGGTGATGGTGATGGTGTGGGTGTGTGTGTGTGCACTAGGCACACACAGTGCATAGTGTGTTCTTTGGTGATGATGTGTGTGTCTTTAGTGTGATGGTGACCCCTCTTTATATAGGGGAGGAGGGGGGGGAGAAATTCTAGAATTTAGAAATGAAGAAATCATTATCTACATAGGCCATGTGACTGTGGGCCCCACTTGTCTGGCTGTGTGTATATGTGCCAGAACAGCAGTCTCATGAGAGAGAGACTAAGAGAGAGAGATGGGTTGATGAAAAAAAGTGAGAGGTGACATGGAGAATAAAGTAATTACAAGAGGGGAGAGAGAGGAGTGTGTTCAGAGGTGAATCTGTGTGCAGATGTGTGTGAACACAAGAAAAATCAGATAACCACCGGGTGGGGATGGGTCTGTGGGCACCTTTTTCAGTGAAACTGAGTGTGTGTGAGTGTGGGGGAGGTTATTTAGCTACAAGACAAGAGACATGGCACCCTTTAGAGAGAGAGGGGGGTATTTGGGTCATGGGATATGATAGGAGAGAGAAAGGGGGGGTGGGGTATACTATTTTGGAAGATAGCATAAGTTGCATGTGAGTTAGGGTGCATTATTGGTGAGTTAGAATGCATTATTGGTGAGAGGTGGGGTAGCTTGAGGGGAGAGTTAAAGGAGAAAGGACAAGGGGAAGAGAGAGGGGGTTGACCTTTTGAGTGGAGGAGAGGAAAAGGGACACACGGCGGGGCAACAGTGAAGAAAAAGGAGGCAAGGTGGGGATGGGCTGCCCCGCAGGCATGAGGTGGCCAATTTTACCTTTCTCATATATTTACATAGTCATACTTTATTTTTTTCTTACTTTTTCCAATGCTTTTTATCACTCCCTCCCTAAGAGGGGGTTTCCATGGGGTGGGGACGAGAGAAGAGGGGTATGGGAGCTTGGCTTGTGAAAAGGCCCCATCATTAGCCCTCCCCTTTTGGCTAGAGGCATTCATGTCTCTAGCTCATCTGTTTCTTCTTCCGCTTAGCTGTAGGATCCGATATCGAGTTGCCTTCTGAACTAGCCATCCCATTTGGCCATTGGTGAGATTTCTGGGATATTCATGAATTCGTAACAGGTCCGAGTGATAACTTGTTCCTTGGAATAGTGTCGGTTGATTAAAGGGGAAGCCCATGGCTTCCAGAACTTTGTGCCAATGTCCTCCTGGATCCCAAGTGAAAAATAGGATCATTGTCTGCAGTGTCCGAACAATAAAATTTGCATGCCAAATTGGATCAAATTTGTAACCACCAGTAGCGAGAGGGGAAATGAGCATCTTGGCTCCTGCAAAGACAGAACTGAAAATTATGATTCCCAAGAGTGTACCAAGAATCCACCATATATGGCCGCCTTGTTGGTGTGGTGAGCTCAAGTTTTCTTCACTATCCTGCTTACTGCCATGACTAGAAAAAACTGCAAGTATATCATGCTTCTTTTGGGTGTGCTCAAACATGTCAGCTTCCTTTACTGATGCTAATAGCAAGCCACCTACCTTGCGGCTCAAATACAAGCGTATTCCACTTACCTTTCTCCAAAGAGAGGATGCACTATTTGTAAAAAAATGTACCAAATTGCGAATGAGGTCTTCCTTCTTGCATTCTATTAGGCTTTTGTCTATCCATGGCTCCTTTTCTCTTATCTCCATGTTGATCTTCTCTCTATATGTTATAGCGGCTAGCCATAGCCATAGGTCTGATGCATCCCATGCAAACACAATGTTGTGTTGTGGAGGAGTTTGGAACATCCTTAAAAGGTTGGCAACATATTGATCATCAAACTTACTATGAACATCCTCACATAAACTGGAGGTGTTACCCATCTCCAAGTTTATAACACCCTTCAGTAGACTAGAGGCATTACCCATCTCCAAGTCTATAACACTACACAATAAAGTCTTGCTCGGCTGCCAAGCCTCTGGAGAAATATCCAACTCCAAACCTTCAGTCATACTTACCTCTTCGTAATGGTCCTCATGTGAAACTGCCTTGATGCAAGATTCCTTTAGCTTACTACACTGTCCTGGGTCCATGTTGGTGCACAGGCTTCCGTTTTCAAAGCCCTCCCCTTTGATTGATATGTTGTCCACCTTCTGCAAAGCCTTGCTAACAGGCTGGTTTTCCTCTTCTCTTGTATCTTTCATGACCTTTGCATTCCTCTTACTCTGACGAGGCCTAATCAACACTTTACACCTTCTTACCCTTACTGCCCAATGCTATCGATTGATTGCTTTGGTGCCTATTTCATCCAAGGTTAAAGATGTACTTACATTTGTAACACAATTTTCTTGGCTTACCTCCCCCACCTGGGTAGCGTCTTTTGATTCTTTAGCCTCTTGTTCCACTGCATGAGTTCTTTGAATAGTCTTCTTACTTGATCCTTCTTCTGTTACACTCATCTTGACCTCTTCTGCAAGACCAATGATACTTGGTGTGCGGGTACCAATTGGTGGTGGGCGTAGGATGATTGTAAGTGGTGATTGTGGCGGACGTAGAATTTGTGTTGGTGGGGCTGGTGCTCGGGGTGGGGGTGTTCTTTCTCTAGGGGGTGAAAATTGGTTCCTCCTACCTCCTCTATTATAGTTTTGTTGTGGTTTGGGACAGTAGTACATATCGTGACCATCTTCTCCGTAGTTGTAGCAGTGATACTCCCTGTTTTGTCGTCGTGCTCTTCCAGGGTCTTGATCTCTTTCTTGACTCCTCCCTTGCTGTATTAAGCGGACAGACAAATTCTGCAGTTGGTCAGTAATATGGGCCAACATATCTTGTTGGTCATCTCTTACCCCAAGAGCCGGTGGTGGTGGTGGAATGGTGGTTGTCGTAGTTGCTGGTCGATGCGATGTTCCTGCTTCTGTTGACTCGGTTTCTTCGGCCTTCATTCGCAGCTTCTTGTCCTTAAGGCGAGCAATCTCAACGGCTAACTCGTACGTAGCCGGGAATCTACCTTTCACCTTCTCCTTGAGAAGCGGCCATAAGCCATGCGTGAACCGATCTTTTTTTAGGAAATCGGGTGCAGCTTCCCCCCTTGCCAGTGACTCAACCCACCGTTCCCACAAATCCACAAATTTGGACTCATCATCCGCAAGAGTTTTGCATGGCTTTGAAGAGGAAGAAAAATAACCACATGCCCGAAATGAGCTGAAGAAATGGATAGATGACATGCCATCAAGCTCACACAAAGAATATATGCTATATGACCTGAAGGTAATATAATAGATGGCACTATGAATATATTCTCATATTCATAGTGAATTAAATTCACTACAATCCTAGAGAATATTCTCCTAGGATAGGACAGCCAATGGGGAAACAACTAGCCGCTTAACCAAAAGGTCCTTGCTATGAATGTGGAGGTAATCACTAGGCAAGAGTTTGTCCACACAAGGGTGAGTGCACAAATATTTTTGGGTTTTGTGATGGTTGTGCTATCAACCATTTACTTCCATATTGCTCCAAGAATCTTGAAAACAAAGGAAAAGCAACGATAAATGTCATTGGAATTTTACCTTATTGGAGTGGATCTGAAATTAAGCCAGAAATTCCTAATGTGGTAACTAAATCTCATGCTGCTCAAGAAGCTGCAAGAAACATGTCAATTGAGGATGAGAAAAAATGGTTTATCAAATTGGATTTAAGAGCCTAACAGTAAGGACTCAGAGAAAATCTTGGAAAGCAAAAAGAGACAAAATGAAAGCTAAAAGGCTAAAAGAAAAGACTGCCTTGGAGACAAAGTTACAACAAACTAGGAAGCAAATTAAATGCAAAAAAAAAACAAGGAAAGGGTAGAAAAGAGTGGTGTCTTCTAAAATATCATTAGGTGGTTCAGTCTTAGTGGACAGAGTACTAGAACCCTTAGATGCTCTATGGAAAGCATACAAGGCGAGACTGAAGACCAACCAGAGTTTAGAGAAAAGATGGTTGACATACCCCATTCTAAATTCAAAACAAAGAGATTGGAAATGTGCCAATGGCTTATAGAGACTGCTCATGCTCTAATGAAGCCAAAAAATCCAAACATTCCCAACTAGGAGGTGATGACACACCAAAAGGAGAGAGAAAGTGAGCATAAAGGAAACGAAGAAATTAATCAAACAAGACTTGAAATCAAAACACCATTGGAGTGTAAAACAACAATGATAATGCTAAGTTACAAGGAATGATGTCTATTCTAGAAGTGGAGGAGCCATGGCCACAAGCTTAATGGGAAACAATCAATAACCACAAAGATGGTAGTGCAACTTTTAAGTATGCACCTATCATGAAGATCAATATGGATCATGGATTGTATCCAAGAGATATACAATCATTATTCGGTGATGTAGGAGCTGAAGTATTTGGAGAGAGAAATCCTAAAACCTTGAAGACTCTACCATCTTTTGTAGGGGATCTTGAAATGAAATTAGAGGTCAAGATTGTGCCCTGTCAATGGAAGCGAGCTCCAAAGATGATGGACACCAAGAGTGTCCATGAATTAAAGTCAACTCCTATATAGCATACAATAACTTTCTCAGAAATTTTGCAGATTAGACCGCATTTATGGACTAAAGTGGGCAAAACTTGGAAAAGATGGGGCTGAAAATTCCTCATCAAGACATTCCCATAGATGAACATTGGATAAAACTTTACCAGAGAAAACAAAAGCAAAACCTATGCATGTAAACAAGCTGGGTGTGAAGGAGAAGAGGGAAACACCACCTTGTCATTGGGTCCATGACCACCTCTACTTACAAGATAAGGATGTTACCATGAGGATCAGTGTTAAGGACCATACTTACAGGGATGTTAGTCGAACTCTTATAGAGAAATTTGACTCAAATATGGTCCATGGAAAGCAAATATCCGCTTGGTTGCACAACAAAGCGTATATTTGGATATGTGGAGTGTCCGAATGTGGGAGCCACATTAAAAAAGATTGAATCCTAGATAGATCAGTGGAAGATAAGGACTACTTCCACGAACCATTTCTAGAAGATTCATTTGAGCCTTTTGGATTGGACCAAATACTCGCTACTCTAGATGTGTGAACAAGACAACCCCAATGAAATTCGATGACGAAGAGGGTTGTGACATAATACCCTTCCAAGTGGTGAGTGTTATCTTGAAGTTAGTGGCAAAGACCGCGTACCCAAGGACTCAAGAAACGGTTGAATGCAAATGCATAATGAATGAGGTTTCCATCCGAGATATGAGCGACAAAAGTGATGAGGAGTTCCAAGACTCACGAGACGATGATTTAGAGATTGATGATGAGTACAAGCTATTGGGTAGCTCTGATGACGAAGCACAATGAAAAAGGGTTGAGGTGCTCTTTATGATTTTTGCAACTAGAAGTTTAGAAGACAAAAGAGGTATCGAGCGAAAGATGTACAAAAACAAAAAAAAAACCTGCAAGGAAAACCTATGATCTTTCAAAGAGCAAAATACAGTATTTGATGCTTGTAGGAGAAAATGAGTGTGTCTAGGGTAATAACACACAAAAACAAGTGAAACCTACTTTGACAAGGACTAATCCAAAGAAACAAAACAAGGAGAAATTTAAAGACACAGTTGAAACATCATAAAAAATGACCAAAATGGAGCACAAATGTGAATAGCAAAAGCTAAAGCAAACCCTGAAGGAGATTTGGACAACTGAAATGGAGAGTGAAGAGGGATCGGACATCAAAAATTTGTCGCACCCTCTCACTACAAAAAGTACACGATACAAGATCGAAAGATCATAGTTTAGCATCCAATGAGGAAACTTAAGGAACCAAGAACATCCTATGATGGAACTAAACATGCTAAGCACATTGACCTAGCTGAACCAAGAGAAGAGCCAAAGCCGGCATATATTGCCACAGACCTCATTGATAGTAAGAACAACTATTAATAGATACTCTCAAACAATATAGAGATGTGTTTGCATGGCAATAGGAGGACCTTAAGGGAGTCGATCCAAACATTTGTCAACACACCATACCCCTTAATAGTGATGCAAAACCACAACGACAATGCCCCTATACATATAATGGAATGTTCCAAAAAGATGAAAGAGAAGATAGACAAGCTTAAGGAAGTAGAGTTTATCTACGAGATTGAACACACAAATTGGGTGTCACCCATCATGGTAGTGTCCAAGAAGAATGGAAAATTGCGAGTTTGTGTAAATCTCAAATAGGTAAACGCTACCACTATCAGAGATAACTACCCTGTACTGATTACAGATCATGTGATTGAGAGAGTTGCAAGCAAGGATGCTTATAACTTCCTTGATGGCTTCTCAGGATACAACCAGCTTGCCATAAAGCCAGAGGATTAGCATAAGACAATCTTTACGATAGAATGGGGCATATTTGCTTTTATAGAGTAATCCTGTTTGGTTTGACCAATGCACCTGCTACATTCCAAAGGCTGATGAGTCACGTGTTTAAAGAAATATCTAAAACAATTCTTAGAAATCTACATAGACAACTTGTGTGTGCATTCTCTCTTGAGAAATGAGCATATAGAACATCTGAAGAAGGTATTTGCGAAATGTAGGACTTATCGTATCTACTTAAATCTAGAGAATTGTGTCTTCATGGTAAGATAGATGAAGATTTTGGGACACATCATGTCCAAGAATGGCATTTTCACCAATCTTGAAAAGATAAAAGTGATTGTTTCTCTTCTAAGAACAACAAAAGATAGAGAGGCACAAGCCTTTATGGGCCATTGTGGTTACTAGGGAGATTCATCTATATGTACATGATCATTGTTTAGCCTCTCTATGATGTCATCACAAAGTCTGAGTGGACTGATGAATGAGAAGAAGCATATTAGCAATTGAAGCAAAGATTGATTTCTGCTCCGATTTTGAAGGCTCCTGATTTGACTAAGATAATTCGTGTCCATGTATCAGATGCATCCTAGCAAAGTTTGGAGAGAACAATACGGTTTTCCCATCTATTAATCCAAGAGACATCTTAATAGTGCGGAAAAGAATTACACGACCATAGAAAGAGAAGGGTTAGGAATGGTCTAAGTGGTGAAAACGTTTAGACACTACCTAATCACAAATAGATTTGTGTTCTTTGTGGATCAGCAAGCACTATTGTACTTGGTGAACAAACCATGTAATAAAGGGTGTATTGTTCAATGGTTTATCATATTGCTTGAGTTTGATTTTGCCATGGTTGTCAAAAAATAGACTACACATCAGAGGGCTAACCATTTGTCTAGATTGACTCATGGGGAAGCACCAAAGGGAGTTCATAAATGACATGCTCGACTCTTATCTATTTAATATCGATATGGTACCATTGCTTCACTTCAAATTGAGAGGCAGTGATCAGTCATTGAGCAAGCACAAACACTTGTGCCAATAGCTAGAAGGCTACATAAGCAAGGGAATGATGGACTATTGAGGCTATGTATAAATCCAATAGAAAGGAATGTGTACTTAAGCCAAGCTCATGTGCAAAAACCAGAGATTCACAATGGAAAAGCACAAACATTTCAACAATTGATGAGACTTGGTGTGTACTGGCCTAATATGCAATGAAGTGTTCATGACTATATTAGTTCATGTGACATCTGCAAAAATCAGACAGTGGTAGAACATGTAACACTGTTCTGAGTAGCAGTTGTACCCAAATGAAATTTCTCTATTGTGGATTACCTAACCAAAAGTGTCTTACTAGAGGGATTGAGTAAATCCAGAAGGAGACACATTTAGGCTCAAGCAAAAAGCTACATGATAATCAAGGATCACCTCTACAAGCAAGAAAAGGATAACCGATCGTGAATGTGTGCCACAAAAAATAAATATATACCAATTCTTGAGCAAGCTCATGCCAAATAGGCAGATAAACATTATTATACAAATAAAAATTGTGATGAATGCCAAGGTACCAAAGCACTGATGAGGCTAGACAAAATTTCATTAGGACCTATGATGGGGGCAAGAGCTTTCACCAAATGGGGGATTGACTTTGTCAAACCTCAAACCCCTCCTGCATAAAGAATGCATGCTCAATGTGGCCACAAACTCTCTAACGAAATGGATAGAATCCAAAGCAACATAGAGAAACAATGTGAGAATGATAGCACCGTTCTTGTATAAAAATGTCTTTACAAGATATGGACTATCGATCAAAATAGTAAGTGATAGAGGGACTCACTTCATAAACAAAATGATTGAAATCTTGTTGAAAGAGTTCATGGTAATTCATCATAAATTAGTGTCATATCACCCTCAAGTGAATGGACAAGCAAAGAGAACAAACAAAATTCTATGCACAATACTCACAAAGATGATGAACAAATCAAGAGCAGACTGGGAACAAAAGTTACATTCAGCTCTTTGGGCATATCGAGTTGCTTACAAAACAATAATAGGAACAACGACTTTCAGCATGGTGTTTGGGCTTAATGCCATACTGCCCATGGAATTCTTGAATTCTCGACTTTGAGTAGCCAAGAACTTATAGTGGATAGGTTATGAACTATTTAAAAGGATAAACAAGGTAGAAAAGCTAGATGAGCTACATGTATGAGCTATCGCTGCCATTTATACACAAAAATGGCTCATGAAGGAGTTTCATGATCAACATGTGATCAACAAGGAGTTTAAAAAGAGTGATTATGTATTAGTCTACATCTTAAAACAACACTCCAAAAAGTTGTAAAAGCGAGGTAACGGCCCGTTTGTGATTAGTGACATATCATCCAGTGGTGCCCAGTTACATTAGAGGGAGAAGAGATGCCCAACTGGATTAGTGGTTGCAGGTTCAAGAAATATCATCTACCATTAACCACAAAAATAGTGGAAAAGATTCATAAAGTAGAAAAATGGAAGCAAAACGCTCAAGCAATTCAAGCACGGGCTCAGGAGGAAGCGAAGTTGCAAATTTTAAAGCGCAAAGAACGACAAAACACAGTCCCAATTCAACAACTTGCAACACCACCTCCTCCTATCAAAGCGATTCCAATAGAGCCAAATTGGCTTGGAGGTATGTATGTACACATCCGTATACAATTGACAGATGGCCTCAACCGAGAGGGCACTTGTTGATAGTGGCACGATCCAAGGCCATTAAGTATTCAACATACCTGAAGATGTCAAACGTACAATTGATGACTAATAAGATCCGCTATTAGTAGCAAAGAAACAGACGATGGTCAATTTAGGTCAAGCCAATGTGTCAATCAACATAGATGGAAATCAACGTCCACATCAATTCCATGTAATGGCAGATACTGATCTTAATGAGGCGATCATGATGGGTGTCTCATGGATGTGCACGTACAAAGCAATTCCACATTGGCAAGAGGAAACCTTAAAGTTCACCTTTAATGGTACCTCTTATGTCACTCCCTTGGCATAGATTGATCATATTTGGGACGTACAACCCATTCATACAACATTGTAGAGCCAAAATTCCAGTCTAAAACTGTTCAAAAACACAATGACAACCAATCACGCATGTCTGGGCTAAAAAATCAATCATGGCAGCCAAACCAAAGTAGATATGGTTATCAAAGCAAAGAACTTTGCAAGTGCTCCATACCTCATAGAAACAACCCACAACAAAAATCTCAATATCCTTGAAGAAGTTATAGTTTTGGTACTGGCAGCCCAAGCAGCAAACCAAATCTGTACCAACCCAACCCAAGAATAAGTGGATTTCAAAGTGCAAGTCAGAAAACAAACCCAAAATCCCAAACCAAATTGGTAGTGGAGACCAAAGCAATCGACATGACAAACACCTCTCCCCAACCAAAGCACAAGTGGGTACCAAAGCAAAAACAAAGAACCACAGACATCAAGCCAACAATAATCACTAATCGAAAAAACAAGGACAGAGTGTGCCATCTTCAAAAGATTTTATTCGGACCACGTAGTCTAGATGGAACCTTGCTAGCAAAATCCATTGAACACTCCGTTAAGTATTTGCATCTTCCTCATCATATTGTTACCCCATGCATCTCTTCCATTGGCATAATAGGGCCACATTACACAGTCTTGCATATACACGTTTTTCGTGCCCATGCACATAGCACAAACTTTTGTTCGAGACGACTCATAATGGGAAGGGGGGAGTAGCAGTAGCTTTGGCAGCGTATTGCAAGATCTTAACCTGCAAGATGTCAAGAATTTATATATATCGTGTACAAGTTGTGTTATTTTTGTTTAACTTTTTGCTTTTTAATTGTCTTTTATGAGTATTTACCTCTTATCAGGCCAAGCATAATAATGAGTCGTATCGACAATTTTTTACAGACATGATGTTTAGAGTGAGAGTATGTATATATGAATGTATCAAATAATTTTTAGCCAAATAAAAACAGATTTTATTAATTTTCTTTAATTGTTATCTAATAAGGATTAAAAAATTAGTAAAGTGAGCCAAGAAAGTCGGAATCAAGTTCTGAAAGCAAACGTCAAATCAACAAAGCAAGAGCTTCAACAGTGTCAAGAGCGGAAGAACTTGGTAAAAATAAAATTTAGGGCCAACTTACAATGGATCAAAATTGCAAAATCAAGGGCAATCATCGATCAAGCATCCAAATGATGAACCACCTGAGCTGTAGGTGATATACTATGAGAAATTAGGGCAAGCAAGGTAAGTATGCACTTGTCATTCAGGGTAGGTCGAGCGCATACATGCAAATCAAGGCAGAGAGAGAGAGAGAGAGAGAGAGAGAGAGAGAGAGAGAGAGAGAGAGAGAGAGAGAGAGAGAGAGAGAGAGAGAGAGAGAGAGAGAGAGAGAGATCTTTGTGACCTAGAGATGTGCTATAATGTTTCTATCTATCGCGAGCATTGAGAGCCATGACACTCCACTAGACTCAACAGCTATGCTCTTCTACTGTTTATGAACAAATGTGTATAGCTCACACTGCACAAAAAACACCGAATCGTTTCCACATATCAAAATCAAAATGTATTGATAGCAAAACATCAAGGGCTACTATTGGGATCAAAGTTTGTAGACTCCAAAAGGTTTCATCAATGGGCTCCTCAAGCAGGGCAGAACCCAACCATGCCATTAAAGTACAGATTGCGGGATGGAACATGGATCACATTCCATGTTCCTCCACCTCAAAATGAAGTAAAATTTTGCTAGGAGACACCTCTCAAATGTGCAAACACACTCTTGCAATCAAATTCGTAAAACTCTTCCCAACATGGATTGCAATCCTTGTAACCTACTATGCTAGAATCTTGCAAAATTTAACCAACACTAGATCTCAGCTTGGGGTTATCACCATGCAATTTTGGACAAAAATGAAGTTCATTAGACCCAAAAACCCCAAAATTTTGAAAAGTCCATCCGCAAATGGTCATTTGACCCATGCAAAGGAAAATTACCCAAACTTAAAAAAAGTGTGACCAATAGCTTAGAGGACTTGTCAAGAACCTTCCTCCCAAGTTTTGAGTAATTTGGCTCCAAAACATGGATCACAATGCATGCATCTAAGGGACAAATTTAACAGTGTCTGAGTCCACAGTGGCTGCATAATTGACAGTCATCAAGTTATCAAGAAATGGGTACAAGATTGTTTCAATTCTAGTAGTTGTGCAGTTTCAAAATATTAAGTACAAAGTTAGGGCATCTTCCAAAAACAAGGAAAAATGAAATTATGCTTTGCTCAAGGGTTCAAGAGGGAATCCCAAAATGCTTACCATTTGCGCAGATTTTGAAAAATTAGTTAGAAGGGGCAAACAAACTCCAAATGAAGTGAAATTTGTCAGCCAGCTAGCCTTCAGGGTAAACTTCAACCTCAAACTTTCAAATCAATCAGAATCAACACACTCTAGCCACAAGGATCAATCCAAATTGACTCCAAGACTGCAATATGGCAAAAGTAAAAAAAAGTAGGCCTTAAGGTGAGAAATTGGGTATATTTGGGAATTTTTTTTCCAAATTTGAGAAGATTCCACTAGTGTTCTTGCATAGGCTATAGGAACATGTCCCCAAAGTTGCATCTCCATAAGTGACCAAACATGGATCGCGATCCATATACCTTTTCCATCTTCCAGACCAAAACCTAGCCATCAGCTTCCAAATGTTCAAAAAAGCCTAACCTTGAAGTTCCAATCCATTTAGACATCAAAACCCATGCTAAATTGCCAAATTTCTCCAAGTCTACAATTTTTTTTTCAAATTTTGGCTCAGATCCCAAATCAATGATCCAAATCACAAAAGTTTTCAACCATAGAATCCCCATAACATGTTAAATCGGAGATGAAAACAAATACTCAGAATGTTTTCCAACATGGAGTGCAATTCATGTACCTTTGACCCAGAATTAACTTGTAACACCATGATCTAGTGTCTATTGTTGTCCTAGTCTCACTGGTGAAGTTTGAACAAATTTGGAACTGTTTTGATCAAGATATGCTCATTTCTCATTTTATGGTCAAGTTTGCGTTATTTCAACTTTTCAATCAATTTTCGGGCCTAAACAACTGACTTTTTGGCAGCAAGATGCCTTGTCCAAAGCTTCGGAAGGAATGTGAAGCAACCCCATACAAGCTAGTGGACATCTCCTCAAATGAAAAGGCTCATGTCACCAATGAGGAGTTGGCAAAGATACCTGCAAATTTTTTCATTGGCAAATTTTAGGCTACAAATAGGACAAAGGTGAAGACCACAACTTTCCCTAAAAAACTATGGACCCTACACCAAACGAGAGAGGTATTGGAGGGTGCAAGGTGCCCACAATTGGACAAAATGGAAATTGTGCTTGGCAAGAGGAAAGTTATTAGGTGCTACCTAGGCAATTACATTCTAGAGAACCTAGTCAAGGCAAATCTGAAGGGCAATGGCCGCAATAAAGCATACATGATTGCAAGTCCACTGCTAACACGAATCACATACCAAGCACTAGGCATAATCGATGAACTACCAAAAGTAGAATCACAACTCAATCTATTAAACAAGGCAAAGCATGGAGTGAGGTTGGCGGGTAGCTCATACACCACACCCATAAAAAGAAGAACAAAGGGACAAAACCTAGTCAAGAGGAAGGTTATTAGGTGCGACCTAGGCAATTACATTCTAGAGAACCTAGTCAAGGCAAATCTGAAGGGCAATGACCGCAATAAAGCATACATGATTGCAAGTCCACTGCTAACACGAATCACATACCAAGAACTAGGCATGATCGATGAACTACCAGAAGCAGAATCACAACTCAATCTATTAAACAAGGCAAAGCATGGAGTGAGGTCGGCGGGTAGCTCATCCACCACACCCATAAAAAGAAGAACAAAGGGACAAAACTCACGGGCCAAGACACCAGATAATGAAGCCACGAGATCTGATTTTGAGTTGAGCAAAAAAATCAAGGGTAAAGATCATGACATCCCTTCAGAGTACTAATCTACTGAATAGAAGGAAGATATTACCGCCCCTTTGCTCCAAAAAATAATGCAACCTACTGAACAGATTTCAAAAACTCAAGTCCAAAGATGCATGAAAGAATTGCAACGACTCCAGGAGGAACAACACCAAAAAGCTTCCTTTGAAGATGAAGAAGATGATCTTGAGCTTGACAAAAAGCTCAAAAATTCAAAAAGGAAAGACTTGCAAACCTCAAGGAGCAAAAATGCCAAAAAGCTATTGTTGAAGCCAAGTTGGCGGGAGCCTTCAAAAAAGAGATCCATAAAGTACTGAAAAGGAATGCTGATCAAAGGGAAGAAGAAGATTCCAAGAGACAAAAGATGATGGAATTAGAATCTACGTTATACTTGCGAAGGAGCCAAAAATATATGCAAAGTGATTCTTCCAAGTATACAACTACAACTACTAAGGAAGAAGAGGAGAAATTAGAAACAGAGTAGTAGGTCTCACCAAAATCGACAACTCCTCCTCTTGCTGACCAAGACCAAGAAGGGATTGAAGATCAAAGAGACAAAAAAGAGTCTAAAGTAGAGAAAAAGGAAGGCCATGCCGAGATTAAATATTTTGAAACAACAAAACAAGATCAAAGCAAGCAAGAAGAAGAGTGGAGGCAACCTTAGCCACATTATGCAAAAGGTCAGGCCAAGAAACTTGAGAACTCTCAATAGCATGCAACACAAATAGAACAAGAGGTACCACCTCTCTCAAGAGAAAACATAGAGGTAGCAGAGAAGCTCCTTCAAGAGTTTGATCTAGAAGATCATCTTGAAATGATCAGATTGTAGTTCATATGCCAAAGAGAAGTTTCAAATTTGCAAGAGCTGGACACAAGAGATGCCAAGGCAAAGACCAATGCAGCAGTCAGAGAAATTGAACGACTCTAACAACATATCAACTACCGCAAGAAGACAAAGATCAATTCCAAGCTGCTCTAGCAAGGGAAAAACAGAATATGGCTAGCATATTCCAAGATCTAGGAAAATAGATAGAGTCCAACAATGGATTTCCAGTAGAGAACCAAGATCTTGAAAAGGCCTTGACATGGGGAATTTTAAAGTACAAATCTACCCCAATGGACACACCAAGCACATCATCCGGGGGAGTTTTGCATGACTTTGAAGAGGAAGAAAAATAAACACATGCCCCAATGAGCTGAAGAAATGGATAGATGACATGCTAGCAAGCTCACACAAAGAATATATGCTATATGACCTGAAGGTAATATAATAGATTGCACTATTAATGATCAAACTAGATGAAGTTGTAAAGAACTTTGTCCATGAAATGATAATCCTTCCAGTGATGAAACAAGAAGCTTTATTGTGGAAACATAAGTTCTTGCCGACATTAGAACCAAATGCAAAGGGTGACTACAAGGATGTACCAGTCACAGGAGATCAAGTGCTTCTCATCTTGGAGAGTGAGCCTCTATGGAGAAAGAAGTGGTTCAAGAAAAGACCCCAAGATCAGACCACTTACCGGAATGCCCCTCAACACCTCAAGATCGACCCAACCTATTGTCCAATCCCTAGATAGTCATCCTCGGAGACCTACTACACATGGAGGAGCAAGAGGCCCTCTCTTTTGAACTATTGTGTACTCTCAAAGCAAATCAATAGCTACAAACCAAGAGAATCATACATGGTCCACACCATGATAGTTGTCATTGCTCAGATGAGAAATATACTTGATCTAACATGTCATATGCTTACAAAGATTACCAAAATGATCATCACTTGTATGTAGGCATTTTTGAAGACATTGATGCAGTGGAAACACCCTTGGCAAGTGTTCCTTGAAGGCATAGAGGGCATTGCCTAGAACTTGGAGACAAAATCCCCCGACAAGAATATTCTCGTGGGGATGTATGCAAAGCTAATGTTCCTCCCCTCACACTACATGCAGAAATTTAGTGAGGCCTTCATGGCAGGGTTCTTTGAGATGGACTCCACCATCTTCAATCCCTTGAGACAAAGGATCTACCAACAATGCACATAGCCTACCAGAGTGCATTATTAAACAACCCATTTAAAGATCTTTCAATCCAAGGTGACAGAGTTGCTCAAGCTGCCAAGATGTACGACTGTGAGTGACTACTTAGCAGCAACTTTTAGCTGATTTTTCTCTTAATCTGGTAATCAAAATTTTGTTCCAAGAATTACATTGTGTTCATTGTCTCATGCTCTTTCATTTAAGTGTAATGATTCTCTATTTTGATGGGGTTTGCAACTACTTGTTTGTAGCTATTTCTGTAGATTTGAGTGCCAAAATTGTTGTTTATTGACATTTTGACCATAGGAGAGTGTTCCTAGACCCTAGGGAGACCTATTTGGGTTGTTCTATTGTAGTTTTTAGGTCTTGAAACATGATTGATTGGGATTTTTATACCTTGTTGGATGATCTCTATAATTTGTACATTAGTGCACTAGAATGGTAACCTAACAGGACATAAAAGTGTCCTTTCAGGGTTTTGGGAAAAAATTCCAAAACCATAGTAGATTCACTCATTTTGAAAAATCCTTTCATGAGCTTATGGTTCAATAACTACTTCATATGGAAAAAATGAGAAACTTGTAATTTTTCTCATCCCTTGGTCACTACAAGCCTCCAAAGTTGATGGACCAGTGCATTTTTCCCAAAACAACAATTTCTTATGGTTGATTGCATATAAATAAGAGTGGAGATTTTTGTAGGACATGAGATAAAATGCCCCGTTAACTTCAATGGGTTGGTGACCAAAACATATGGTTGCTTTTACCTCACTAATTTTTTTTTGGGCAAAAAAATAGGTACAAAAAAGTTGCATTTTTGCCATTTTGCGGACCTATCATCAAAGTTTCTATAGTCACGCTCAATACAGATACTATATACATGTTTCTTAGTTCCCTTTGGGCCTCTGGATTCAAAAGGAGCCATGGAGCATGTCAAAAGGATAATGGATCTCTTACAATTGGAACCTTGGGGGCAATGATAAAGTGCTAAATACAACAAACATGAAAAAAATGGGTTTAGCATTATGACCTCTAGAAACCCATAGAAACTACTCAATATCTAGCCAAGTTTGTAGTCTATGATTAGATATGGTCACTACCTACAAAATACACACAATTGGCCTAAGAAACTAGCAATATTGAGAAAGTTATACTTGCTACTCTAAAATGTATCGTATTCTTCAGCAATCAAAAAACTCAACCATCATCATATACTATGCTATATAGCATATTAGGTCCCCCAAAACTCAAGGAAGATTAGCTTTATGTTATACATTACACTTACACAATCAAAATTGAATTTGGATATCAAGAAAGCCACCAAAAAAATAATAAATGTGCTAATTTTGGCCAAAAACAGGATTATGCAATTCTTGTAAATTGGTCATAACTTTCAATTTTAACACTTAGCTCTCTCTACAAGCATCAAAACATGTTGAGAACTATGAAGGCCTAACCTCTAGCTATCTAAATCTCACAAAAATGAAGTTTAAAGTGGTATAGTTGCCAAAAATTGAAAAAAAGCCAAAAACAGGACCCGTTTTTTCACACAGTTTAGGTTCAAAAATGTTGTGCAAGAGTAAGGTTAATGGTGAGATCGATAATACAAAAAAAATGCTAAGTTTTTTTCAGCTCATAAGGCAACTTTGTGGACATATAGCACCTAGAAATTCATTTTCATACTCTTCAAATAATTCAAGAAAAATGGTCACTTAGCAGGACACAAAAGTGTCCAAGGACATAAAAGTGTCTTGTTACCATTCTAGTGCTAATGTCTTTTTGCAATCCGAGATCGTTTGTTTGACGAAATTGTAGTTAGGGTTGCAAGAAAATACACACATCTTGGAGAACATGAAGGAAGCTTAAGGCACACAACAAAGTGTGTATTACTTAGTGTACAATGAAAAAATAAGATAGTCCTAGAGTGATGGCGTATATACAATGCATGGGGGGGGGAACCTCCTAGTGAGGGAAAAAATGCCACGATGATCGTAAGCGTGCTCAATTCAAGTCCGAAAAAGAATGTAAATATGGTGGCAATGATTCTCCCTTGGGATAAAACAAGCCAGGATGTAAAGTGCCACTCAAGTAGTGAAAAATCCTCTTGACAGTCTGCCAATGCGTAGAATCATGGGCTATGCATGAATCTCCTGACCTGTGAGACTACAAACTGAATAATTGTTGTTGTGTTGCATACATAAATAAGGCAGCCATCAGCAATTTGGTAAAGAGTGACATCAACAGGATCACCAGCATCATGACGACTCAATTTCAAACATGTTTCTCGAAGTGGAAATAGGTTTGCAATCCTCAAGTCCAAACTTACATAGCAATGTATCTATATAAATTGTCTAACACGTCAAGGCAATACCACCATCACACTACTTAAATTGTATGCCCATCTTACATAGCAATGTCTCTATATAACTTATCTAACACAAGGCAATACCACCATCACACTGCTTAAATTGTATGCTCATCTTGAAAGAAGCATTCAAATCAGCCTTAAATTCAGCAATATGTCTTTCATTTGGTCCAGTGATCAACAAATCATCCACATAGATAACAACAATGAGAAGTACATCACCGTCATGCTTTACATACAACATGCTTTTTGTTGGACTATTACAAAAGCCTCATTTGACCAAATGAATATCAGCTTTCTCATACCAAGCACAAGGAGATTGCTTCAACCCTCATAAAGATTTCTTACATCCACACACTTTATCCTCTTATCCTTCCTTGACAAAATCACACGGTTGTGTCACCTAAACTTCTTTAAATATGTCACCATTCAAGAAAGCAGTAACTATGTTTGAATGATGTACATCCCAACCAAAATGAACTACCAATGCACATAGAAAACACACAACAAGTGGGAGCAGAAGTCTCTTCATAATCTATGCCTTCTTGTTGTGCATAACCCTTTCCAACAAGTCGAGCCTTATAGCGATCAATCTCATCATCCGGCTTGCATTTCAACTTGTAAAACCACTTCGTACCAATGACCTTTTTTCCAGGAGGCAAATCACATAAAGTCCATGTGTCATTTTCTATAAGTGCATCATATTCTGATTTCATGGTAGCCATCCAATTTTTTGAATTTTGTGCTTCATCAAAAGATAGAGGTTCCTCAACATAACATAAGCTAGACATAGCCACAGCATAACAATCTGATGCATAAGATGCATGGTGAGAACCTGATCGAGTACAACTAGACAAAGGTTCATCCAATTTACTATCACGTAAAGTATGCACCAACCGTTTTGGCATACCTCTAGCCTTCTCATTCTGGCCCTTTCCTCATCAAGTACATTTAAACACCCCCATAGGCTATACATTTTTCTCATTTGAATTTACATTCAAACTTCCACCACTCAAAAGAGGCAAAAAAGTGTCATAAATTTCGTGTGAGCTTACATAATTGTCTCTAGTACATGACAGCAAGGGCCGAATAGCATCTTCCACAAACACAACATCCTGTTAGACCAAGACACCCTTTGCTTGCGGATGATACAACTTGTAACCTTTGCTTTCAACACTATAATCATCAAAAATACGTTTGACAACCTTATCATCCAATTTACTGTGCTATGTTTGTGGAACTAAAGTATAAGTGAAACAATAAAAAACGTGCATGTGCTCAATAGAAGGTTTTTTATCAGGCCATGCTTCATAAGGAGTCATAAACTGCAAAGCTTTTGTAGGACACCCATTAAGTACTGATAGCCGGCTTTCGAAACCATGCCCATGAGAACTGCACCCTAAGGAAGGAAAGGTTTGTTACCAAAAGAAAAAAAACAAAACAAAAAGAGCCCTTTACCATTCACAATACCCCCCCCCCCCCCCCCCCCCCCCCCGGTTAACCACCAGTGGGGCGCCACCAGTTTGGCCACACCCCTCCATTATCACCACAAGACGATCTCTCTCTCTCTCTCTCTCTCTCTCTCTCTCTCTCTCTCTCTCTCTCTCTCTCTCTCTTACTGCCCGGCCCCGTCCATATTCTCTCTCTCCTACTCTGCCACTGCATCATCCGGCCCGGTAGGTGCCTTTCATATATCTGTCACACTCCAGCCCCGGCGGGCCGCCATAGATAGTATCCTCTCTCTCTCTTCCAAATATTCCTCCCCTCTCTCTCTCTGCTTGTCCACACTCCAACCCCGACGGGCTGTACCCACACCCCCTCTCATCCACACTCCCTTCGGCCTTATACACATCACCCCCCCCCCCCCCCCCCCCCCCCGTTTTCTTCCTCCCCCCCCACCCTGGCGGACCACTAGTCCAAACATATCCCCCCCCCCCCCCCCCCCCCTCATTTACACCTAGCTCTCTCTCTCTCTCTTGGAAGTAGCCACGGTGGGCCTTAGGGAAAACACCATCTCTCCCTCCCCCTATCTCTCTCACCCTCTCTTCCTCTATCCTCTAAACACCCCCCCACTATATCCTCTCTCTACCCCTATCCCCTCACAACCCCTATCTCCCCCCTCTCTCCCTCTCTTCCCTTGGTGGGAACCACCCTAAGCCACTTACACTCTCTCTCTTTCTCTCGTTGACTAAGCAAACCCCCCCGCCCCTTGCCTTGTCACGCCCGCTGTCGACTACCCCCCCTCCCGGGCCTTGCGCTCATCCCCTCCTTGCCGCGCGCACTTTTTTCCATACACCCCCCCCCCCCCCCCCCCCCCAAACCCTATCTCCTCTCCACTCCCTCACCATCTCCCCCCCATCCTCATGCTCTCTCTCTCCCACTCTGTCTTGCCCGCTTACTGCCCAGCTCCACACTGCTGCACGCTCGTGCTCTCTGTACACAGCCGCTGCACGCTATCCCCACCCACACACACACCACACACACACACACACACACACACGTGCTACGCACACACACACACACACCCCCCATTCACCATCTTCACCCCCCGTCTCTGCGTCGTCCACTGCACTGCCAAAAAAAATTAGAAAAAAAATAAATATATATGCATTACATACACCCCCCATTCCCACGCACGCTCGTGCGCACACATTCACTTACATATACACACCTATATACACACATTCACTTACATATATACACATGACACGCATATACGCATGCACCTTAAAAGAATACAAAAAAAGAAGGAGAAACGGCCATCGGCATCGACCAAAAAGAAGGAGAAACAGCCATCGACATCGACCAAAAAGAAGGAGGAACCCAAAGCACGCGCCGCCAACAACAAAAAGGAGAAACGCGTCGAAGGCATGTCTCGACTGACCCCAAAAAGATGTACGCGCTACACCAACGCACCGGCAACACACCATTCGCCGGCATCACGCAACCACGATGCCATTTTCAGTTTTCACCCAAGCCTTGTAAAATTCCCCAATTTGAAATTATCTGCAATTACTACTAGCCAAGAGGCTGGGAGTGGTCAGACACATCGCCATCACCCGGTACATGCTGAGTGACGAAGGAAAGGTAGAGCCCATGAAAGGCGACGACCTCATTTGGATGTGCTGACTCATCGACACTGGCACGGTAAGAGTATAAGTAAGTATTCCACCCTATGTGCATGATGGAAAACGGGCCGACATCATTCCCGTTTAGATTCCTGCAGCATATGCATGTGAACATCTATGTAGATAGGAAAGTCTTCTACCAACAGAAGATCGTGTACCTATTCAATGCGGCGGTACTAGGAGAAATCCTTAATTCCCCAAACCCTATCATTCTCCCCATATTGGATTACCATCATTCCTTTAATGTTTCTATCTTTATCCTGTTTTAACCTATCCACCCAACCCTGTAAAAAGCCGCTATGAGCCGCTACTGTTGTTAATATATAATATATATATACATATATATATATAAAAGGTTTGTAATTTTCTGGGTCACTACCATGGCAAGTGTTTCTTTCCCCACGTTCAGTGGAAAGAAGGGAGAAGATCTCACCACCAACTTTTTGGATGATTTCGACATTGCTTGTGTCGTTTCCAACAAAGATGACGACGCTTCACGACTTTGAATTTTTCCTCTACTGATGAAAGTAGAGGCCAAGTCCTGGTATAATGCATTGCCCCAGGCTACCAAGAATGCATGGAATGTGTTAAGGGCTGCTTTTGTAAAGAGGTTTGGTGGAGGCACAACCTCGGAGAAGCTATGGCAGCTACTGACGGAATTGAAGTAGAGAGGCCTGCTAGAGTATGCCACCTACGAGTCCAAATTTGTGGACTTATGGGAGAGATGGTTGCCTCACTGGAGGAAGGCGAAGGAGCGCCTAATTTCCTAAAGAAGGACCGTTTCATTGCTGGTCTATGGTCGCCGCTTAGAGAGAAGGTGAAGGGAAGGTTTCCTGCAACATATGAGTTGGCAGTCAAAGTAGCCCGCCTTAAAGACAAGAAGCTGCGCATGCAAGCAAGAGTAAACGAGTCAGAGGAAACAAGCTCGGCTCGAACAACCCTAGTGACTGCAACAGCCAGTCACATAGAGCCCAACCGCAAGAGGCATCAGAAGAGCAGCAAGACCTACTGAGTCGCATCACCACCCAACTAGAGAGTTTATATGTGCATCTGGTACAGCAAGGGCATGCACCTGTCAGGAATCCAGAACAAGGAAGAGGACAACGAAGGCAGAACCAAGAGTACCACTACTACAATTGAGGGGAAGATGGCCATGGTATGTACTATTGCCCACATCCAAGGAGACAGAATTTCAATAGAGGGGGAAGACAGAATCAGATCTCTCCGCCAAGAGCAAGAACACCACCACCTAGGCAACCAAGGCCGACCCACCGGTCTAGATCCTTCGACCACCTGTACAACAACAACCACCACCCCAACCTCTCATTCCACCACTACCCCCACCACCTGCTGTGAACCAAGCGGTGAGTGTTATTATCTTGGAGGCTAAAGGGAAGGCAAAGGTAGAAGAATCAGTTCGAGAGAAGCACAAAGGGAAATCAAAGGTAGAAGAAGTGGATGCTATGGGAGTTAAGCATGCCAGGCACGAGGAGGCCTCTCAAAGAGAAGAGAAGATGAAAGGAAAGGCCGAGTCTAGCAAGCAAGCAGCTAAACTGTGACGAAAAATAGACATCGAGGACTTCTCACTAGATGAGTATGCAAAACCCTATGACTTAGTTCAGGATGTGTTAATGCAGGGCCCGAAGATAACTTGGCCCCAATTACTCCACCTTGCACCAAGAATGAGGAGGCAATGGACAAAAATGGTGAGTACCAGGAAATCAAGACCCAGGATAGTTGGGGATATCTCTGGAAGGGATCTCGACGACATCCTGCCAACCATGATGCCCACATCAAGGCGCAACAAATCTCAAACATCTACATAGATGGTGGTGCACAAATATGCGTCATGAGTGAAAAGATGATGCACCATCTAGGTCTAAAGGTAAGTAGGCCGGCACCCTGTCAAGCCAAAATGGCAAACAATGTAAGAGTAAAATGCGTAGGCATTATTGTGAATGCGGTCAAAGTAAAAGCATTCAATATAGAAGTGGAGGTAGAAATATTTGTCATGCCACACAAAGGGGAGGGCTACCCCATCATTCTTGGGAGGCCTTGGCTTATGGCTATGGAGGCTAAAAAAGACTGGAGCACCAGAATGATTCAGATGAAGGACGCTAAAGGGAAGTCCATATTCTACAACATGAGGACTGGCCGGAAGCAACGGAACATGATCTTGGAGGCTTCAGAAGATGAGTCCACCAGCGATTATTCATCTACCTCAGGAGAAGAGACAACCACCACCAACGGAAGTGACAGTAGCATCGAAGTGATGGGGGTCATTCCTAGAGACCCAAAAAGATTGACACAATCTGAAACACCCCTGATAAACCAAGAGGAATCATCGTACGCAGTCCTTGGAGGATGCAGGTAAGTTACAAAAAATGCTCTCAAATGAGTTAACAGATGAAGAAAGGAAGGAGTATGTCTCCATGCTCGGTAACTTCACTACCTGTTCATTGATGGCTATGATAAGATCACAGGAATTACAGTAGTACAACACCACATAAAACTCAAGGAAGGCAGTAAACATGTAGTGCAAAAGCTCAGAAGACTTGGGGTAATCCAACAAGAGGCACTACTTAAGGAAGTGAGAAGTTTTCTACAAGCAGGCTTCATCTACCCTGTAGAAGACTCAGAGTGGGTCTCCCCAGTAGTAGTCACACCAAAAAAAAATGGTAAGTGGAGAGTCTGTGTGGACTATAAACCTCTCAATGCAGCCATGAAGAGGGATCACTTTCCCTTCCCATTCCAGGATGAAATACTCAATGAAGTGGCGGGTCACGAACGATACACAGTGTGCGATGGCTACTCAGGATACTTCTAGATTAGCATTGCGGAAGAAGATCAGAAGAAGACAACCTTCATCACACCTTGGGGATGCTTTGCTTATAGGGTGATGCCTTTTGGCCTCACTAATTCCCCGACCACATTTCAACGCTATGTGACCTTTGTTTTCCAACCCTACTTTGGAACATCAATACGGGTTTTCATAGATGATTTTTGCATCTATAGTTCATGAGCCCTTCATTTAAGCAAAGTCTATGATGGCTTAACCAGGCTGCAAACCTTGGGTGGCTAGCTCAACGTGGATAAGTCACATTGGTGAAAGCAAAGTCACTCTCCTTGGCCATGTAATTTCAACAAAAGGGATTAAGGCTGACCCTAGCAAGATCCAGGCCCTGATATCTTTGTCGTCACCCACCATCGCTAAGCAGTTGATTTCTTTTCTTCAGAAGGTAAGATACTTAAGCAAGTTCATTCACTTGCTATCTCAAGTGGTCCTTCCCCTACAACAACTCACCCAGAGGGATGTCTTCTCATGGAGTGAAGAGAACGAGCAGCAATTTACTGAGGTAAAGCAAATCCTAGCTAAGCTTCCCACTATTTCACCTCCTCAGTGGGACGAGCCATTTTATGTGAACCCTAGTTTAGGAAGTGATACACTCGGAGCTGTGCTAATGCAAAAGGACCCCCAAACTTCTTTCATGCATCCTATTTACTTCTCTAGTCGTGTCATGACCCCGTCAAAAAAGGGATTTACCGAAGTAGAGCACATGGTTCTGGCACTAATGTTTGCTACCACAAAGTTTCGCTCCTATCTCCTGTCTAGACCCTTTGTAATCCTGACAATGGAAGAGGTTCTCCCATATGTAATGCGACACATGGATGTATCATCTAGGATCTCTAAGTGGTTAATTAGATTAAAAGAGTTTGACTACACCATGCAAGTAGAAAACTCCACCAGGGCTAGTTTAGCGAGAATTCTCACTCATCGCCAGTATGAGAAGAGGTTGAAGGTCAATACGGAAGCAAAGGAAGAAACACCAATGGTAGAGAGTCCTAGGCTAGAAAGAGCTCACTCTCTTTTCTTTGATGGAGCATACAAGAGAACAATGGACCAGTCTGCGGCTGGCATAGTCATTTTCAACGAGCAACAAGAAAGAGTATTATCCATCGGGCATTTATTACACTCCCACTCCAACAATGAAGCAGAATATACAGCCCTATTTCTTGGATTGGAACAATGTATTTCACAAGGAATTCAACGCCTAAATGTGTTTGGTGATGCTTTGCTTTTGATAAGGCAGATAAATGGCACCTGGGTTTGTAAGAATCAGGTTTTACTTGGTTAACTACGCCAAGTTAAGGATCTTCTAAGGAAGTTTGAAGCAGTGAAACTATTTCATGTCCCCAGAGCAGAAAATCAGGAGGCAGATGCTCTAGCCAAAGAAAGAATACAAGACGTTCTCGTAAGAGACATCAAACTGAAGCTACCCCTCTTTCAAGGTAGTGATGCTATGCCTGATATTGTCAGCTTTCTAGATACAGGAGAATGTCCAGAAGGATACACCAAAGGCTAGAAGCAGTGGCTGGTAAGGAAGGCTACCAGATACCGGCTTGTACACGACCACTTGTACTGTAAGGGCAAGGATCAGATTCTTAGGCGGGTGCCAACCTCCAGTGAGATCACAGAGGTAATTTCAAGTTTCCATGATGATGTCTACGGCGGTCATTTTGCTCTAGATATCACCAGTAGGAAGATTCTACAGGTAGGATACTTTTGGCTTAGTTTGAACAGGGATGTACACCATTGGTGTAAAACATGTAAGGCTTGTCAAGTGGCCAGTGATCGCACATTAACCTACGAGCCACAAACTCCTATCATCTCATATGGTCCATTTGAGAAATGGGGAATAGATGCAATCGGTCCTTTACTAAGGGCCCAATCAGGTAAACTGTACATCATAGTGGGTGTAGACTACATGACTTGATGGGGAGAAGCAACAGCCACCACCCGCATTACAGACCAAGAGGTAGCAAAGTTCATTTTTGAGCATATCTGTTGCCGTTTTGGCACTCCTCTTGAGATAATATCAGATAGAGGACTAGGTCTCAGAGGCGATCTGGTAGGAGAACTGATGAATAAGTTAGGCATCATGCGCCAACATTCCACACCATACTATCCACAATGCAATGGTCTGGTAGAGAAGGTAAATGGAATGATTTGTAAAATCATCACAAAGCAGGTGAACAATCACACAGGAGACTGGGATAAACATCTCATGGTAGCTCTTTGGGCCTACTGAACGACGTTCCGAACATCACTAGGTTTCACCCCTTTCCATCTAGTTTATGGGAAGGAGGCAATTCTACCCATTGAGGTGCAGATAGCCAGCTTACAAGTTTTGGCTAGCCAGATACAACGTCCAATTGTAAATCTCAGAAACCCTATCTTGGATCTGTAGAGACTCCAACTAGATAGGGAAGAAGCAATCAATCACTATACAACACAGGCAGAACGACGCCGGCTCACTTTCAATCAAGGGCTTAAAGAAAAAGGACTGGAAAAAGGTATGTTAGTGCTGAGATACGACAACAGATTTGACACCAGGAAGAACAAGAAATTTCAACCCAGATGGAAAGGACCATTCATCATCAAGAACGCTATGACAACGGTAGCTATAAGCTGATGGAAGTAGAAGGGAGAATCCACAAGACTAGGGTCAATGGATGGAGATTGAAAAGGTATTTTCTTAGGTTTGATCCAGAATTCATGCTAGACATTCCAGAAGAGGAAGAACCCTCTAACTCCACAACTAAAGATACAGAGGAAGGGCTAGAAGCATGAATGCCTCTAGCCAGATGGGAGGGCTAATGATAGCCGGCTTTAGAAACCGTGCCCGTGAGAACCACACCCTAAGGAAGGAAAGGTTTGTTACCAAAAGAAAAAAAAACAAACAAAAAGAGCCCTTTACCATTCACAATACCCCCCCCAAGGTTAACCACCAGTGGGGCGCCACCAGTTTGGCCACACCCCTCCATTATCACCACAAGACGATCTCTCTCTCTCTCTCTTACTGCACAGCCCCGCCCATATTCTCTCTCTCCTACTCTGCCGCTGCATCATCCGGCCCGGTAGGTGCCTTTGGTATCTCTATCACACTCCAGCCCCGGTGGGCCGCCATAGATAGTATCCTCTCTCTCTCTTCCAAATATTCCTCCCCTCTCTCTCTCTGCTTGTCCACACTACAGCCCCGGCGGGCCGTACCCACACCCCCTCTCGTCCACACTCCCTTCGGCCTTATACACATCACCCTCCCCCCCCCCCCCCCCCCCGTTTTCTTCCTCCCCCCCCACCCTGGCAGACCAATAGTCCAAAAATATCCCTCCCCCCCGCCCCCTCATCTAGACCTAGCTCTCTCTCTCTCTCTCTCTCTCTCTCTCTCTCTCTCTCTTGGAAGTAGCCACGACGGGCCTTAGGGCAAGCACCATATCTCCCTCCCCCTATCTCTCTCACCCTCTCTTCCTCTATCCTCTAAACACCCCCCCACTATATCCTCTCTCTACCCCTATCCCCTCACAACCCCTATCTCCCCCCTCTCTCCCTCTCTTCCCTTGGTGGGAACCACCCTAAGCCACTTACTCTCTCTCTCTCTCTCTCTCTCTCTCTCTCTCTCTCTCTCTCTCTCTCTCTCTCTCTCTCTCTCTCTCTATCTCTCTCTCTCTCTCTCCTTTGTCCATTGGCAATCATCTCTATGAGAGGTCGTATTTGGCAAGATTGAAGGGCCCATTCCTTGTTGTTCTCTTGCTTCTAGTTTGATTTCGACTTGGAAGAATGTAACAAGTCATTTATCATGGCACGGTTAACAACAATGGGAAGGGAATTCGCCTCGTTTGGAGAGTCTTCATTGGAGTCGGGCATTCTCTCTTACTTTGGTTGACCATTTGCCTTATCAATTATTTTCTCTCTTGTCGTGGCCTATGTGGTCAGACCAGCACGCCCCACAGTATAGCAGCACCAGAGGCACATTGCTTGATCGGGCGATAGAATTGGGGCGATCTCGCCGCCCCGAAATGAGGGGGCCCTCTCGACATTGACGAAGATTACGACAAAAGATCCACATCATACTAGCACGACATAGGAGTCGTCCTGCCAGAGTGCTCATTATGGAGGGCATTGATTTTATCCCATGAGAGGTGTCTTTGGATGCCGATGTATATGTATATGATGCTTCCATTGCCAGAGAGCCCCTCCCCCCCCCCCCCCCCCCCCCCCCCCCCCCCCCCCTTGCCCCTTATTCCAGTTAGGTGTTAAGTTGTTTTTTTTTTCAGTTTTCACATACATTGTGTCAGATTCATCAAACATTGTAAACTTTTGGTCTCATAGGTCATTCTGGCCTTTTGAAGACGTGGGCGTTTCCATTGCCTATTTAAAGAAGGCTTTGGACCTCTAGATAGAGCCATGCAATACCAAGATCAAAGATGCTTAGGCTTGTACCTACTGGAACTACATCGGCACAGGGATAATCTAATAAGAAGACAAAGAGCACTACAGCCTCAGAGGCAGATCACAGATTTCTTCGGATCCAAAGAAGCAGGAGTGGAAGGAGAAGCAAGAGGCCAGCAGCCAGCACAAAGGAGTACCCACATTCATACCAAAGGCACCCTAATGACAGGGCGATTGAGCTTAGGAAATCGAGACGACCACGACCGAGATGCAAAAGCACACTTCACCGAAGGAGACTACAACAAAGGATTAGAAGCATTTTAGCCAGACACCCAGAATGCTCCATAGAAGTTTATGTAATACTTTGTATTTAGTTTTTCACATTTATTTTCACACTTTCACACTTAGTACTTTAGTACTAAGGTACCCAGACATTGTAACAGATTCACCACTTTTGTATCAGTTTGGTCTCATAGGTCATTCTGGCCTTTTGAGGACGTTAATATAACATTTCATTTTATTTCTTTCTCTCTCTCTCTCTCTCTCTCTCTCTCTCTCTCTCTCTCTCTCTCTCTCTCTCTCTCTCTCTCTCTCTCTCTCTCTCTCTCTCTCTCTCTCTCTCTCTCTCTCTCTCTCTCTCTCTCTCTCTCTCTCTCGTTGACTAAGAAAACCCCCCCGCCCCTTGCCTTGTCGTGCCCGTTGTCGACTACCCCCCCTCTCGGGCCTCGCGCTCATCCCCTCCTTGCCGCGCACGCTTTCTGCCATACACCCCCCCCCCCCCCCCCCCCCCAAACCCTATCCCCTCTCCACTCCCTCACCATCTCCCCCCATCCTCATGCTCTCTTTCGTGCGCTCTGTCTCGCCCGCTTACTGCTCGGCTCCACACTACCGCACGCTCACGCTCTCTGTACACAGCCGCTGCGCGCTATCCCCACCCACACACACACCACACACACACACACGTGCTACGCGCGCACACACACACACAACCCACCTTTATTCACCATCCTCACCCCCCGTCTCTGCGTCGTCCACTACACTGCCAAAAAAAATTAGAAAAAAATATATATATACATATTACATACACCCCCCGTTCCCACGCACGCTCGTGCACACACATTCACTTACATATACACACCTATATACACACATTCACTTACATATATACACACGATATGCATATATGCACACACCTAAAAAAAATACAAAAAAGGAAGGAGAAACGGCCATCGACAGCGACCAAAAAGAAGGAGGAACCCAAAGCATGCGTTGCCAACAACAAAAAGGAGAAACGCGCTGAAGGCATGCCCCGGCCGACCCCGAAAAGACGTACGCGCTACACCGATGCACCGGCAACACACCATTCGCCGGCATCACGCAACCACGACGCCATTTTCAGTAATTTGTAGGTTATGTTCATCATTTCTTTAGTTTTCACCCCAGCCTTGTAAAATTCCCCAATTTGTAAATTCCCTCTCTCTAGGTGATGGTCACAAAGGCCCACCTAAAGATTCTCATTTTTAATAACCTCCCAAAACAAAGCAAGGGTCAACCACACCAGGCCCACCGCTTGCTTTGTCTCCCCGATTAGCTTACCCTAATCACACTGGGATTACCATAATCCAAGCAGCCAACACCTATAAATTGGCATTGAGAGGTCACTATTGGGGGGGGGGGGCAATTCATGAGAGGTCAGCACTTGATAGAGTGTAGTGGGAAGAGTTGACACTATTGGCATCACGGGGAAGGGGGCTTGTGTGTTGGTTTGCCTTGGGAATTGCACCATGTGAAGGGAGCCATGCCCACCTCTCGACTCCAATGGTCGATGCACACACATATACACGCTCTTGGTAGCCAGCTTCACAATCACTGAGTCGTCTTAGAGAACGCACCAAGTAGTTGCACCATCTTTTCTCCCTACCTCTCTATCACCACGGTGTGTCGCCTTACTGGAAGGAAGGTCATTGTAAATACTGCAGAAATAATTCTCCCTCACACCCCCGAGGGTTTTCATCATTTGTCAATCTCACTCTGTGTGTGTGTGTGTGTGTGTGTGTGTGCTACTGCAAAAATCGTAGAGCGACCTGCAAAATACCCAAAATAGCGCATAGCAAGACATAAACGACTAAATCAACATACCTGCCGACTCGCACAAATCCATAATCGAGCGCAACACAAATAGAGAGAGACAGAGAGCGGGAGAGAGCAAGAGAACGCATGCAGGCGCACCTCCTAGAGCGGAGTGCTACGCCTAGCACGACGAGAGAGAAGAGAGGAGAGAAGAAAAGAATACACAGACACTGGGTGCAATCTCCCCCCGTGCAAGAGTGACCATTTCCCTCTTGCACGTATTTCATTTATAGATTTCTTGAATGGTCAAATTGAGTACAAACTGGTCAGCCGGTCATAAATGGCTAAAGCTCATAAAAGAGCACTTGAATAATAAAATGTACAATGTATATACTTTCATTCGCATAGGCCTAGCTCAGTCCCAGTATTTTCCACCTGTCAGTTGCAACAATTAATAAAATATCAATTCCATAACATACCTCTCCATTGGAAAGCAACTGTCCTCCGTTGCGAAGATAGAAATCTGCAAATAATACTTGTAAAAAACAATGATTAGAAATTTGTATCAAATAGTAACAAAATTCATAAATTTAGAAAATATTGCTTATGCCTGCCGTCATCCACATACTACCTATTCTAGTGTCCCATATCACTAGAATAGGCAGTATATGTCATATCCTGATGAATTAGGATATCATTGGTCACACTCATCATCAATCGCACAATGTCAAGTCTCATGTCATCAACAATGGTGTAGTAACCATCAGATACCAAATCCCAATCCAATTCCAATTCCACAATCTAATTCCAAATCCAAATCACTTTCAGTATGTACCCGGGTAACAAAATCATACCAGTTGCAGTGGTGGCCAGCCACTGCAGCATGATTTTGTGATCGGTGCTGCCTAAATCGACGAATCTGCACTAATAAGACGTGCTGCCTAAATCGGCGGATTTGCACTAATGCTGCCTAAATCGGCGAATCTGCATTTGGTATAAGTTTAAAAATCATGAATCTGCAATTTATTAATGTGCTGCCTAAATCGGTGGATCTGCACCAAGATGAGTATGTACACACTGCCTAAATCGGCGAATCTGTGTGCTTATGACCAATGGACTAGACAAGGCATAAAAACAAAACATCAACTACCTGTTTGACACAAAATTGGAGTATGCTTATGTGACAAAGTACTTACAAACAATTTTTCTAGCATTCCAAAGCACCTTAGCTCACATGAGTAGCAGGAGGGTATACTATTTTCTGAAAATATATATACTTGTGTGTGTGTGTGTGTGTGTGTGTGTGTGTGTGTGTGTGTGTGTGTGTGTGTGTGTGTGTGTGTGTGTGTGTGTGTGAATAGGCACACATAATAGAAAGTTGCACGTGGCATTGTAAGAATGTTTCAAGAGGGGTATTATCAGAATGCAGTAAGGAGTGTCATACCCGAAGTTTGATATGAGAACATTGTATTTAGATTTATCTGCAGAACTGTTCTAAAAAAAAACAAAGCACAAAAAACAATTTCTTGTTAAATTTAAGAAGACTTTAATAATTGCATATCAAATGTATTAACATTGGAAACACCATGAAGAAAAAATTTGATGCAAAGTCTGTTTGCCAAGAAAACAGAATGAAAGTAAAGAACTTGAAGTACAAATGAGCGGATAAGAGAGGTGTTATCTAAATTTACAGGGTGTTTTGCAAGCCTGGGTTTACCAGTAGATATCGGTCTTCAAAGAAAGTGAGCCCACGCTTAGTGTATGAATGTTAGGATAGGTCAAAAGCAGGTCTCCTAAAGTAGTTGGATTCAAATTCTGTCATAGAGGACAATAAACGTAGTCCTCTGCGAAGGAGTATTAGAAACCTTGGCAGGGATGTGATACAGAAGCAAATGAATGGAATAATATTGAGTAATATGAAAAAACAATTTGACTGCCATATGATGTAACATTTAAAACAATTTGTAGATCAATCAAAGTGAAAATCTAATTACACAACATCATTGCGAATGGGTATAAACTTACATTATGGGGATAATGGCTGTTGCAAATAATGATGAGGGAGGGATTTTCTTGTTTATGGTTGATAATTGCTTAATAATTTGGGTGTTAATAGCTAAAAAAGTGTACCTACTTAGAGTTCGCCTAGGGTCATCATTGCTAGAATATTAAGGTAGGATATATATTGAGGGTGAAAAGTTGACCCTAGCACGTTATGATTATTGACGGTGTTG
This sequence comes from Adiantum capillus-veneris, assembly GCF_014529385.1. Taxonomy (NCBI): domain Eukaryota; kingdom Viridiplantae; phylum Streptophyta; class Polypodiopsida; order Polypodiales; family Pteridaceae; genus Adiantum; species Adiantum capillus-veneris. The sequence continues at coordinate 156,656,617 of NC_140941.1, read as the reverse complement.
ACAATGTAGGATCTACTAGTTCCCATCATCGTGTCAATTGGCATCAATATGTCCAAGGTGGACCTCTGCAAATGGCCATAAGGGTGATCAAAATTTTGCATCATCCGTTGGAATAGAGGATTGTAATATACACGTTAATGAGGAACACATATGCAGTTACGCGTGTGTGTTGCAGGACGCAAGATACTAGACTCAAGAGACTAGATCATAAAAGTAGATGATGCATATGACGACTAGAACCAATCATACATCTATAAAATTATAAAGAGCAACCAATGGATAGAAAAAATCTCCAAGTCCAACTACGTCGATCTCCAAAGTGTAGTGGTGATGACAAGGTTACACTCCTGTGCCTTGGGGTATTTGATAAGGAGTGAGAGTCAGAAGCATCTCGTTTCTTTCGTAGTGTAGAATGTTGTACATACTCACATACATATACAATCAAGGTAATTGAGGTCGCTTGGATCCGAGAAGTGGCATGCCAAGCTCATCTTCCAAGCCATAAAGGATAAGCACCAGCTTGGCATAAGGAAATACTGCAGATGCATTTGCTAGCTTTTGTCAAAAAGAAAGGCACTCGAATTGGGAGAGAATGACAAGGACCATGTAAGTCTACTTGTTAATGGATCACATTTAGAGGTTGAGCTCTCGATACCATAAACACATGCAAGCCAAAAGTGCTGAGAGATTCTTTGGGCAAACAAATACAATCAATTGTTTACTATCGCCTTCAAAACAGATAACAAGGATCTTAAACCACAATTTCATAGATGAGCGACCCCGCTCTCAACTGTGGATTTCACCATTTCCAACTGCGACAGCTTTGTAATGACAACTAGCTGAGCTACTGCTGGTTTGGTTTGTTTGGTTTATATGTCCTCCCTACTAGTGTATTCCAACAAACACCATTCGACTATCTGCTGCCCAACGTTTGCTCTTCTAGTTAGCATGGCCTACTGATGTAATATGGCCTGCAAGGACAGTGGAGTTCCGATGGAGGAAGTCCTGAAAATCGTCATGAATATGAAATCTTTGACCATAGCAGCTGCTGCGCCCTTGGCCAAACTTGATGTAGAGGCCGAGAAAGAATTATCCATCGAGGCTGAGATCCAGGGCCAAAGAGCAGAAATTGAAGGACGAGCTGAGGTTAGTGAAATAGCACGCCGAAAGAGGAATCTTGGCCATGGCTTGCTTCTACGTCCCAGGACATCCGGATACCAGGAGAAACGAGGGAGAGAGAGAGAGAGAGAGAGAGAGGTTTGGTCACCTTATGTGAGAGAAGGGTGTGTTGAGATGTCGAGCTCTACACCTTGAGCTGGCATCCACTACGGGTCTTGGCCGCTTACGGCATTTACTCACTGGCGCGTTAGGTGACCGACACGGAGGATCTCTGCCAGTGATTCTACAGCTGGACTAAACTTATAGTGCCAGCCTAGTACGCTTCTAGCGAGTTCACACTTAGTGACCGCATGTACATATGTGCTACTTTTCAGCTTTAGCACTTAGTCATTTTGTACTCTCTTTTCTGTGAAGAAGAAGAAGAAGCTTTCCATCTCTGTGTGCTTTGTGCTTGTCTTGTGTAGCTCTCTTGCATTCTCATTCTTTACATGGTATCAGAGCCTGGTGCAGGCAAGAGAGGCTAAGAGAGCAAGAGCATCACAATCCCTTCGTTCGCAATCCACGACCAGATGCCGAACAGGTTTCTGAACAGGTCTCCAAAGTGCAGTATACAGAACAGGTCTCCAAAGTGCAGTATACAGAGATTTACTGTACAAGTACAGTGGTTGTATGTACGCTTGATTGTGGACACTCGTTGAGTGTAGAAAGCGTTACAAGAACCACGATAGCAGGTTCAACAGATTTGCAGGTTTTTGCAGATTGCAGCTATTTTGTCTTAGTGCTTCAAGATGTCTGACGGTTTCAGTCAGATTGTTACTGAGAAGCTTGAGAAAAATAACTACCCTGCATGGAAGTTCAGAATAACAAATTTCCTAAAAGGAAAAGGTTATTGGGACTATGTAGAAGGAGACAATGAAAAGGAACCAGAGATTCCCGAGGCAAATGCTACAGCAGAACAAAGGAAAGCTTTGAGGGACTGGCAACAAGGCCAGAGCAAAGTGATGTATTGGCTTTCTATGAGCATCACAGATGGCATGATGGGCTATCTACAGGATGCTAAAACCCCCGCCATTGCATGGAAAAACTTAGGCAGAGTGTTCGAGGTGAACACCAAGGCCAGGAAGCTTCAACTAAAGTCGGAGCTAAATCAGGTTAAGAGGAACAACCTCTCCATCAATGATTATGCTTTGAAGATCAAGAGTATCATTGAGGCTCTTGGATCTATTAAAGTCTCAGTGGAAGACGATGACATTGTCCGTGCATGCTTGGATGGTCTAGGAGATGAGTATGTACATTTTAGGTCTTCCATGAATACAAGAGACGACATCCCAGTGTTCCAAGACTTGATTTCTATGCTTATTCTTGAGGAGAAGAACCTTGACACATCTTCTTCTCATGGCAGAAATAATTCTGAACAGGCCTTCTATTCTAACTCCAACAGAGGTAGAGGTAGAGGTCGTGGTCGAGGCCCAAGGGGTTGCAGGGGCCAATTTCTGGAAGGTCAATCAAATCAAAACAATACAGGTGGCAGGGGAAACCAGTCTCAAGGCAGGGGGAGTCAAAGAGGTCGTGGTGCAGGATCAAGCAGGCAGCAACATACTCCAGATAGTAGAGAATGTTGGACTTGTGGTGAAAGAGGTCACATGTCACGTGACTGTCCAAAGGGAAAAGCAAGTAGAAAGAGAGAACAGGGCAACTATGCATCTACTAGCAGAGATGCAGATGACAGCAAAAACGAGCGCATGTTTGTTATGCAACATGTAATGAATACAATGACTGCAGAGAATTCCACCCAAGATGATGTTTGGTATGTGGATTCAGGTGCCTCTAATCACATGACGTCTCGTGGAGAGTGGTTTAGAGATATGCGCAAACCAGATGTGTCAGGCTATGTGCAGACAGGAGATGACATAGCTCACCCCATTGCTCATGTAGGGGACATACCTCTAAATACGAAGAGTGGGAAATCAAAGTACTTAGCAGATGTACTTCATGTCCCAAACATTACAAAGAATCTTGTTTCTGTTGGACAAATGGTTGAGCAGGGTTTGCAGGTTCGCTTCAATCCAAATGGCTGTTATGTAGAAGATTTCCAGAATGGCTGTAAGCTGATCACAGAGGGCAAATGTGTGGGCAGAATGTTTACGCTGAATGTAGACATGCCTGAGGTAAAAGCTGCATTATTTGCACAGGGCACAGGTGTTGTGGCTGATGTTGACATTTGGTACAAACGCATTGGCCATGTCAATGAGCAGAGATTGTGCAGCATGCAATCAAAACAGATTGTAAAAGGTTTGCCCAAATTCAAGGTGGATGGTATGCATAAAGTGTGTGCAGCATGCCAGTTTGGAAAACAGTCAAAGGGCTCATTTCCACATGAGCGCAATGTATGTAAAAAGCCACTTGAGGTCCAACCGATACTGCAACCGATACTGCAAGTATACATGGTTGCAGGTATTATGTCTCTTTCATTGATGACCATACAAGGAAATTATGGGTCTACTTCATGCGTAACAAAAGTGAAGTGTTTGGTCACTTTCAAGACTTCAAAGTCATGATTGAGAAGGAGACAGATATGCAAATCAAGACATTGAGGTCAGATGGAGGGGGAGAGTACTTCTCCAATGATTTTTCAGATTTTCTACGAATGCATGGTATACACAGGCAGTTTACATGCAGATATACTCCACAGCAGAATGGGGTCGCAGAAAGGAAAAACAGGCACATTGCAGAGGTTGCACGTGCATTGATGAATGAGAAGAACATGCCTCATCATTTCTGGGCTGAAGCTGTAAATACAGCTGTGTACATTATGAACAGGACACCTACAGCTGCGGTGCATGATGTAACACCTGAGAAAAAGTTTACAGGTACAAAGCCTGATTTGGCACACTTGAAAGTGTTTGGCTGCATAGCTTACGTGCATGTACCAGATGAGTTGCGTAGGAAATTGGATCCTAAAGTAGAGAAATGTATTCTTGTGGGATATTCCCTTGAACAAAAGGGGTACAGGTGCTACAATCCTACTACACGAGAATTACGAGTGAGCAGAGATGTAGTCTTTGATGAGATGAGCAGCTGGTACAGTAATGCACATGGCACTATTGGGGCTGATGTAAAAGATGATGTGGTTGTACAAAATGTGAGGCCACAGTCACAGGTTTTGAGTGGACCACAAGAGTCCTCTTCTCGTGGCTCTGTTGAGAAACCATGGAATGGTAGACTACGTACGCAGGTTACTCCACCAACAGGTACAGGGAATGTATCACGAAAAGGAAAGGAAAAGGTTGATGAACCTCCCTTTATGGTTGATGCATCATCAGGTTTTTCACATGTAGACATGGATTCAGATGGTTCTGAACAAAGTCTTGATGAGGAATTTGGAATTCCGGCTGTCAGGACACCTGGTGTAAGGAAAGTACAAGAAGATGCTAGAGGGCAAAGGAGTGACCCAGGACCGCGCAGATCTAATAGAGTCAGAAATCCAGTTCAGAAATTGACTTATGATGGGTATCTAGCGCATCACCAAGCCTACATGGCTAAGGTGATACAGGATGTGGAGCCCACATGTTTTGAGGATGCAGTTGGAAATGTGCATTGGGATGATGCAATGAATGAAGAGATGGTTGCATTGGAAGCAAATGACACATGGGAGTTGGTGCCATTGCCAAGTGGCAAGAAAGCTATTGGTTGTAAATGGGTGTATAAAACCAAGCATAAGGCTGATGGTAACATTGAGCGTCACAAGGCAAGGCTGGTCGCAAAGGGTTATGCACAGACGTATGGCATAGACTATGAGGAGACCTTTGCTCCAGTGGCAAAGATGACGACAGTGAGAGCTGTCATAGCAGTGGCTGCATCTAGAGGATGGATTATGCATCAAATGGATGTAAAGAATGCCTTCTTGAATGGTGAGTTGCAAGAGGAAGTGTATATGGATCAGCCACCTGGTTATGTCGATCCAAGTTACCCAGATTATGTATGCAGACTTCTCAAAGCTTTGTATGGTTTGAAGCAGGGCTCTAGAGCATGGTATGACAGGATTGCCAAGTATCTTGTCAGTATTGGTTTTAGGAGAGCTCATGCTGATCATTCACTCTATGTACGTGAGAGTGATGTGGGGATTGTGGTCATTACCATATATGTAGATGACCTTATTATTGTTGGTGACAATGCTATGGAGATTGACCATGTGAAGGGTCTTCTCAAACAGGAGTTTGAAATGAAAGATTTAGGCGAGTTGCGCTACTTTCTTGGCATTGAAGTGATCAGGACTCCAGAGGGTGTATGGCTATCACAGAGACAGTATGCTTTGGACATGTTGTCAAAGTATGGTATGGCTGATTGTAAGCCAATTTCTATTCCCTTGGATGTGAATGCAAAGCTGAGTGCAGAGAAGGGTGATGTTGTTGAGGATGTCAACATGTACAGGAAGATTGTGGGTAGTCTAATCTACTTGACTATCACGAGGCCAGACTTGAGCTACACAGTAGGCTTGGAGAGTCAGTTCATGCAACTTCCGAGGAAGCCACATTTGGATGGAGTACGACGCACACTTAGGTATGTGCAAGGTACTCTTGACTACGCATTGTTCTATGCAGCAGATGCACCATTAGCATTGTATGGGTATACAGATGCAGATTGGGCAGGTAGCATTGTTGATAGGAGATCTACGAGTGGCTTCATGTTCTCTTTTGGGAGTGCTGCTGTTACTTGGAGCAACAAAAAGCAGCCTACGGTTGCTTTATCGAGCACAGAGGCCGAGTACAGAGGTGCAGCAGTTGCGGCGTGCGAGGTAGCTTGGCTACGCACATTACTTGAGGACTTGGGAGTGCAGGTGGACCAGCAGATTTTCATCCATTGTGACAACCTCAGCAGCATGCAGTTGGCTAGGAACCCAGTGTTCCATGCCAGGACCAAACACATAGAGGTCCATTACCACTACGTTTGAGAGCGAGTGTTGGCGGGCGACATCGACTTGGTCTACGTCAGCACAGAGGAGCAGATAGCGGATATCTTTACCAAGGCCCTCGGAGCTGAGAAGCTTCGACGTTTCCGGACTATGCTTGGACTCTGCGACATGCAGAGCTCGAGGGGGAGTGTTGAGATGTCGAGCTCTACACCTTGAGCTGGCATCCACTACGGGTCTTGGCCGCTTACGGCATTTACTCACTGGCGCGTTAGGTGACCGACACGGAGGATCTCTGCCAGTGATTCTACAGCTGGACTACACTTATAGTGCCAGCCTAGTACGCTTCTAGCGAGTTCACACTTAGTGACCGCATGTACATATGTGCTACTTTTCAGCTTTAGCACTTAGTCATTTTGTACTCTCTTTTCTGTGAAGAAGAAGAAGAAGCTTTCCATCTCTGTGTGCTTTGTGCTTGTCTTGTGTAGCTCTCTTGCATTCTCATTCTTTACAGGGTGGTGGCTGATGTAGCGGTGTGTGTGTGGGGCTGGGCGACGCCATGCATCGAGACTCCAAGAGTTTGAGAGCGGCTGCAATTGAGAGACAGAGAGAGAAGTGTAGTTGGTAGCTTGGGTGGCCACGGTTTGGGGTCATAATCTGCGGAAGTGATTGGCAGATCGAGTTTATGGCGACGCCATTGGTTGGCAGGGGGAGTCAAGAGAAACTCTGCGTTATTCCAAAAGCAAACGAGGGAGAGAGATTGAGGATCGAGTGGCTGCATGGACAAGGGGATTGGTGGGCGGTGATGGCTTTATGAGATGAAGATAGAGAGAGAGAGAGAGAGAGAGAGAGAGAGAGAGAGAGAGAGAGAGAGAGAGAGAGAGAGAGAGAGAGAGAGAGAGAGAGAGAGAGAGAGAGAGAGAGAGAGGAAACAGGTAGACATCCCATGGTTGGGTCGGTTGTAAAGCCGAGGGGGACTGCAGTTACGTGAGGCCACTATGGAGTCATTGGATTCCTCAAGAGTCCTAGTTGTGGGAGAGAGGGAGAGAAAATGAGACGGCTGCATGGCATCGCCCATGCGCAACCTTTCAAAATTGGGGTGACTTGAGTTGAAGGCGGCGGAAAAGAGTAATAGAAAGGGTGTTTGACTAGCCATCAGAGAGTGGGTTGGTCGCAGTGGAAAAGAGAAATAGAGGGCGATACACTGCTGTCCATCGTAGAACTACGAGCATCACTAATTGCTTGGGGATTGATGCCATGCAGACCCAATTAAGGTTGGCGCCAATTGAGAGAGAGAATAAAGATAATATAGTTGCTGCGGCAGATAGCAATGGGTGATGGGTGTGAAGGGGGGTGGAAAGCACTGGTTGCGAGTGTATATTTGATCTACAAAGGAGTGGCACAGATCAGAGGGAGAGAGAGATGGTAGCGCAAAGAGAGAGAGAAAGAAATGAGTGGACGAGGGTTCAGGGAAGGGGGTGATGCTCCCCACCAAATCTCATGCACTAAGGTGCAGCTGGGATAAGGTATACAAAACAAGTGTGACTGTCCTTGGCAAGGGTGGGTCGTAGGTTGCTTGATGGGGGCATTGGGTGGTGGCGGCAAGCAGTTGCTGCAGCTGTAGCATGACTGTGTCGGCGTGTAGGAGTGCATAGTAGTGGAAGCTTGGTGTTGGAGCTTGTCGTTGAGGTAGCTTTTCTTTTCCGGATCCCACCAGAGGACCTGTTGTGTGCTATACTATGCACGGGATAGCAATTTTCCGTATGAGCTGAGGCCCCCATCTAAGCCATGCACTGTTGGCTCCCTTCATGGCACCCGAGAATTGCCTGCACAGGCCGCCCACTAAAGCTCAACCCCCTATACCAATCCAACAAGCTCAGCGATCGATGAAATGCGCCATTTTATATATATATATATTTTAACATATATTGACTCTCTATGCATGGAACATATCACCATGTACTCTTGGGGTCCTTCGATATTCCTGCTAGAGTTTGATTCCGACAAGCTACCAACCTTTGAACTATCCTACTCTCTGAACTTCTTACCGACGACGAAAAAAAAAAAACATCCAAACAAAATGGTGGATTCTTCTTCTTCTTTTACTACTACTTCTTCGTCGTTGTCGTCGTGTACTAAGCACATCCCCGATCGAATGAAGAATTTCTCTTAATCAACTATGCACACTAGCTATGTCGATATTATTAGTAGTATTATTAAGAGTGCTAAACACTATGTTGGCAATGTTCAAGCTTTTTCTTAGTGTATAAAATTAATGAAAATTTAATGTACGATTACGGTCTTCACAGATTTTGCCACAGCAAAGAGAGACAAAACAATAAAATTAAATGAAATGAAAAGGAATTGTGTAGTTGTACTTATCTCTAGTGCAAGATCAAAAGATCTAAATTTGCTCGGACGTCAAGTTGTAGGTGTCTCTGATTGTTTGTTACCAAGAGCGTAGCCTTGTGCTCTGATACCACTGCTACTGCAAAAAGCGTAGAGCGACCTTCAAAATACCCAAAATAGCGCATAGCAAGACATAAACGACTAAATCAACATACCTGCCGACTCGCACAAATCCATAATCGAGCGCAACACAAATAGAGAGAGACAGAGAGCGGGAGAGAGCAAGAGAACGCATACAGGCGCACCTCCTAGAGCAGAGTGCTACGCCTAGCACGACGAGAGAGAAGAGAGGAGAGAAGAAAAGAATACACAGACACTGGGTGCAATCTCCCCCCGTGCAAGAGTGACCATTTCCCTCTTGTAAGTATTTCATTTATAGATTTCTTGAATGGTCAAATTGAGTACAAACTGGCCGGCCGGTCATAAATGGCCAAAGCTCATAAAAGAGCACTTGAATAATAAAATGTACAATGTATATACTTTCATTCGCATAGGCCTAGCTCAGTCCCAGTATTTTCCACCTGTCAGTTGCAACAATTAATAAAATATCAATTCCATAACAGTGTGTGTGTGTGTGTGTGTGTGTGTGTAAGTTTGCGGTGTTCATATCATCGTGGTCTGCGTGCTAGCCGCTCAAAGCTAGGTGGTGCCCCCTGTTCGCTTTACCGTGACAGGCTTAAGGCGTGCCATTCGGCCCCCGGCATTTTAGAGGCCGTCGGGGTTCGGGGTTCGCTTTGCCCCCCCCCGTCAGTACATAAGTGGCACACATGATGGCCTCAAGCCAAAGCGAATGCGGCAAAGGTTGACTTTTGACCGTACATCATGCCATTTCTGTAAGTGACCTGTTTTCCCTCTCAACAACACCATTTTGCTAAGGTGTATAAGGCACTGTGCATTAGTGTTTTATCCCACGACTAGCGAGAAATGCATTAAATTGATGAGATATATACTCCCCCCTTCGATCGGAATGGAGGGTGCCTATAGTGCATTTTGAGACATTTTCATCCATAGCCAAAAATTGTTTGAAGTACATAAACACTTTGGAATTTTCTTTAAGCGGATAGACTCATGCATGCCTAGAGTAATTGTCAATGAAGTCATGAAGTAAAGATAATTGCCTAAGGACGGAGTTTGCATGGGCCCACAAACATCACTATGCACAAGTTGCAACCTACATGTCGCCCTAACTGAACCATCCTTTGGAAAATTCAAACGTTGTATCTTACCCAAACTATAGCCTTCGCAAACATGTTTGATAGGTGCTTCAAGAGGCGGCAAAGAAGCAACTATATCAGATTTCTGCAAACGCAACAAACTGGAAAAATTTAGATGCCCAAAACGTGCATGCTGAAGTTTTGCATCTAAAACAACCTTTGAATCCACAACAGCATTTGCAAAATTCTGCTCACACTTGTTATACAAAGTGAGCTTATACAGCCCACGACATAAAACGCAAGATGCAACAATTATATCACCAAATTTGAGATCATGTATTGTACATCTATCATTGACAAATATGAGTACAAATCTAACTCTACCAAGTGCAGATACAAACAAAAGAGTTTTCTTGATCCCAGGTACATATAATGCATCAACAAGTGTGAAAGAACTGCCATTTGCAGTAGTAAGCACAATCTTTCCAAGTCCCTAAATCAAACAAGAGGCATTGTTGGCACAACTGATAGTATTTCCATGAGGGATAGATTCAAGAGAGGTAAACAAATCACAATGTGAGGTAATGTGCTTTGTAGCACCACTGTCAAGATATCACACATGTGAATCTGTAGCAAGTGACATGCATGCATCATGGATAACAAGATCATAAGTATGTGTTGCACTAGAAACCCACTTTCCATCTACATCAGCATCACAATCTCCTTTCACAAAAGACTCTACAATAGCTGCACTTGTACTTGACCTTGTAGTTGATCCGACCTTTTTCTTCTTAGCCTCTTTTGCCTTCAATTTTTGACACTCCTTGATCAAGTGATCATTAGCTTTACAATAATGGCAACGCATCTTCTTTTTGCCCTTATCACCAAAATTCCTAGACAAAGTGCTGCTAGCAGAAGCATTAGGAATGTAAGATTTTCCACTCGTAGAAGAACCATGAGAAGTGGTTACAATGCTATTAGCACCTTTTCTTTGAGCAATAATAAAATCCTCTTCAACTGTATGCTGTTTAGCCCTGTTTTTTCTAGAAAGTGACTCTTGCAATAGCAATGTGCATAAAGCATCAAACTTGACAACTTCAAGATTTCCTTGGGTCATAAGTCTCCAAGTACTAGCAAAAGTCTGGTAAAAATCTGGCAAAGCATCAAGAACACTCTGCACAAGAGAACTGTCAGAAATGACTTTGCCTGTAGAAATAAGTTTTTAATTTATATGCTTGACATCAGCAAGCAAAGTGCGCATTTCATCTTCCTCATGCATAATCTTCGACTCCAAATCTTTACGCAGCATTGCAATTTCTACCTCATTATGACTTGCGTAAAGAACAACCAAAATATCCCAATCCTGTTTTGTAGATTTTGCTAAACGAACATGAGGAGTAATAGTGTGCTTCAGAGACTAGGCAATCGAAGCATGAGCCTACGCATCTTTTACATCCCACAATGAGCTTGCTTAGCCGTAGGCACTTGGGGGGGGGTCACAATGTATAAATTGAGTATATCACATGCGTTCAAGGACTATTTATAAAACTCCTTATCTAGGAAAATTTGACAAATAAAATACACATTTTCCTATTCAATTTGTAAGTTTTTTCTCGATTTGATTTTACAATCCCTTTTGTATGTGAAACTGTGAGAAAAAAATTAAATTTAATAACCCCTTCTGCTGCACTCACGTGAAAGTCCCAAAACCTATTGAGTGACTCCCTCCCCCTCCCCCCGACGTAGGCAAAACAGCTTTGGTAGCAGTGCCACCAAAACCTGCAACATCCTCAACATCGCCTACATCCTCAGAACCAAGACGTACATCAATGCCATGCACAATGTTTCAAATGCCCTTTGAAACTAGAACATGTTGCATCATATAAGCCCACCTAGGGTAATTGTCCCCATCCAATCTATCCTCAGTAGCAAACATCTTGAACACATCTGTGTTGTTGTCAGCCATGGAAAATGCTGCACTTGATGTGAAAACTACCCAAAAAGAGGAGAAACAAAGTGAGAACAAGACGTGCTATATAGCACAAACCGTAGAAGAATGTAAGAGACTTGTTATGCAAAAAATGGCACTGGCAGAAATTTTGCAAAAATGACAAAATAGCATGTGTAGTACTACATGTCGTGGAAATAGAGACAGAAGTGAGCCCAAATGAAAATTTTGAGCAGATTAAGCTCTTCAAATTCCCCCAAAATATTAGTTGATTTGTTGACGCTCTCCAAAGCTCATAAAAATTGGAGAAAGTGAGCAGGAACGTGCTAGAGCTACTGATGACTAAGCCCGAGAGGGTGCAACCTGCTTTGATACCAATTGTTGAAATTAGGGTTGCAAGAAAACACATACATCTCGGAGAAGACGAAGGAAGCTCAAGGCACACAAGAGAGAGTGTATTACTTAGTGTGCAATGGAAAGATAAGATAGCCCTAGAGTGATGGAGGTATATACAATGCACGGGGGGAAAATTCCATGACGGTCCTAAGTGTGTTCACACACATCACTACCACATGTATATGGTAACAAAAATGGCATGATAACCTAGAGCAATGAGATAGGACATAGGCTAATTTCCCAAATTAGAGAGTGATAGTTGACTAGTTGCATTGACAACTTAGTTCACTAGGTTCACTTCTTGAGGTTGACACCCCAAAGAGTCTCCATGACCCATCCGAGTCACTTTCCCAAGTTTGACATTATGTTAGTGCCAAATAGCTACGCTACATACGTCCGATCACGGTGACCCACTAACATCTTCTTACCAATAATTGATGCATAGCCAATCGCTCAATCATCCATGGTGTTATAGATAGTGGAATCTGTGAATCTACTTGTGCTATAGTCATGAGAGTGATAAGATCCTCTAGCCATCTAGGAATCATCTCAATGGAGAACAGATAGGCATCTGACAAGTTATCATCCACCCCCTTGGGAGGTTCTCTTGAGGTGATCCTTGATAGATGGTCTGTTCGTTGATGCGTGGTGTCCTTTTTAACAAGTGTTGTAAAATCATACTCTAGTACGATGATGAACCATCTCACAATTCTCCCAGTATTACATGGTTTGTTAACTAGATAAAGTAGATCTTGGTAGTCCACAAAAGAAGATACACTTATTTGCTAATAAGTAGTGCATGAACTTCTTGAGTACATAGACCATTCCTAGCCCTTCTCTCTCTCTATGTAGTATGATTCTTTTCAGCTATGTTCAACTTCATGCTATCATATGAGATAGGAAAGTCCATGGTTCACTCTCCTAGTTGTGTCAATATGCTTCGAAACTCCTAAGAAAATCTTGTCCCAAACAAAGTCCAATCCAGACCAAACTTGTAGGATGGTTAGGCAATGACTAAAGACATATACCTATGGCCTCAAATCCTCCTTTGGACCACTTGAAAAAATCATGATTATTATCTATAGGTCATATTTGACTCAACTATGTTCAACCTTGAACAATGATACCCCAACACCCCTCTTATGCATAAAGTGGAATTTGGTTATATAAATCTTGAGTTATGAGCAGATTTAGAAGGACGTTAGCCACAACAAAAACACAGTTTTACTGTGAGGAACTTATTATGTCGCATAGAGTTTTCACTTGCAAACAAAATGAAGCAGTCGACACTCCAAATGGACCATTCACAAGGGAGCTATGAGCTTGAGAAAGTGTAAGATCCCCGATTTTTAGGTCTCTTTTAAAAATACGAATTTAATAGATTCCAATGTCCACTTCTTATATTTATGGTTCAAATTTTAAAATGAAAAGCAAGGTAGTTTTCATGTTCCAGTAGGTCAGCAAACGGATGTTTGGTTCAATTTTGAAAAAAAAACGTACTTTTTAGCTTTTTCATGCTTTTTGGTGCTTTTTTGTGAAAAGCTCGACCGGATCCTTGATTTAAAAGTCCCGAGGAATCTATGGTTTAATTTTATAAACATCTATAATTTTAGCACTTTTCACTCTTTTTTTGCCTTTCATGATTTTTGTGTTTTTCGGTGAATAGTGAGTGCGCTTTCTTGTTTGGGTGGACAAGGGAAACCCGTGGTTTAATTTTTTGTTTATTGTGCTTTTCGATGTTTTTGAGAAACAATGTATTTTTTAGGATAACCTAAACCTAAAAACAATATTTTTAGTTATCGTCGTGTATAAAAATGACCATACGATAAAGAAACGATATTAAATTAGATTTTTATGAAAATTATTTTTATTAAAAGTGGCACCATAAATACATGGAGGCAGTATGGGGAAGTCGTAATTACACCGGAGCATCACGATGCAACAAAGTTCATTACGGTCTCATTAAGTTTTGGGATACTATTCCAATCAAGCAATTTACTACAAAAATTAAAGAGAAAGGGAAGAGTTGACCACCAAAAGCAAATTCTTGTTTTTGAAAAAGAGTCGCAAATGATTGCAGCTATTTCTAATTGAAGAGGGGGCACCATGTCTTAGCTTGGGCAACACTCCACCCGATAAGAGTACCTAAAAAAGCAGCCCGAGTGCTCAGTTTTCAGTGCCAATTGTTGCGTCTACTATCACATGGTTATACATACATATTATACGGAGTGGTTTAAGCTCTCTATCACCATTCCCATAAGAACTTCTCTTTTGTTCACAGGAAGAAGAAAAGGAAGAACACTCTCTTTCTCTACTTGCTTACTATATTCTCTTCTCTTTTCACGGGGTACACTCTCTCCATCGAGTTCGGACTGAAAACCTTCATGTAGCTTTCATCACCATTCTCTTGTGCCAAAGTAAGAAGCCTTTTGACATCCAATAATCACTTCTTAAGCATGGTAAGAAGCTCTAAACTCCATAGCCATCATCTCTTTCTCCTTCTACTTTGTTTTTGAGTAACTACCCTTTCGGTGGCTGCTTTTTCATATATGTAGGAATGTACGGGCTTGTGAGATGTGTACAAAGATGTTCCATGCTTGTTTTATCATGTTTAGCCAGCTGATTTATGCAGACGATGTGTTTATGGTCATTTTAGGTGCATAAAATGCGTTTTTCGTTTCACGTTAGGTAGGCGATAGAAACATTGTTTTGATCGTATCTTATAAACCACTATGAATCAGATCGAAACCTTTAAACCAGAGATTAAACACATAGTGTTCTAAGTTTTCTAAGGATCACTCATTGTGGACTAGTCACAAATTGGAGCTTTTCCATAGTGCCTTTTCTGGTGTGATGCATATCCATCTTTTGGGAATCATTTGTACTTTGTGAGTTTTAATGACGATTGCTCCAAGCATGCATTGGTGCATCTACTTAGGGCAAAGTCCAAAGTGGTATGTCCTTCAAGAAATTTCTACTTATGGTTGAAAATGTCTTTGGTTGTACTGTGAGCACCCCCATTCTGATTGACGATGGGAGTATATGTCAAAGGAATTCAATGCAATTTGTGAGATAAAACCACCAATATGCGGTGCCATATACACCTTATGTAAATGGTGTTGATGAGAGGAAAACATGTCTCCTATGGAAATGACACAATTTTTGGTTAAGAACCAAGTTTTCACATGCGTACTAATTAACTGTTCCACTAAATCATACTAGTCTATCACCCAAACGAGCACGATAAAGAAGTGTAATGGAAATGGCCTATAAACTTTGAGAGTAAAGGAATTAGAGAATTAGATGAAGCACTTTTGTGAGGTTACTTTGTAGGCATAGCGGGTGAACTTAATTGATGGTAGCAACATAAACATGTTACTTAGTTAACTTGGCATGAACAATACTTTTGCAAGAGAGAGAGTTTAGAGAACATGCCAACAATTGAGAACTGGATTCATACGAAGCCGGTCCCCCCTTCAATAGGCATTTGTATTATAGTTTCTTCTATCAAGAGAGACTTGGTACAATACAATCTTTGTGTTCCTTGTGACCTAGGTGATGCAATGAAGATGGAAAGCTTTATGCATCACAAGCATAACATAAAATTTGTAGAAAGCATTAACTATCCCAAGCCTTAGTCCCAAGGCCTCAAACACCTTCGAAGGTGGAGAGAGCTAGCGGGGAATGAGGGCAGGGAAGAGGAGGAAGAAATGTTCCATAGAAGAAAGAAATAGTTCCTCACTTATCATCACTCTTCTTGCTGGCATACATAATAGCATAGTAATGAAGATGGAGAAGATGGCAAGCTTAAGCATTGAGGCATGACTCTTGGTTGGATTTGCATTCCATAGCCAAGAGTGTTGGTGTAGGCTCTCACTTCTCACAAGCTTGGAGAAGGAGGTGGAGTTCCTCTACTTTCACCAAGTGAGAATGATCCACAAAATGAGTGTGTGTGGTGTATACCCCCCCCCCCCCCCCCCCCCCCCCCAGCACACCCCTTGCTTGCTTGGGGCAAGTTCTACTTTTTGCTTATGCCTCAAGCTCATTGGACCCCTCTCCCCCTAGCCAATCATATGCACCATGCATTTCAAGTACATGGGTAGTCTTTGGACAAGTGTCCTCCTTACCCCTTAGAGAGAGAGAGCTTGAAAATATCAAGATATTTGTTGGATGGAACTAGAAGCTCATTGGACCCCTCTTTAGCCCAAACAATAGCATTCAAGCACACCATGTGGTTAAGCATAGGGAGAGTCTGACATGTGTCCCATGTGCCCCTTGAGAAAAGGGTGCCCTTTGGGTGAGTGGGGGGTTGAGTCAAAGATTCCCCTAACTTTGGGGCTTTCCCCCTCCTTTGTAGGTTCTCTTTTTGACTCAAGCACCTTACCCCCCATGCATAGGAAGCTTTTCAAGCACCTTCCTCATCAAGCATGACAAGCACCTCAAGCACCTTAGTCATCAAGCATGATAAGCACCCCAAGCACCCTTGTCATGAAGCACGACAAGCACCTCAATCACCTTAGTCATCAAGCACCTTAGTCATCAAACACCTCGGGTTCCCACCCCAAGCTCATCCCTAGCTTGCCTAAGGTCAAAGGACTTTTAACACTAACAATTGGAGGTCTTTAATGAAGCTAACCCTAAGGTATTTTAAGCTCCATCACTACAAGAGGCTATTCATATTAGCGACGCTCACACAGCGACGCTCAAAAAAAAAACCCGGTGTCGCTATGAGCGTCGCAAATTTCCAAAGAAATTTGCGACGCTCATAGCGACGCCGACTGGGCTAAAAAAATAACAGAGCGCGCCCAAAAACTCAGATCTCAGATCTGAGTTTTTCGGCGGCCTCAAGCAAGGAGCAGGTAACGCTCTCTCTCTCTCTCTCTCTCTCTCTCTCTCTCTCTCTCTTTTTCTTCTCCACACACACACACACACATACACAAACACACACACACACACGAGGAGAGGAAGGAGAGCCAGGTATGCTCCTTCCCTCTCCTCACTCTCATGTTCCCTTCCCCTCTTTCTCTCTCCCTCTCTCTCTCTCTCACACACACACATACACACACACACATAGTGTTTTTGACAGAGAGAGAGAGAGAGAGAGAGAGAGAGAGAGAGAGAGAGAGTACAGACATAAACAAAAACGCACACACACATACATAAACAAAGAATGCACACACACATTGAGAGAGGAAAAGAGAGAGAGACATGTATAAACAAAAAACGCACGCATTGAGAGAGGAAAAGAGAGAGAGAACATGCATAAACAAAAAACGCACACATTGAGAGAGGAAAAGAGAGAGAAAACATGCATACGATCCAAAAAAACGCACACACATTGAGAGACAAAGAGAGAGAAACTAATTTAACATCGTAGGAAACTAATTAAAATTAAAAGACCTAAAGATCTAGCCGACGAGGAGTTGAACTCAAGACCTATTATTCAAGAGGGAAATGGCATAACCAATCTATCATACTTGGCATGGGTGATAGAAAGGTTATACCATTTATCTGTTTTTATTGGCACACACATCCACACACGCGCACACACACAAGAAGAAGAGAGTTATAACGTCGTAGGAAACTATCCTAAAAGACGTTAAAGATTAGGTTAGATGTAGACTTACGTTAAATTAGATTTAGGTTTATTTAAGTTAAATTAGATTAGATTTAGGTTTATTTTTTATTAGATTTACGTTTATTTATGCTAGATTTAGATTTACGTTATATTAGATTAGATTTAGGTCTCCATAGACTGCGATGCCTGCATGAAGCGGGTGAAGAAAGCCCTCAATGGAATATAGGGTATTGCTGCCTTCACTCATGGTGGGCTCCGTCGATCCAAAAGTACTGGTGAAATGTCTTCAGAAGATAGGGAAGAAGGTGGATCTTCAGGGCGGCAAGAGTCACTACATCCCCGGCACAATGACCATCTAGACAACCTCTAGTCATTCAACAGCAACTTCAAAGTTAGTAACAAGAGCAAGAACGGTCTAAAGGGCCAATTGCTGTCGTCAGATGTGGATGGAGATGAGGCAGCGTCACCGCCGGAAGTTAACTCTCACATCTTTAGTGATGAGAATGCCAACTCTTGCCGAGTTATGTGAAAAATTATGTGTTAAATCAGTTTTAAGGTTCTTATAATCCCTGTTAGTTTAGTTCTTTGTTTTTAATATAACATAATTTACGTTAGATTTAGATTTATGTTATATTAGATTAGACTTAGGTTTATTTAGGTTTACCCACACCCACACACACACACACACATAAGAAGAAGAGAGTTTTAACGTCGTAGGAAACTATCCCAAAAGACGTTAAAGATTAGGTTAGATGTAGACTTACGTTAAATTAGATTTAGGTTTATTTTTAGTTAGATTTACGATTATTTACGTTAGATCGAGTCCACGCAAGAATTACTTACGGTTTAGGGTTTAGAGTTAGACGAACAGTGAAAAGATCTACTGTGAAAAGATGTTAAGATGCTGTGAAGTGCTACAGCTAGAGAAGAGGCAAAGGGGTTTTGTCCACTACATGCAGTATCATGTAGACGTGGGTCTGTAGATTTCTTGTACCCACAAATATAGGTATTGACCAATAAAGACGAGATTATAACCCGGTGGTTCTGATCTCCGTGCACCTCTAGACCGAGGTGTGCGGGGATTGGACATGACTAGAGAATGTGAGGTAAAGAGAGAGAGAGAGAGAGAGAGAGAGAGAGAGAGAGAGAGAGAGAGAGAGAGAGAGATAAGACGAAGAATGCCAATAGAATATTAAATTTGTTGTCCAGGTTATAAGATTTTTATCCTCATTATGAGTAGTGACGAGGATGTGGGACCGTCCAACCGAAACACCTATCTCTCAACGAGGGTCTTATGTCCTTGTAATCAATGCAAGCATGTTGTGCGATGGACAAGACGTGTTTCTTTGCAGCACATTCGCGAATTTGGCGAGTTCGATCCATCTATTATAGATCGAGTTGTTGCCAATTATAACTCTGACACTGGCCAACAAGCAGCAATCTTGCAACCCAATAGACGTGTTCGCAGGCGCTTTGGTCAAGCAGCATATGTGAGGCCACAAGATGTAGCCTCTGACAGCTCGGGGGATGATCATGCAGAGCACATTCCCAACGAGGCAATGTTTGAGCCCGAGATTGATGAAATGATCGAGACGATCATGGATTCAAAAAGGCTTATCTATGATGATATGAAAAGTGAAGCCGATACGCCATTGTATAATGGAGCACGTATGTTTAGATTGAAAGCACTCCTGGTTCTTCTCAACATGTAGGCAAAGTTTGGATGGAGTGACACTAGCATCACAGCGCTTTTCAGGTGATCTATTACAATTAGTTTACTTTAATAAAACTCTAAATGTATAATGATCTGATAGATTTTTACACGACTGTATCGTATTTTTATGTTGTGTAGATTGCTTAAAGAGCACATACTACCAACTGACAATGTGATGCCAGATTCCCGAGATGAAGCAAGAAAGATTTTGCGAAACTTTGAGATGGATTACAATTCTATCCACGCTTGTCCTAATGACTGCATTCTTTTCAGAGGGGAATACATAGACATGGAGAAGTGTCCGAAATGTGATTCCGAAAGATATCGAGTAGATCTCCACGGGACAAAAATTCCACAAAAGGTTTTGCGACATTTTCCTCTGCTTCCTCGCATCAAGCATTTCTTCGAATGTAAGTCCATGGCCGCCCTAGCATCATGGCATGAGGAGAATAAATCTTCGGATGGTGTGCTACGAATTCCTGCAGATTGCGCAACCTGGAAACATATAGATGGAACATGGTCGGATTTTGCTAGGGAAGCTCGAAATTTGCGCTTAGGCCTGGCTATGGATGGCGTAAATCCATTTGGTCAAAGATCAACATCTTACAGTGTATGGCCCGTTGTCATCGTCAACTACAACATTCCCCCGTGGTTGACTACGAAGAAGGGGCACCTATGGCTAAGCTTGATTGTGCCAGGGCGATATAAAGTGGAGAATATGGATGTGTATCTTCGTCCACTATTGGAAGAGACACTCCTCACTCAGACACTGTAAATCTTGTTTTTTCCCATAGTTGATCTATTATCATGTGTATACATGCAGGGCTTCAAACAAGCGGATACAGAGCATGTGTCACATGTGGACCTAGACTGAATGCACGTAGGGCGCCCTCACTGAAGAAGAAAATCTACGAAGGTCATCAAGCGTATCTTCCAGAGAATCATGTGTTACGCGACGGCTTTTTGGGAAGAGAGCCACCAAGGATGTTTGCACAAGCATGGTTAGAGCAGAAGGAGATGTGCGATGACGGATTGCCTCCAGGGATGAAGAGACTATCTCTATGGTACGAGTTACCATACTGGCCCCGACTCATGATCAATCACTTGCTCGATCCAATGCACATATTCAAGAATGTGGGTAATCTACTATGGGACCATCTGACCGGCAAGAAAGATACTTTGGGAGCGAGAGTTGACCTTAGAAATGTGGATCGTATGGAGCAATATTGGCCGCAAACAGCGTCTGATGGATCGATAAAACTCCCTAAAGCACCATGGATTTTCACAGGAGCCCAAGAACGCAAAGTAAAAGAGACCATTCGATCTTTGTGGACCCCCACTGGCGTAATGCACTCGCTCCGAACGTGTTTTACTAAAGACGGAAAGCTTACCGGTTTGAAGTCACACGATTGGCATAAAATGTGTCAGGTACGTTCATAGTGGACTTTAATATCATTGCATAAAATGTGGACTTTAATATCATTGCTGCACATACTTTACAGTTTATTTTACCGGTTGCCATTGAGGGATGTTTGTCTCTCAACATCCGTAACACAATCTACAAACTTGCAAAGCTGGTGCAATGGATCTCACAAAACGACCACCGATGCACTATCCGACGGGTTTGGAGAGCCTACCAACCTTCATGAGCTTAAGATGGTTGCACAACCAATTGAAAAGCGCACAACAATGCGGTGACGAAGTGACTGAGGAAGAGTGGGAGTACTCTCGGGGTTGCGTGACCAAGGTAAGTTTGCAATGTACGACATGCTAGTGACTTTATTTCTAAACGTTTGAACGGCCACTCATAATCTTTGTTCGTTGTAGTATAAGTCATACACAGCAGCATGGTGTAAAGGTCGACATTTTAGGGTGGAACCGATCGACAAAAAGCGTTTTACTCAAGATTGTGGAATCATGGCAAAATTTGAACAGTCTAGTCGACGACGTTCCTCTGATGCAGATCCTGTGGTGGTGGAACTCACTTACTTCGGCACGCTGCAAGAGATTTTGAGGGTCGATTCCAGAGGATTTTTTGTCGACTTGTTCGACGTGCAATGGTTCAAGATAATCATGGAGGGTCGCAACGCTACTGTGCGTAGAGGAGAGTCTGGTTTTCTTGAGGTGGATTCTACTAAGAAATGGACTGACCTAAGAGACACTTTCGTACTACCAGAGCATTGTGAACAAGTAAGTATGTAAATAGTTAACATCCCCCTTTTACAAGTTATGTGCTTGAAAGCTCTCATGTAAGTTATGTGGCTCTGGCAGGTAATATTTCATCCTACAAAGTCTACATCAAATTGGTGGTACGTCATAGAGGTAGCCCCTCGTAGTGCAAGGACGTATGAAGGCTACCATGTGCCAATCACAACGGCATCAATGGAAGAGATCAGAGAAGATGCTCAATCAGAAGCCGCTGCGGTGGTGCCAGACGAGCATCAAGATGCTACTACTCTATATGGGGTGCATGCAGAGGAGCTACAAAATGAAACAGAGGATATGTGTTTAAACGGAGAGCTCTATATAGATATAGGAAGTTATGTTGAGTTATGCGAGGATGAGAGAGAGTTCTCTTAAAGCCACAAATATTGTATTTGAACAATTTTGCTCCGTGTTGTAAAAGCTCTGGCTCTCTAAGTACCTTCCATGGTGTATGACGCTCTTTTCTACTCGCGCTCACATCTTTTGATTGGAAATTCTAAGTTTTCGACTTGCCTCTTCTATCACTTAATTCATTGCGTCATTGTATTTATATGCGTCATTACGTCATTGTATTTAATGGTCTTTGCGTCATTGTCTACTCTATTCATTCAATATTAAGTTTAAATATTCGTGTGTTTAATGCAGGTATGGATGATGAGGAGTTTCTTTCTTCTTTGTCACCGCAGCAGAGACAGTGGTACGTGGAGCGTCATCGCTATAGCGCATCATCGCGCGTTCCTACTCCATCCGCATCTCCCTCTCTTTCGGAGCATTCGGCGCGCTCCGAAGCTTCGGCGTCGACGAGACGATCTTCACACTCGTCTAGACACCGGCGCTCTAGTGGTGGCGGTGGCGGTTGTTGTGGGGATTCCGCCGCCGATGCCTCCACACCGCCTTGTGTTCGACGAGGCTCTTTACCCTCCCCTTCTTTGCCCGCCCCCACACCAGCCACAGCATCGCCATCTACGCCAGGTTTTGCGAGGCTGACTGTTCCTAGCAGCTACACACCTCTACCTACTCCGCCAGGAGCCACCCCACTCGACACTCCTCGCTTCGGGGCCCAGACGCCGGTGGAGACACCTGACGTCCGTACCCCCATCGACACGCCGCTAGAGACCCCTGCCGGGACACCCAGGTTCACGCGTCACCGGCCAGAGGGCTTGCCTTACTCCGTCGACTTCAGCGGCGGCATCATCATGGATGATGACGGCAAGAAGGTGATCTCGCGCATGCGTGGTCTTTGCTCTCAGCTGTTTAGACACTACATACTAAACAAATGGAGTGAAGTACCAAGTGATTTAAAAAACAGAGTCATCAGCATACTTCATGATGAGTTTCCCGTTCCAACACGGGATCAGCGCTTCAATGAAGACCTGATGAAGATTCGAATGCGCGAATACTGCAAACACAAGCGTTCCGAAGTGCAAAAAGCAATCAAGAATGGGTGGAACAGGCCAGATTGGCTGGCCAAAGAAGATTGGAAGAATGCGAAGAAAGCAACGCTCGAGAATCCCGACAAGTGGAAGCAACAAAAGGATGCAGCCAGAGCGCGAGTAGAGACAGGGAGCTCGCACCACTTGGGGAGCGGTGGATGGGCATCATTTGAGGCCGATTTTGTAAGTGTTTTCGCATTGCTCTTTATGTTCGATAGTTTAGGGTTTATGAGTTTTTTAATTCTAACATAATGAAATCTTTGTATGTTTTGATAGTGGTCGATGACAGGACGTGATCCCACACCGTACGAGCGCGAGTACGCAGGCAGGAAGGGCTTAAACGCCCTGATGGACATTCTCAGTTCTCGCGGCGGCATGGTTAGTATTAGGGTTTACTCTTTTCTATTTTTTGTATTGTTTTATAAATGTCGTTATATGTTTATACTTACTGAAAGCTGTCCTATTGTCTTTTTTTTGCAGAATCCGACAGATACGCCGCTTGGACGCGATGAGACGTCTGACTAGACGACGTCAGTTTAGTCGTAGCTAGATAGCATTAGTTTAGGGTTTCTCATAGCTTATGTATCATGAGACGGATTTTATACGTCTTTTTGAACCATGTATATTATTACATTTGTCACCGCAGTTCCTTTTGCCAATCAATTCTTTATGCCTATGATGTTGTACAATTGTCATTATTACATTTTCCAATCAATTCATTTTGCCTATGATGTGTACAATTGTCAATTTTACGCTTGTCAATTTTGCAAAAAATGCGTCTTGTGGGTGACTATTTTGGGTCTATTATCTACCCTTGCACTTTTTTTAAAAAGTGAATCAAGTACAATATGGTTGATGGGTGGTAGGGCATTCAATGCCTTGTCACCAAAAAAAAATTCTCTCGGGCGTCGCTATTTATGGCTCTGTAGCGTCGCTATAGTCTTCTGTGTAAACGTCGCTATAACCGTCACTATAGGCGTCGCTATACGCGTCGCTATATAGCGACGCTCATAGCGACGCCTATAGCAACGGTTATAGCGACGCTCTCGTAGCAACGCTATTAGCGACGGTTTTAGCGACGCCGGGGGTTATAAAAACCCAGTGTATTTCCGTCGCTAACAGCGTCACAAGAGCACACAACCTCTTGTAGTGCATTAGATGCACGTTTCTCTTTGATAGACTATCTCCTTTTGGACCCCTATTGAGATGTAACTATCTCTCCTCTTGGTCCCCTGCTGAGGTAAGTCTAGAAGCACTTAATGCACATTGCTCTTTGATAGACCATCTCCTTTTGGACCCCTATTGAGATGCAACCATCTCTCCTTTTGGTCTGTGTTCAGATAGGTCTAGAAGCACATGTCTCTATTCTAACTCTTGTTCCCATTTATTCTCCCACATTGAATGACCAGTTTAATATAAGAAAATCATTTGGGTTAGCCAGATATTAGATTTTATGACATTACCTCTCTCTTGAAATCAGAGTTGTCCTCGACTATGAGGTAGAGAAGATAAATCCTAGTCATTAGTCCATGTTTCTTAGCGGGTAGAGGATCCCTTTTTACCCTACGACATCATTCCAAGATGGATGACTAATCCATTTGGTGCTTGGGAGATGTAGCTGCCGCAAGCATGTCTGCTCTTTAGTCCATATCATACTTCCAAAGTAGAGTGACAAGTTCTACTTGGTGTTTGTGAGATTTAGCCACAACAAACATGATCCTAATCATGCATACTATTTAAATTTGTGCACAATAAAGAGAGGATTAGTTTTATAAGACAAAAATATTTTTAATTTAAAATGCATTTTCATATGCTTACTTTAAGGCATCATTGTAAGCATTGACAAGGTTCATATTATCCTTAAGCTAAGCTCTTTGCATCCATCTAGCATCTTTAAAAGAATAATTCTTAAACTTAATAAGATATCATTAGATAATCTTATCGTTTCTTAATACATTTCTTCATGTCATAGGATGGACTTAGATTGAAGTACTTCTTCTTGATCTTTGATTTTTGGAGGGTCTTCAACTATTGCTTCTTTTGATGGTGCTCCTTTGTAAGGCTTACGTAGGCTCTCATGAAATACATGGTGCATGAGCCAATGGATGGGAAAATTCAATTGATAAGCCATCTCATTGACTGGCTTAAGGATTTTAAGGACCATAGTATCTTTTTTCTAGTTTAGCATCATACTCTTGGTGGTCCGTAGGACTCTTGCCCGTAGTATGCCTCAGATGAGCCTTGAGAAACTTTAGCAAGACCCAATCATTTTTCTTAAAGGCTAAGGCTCAGCAACGAAGATCTTCCCATGTATTTTAAGTAGTAAGGGACTTTTGGATCTTCCTTCTTTAACCTCAAAAGGTACTTTACCCATAGAAGTATGTACAATATCATTGTACGCATATTCTATAAGAGGTAGGTACTTCTATCATTGAGAACGTTGATCCACTTCCATGACATAGGCTTTTAGTAGATTCAAGAATCGCTAGATTAGTTATTTCACTTTGGTCATCCATTTGTGGATGATAGGCCAAAAGAGAAATTTAATCTACTTCCTAGATTCCAAAAGAGACCCTTCTAGAAATTACTGGTCATTCTACGATCTTTGTCCGACACTATGGATGTTGGAAATCCATGATGCTTGAAAATTTGAGATCTGAAGAGGGTTGCCATTTGGTGTGCCTTAATAGTCTTTTTGACAAGCATAGAGTGTGTTTTCTTGTTAAGCCCGTCGGGCTTAAACAATCCAAGTTGCTTCCCTTGATCAAATTTCGATTTTTGGTATACCACGCATTTTGAAACATACTCTTGTATTTTTACTTTTCATGATAGACCAACAAAAATACATCTCTACTCCTCGCAGAGTAGACTATGGAATCCCTCTTTGCTTTGCATAAGGAGAAGTATGGGATTCATACATGACTTTCTTATTGTATGGGTGATTAGCACATACCCTATTGCCATTTGGAAGATAACCATCCTTCAAGGTGAATGGTTCTTTTTTCTTCCATGTTGCAAAGGCTATAATTACGTACTTAAAGTCTTGTCAGTAGCATACTCATCTATCATAAAAGATAGATCATTGTGAGTTGCTATAAACACCACATTTACCCTTGGTCGTTGTGAAAGTGCATCGACCACTTGATTGTGATTGCCAACAATGTGAGCAATATGAAATTTAAATTGCAAAAGAAAATTTGCACACCTCATTTGTTTATCAGAGAGCTTGGTTTGCGTCATGAAGTTCTTGAGGCTTTGTTATCCATTCGTAGGATGAATGGAGTCCCCAAGAGATAGTTTTTCCACGTGTTTAGGACATATAGAATAGCTAGTAGCTCTTTTTTGTATTTGCCCAATACGCACTTATCGAAGTTGAATCTTTGACTTTCATATGTGATGGCATGCCCTTCTTGAAGCAAAATAGCTCCAAGGCAATCACCACAAGCATCACATTAGACCTCAAATGACTTTGAGAGATCTAGTAGTGTGAGCACACATTGAGATATAAGCTTCTCCTTAAGCTTCTTGCACTTTTGCAGTCCATGAATACTTAACATTCTTTTTTTTGGTTAAGTCATGTAATGGGCTTGCTATTAGCGAGAATTTTTTTTATGAAGCATTTATAGTATGCACACATACCTATGGAGCTTTGTACCTCCTGTAGATTCCTTGGATTAGGCCATCCTTTTATTATCTCTAACTTTGTTGGATCCATACGGGTGTCATCTTTAGAGATAATGTGACCTAAATATGGAATCTCTTGTAGGAAAAATTCACTTTTCTTTTGATTAATGAAAAGCTTATTCTCTCTCACAACTTGAAAGATTACCTAGAGGTGTCGCTTGTACTCCTCAGGAGAATTTGAATGGCCTGAAGATTTTTGTCCATCATGAGTTTGAATGCGTCTGGAGCATTTGTCAGGCCAAAACTTGTAAATTATCAAATAGATCTTCTACCCGCGGCATGGAAAATCTATTTTTGATAGTAACAATATTTAGTGCTCTATAGTCAACACACATGTGATATGTGTCGTCTTTCTTTTGCACTAAAAGCAATGGTTAACAAAATGGAGAGGAGCTAGACCTCACCATCCCTTTTTCCACCAATTCATGCACTTGCCTCATGATCTCCTCTTGTTGAGCTTGTGAAACTCGATAAGGAGGCTTGTTAGGCAGTGGGCTTCTTGGTAGGAGCTCAATTCATGGTCATCATCCCTCATTTTAGAGGTAGCTCACTAGGGATGTCATCAACCAAAGCATCTTGGGATCCATTTAGGAAATTAGACAACTCTAATTTCTCTTTATTCCCTTTATTGCAAGGATATGGTGTTCCCCGACTCATTAGCATCTATGTACATGCTCTCTTCTATGTAGATGAAGTAGATTCTCCTTTAAGGGAACTTCATGTTGAAAGCCATGCGGTTAAACCATGGTGCCCGAATGATAATATTCTCATGTTTGACAGGGGAGATGAAGAAATCCTTTTTGTCCACATGGCTTTGGACATGAAGCCTCAATTTTCCAATTAAGGGAGTAACTGAGATGTCTTGTCCCTTGGTAGATCCATCGGCATCTCCCATCTTGTGGGCTTGTATGCCTAGCTTGGTGGTCAAGTGGATATGAAGTTGTGAGTTGAACCAGGGTCAAACAAAATAAAGGCAGCATGCTCTTGCATCTTTCCCCAAGCATAGGAAAGGAGAAATCCTTGGCAATGAGCATCCTCTTTTGGAGCGTCAAACATAGAGGCTCTAGGAGTCTCATTGCGGGCAATTCTCTTGGGGCAAGGACGATAACCATGGCCTTGCTCACCACACTTTAAACAATTGTGGTCCTTACGAAAAGCTTCTAGCTCTTTAGGAGAGAGTTTATATTTACCTTTGTAAACTCCCTTCTCCTTGGACTGATTGTTGTTGTTGTTGGAATAGACTTAGTAAGAATTTTGGGCATTGGTTTTCCTCTTGGCATCACTTTTGTCTTTATTTTCCATGGGCTTGATACTCCGTCTAGCCCCTTGTTGGAAGTTGATGCGCGCAGCAACCATGGTGTGGTGGATTACTTCGATGATAGAACCAGGCCGTTGAGAGTTGACATACTCGGCCATCTCTTTGGGTGATCCCGCACAGAATTGTTTCTTTTGCACAGAAAAGTCTATCTTTTGAAAGACAATAGCCTTGAGATGTAAATCCCAAAACTTGTCCACATATTTGTGGATAGACTCATGAGAGAGAAGCCTCAAACTCTGCCATTTGGTGAGCACTTTGTCCTTTGCATCCGTTGCAAGAAATTGCTTCAAGATGGAAACTCATAGAGTTTTCCATGTCATTGAGGCTTTGCCGTTGCCACGAAGGATAGCCCACCATTGACAAGCCGATTTTTGGAAGTGAATAGCTACATGGTGTAGCTTGGAGGACTCCGTGAAGCCCTCGTCTCCAAAGGCCACATCAAATTGTTGGATGAAGGTCAATACTTTGTTGGTAGCACCAAAGGTGCCATCATAGGGAAAGAAAGAGATACTCTTTCCTCCATCTTTGAACTTCTTGAGATTTTGTGACCTTTACCATGCAGAGGGTAAGATTTGCGATGTCCTTCCCTCTTGTATTCTCTAGGAGAATAGCCATAGCTTTCATCGGTAGAGAAGGAAGGTGAAGAAGAAGGAGAAGAGGGTGACCTCTTTCTTGCCCTTTTCTTCCTTTGTTTCCTCTCTTCCCTTTCGGAGTGACAAGGAGAAGGGCTATGGGTTAACCGTTTCCTCTTGGGAGGAGTTGGCGATCGTTTAGTCCGCGGTCTTCGTGGAGCCACATCTTTGGAGGAACTTAGGGATTCATTACTTTCTTGTTCTTTGGATTCCTCCTCTCATATGGGAGAGAGTCTTCTTTTGGGGGTCTCATCAAGAGGCCTCCTAAGCTCTCTCTCCTCTTGGAGAGGATAGTAAATCCCACAAGCACGAAGTTGTTGAGTAACTTCGGCTTGCAAAGCGGGGTTGCCCATAGTTTGTTGCAACCTAGTAACAAGATAATTAACAAACATGAGGACATCATCATTAGCACCTTCATGTGCAAAATCAAAGTTATCAATGTTCATTCTACACTCTTGGTTATTGTCAGCCATGTTAATTAAGCTTATGTATTTACTTAGTGTATGATTTGGCAATTCAAAACCTTAGTTGCTACTCCTCTTAGCCTTTGAAAGTAGGCACTTAAGTATCTACACCCATGGCTTGAATTGGTTAATTATAGAGAGTAGTGGAGTGGGTCTAACATAGCGAAGTTGCCGAGGGATAGCTCCTTTTGGACTTCTTATGGCTCAATAATGGTAAAGCCATAGGCAACTCTAAGAAGACTCCATTATTAAGACCAAAGCTCCCGAGGTGTGCACCATATTCCACATAGTGGGCTCAACAAAACCGATAATAGATTCCGATCCCACTTACCCTAATATAATTAACAAAATCAACCATTAATAGGCTACTTAAGGACCTCTCTTCTTAAGCAAGAAAAGAGAAACCAAATGCTATGATACCAATGTAATGGAAATGGCCTATGAACTTTGAGAGTAACGGAATTAAGAAATTAGATGAAGCACTTTTGGGAGATTACTTTGTGAGCATAGCGGGTGAACTTAATTGATGGTAGCGACATAAACATAGTACTTAGTTAACTTGGCATGAACAATACTTTTTGAAGAGAGAGAGTTTAGAGAATATGAAAATAGTTGAGGACCGGATTCATACGGAGCCGGTCCCCCCTTCAATAGGCATTTGTATTATAGTCTCTTCCATCAAGAGAGACTTGGTACAATACAATCTTTGTGTTCCTTGTGACCTAGGTGATGCAATGAAGATGGAAAGCTTCATGCATCACAAGCATAACATAAAATTTGTAGAAAGCATTAACTATCCCAAGCCTCAGTCCCAAGGCCTCAAACACCTTCAAAGGTGGAGAGAGCTAGCGGGGAATGAGGGTAGGGAAGAGGAAGAAGAAACAATCCATAGAAGAAAGAAATAGTTCCTCACTTATCATCACTCTTCTTGCTAGCATACATAATAGCATAGTAATGAAGATGGAGAAGATGGCAAGATTAAGCATTGAGGCATGACTCTTGGTTGGATTTGCATTCCATAGCCAAGAGTGTTGGTGTAAGCTCTCACTTCTCACAAGCTTGGAGAAGGAGGTGGAGTTCCTCTACTTTCACCAAGTGAGAATGATCCACAAAATGAGTGTGTGTGGTGTATACCCCCCGCCCCCCCAGCACACCCCTTGCTTGCTTGGGGCAAGTTCTACTTTTTGCTTATGCTTCAAGCTCATTGGACCCCTCCCCCCCTAGCCAATTATATGCACCATGCATTTCAAGTACATGGGTAGTCTTTGGACAAGTGTCCTCCTTACCCCTTAGAGAGAGAGAGATTGAAAATATCAAGATATTTGTTGGATGGAACTAGAAGCTC
The DNA here is from genome assembly GCF_014529385.1 of Adiantum capillus-veneris. Taxonomy (NCBI): domain Eukaryota; kingdom Viridiplantae; phylum Streptophyta; class Polypodiopsida; order Polypodiales; family Pteridaceae; genus Adiantum; species Adiantum capillus-veneris. The sequence continues at coordinate 156,626,309 of NC_140941.1, read as the reverse complement.
ATTGGACCCCTCTTTAGCCCAAACAATAGCATTCAAGCACACCACGTGGCTAAGCATAGGGAGAGTCTGACATGTGTCCCATGTGCCCCTTGAGAAAAGGGTACCCTTTGTGTGAGTGGGAGGTTGAGTCAAAGATTCCCCTAACTTTGGGGCTTTCTCCCTCCTTTATAGGGTCTCTTTTTGACTCAAGCACCTTACCCCCCATGCATAGGAAGCTTTTCAAGCACCTTCCTCATGAAGCATGACAAGCACCTCAAGCACGAGAAGCACCTCAATCACCTTAGTCATCAAGCACGATGAGCACCTCAAGTACCTTAGTCATCAAGTACGACAAGCACCTCAAGCTCAACCCTAGCTTGCCTAAGGTCAAAGGACTTTTAACACTAACCATTGGTGCTCTTTAATGAAGCTAACCGTAAGAGATTTTAAGCTCCATTAGATGCATGTTTCTCTTTGATAGACTACCTCTTTTTGGACCCCTATTGAGATGTAACCATCTCTCCTCTTGGTCCCCTGACGTAAGTTTAAAAGCACTTATTGCACATTGCTCTTTGATAGACCATATCCTTTTGGACCCCTATTGAGATGCAACAATCTCTCCTTTTGGTCCCTTGCTGAGATAGGTCTAGAAGCACACGTCTCTATTCTAACTCTTGTTCCCATTTATTCTCCCACATTAAATGATAAGTTTAATATGAGAAAATCATTTGGGTTAGCTAGATATTAGATTTTATGACAAGAAGCATCCAAGATACATTTGAGTCTTAGATAATGTGCCTACATTTGGTATTTACGATTGATCCAAACATAAGGAAACACAAGGAGCCTTTGAAGTAATGATGGTGGCAAAAATGAGAGGCATTGATGGGTGCATCAATTACGCAAAATAATTTCATGTTGTTGAAAGTTTAGTATTAATTTAATGACAAGACATTGGCATCACCGCTGCAAATAACATCAAGCAAAAGGTGCCTAATTAGCGATGCTACAAGTGACATTTGCAAATAGCAAGGCATGGCTTACATGACTCTTAATTTTAGCATTGTATTTAAGAGGGCCAAAAAATATTGATTAAATCTATGTAGAATTCTTATTTTGATGTTTGTAAAAGGTTATAGCTAAACGAGATAAAAAATGAATAAGAGGAGCGATAGAGAGTTCTAACCACATGCTTCTAAGTCCTTATGCACAATACATTCACTGAAAGTTTCTTGCTTCACATGTTGACTAGGAGTTTTTCAAGGTTCTCCTTCTAGCCAATGGACAAAAGGAGGGACTAGTTTGTAGAGCTTGACGTGCTGAAGGTTGTATCAGTTTCAAATCTAGATGATTTTTGAACCACTTGACCCACCATCTCACCTCATTTTTAAATATTTTATTTTCCTCCTTTGAGTCTGCTAAAAAAACTTTTCATAGCCACCTAGCTAATTGGTAGGTCATTTAGGGAGAAACTAGTTCCACATGCTTTTCCATTCATGCCTAGAAAAGGATATGGGAGAGATAGGGATGATTATAGCTTGATTTAGCTATAAAAAAATTTTACATTTGGTGAGGGCAACACCCTTCTCTTCAACTAGCCCTTGGATATTTACAGTAAAGATATCTTTGTCTCTAATCTTTTATAGATCTATAGTTATAAGTCCCTTCCCTTTTTTTACCTCCCCAAACGACAAAGGCCTTAGAGGTGACTTCTCTTTTGGCTAGCTAAAAATATTTTTTGGGGGTGGTACAAAAACAAAAAAATTATGTCAGTGGACTAATTTCATGATTAATTGATAGAGATAACGGGTCATCATGGTATAGATAGCGTGTAAGAAAATTGATAATATCTCATCATCCGCTTAAGTGGGTTCTCACACTCATTCTAATATTAAGCCCAAGGTGCACGCAATGTCTAGAAGAAATAGCACAACAAGCCTAGTCCCAATATGTGAGCTTCTACATTACATTGACACACTGGAGCTGCAAGAGCTTGCCATGCATGGGAAAAAGATGATGCAAAGCTACTGGGTGCAGATTGTTGACTCTTAGTCAGGTCTTGTGCTCACAAAGAAGGCTTTTCCAAGAACACCATGAACCACTTGAAGTGCCCCAAGCTCCCCACCATCGTCAAGAGATGCACATGCATCCTCTTCCTTCTGATTTTGAATTTTCTTTTCCTCTTAGTACTTCTTGAACATGAAAATAATGTGCATGAGCACACACACTACCAATGCTATGCGTGCTCTCTGCATTCCCCTTCATTGTAGTTCTCTTTAGCAATTGGATTATTCTAATATTGATCATATTTTGAGAGAGAGAGAGAGAGAGAGAGAGAGAGAGAGCTCTATATATGTAATAGTTTGAATCCAATGCATTCTCCTTCTTTGGTATTCTCTTGTACGTATCATCCCTCTCTGTCTCTCTCCCCCGTGTTGGTGACTTGCCCCACACAACAACAACATCGTATCAAAGCCTTTAGAGCTACATCCTCCATAGCCAAGGTGGGCAGCTTAGTCCATTACTCAATTCAATATATTTTTGGTGTGAAAAATTAAGAATCATATTATCAATAATAAATCCTATTTATATCCCTAATAAAATAAAACATTATGCACCATGCTTTACGTTATTTTGGTCTTGAGTGAAGAGTGACATTATGAGGTCCACCTTCATTTGACATAGTCTCAATGCATTTCAAGAAAGCCAAGGTTTTTTTAGCCAGTTCAGAGCTCCCTTGTGAACGATTCATCCTTGCAAGTATTGGTCACCATGTGCTACCTTTGATGCAGGGAATGTTGATTTCACACCTCTATGGACTCTTATGTCTTTAACCTTTGATGCAGCAATTCTTGTAATGTTGATTTCACACCACTATCACAAGAAGATTTGGAAATTTTCTCATGTAAGAAAACGTAGTCTTTTTCAATGTTTTTCATACAATGCATAACATCATGAGCTTATGCTCGGGAGGCACCGCATACCTAGCTAGGTACGATTGGGGGCAGCGGACCGCCGGCCTGGTGGGGGGGCCGGGGGTCCCGTGCCCTCAATTGTATCTAGCTAGGTATGCGGTGCCTCCCGAGCAGAAGCTCATGATGTTGAGGTAAGTTAGAATGTGGGAGTTATTGTGAGAATTTGTCCAAAACTTCTTGTGTATGGACTCCTATGTCTTTAACCTTCCTTTTGTGATCATGATGTAAGCTTCATCTTGCTCATGCCAAGCATGCCACATTAGAAGCATTGATGATGATGTCTTTTGAATTTTACTTTATTTTATTTTCTCATGACAATGAATTGCAAATATCCAACCCAACAGTTTATTTTTAAATCTAACACCAAGAGTGTCATGTGCTAATGGGGAGGAGGGTGCATCTTTTCATGATTAATTTAGTAAGAATAGCGCCACTTCTCGTGAGGTCAAGGGCCAGGTGTGGACTGGCACGGGGGGATGCCTATAAGAGTAGGTAAGCACATTGGGTGGAGTATCAGGTTCCACACACTCTTGGACAAATTTAGGATTGGCCAAGGGGCCATTCCCCCACAATCCTTCAAGACAACCATTCCACTTGGAAGGTCAATCGAGCCACTATTTGGCACCAAGCTTGGGTCTTGAAGTCCCCTTGATGCACATAAAAATTTGCAGAGACCATGGATTTTCAAAAAATTTATAGAGATTACGGAGTCTTCGAGGGGCCGAAAAGCTCCGCACAGTCGTCATCAAACAAAAATCTGTAGGCAAGTTATTGAGATTTTCACAGTGCAAAGTGAAGGGCAAAAATCATATTCTCAATAGTTTTAATCCTGTTCGAGAAGGAGTTTTTGGAGAGATGAGAGCTTCCACTTTCCATTAGGAACAATTATTTTGGCCAAAATTCTAAAGATATAAACGCCGTTCTTCGAAAAACTTAAAGAAGTTTTCGTTGTCAAATGTGCTAGTTCTTTATAGTTTTCAAGAAATAGAGTCCAACTAGGAATTTAGGGGTAAATAGGTTTGCACGCATGTCTTTTTAATAAGAATCTTGGAAAATCCCTTGGGGTAGTACATTTGTCACTTGCCTCTCGCCTTTCTTTTCGTTTTTTTTTTTTTTTTGCTTTTGCAAAACTCACAAATGTGAGTGGATAGTATTTAGAACAACAGAAATATACACCAACCTAAAGCTTAGACCGAACCTTGAGGGTCATTGGGTTACAAGTTTTCTGCTTGATAGAGAAACCACAACTACTCCTAAGCTTTACTTAATACAAGATGTCATCATGACATGTATTGTTCTAGACCAGTCCTCTGAGGCTTGTTTGCCTTCGATCCTGTGGGCCTTCACTCTGCTCTCTTGTATGATTTCTTGCCACAGCCAGATCCCCCTCAAACATGCGGCGGTGCTTGCTAAATATGGTGAAAGAAGTAGTACCTGATTATTTGAGTGCCCATCCTTTCTTTCCGTTTTCTATAAATGAGGAGGTTACATTTACCTCTTTATGGATTCTCTTTCAAACGTTAGTGAGCTCATTAATTTTGTCATGCCTACGATCATTTTTCCCAAAGCTAGTTTCATTCGTGGCTATCAATAGGTCCTCAAAGACGCTTTCAAGAGGTGCCCCTACTTGTTACGGTATTTCATTAAAGAGCCCATTCATTGCCCAAATCTTCTTTCTCTTTGAGATAACTCTTCCTTGTATCTTTTCACAATCTTTTCCTTGGCCTCAAACTCTTGCCTTTATTCCTCAACTTGTGCTCTTGCCATCTCTACCTCTTTTCTTGGCCTCATTGACATCTAGTCGTAGAATTTAGCTTGCTGTTAAAGTTGTGCCTCGTTCCCACCATCTTCCATTGCAACTCCTCATACTGGATTTAAATTCTATTGCAAAAACTTCCATTAACGTGCATTTGAGCTTCACCATTAGAATCTTGAAATTCTTTTATTTTTGGCTTTCTAAAAGAAGCCTCAGAGAAGTGTTAAGTTAGCATACTTTCAATGTTTTCAGTGATGGATTGAGACTAACCCTAAATCTTACTTTGCTTTTAAAATATTAAATGGATATTTTTATTTCACCTTTCATATCAGTTCCTCCCATGGCTTGACTTCTCTTGCATTCTATTCTTTCATAATGCTAAAGTGAAGCTTCACCTTACATAATAATTCTAGTATATTCTATACATACATACACATACACACACACACACACATATAAAGAACTCATATATATATATATATATATATATATATAAGCAAACCATGGTAAAGAGAAGAAAAAACGGTGCAATGATATCAAAACTTAGTTCAAAAATCTACAAATTTCAAAAAAAATTGCTAGTATTTTTGGTTTGTTTCTTTGCAAGGAGGACACTGTTGCTTAATAAAAAAGACATTCTTGAACAATGCTTCATCTTATACAATTCTAGTTAAACTCAACCTAATGATTTTATCACTTTCTTATTGTTTTAGAAAGCCATCGTGACCCTTTCACTTGTTTGTAATTATCTCCTTTTATCCATGAGTGCCAAACTACTGTTGTGGACTAGATACCCTTTTGCCATCATATGCAATCTCACCTCTTGGGATATTCTAGCTCCTTTATGTGTGTTCTTTGAGAATGTTCTTTTGTGCCTTGTAGATTGATATGTGCTTCTTCGTCTTCATCTTTTCTTAGCTTCCAAATGTACTTTGTATCTATTGTTTGTGGACCAAATTTTTCTTCTTGTAGATCCCTTGTTTTGCCAATTTTCTTCAATACTATGGCTAGATGGATAAACAGGCATGTGAGCCTCTTCTTGCCCTTTTGGCTAGTTTTGAAATGGCTCCTTTTGTTACCATATACATGTGGTAATGATTTGTGAACACACTTAGGACCGTCAGGATAATTTTTCCCTCACTAGGAGGTTTTTCCCCCTGTGCATTATATATACCCTCATAATTATAGGCATGTCTATCTTTCCATTCCACACTAAGTAATACACACTTTGTTATGTGCCTTGAGCTTCCTCCATCTTCTCCAAGTTGTGTGTGTTTCTTTGCAACCCTAATTCCAACAGTTGGTATCTAAGCAAGTCGCGTCCTACAGGACACATTCGCCAGCAGCTCTAGCACATGCCTGCTCACCTTCTTCGATTTTTGTGAGCTTTGGCAAGCGTCGACATATCGACAAATACTTCACGAGATTTTTGATTTGAGATAAATTTGGCCTCCATTTCCACTACGGACAATATTGTGCAAGTAATTTTGTCATCTTGTGCAAATTTTTTGTTAGCATTGTTTTTTGCATAACAAGTCTCTTATAGTCTTCTTAGGTTTGTGCTATATAGCACATGTTGGTCCATCCTCGTTTCTCTTCTTTTCGGGAAGTTTTCACATTAGGTGCAGGCATTTGCCATGGTTGACAACAACATAGATGTGTTTAAGATATTTGTTGTTGAGGATAGATTGGATGGGAACAATAACCCTATGTGGGCTTACATGATGCAACACATCCTTGTGTCAAAGGGTGTCTGGAATATTGTGTAGGACATTGATGTATGTCCTAGTTCTGAAGAAGTAGGCGATGTTGAGGATGTTGCAGGTTTTGGTGGTAGTGAGGGAAAAAATGCCCCGGCGGTCCTAAGTGTGTTCACACACATCACTACCACATGTATATGGTAACAAATGCCCCTGGGGAGTGATGCGGTGAACGAGAGCCGGCACATGAGTAAAGGGAAAGTTCCATGCCCTAAGGACATGATCAATCCACAAAGGGGAGTAAACCCAAAGCTTTGTGGAAAGCTTCAAACTTGTCACAAGACAATGCCTTTGTGGAAAGATCTGCAAGGTTGTCCTGTGTTGGCACATAAGCCAAGGTGATCTCTCCTGCTGAGAGCCTCTTCTTTGACATAGTGGTAATGCACCTCAATGTGCTTTGTGCGAGCATGAAAAGCTAGGTTCCTTGCAACTGCCAATGTGCTCTGACTGTCAATGTAGATAGTGTTGGCAATATCCTATCCAACACCCAAATCAGACATAAGGCGTCTGAGCCATACACAATCAATCATAGCTATGAAGATTGCCCTGTACTCAGCCTCACAACTAGAATTGGCTACAATAGGTTGCTTCTTGCTCAACCATGATATACATTAACTACCAAGCATGAAACAAAAACCACTTGTGGACACTCGCGTGTCAAAAAAACCAGCCCAATCTAAGTCTGAAAAATCATGTAAGTCTGGCGGAAATGATCCCCCCTTGGGATAAAACAAGCCAAGATGTAAAGTGCCACTCAAGTAGCAGAAAATCCTCTTAAAAAGTTGCCAATGCTTAGACCCTGAGATATGCATAAATTTGCTGACCTGTGAGATTGCAAACTAAATATGCGGCCTCGTGTTGCATACATAAATGAGGCATCTAGCAGTTTGGTGAAGAGTGACATCTGTACGATCACCTTCATCATGAAGACTCAATTTCAAACCTGTTTCCATGGGAGTGGTACTAGGTTTGCAATCCTCAAGTCCAAACTTACATAGCAATGTCTCTATGTAACTTTTCTGAGACAAGGCAATACCACCATCACACTCTTTAAATTGTATCCCAAGTAATGATGCAACAGTCCCAAATCTTTCATCTTGAAAGTGTTAAAGAATATGATGTTAAAGAATATGCCCATTGTGCTATGGGCGGCTGGACACTGACTATACTATGTTGTAAATATACTTTGGATAATAGTTCAAAAGAGAACAAGAGAAGAGCAGCTCGTTGAATGGCTGCTGCAGGGTAACGATTGTGTGTGTGTGTGTCTCGATGTGTGTTGGTGTGTGTGTGTGTAGTCTTCTTTCCTACCTTCTCCATCACCTGCGCACTCTACAAAGTGGTATCAGAGCTCAGTTTGAGGAGCTACAGTCAATACACAGGTTTCCGCAGCTCTGGAAAACAACAAAAAAGAGAGGTTTTTTGGTCATAACTCCCCCTTCATAACTCCCTCACCCGAACTCGGAATACAGTGATCCAGGAGTCTATCTTTATGTTTTTGGGCGTTCCGAACGCATTGGCATACTCAGATTTGCAAAAATCTGCAATTTTCTGCAACAAACAGCCATCCCACACAAGCATAGGAGATGTCCAGTTTTGCACTCGGTAGTAGATTTACAGGTTACAGGTGAAGAATTCAGCATTTACACAGGTTTTGGAGAGCGACATAGAGCTTTCGCATCATGATATTGTGTTATCGAAGATTATGTTTGGTTGTTGTGGGTCCGTTATGGACAACCGCCTATGTAAGAAAGGTTGTGGGAAGAAGTTGAGGCGGTTATATTGTCAGATTGAGTACTTTGTGGTTATGTATGGATATGCGGTCAATGTATTTTGGAAAACTGCAGCCTTTGTGAGGGTCGAGTGAGGTTTTTTGAAGCCTTGCCTTGGGAGCTTTGGTACCTTGGCAAGGTGGATTAGGTACTGGAGCGAACCCCCGACTAGCCCCGCGAAAGACCTCATATGTCATTTACGACTATGGGAAGAAGGTGGATGTATGGATATGTGGTACATGACAGCGTATGGATTGCATTTGCATACAGGTCCATGTGGACATTGTTTTAGAGTATTTATGCATAGTACTGAGTCAGTCTGTGGCAAAGTGAGTCAGTGGATTTTCCCTTGGCAGTGAGAGATTTTCTGTCAGTGTTTATGAGCACTTTGGTTGAGATTGTCACTTGAGATATTGTCCAAATACAAACGAAACTCTGCCAAAATTTTATCAAAATCCTTTGGAAGAAATTGAGAGAGTGAAGATGGCAGAAAGTTCAACTCAAGTCACACAGATTGTTGGAGAGAAGCTGACCAGAGAGAACTACAGCATATGGTCTTACAGGATGGAGAACTTTATCATGGGCAAAGGTTTATGGGATTATATTACAGGTGAACAAGAGTGTCCCGAGGTTGGTTTGGAACCAAATAGAGAGAATGTTGAAGCACATAAAACATGGCAAGCAAGAGTAGAAGCTTACAAGAAGTGGATCGAGAATTCAAGGAAAGTGATGCATTGGATTTCACTATGCATTAGTGACTTCTTTATACCACATGTGAAGAAGGCTCAATCTCCAAAGGAAGCATGGGAGATACTAGCAAGAATGAACAGCTCCAATACAGAACCACGAAAAGTTCACTTGAAGCAAAGGTTACATTGTGTATGGCGAGGAAATAGATCCATATCAGATTATGTGACAGAGATAAACCAAATACAGGAAGATCTTGCGAGCATTAATGTTGAAGTTCCAGATGATGACTTAGTTTCAGTGACATTGAATGGTTTGGGACCGGAATACAAGTCATTGGATACATCTATATCTGTTCGAGGACACATGCCTGATTTTGAAGAGTTAGTAAACCTTTGTTTGCAAGAAGAGGTGAAGTTAGGCAAGTCAGGTCCTTCTACATCAAATAACAATTCCAGAGATCAGGTTTTTTACTCTAAAGGTCGTGGAAACAATAGAGGTGGAAGAGGAAACTATGGTCGTGGAAACAATGTTGGAGGAGGTCAATGGCAAAACCAACAAAGTCAAAGTTACAACGATTATAGCCAAATTTATCGTCACTTTGAAAGAGAATGTTACACAAGGCTAAATCAAAATCGTGATCGTGGTGGAAGAGGCCGAGGTTATGGCAGACATGGAGGAAACTTTGTTGGATACAATCCTCATGATCAAAATATATATGTCAATAGATCGAGTGGACATTTATTTCCTATGGAGCATGTTGTTGGAAGCATGGTGGAGCCACATCATACAGATGATTGGTATTTAGATAGTGGTGCCACAAATCATATGACATATCATGGTGAATGGTTTGACAGAAAAGAGAAATTAGAAGAGGATGAGTTTGTCGCTACAGGTGATGATACTATGCATCGGATTACACATGTTGGTTCAGTTCCATTGCTAGAAAAAGATGGGACATACAACACATTGGGAGATGTTCTATATGTGCCTTCAATCACAAAGAATTTAGCATCAGTTGGACAAATGACAGATCAAGGGTTGCAAGTCCGTTTTATCGTTATGGATGCTTCATAGAGGAGTTTCACAAAGGCAGACCAGGCAAGATATTGGCACGTGGAAGAAAGAAATGTCACTTGTTCTCTTTGGAAGCTGGAGATCCATGTTTACACAATGGTATGTATGCAAACAAATCAGGCACTCAAGATGATTGGGCAAATTTATGGCATAAGAGAATTGGTCATGTCAATTTTAGAAGACTAAAGCATATACAATCAAATCAAATTGTACGTGGATTACCAAAGTTTGGCAGATTGAATTTTGATCATGTTTGTGAAGCTTCTCAATTTGGAAAGCAATCTCGTTTACCATTTCCAAAGAGGGGGAGAATTAGCCAAAGTCCTTTGGAAATTGTTCATTCAGATATTTGGGGACCTTGTGATCATGCTACACCAAATGGTTGTCGATATTTTATCACATTTACGGATGATTACAGCAGAATGACATGGGTTTACTTTCTAAAGGCAAAGTCAGAGGCATTTGAGGTATTTTTGGAGTTCAAAGTTATGGTTGAGAAAGAGAATGGTTGTCAAATTAAATGCCTATGTACAGATGGAGGGGGAGAGTACATGTCACACAGTTTTGATGATTACTTACGTGAACAAGGCATAAGAAGACAGATTACTTGCAGATACACACCACAACAAAATGGAATTGCTGAGAGAAAGAATAGAGTCATAGCAGAGATTGCAAGAGCCATGATGAATGAGATGAATATACCATTAACATATTGGGCTGAAGCAGTTCATACAGCAGTACACATTATGAATCGAACACCAACAGCTACCATTCATGAAATTTCACCTTATGAGAGACTTTATGGGATCAAGCCAACAGTTCCCTACATGAAAGTTTTTGGATGTGTTTGCTATGTTCATGTGCCAAATGAAGCAAGAAAGAACATGGAGCCAAAGGCAGTGAAGTGTGTATTCTTGGGCTATCCAGTTGAAAAGAAAGGTTACAAGTGCTATGATCCTACGACAAGACAAGTTTATGTCAGTAGAGATGTCAAATTTTGTGAGCATGAACCATGGTATAAACCAAAGCCAGTGATGATAGAAGATGAGTATGAAGAGCAAGATAATGTGCGTCATGTTGTTGATAAGCCAGGACCATCAACAAGAACTATTTCAGGACCACATATGGCAGAGGAGAGTACAGGAAGTGTCAACCCATGGAGCGGTCGTTTGCGAGATAAGAAGCAAGACGAGAAAGGCAAGAAGAAAGTGGTTGAAGAGAGTTCTGGAGATGAAAGCTTTGATGAAGAGCATGGTTTACCACATTTGAGGACACCTGGCAGTAAGCATATTGAGAAATATGTACCCCCATATGAAAGAGTTGAAGAGAAGAGTGCACCACAGTTGAGAAGATCAGAGAGGGTGCGTTATCCAGTTGATAGATTGACATACAACGGTTACATGCATACACATTATGCATACATGGTTTCACGTGTGCAACATAAAGAGCCTACATGTTTTCAAGAGGCAATTGGAAAATCAGAATGGGAGTCAGCTATGGATGATGAGATGGATGCTCTTGTGAAGAATGACACTTGGGATTTGGTTCGCTTGCCAAGTGGAAAGAAAGCAATTGGTTCAAAATGGGTATACAAAGTCAAGTGCAAGTCAGATGGTAGTGTGGAAAGATACAAAGCGAGGCTTGTTGCTAAAGGTTATGCACAAACAAAAGGTCTTGATTATGATGAGACATTTAGTCCAGTTGCAAAGATGACAACAGTGAGATTGGTGATAGCAATGGCAAGTATGTTCTATTGGACGTTACGGAAAATGGATGTGGATAATGCATTCTTGAATGGTGACTTGGAAGAAGAAGTTTATATGATACAGCCAGAGGGTTATCAACATCCAAAGTTTCCATATTATGTGTGTAAGTTGAAGAAAGCATTGTACGGTTTGAAGCAATCATCTAGAGCTTGGTGTGAAAAGATAATCAGATTCTTGAAGAAGATTGGATTTAAACAATCTACTGCTGATCACTCATTATTTTTGAATCATGTTGATGGAGAGATCGTCGTTATTGTTATCTATGTTGATGACTTGATTCTCACTGGAAGTCATGCTGAGAAAATTTTGCATGTCAAGAAGAGTTTGTTGAGAGAATTCAACATGAAGGACTTTGGTGAGTTGAGATATTTCTTGGGAATTGAAATTGTCAATACTTTATCAGGAATCTGGATGATACAAAGACAATACGCGTTGGATATGCTTGAGAAGTATGGAATGACAGCGTGCAAACCGGTTGATACACCTCTTGATCAAAATGTGAAGTTGTTTGATGATGGACATTACATTGATGATGTCACTATGTATCGCAAGATGGTTGGAAGCCTTATTTACTTGACAATAACAAGGCCAGATTTGAGTTATGCAGTGGGTGTTGTGAGTCAATTCATGCAAAAGCCATGTAAAAGTCATCTTGATGCAGTGAGACGGATTATGAGATACGTGAAAGCCACTGTCAGTTATGGAATGTTTTATGAAAAGAATAGGAAGCTTTGTCTTTATGGTTACACAGATGCAGATTGGGCAGGAGATTTTATGGATAGAAGATCTACAAGTGGTTATGCATTTTCCATTGGCAATGGTATGATAATTTGGAGTAGCAAGAAGCAATCAACTGTAGCATTATCAAGTACAGAAGCTGAATATCGTGGAGCAGCTTTGGCAGCATGTGAAGAGTCATGGTTGAGAGTACTTATGGTAGACTTTGGTTTTGACTATCTTGACAGTGTCATTATATATTGTGACAATATTAGCAGCATCATGTTGGCAAAGAATCCAGTCTACCATGCTCGCACTAAACACATTGAGGTACATTATCACTTCATTAGAGAAAAAGTTTTGGCAAATGAGATTGATTTGGTGTATGTGAAGACAAATGATCAAGTTGCGGATATATTCACAAAAGCTCTTGGAAAGGAGAAGTTTTGCTACTTTCGTGAAGCATTGGGAATCCATCATATGCAAGCTCACTCTGAGCTTGAGGGGGAGTGTTAAAGAATATGATTTTGAACAATATGCCCATTGTGCTATGGGCGGCTGGACACTGACTATACTATGTTGTAAATATACTTTGGATAATAGTTCAAAAGAGAACAAGAGAAGAGCAGCTCCTTGAATGGCTGCTGCAGTGTAACGATTGTGTGTGTGTGTCTCGATGTGTGTTGGTGTGTGTGTAGTCTTCTTTCCTACCTTCTCCATCACCTGCGCACTCTACAGAAAGTAGCATTCAAATCAGCCTTAAATTAAGCAATATTTCTCTCATTTGGTACAGTGATCAACAAATCATCTACATAAAGAACCACAATGAGAAGTACATCACCCTCACACTTTACATAAAATGTGCTTTCTGTTGGACTGTTACAAAAGCCTCGTTTGACCAAATGAGTGTCAACCTTCTCATACCAAGCACGAGGATATTGCTTCAACCCACACAAAGCTTTGTGACACTTGCACAACTTATCCTCATGTCCTTTCTTGACAAAATTGGAGGTTGTGTTACCTAAACGTCCTTAAATATGTCACCTTTCAAGAAATCAGTAACAATGTCTGATTGATGTATATCCCAACCAAAATGAGCTGCCAATGCACATAGAAAACGAATAGTAGTCATATGACAAGTGGGAGAAAAAGTTTCTTCATAATCTATGCCTTTTTCATGTGCATAGCCCTTTGCAACAAGTCGAGCCTTATAGCAATTAATCTCAACATCCGGCTTGCATTTCAACTTGTAGACCCACTTTGTACCAATGGCCTTTTTTCCAGGAGGCAAATCACATAAAGTCCAAGTGTCATTTTCTATAAATGCATCATATTTTGATTGCATGGTAGCCATCCAATTTTTTGAATTCTGTGCTTCATCAAAAGAGTGAGGTTTCTCAACATCATGTTAGCTAGACACAGCCAAAGCATAACAATCTGATGTATAAGATGCATGGCGAGAGCCTGAACGAGTGCGACTAGACAAAGGTGCATCCAATTTACTGTCACACAATGTATGCACTAGCCATTTTGGCATACCTCTAGCATGCTCATTTTCAGCCCTTTCCTCATCAAGTATATCATGTACATCTGCATCTATAATAGGTTGATCTATAACATTTTCAAAAACCCCCATAGGATGTACATTTGCCTCATTAGAATTTACACTTGAACTTTCACCACTGAAACGAGGCAACAAAGTGTCATAAATTTCATGTGAGCTTACATTACTATCTCCAGTACATGACAACAAGGGCTGAACAGAGTCTTCCACAAACACAACATCCCGTGAAACCCAGAATACGCTTTGTTTGTGGATGATACAACCTATAACCTTTGCTTTTAACACTATAACCAACAAAAATACATTTGACAACCTTATCATCCAGTTTTGTGCATTGGGTTTGTGACACCAAAGCATATGCCAAACAACCAAAAACACCCATATGCTCAATAGAAGGCTTTCTATCATGCCATGCTTCATATGGAGTAATAGATTGCAAAGCTTTCGTAGGACAACTGTGTATTACATAAGTGGCAAAACATGATGGCCTCAAGCCAAAACAAATGAGACAAAGCTTGAATTTTGACCATACATCATGCCATTTCTATAGGTGACCTATATTTCCTCTCATCAACAACATTTTGTTGAGGCGTATAAGAACAACCTGTAACCTTTGCTTTCAAAATACATTTGATAGCCTTATCATCCAATTTTGTACGATGCACTTGTGGCGCTAAACCATAAGCCAAATAACCAAAAACATGCATGTGCTCAATAGATGGCTTTCTTTCGTGCCATGCTTCATATGGAGTCATAGACTGCAACGCTTTTGTAGGACACTTGTTGAGTACATAAGTGGCACACATGATAGCCTCAAGCCAAAACGAATGTGGTAAAGCTTGACTCTTGACCATACAACGTGCCATTTGCGTAAGAGACGTGTTTTTCCTCTCAGCAACACCATTTTGTTGAGGCGTATTCGGCACTACATTGGTGTTTTATCCCACGACTAGTCAGAAATGCATTAAATTCATGAGACATATACTCCCCCCCTCGATCGAAACAGAGGGTGCCCATAGTAAATTTTGAGACAGTTTCAGCCATAGACAGAAATTGTTTGAAGCACATAAAAACTTCGGACTTTGCGTTAGGCAGATACACCCATACATGCCTAGAGTAATCATCAATAAAAGTCACGACGTAAAGGTAATTGCCCAAGGATGGAGTTTGCATCCCATATGCATTGCTATGCACAAGCTGCAACCTGCATGTGGCCCTAATTGACCCATCCTTTGGAAACTTAGAATGTTGCATCTTATCCAAAATACAGCCTTCACAAAATATGTTTGACAGGTGCTTCAAGAGGTGGCAACGAAACAACCATTTCAGATTTCTGCAAACGCAGCAAACTGGAAAAATTCAGATGACCAAAACGTGCATGCCAAAGTTTTGCATCTGAAATAGCCTTTGAATCCACAACTGCATTTGCAAAATTCTTCCCACACTTGTCATACAAAGTGAGCTTATATAGCCCATGACATAAAATGCCAGATGCAACAATTTCATCACCAAAATTGAGCTGAGAGGGCACTTGTTGATAGTGGCACGATCCAATGCCATTAACTATTCAACATACCTGAAGATGTCAAATTTACAGTTGATGACTAATCAGATCGATCTCTTAGCAGCAAACAAATGGACGATGGTTAATTTAGGTCAAGCCAATGTGTCAATCAACATAGATCAAAATACATTTGACAGCCTTATCATCCAATTTTCTACGAAGTGCTTGTGGCAATAAACCATAAGCCAAATAACCAAAAACATGCATGTGCTCAATAGATGGCTTTATTTCGTGCCATGCTTCATATGGAGTCATAGATTGCAATGCTTTCGTAGGACACTTTTTGAGTACATAAGTGGCACACATGATAGCCTCGAGCCAAAATGAATATGGTAAAGCTTGACTCTTGACCATACATCCTGCCATTTGCGTAAGAGACCCGTTTTTCCTCTCAGCAACACCATTTTGTTGAGGTGTATTCGGCACTATACATTGGTGTTTTATCCCACGACTAGCCAGAAATGCATTAAATTCATGAGACATATACTCCCCCCCTTGATCGAAATAGAGGGTGCCCATAGTACATTTTGAGACATTTTCAGTCATAGCTAGAAATTGTTTGAAGCACATAAAAACTTCGGACTTTGCCTTAAGCGGATACACCCATGAATGCCTAGAGTAATCATCAATAAAAGTAACGACGTAAAGGTAAATCATCCGTCAAATAAGTGCTTTCAAAAGGGTAAAACTCAAATTCATGTGGTTGAGGGAGACACTGAATCTCCAATACATTCTGTTGATGAGGAAATTTATTAGATCAACTCTTTTCATGTTTTTTAGTCAAAATAAATTGTACGGGTTATAGACACTGCCACAAAGAAAAGTGGTAAGACCTCCCAATTTTTTTTTTCAGTTCTCAGCCTATGTTTACCGCTTCTCATGAGGTTACTGGGTACACCTAAAACCCAAGGTTTGGCAGTGAACCAAAAACTCCAATCACTTTTGGTAGCTAACTTTTTTTGACCTACACCCTATTTGTTCAAGGGGGGGTTACTGATCTAGCTCCAGGTTATGGATACACCAAAAATCCTTGGTTGTGAGAAAACCTAAAACTCACGGTTGATGAGTACACCAAAAACTCAAGGTATCATGAGAGGGTCTGTCCTATGCTTGAGGGGGGGATTGTTGGGTTCAAGCCCTCTTTCGGTCAGCCCGTGAGAACAAGACTCAAGGCATGCAGCTATAGGCCATCAGATTAGTTGAGTTTGCATGTGGAAAAGGTGTGGTAGACATCACCTTGCAAAAGCTATGTAAGGACTCATTTTATTAATAGAGTTGAATAGAGAGTAGCGTGCTTTTTTTTAACGTCCAAAAACAATGTCGACTTCCTCTCTCTCTCTCTCTCTCGTCCTTCTCTGCACCGCCATGGCTCCCTAGATCCAACCACAACACTAGCTAGGTTACCCTCTATTTGGCGGACGAAATGACGAAGCTGCGGTTTCCAAAGAAAGAGTCACATTTTTCAGGGAATCTACATTTTTGCAAAAATCTCATCCTTTGTAAAAGAGATTCTCTGAGCCGAGAACTTGTAAAAGAATTTATGATTATTTTTCTGGGAGCAAATGTATAGAAGAGAGCCAGTTAGAAGTTTAGGAGCTTTTCGCCGGACAAGCCATTTGTAAAGACCTAAACTATAAAAGTCAATTTTGTAAGTTTGAACATTATCTTTTTTATGAGAAACTGAGAAGACAGCGTACGTTTGAGAGCTTCTTCTTGCTCCAACTTGTAATCTTCGCTACTGTGGCTACGGTAATCCGAATTTAATTTTGTTTATTGCATTGTGTTCCTCTTACTTTGCTCTTTCATTCAAATGTAATCATTCAAGATTCTGTGTAAGTGTTCAACTATGAGTTTGTGGTTTTAAATTGCTGTTTTGAGTGTTTATATGCGTATTTTATGTTGTTTTGACTCTAGGAGAGGCTTCAGGGACCCTAATAGGACCCTTTAGGATCACTTGTTCACTGTTTTTGCTGACTTTGGGATGAACGATCGCGATCTTTGTACCTCTCCAGAATGCTGTGACAGTGATAGGATATGTTCCTGATAGTCCCATGTAGCTTCCCTTCAAGTTTTGTGCGATTCCGACATGATTTGCATGGTAAACGGACGTGATGACTGTAGAGCTGTGTAGAAGGACATAGACATATTACTTGGCTTTTGTGCATATGATTTGCTTGCAGAGTTAGTAGTGGCATCTCATTGAGTTCACTTCATTAGGAATGACACCGTAGTGAGTTTCCATGCCTCATCCTGGTCGCTTCCCTTGTATTGATATTTTATGTTGATGTGTGAGAGCTATGCTATGGACGTCCATCGCGGCGACCCGTAAACATTGGCGCCGTTGCCGGGGAATGCACCTTAGGTGATGAGTGACCGAGTGCGCAGTTAACTTCCTTAAAAAAAGATCAATCCACAAATCCATTTTACACCTCAGTTAGGCTGCTAGACAGGGGTTTAGAGCTTAGTGGAGTCTAGAGTCTGTGGACCAGCAAGATCTTCTCTTAGGAGATTTAGGGAGCTGTGAGTGAGATGTTCAAAGCATTTTTGCTCTTCAATTTCTTTAATTCGATTGAGTACTGAAATCTCACCCGAAATCTGTCTTGTCTGCTTTGTTTGATTCATTTCTTTATGTTCTTTCATTTCTGTTTTTAGGAGTAGGATAAGTAAATCACATTCCAGTCATATTTGGGGCTAAAGTTAGAGTCGAGAAGCCAGAAAACCATAACTTTGGCAAAAAAGGCCATAAGACTTTGAAATTTAGAAAACCTGACCAAACAGGGTTGATATTGATTCAAATCACAAAGTGGTAGCACAAAACACTGGGAAACACTTGTTAGAGGGAGAAGACAAAATTTCATCAGATTTGGCCCAGGTACTACGATCGCGATCGGTGTACCTCTGTGCCAGAATTGGACAAGATTTGTTGTGTGCCTTCCCGATAAGATTCTAAACAAGTTTGTCTAAAGCAACCACACCCAAAAACATCAAAAATCAAGGAAATCAGGTCACTTGAGAAAAAACTAGCCTGACAGACCCAGAAAGTGCAAAATCTTGGCTTTAAGTGATCCAAATGCAAAAAGACTTGGAGGATAGCCTTAAAACATCAGTGCCTACAAGCATGCCAAATTTGGTCTAATTTGGGCTCTGAACTACGATCGCGATCGGTGTACCTAAGTGCCAAATTTTGACCAGATTTCATATGTGAGATCATCAGGTGTATACAAACATAAAAGTCTTAAGAACCTAGAGCCAGAAACCTCAAAATACCTGTCAAACTATCTGAATACAGATCCAAGTCAAAAATTGCTAAACTGGCATGGAAATTGACTTTCAGTAAACCAAAACACATCAAAACTGGGAAGAAACCATACAGAGGGATAACCTGTACACAGGACAACCCCAGATAGCTTTCAAATCCCAAAACAAACACCAAAATCAAGTCAAACTTATAGATTTAGGAAAACAAACACTTCCAACCAAGAACTGGTAAAAGCTTGACTTTTAGGAGTCTGAATACAAAAGTATCAGGTGGGTAGCCTTAAAATAGCGTAGTGAACAAGCTGGTGAAGTTTCATCAAATTTGGGCTCAGAAGTACGATCGCGATCGGTGTAACTCTGTGCTAGATCTGACTCATTTTTGACCTGTTCATAGACCTAGACTATTTAAGATATCAGGAGTTGTCAAAACCCAAATTGGACATACTGTCAATAATCTGCAAGCAGAATTGTGTTGAAGTCATTGTAAAGTTGTTGAATCTGTTGACAGTTGGAATGATATAGTGATCTCATAGCCATCAAGTGTATTCATTTGCAGAGACCGATCGAGTAACAATCCATGGAGTCGTGTGAGTTCGAAGATCACTCCATTTCCAGGTAAGAGGTTTGGATTCAATCTGTAATTCCACTTTATTCATGTTTTTGAGATCGGGAAAACAAATCAACAACCAACACCGAAATTTAGCGGATCAAGCAAGTGTTTTATCAACGGAGGAGAGTGTAAACCAAAGTGTAGTACGATCGTTAGAACCAATCCCTGAAGAAAGTATTTCCGATACTTCTTCAGAGAGATCCTACGAGTATTTCACGGAACACTTGGGACATTTAAACCTAAACGAAAGAGAAAACATGGCATCAGGACCATCAGACCCATCGGCCACAATGAAGCTATTGTTCATCAAGTATCAGTATGACAACAAGCAAGGTGCCAAGATCTACAAAGATGGTATGGACTGCTACTGTGTGAAAATAGAAGATAGACCAAGTGAGTTCAAGGACTTAGTGCCTGTGAGCTATAGCGGAGATAGGTACCTAGATGCCGAAGGTATCATGTACGTGGTAGTCCTGAATCCTACCATTGTGGACAAGTGGGGATTAATGGGCATGAAAGCCAAAGTAGATGAGGAACCTACGGAGAAAGCACCAACAATGAGCTTCCCTAATGCGAGGTTAAGGCGAGAAAACGAAACTTTGAGAGTCAACACAGACAACGTCTACGTGCGGTTATACAAATATAATAATGGAGAAGAAGAACTCTATAATAGATGTGAGGAACCCTACGTCGATGAGTTGACGGAGCGGAAAAGACTTTATGTATTCACCTACACAGAGGGATCAGAAACGAAAATCACCGCATACGACAAATATGGAAGACGATACACAGCAATCGATAAAAAGGAGTTGGAAGGATATACGTACTTTGGTGGACCACTCCACCATTATTATGTCACTCCAAGCCCACTGAGACCAGCACCTACAACTGTCATGCCAGACCCGATGGCAACAGGTGGAGAGAGGACTCATGTAGTGGATTCTTTCAGTCGACCTCATTATTCTATGCCAAGCCCCATGGGAACATTACGTTCCAAATAATCAATGGCAACACATTGAGGTAGTGCGGTTCCTATCTCTACACATATCGCAGTAGGTCCGACATTTGCAGCAGCACCATCACGTTTGCCTCCTAGTAGTAGATTTGCGGCAGGGGAGCCAACGAGAGCAACCCACGACATCCATGATGTACGAGAACGATTAAGTCGAGACACAGGAGCATTGAGATTGGTCACAGACAATAGAAGGATGAGGCCATCCCAGGTAGCGAAGTGCATGCCAAAGAAGTATAGCGGATCAGGGGATCCATATGCCCATGTGTCGCTCTTTAAGCAAGTCTTAAGAGCGGATCAGATCACTGATATTCATACTCAATATGAGGGATTCGGGCTGACCTTGGAAGGACGGCCTTAACGTGGTTTCAACCTTTGAACCCTGAAACTTGTTCGAATATTGAACATGTATTACGGGAGTTCGCGGAGGAATTCTCAAAACGGGGTATAAAGCATAATACAGTATCACAAATATATGCTTTTAAACAAAAGGAGAACGAAAAAGTGAAGGAAGCATCCTTGAGATTCAAGCAATACATCAAGAGGTGCACAGGGAGAGAATTACTGATTGTCTGTGATCTTCATTGAAGGACTTAGAAATGAAACCTTGAAAAAGGACCTTCACTTGAAAGCTTGTAGCTCATTTGAACAGGTTACAAGGGAAGCGTTATATCTTGTTGATAATTGCAAAGCATATGGGGAAGTGTCAGAGGATACTGAATCAGTAACCAGTGGCTCTTCATCTATTAAGAGTGAACCCTCTACCAAGAAAGAGGCTCAGACTTCTTTGATGCCGACAAATGACCAAATGATAGAGGAAGTAACGAAGAGAATGCAGCAACATATGAGATCAAATCCGGGGATGAGACAGCCTCAGATGAGGAAATGGGCCAAATGTGAATATCGTAGCAGGAGCAGACAGACCTCAACCTATGTTGGGTCAACAATCTCCATTACCACGAGAAAATAGGGCCATGATTTGGTATGCTCAACCTTACGAAGCATCACCAGGAACAAATAGTACGCCTCAAATTTCTTATTACGAGGAACCGAATGAGCCTTACGTAATTGAACCTGAACCACAGATGTACGCAGACAAAGCCTATCAACCGTGGGGAAATAATGAGGGTAGGGCACCACCGACGTATGTATCACAACCTTCAAGGGATCAATATTTGGTGGACGAAAGAACGCTAATGTTCATTGCGAACCAAAACTACAAACCGAGAGGATATCCTAATAGGGCGGGACAACCTATGGGACCACCTCCTCAAAATCAACCACCAATTGGACCGTGCTATAGTTGTGGAAGTACTGATCACTGGGAGCATAATTGTCCTTTCCAAGGCGAAAGAGTGAAAATTTTTGGGTTTTGTGACGGGTGTGGTGTGAATCACATACTGCCAGATTGCCCAAAGAATCCGGACAACAAGGGAAAAGCAACTATAAATATTGTGGGGGTGTTACCAAGTGCAAGCAGTGTATCAGAACCGAAGCCATGATCCAAATCAATGCAGTAACCAGAGCCCAAGCCAAGGACTTAGAGAAAAGCAAGCCATTGGAAAAAGGTCGAGTTGCCAATATCCACAGAAAACGAGAGTTTATCTGTGTCTCGTTTTCTGTGAAAACCCGGCGGAAATCATGGAAGGCGAAACGAGATAGAATGAAAACAAGAATGATAAAAACCTAAATCGCCATGCAAAATGAGTTACATGAAACGAAAGAGCAACTGAAACAAGAGAGAGTTAGTAAAACTGTTGAGGACAACAACAAGCCGAGGAAAGCATCCTCAGGGGGATCAGTCTTGGTCGAGAAAGTGCTAGAGCCTTTAGATGCTCTATTACAAGCGTATGAAGCGAGGCTAAAAACC
Organism: Adiantum capillus-veneris; assembly: GCF_014529385.1. Lineage (NCBI taxonomy): Eukaryota > Viridiplantae > Streptophyta > Polypodiopsida > Polypodiales > Pteridaceae > Adiantum > Adiantum capillus-veneris. Next base: position 156,603,942 of record NC_140941.1, on the reverse strand, counting down.
AACCAAACCCTAGAACAGAGATGGTTGACTTATCCTCAACCAGAAGTGGAAACGAAGCGTTTGGAAATGTGTAAACCTCATTGAAATAGCACAGGCATTGATGGAACCTAATGCGATTAAAACCCCATAACAAGAAGTGCTGATTCACAAAGAGCGAGAAAAACTGAAGGTCGATGAATCAGAACATGTAAATGAACCTAGGTCTGAAACGATAGTGTCATTTGATCACCGAGTGGTGCCGAACACCACTGATGATGCTAAGTCAATGACTATAATGCCAATTCCAGAAGTGGAAGAACCATGGCCACAACAGTTATGGGAAACCATCAGAAATAGAAAGAACAAAAGCGCGACGCTACAGTCTGCACCGATTCCTAAGGTTAATATGGACAATGAATTTTATCCAGGAGATATACAATCGCTGTATGGAGATGCAAGAACGGAGGGTTCGATGGAAAGCAAAGCTCAATCCCTGAAAACCTTGCCTTCATTTATAGGTGAACACGAGGCAAAATCGGAGATAAGATTGGTTCCATCTCAGATGAGAACTATTCCACAAATGATTGACCCAAAAAGTCTTCAAGAGATGCTTTCGACACCTGTAACATGCACAATCACCCTGTCAGAACTCTTGAGAGTCAGACCACACTTATGGGAAGACATGGGGAAACATTTGGAGAGCAAAGGAATAAAGATTCCTCTTCAGACAAAACCTACGGTAGAAGAATACAAACGGGAAGGTCAACCCAAAGCCCAACCTGTGCCCATAAACAAGGTCGAAGATTACTGTGAAGGTGAGGAAGGTAATACGACCTTACCTGTCGAGTATCGGATATGAAGACGATAGCTATCCTAGGCAGTGGAGCGGGGGTTGCGATTTCTACTAAACAAATCTGGGAGAAATGGGGCCGTCTAGCTCTCAGAATGATGAGAATGAAACTGCAACTCGCAGATGGGTATGTAGAGAGACCATTGGGAATCCTTCACCAAGTAGTTGTAACTTCGTGTGGAATTAATTATGAGCACACCTTTGCTGTGGTAGATTTCGGAAAAACGAACAACTTTGATATTATTTTGGGGCGACCTTTTATGCGTCAACTCAAAATGATACAAGATTGGGGGTGGGTACGACCAAATTTACCTAAGGCATGAGGAGCTAATAACGAAAATCAACATGAAGGATCACAACTATAGAGACGTTGCAAAAACACCAGTGCAAGAATTTAATTCAGCCACAGTGAACGGAAAGGAAACACCTGCATGGTTACAAACGAAAGCACATGTTTGGATGTGTGGAGCATCTGAATGTGGAGACTTAATCAAAGAGGAATGTGTGTTGGAAAGGTCCGTAGAAGACGAGGATTATCTCCCAGAAGCTTTCCTTGAACGTTTATTTGAGCCATTTGGGTGGACTCAAATATTGTCGACCTTGGATGTATGTATTAATGAATGCACGCCTACAAAATTTTGTGACGATGAAGGATACGACCTAGTGACGTTGCAAATGGTTAGCGTCATCCTTGAGTCAGGATCAGAGAGTGAAGAACAAGAAGAACCACTACGAGAGACTGAGTGTAAATGAATAGTTGATGAAATATCGGTAGTGAACGATAGGAATCAAACAGAGGAGGAATTCACAGACTCACTAAGCGGTGACCTTCCATCACTGGGTGATGAAATCCAAATGATAGATGCTGATGACGAAAGATCAAGTGGATCAGAGACGAGTAGGAAGTACATGTCGAGACCGGACAGGTTTTACGAGTTTCCTAACCAAAAACCTAGTCGACAAGAGCGGTATAGATCAAAGAGAACAAGGAAAGAAAGAGCGAATAAGCATAAACCCATGCCTCTTGTCAATGACAAAACGGGATATCTAAGGCTTGTAAAAGCTGACGATTGTGTCAAAGACGAGGTCATTGGCCGGTTTATCAAAACTAAACCATGGAAAAACAACAAGAAGAACAAGCGCGAAAAGCAAATGACTGAGACACATAATGAGGGAGAAACAAGGTCTAGAATGACCAAAAGAGAGAGGAAAACAACGTACAATAAGCTCAAACAAAACCTCAAAGACATCTGGACAACTGAAATGGAAACCGATGAGGACACGAATTCTGACAAGATGGTTGTGCCGTCCCATTATAAGAAGTATACCATACAAGATAGAAAAATCATAGTGCAACAACCGTTGAGGGAATTGAAGGAACCTGGTACATCATACGACGGTCCTGAAAAAGCCAAACGAATAGATCTAGTGGAGCCAGGAGAAGATCCAAAACCTGCATATATTGCCACGGATCTTATTGAAGAAGAGGAGGAGCTTTTGATAGCTACTCTAAAACAGTATAGAGATGTGTTTGCATGGTCATACAAAGATCTTAAGGGGGTGGATCCAAGGATCTGTCAACACACAATACCCCTTAAGAATGACACCAAACCAAGCAGACAACATCCTTATACTTACAATGAGACGTTTGCAAGGAAGATCAAGGAGAAGATAGATAATCTGAGAGAGGCAGAGTTTATCTACGAAATTGAGCATACTGACTGGGTTTCACCGATTGTGGTGGTCCCGAAGAAAAATGGAAAGTTGAGAGTGTGCGTCAATGTCAAGAAAGTAAACGCTACTACAATTCGGGACAACTATCCACTCCCCATTACTGATCATGTAATAGAAAGAGTGGCAGGAAAAGAAGCCTACAGTTTCTTAGATGGCTTTTCAGGCTACAACCAACTCGCAATTAAGCCAGAGGATCAACACAAGACGGCTTTTGCAACCGAATGGGGCATTTTTGCTTTCAGGGTAATGGATTTTGGCTTAATGAATGCACCAGTCACATTTCAGAGGCTCATGGGTCATGTTTTTAAAGAATATCTAAGACAGTTCTTAGAAATTTACATGGATGACTTGTGTGTTCACTCTCTCGTAAGATTGGAGCACATAGAGCATTTGACCAAAGTGTTCGAAAAATACAGACTGTATCGGATTTTCCTGAATCCGGAGAAATGTGTCTTCATGGTAAGACAAGGCAAAATATTGGGACATATAGTGTCCAAAAACGGTATTTCGACAGACATGGAGAAGATCAGTGTAATTGTTGATCTACCACGACCAGTAAAGGTAAAGGAGGTACAGGCATTTATGGGCCATTGTAGATATTATCGCAGATTTATCTACTCATACGCTATAATTGCAAAACCACTTTACGCATTGATAACTAAATTTGAGTGGACAGATGAGTGTGAGAAAGCTTTTCAAACTTTGAAGCAAAGATTGATATCCGCTCCAATTTTGAAGGCTCCGGATTGGGAAAGATATTCCATGTCCACGTAGATGCATCAGCATATGTTATAGGATGCATACTTGCACAAGCTGGAGAAAACAACATGGATTTTCTAATCAGTTACTCCAGCAGACAACTAAACAGTGCAGAGAAGAATTACACAACAACTGAAAGGGAGGGTTTGGGTATGATCTATGCTGTGAAAAAGTTTAGACATTACCTACTTTCCAATAAATTCGTGTTCTTCGTTGATCACCAAGCACTGTTGTACTCGGTAAACAAACCTTGCAGTACGGGGCTGATTGTACGATGGTTCATTATACTACTTGAGTTTGACTTCACGGTTGTAGTAATAAAAGGAACTACACACCAAAAAGCGGATCATTTATCTAGAATGGTGCATGGAGAAAACCCTGTAGGAGTTGATGATGATTTGCCAGATGCATATCTCTTCAACATAGAAATGGTTCCAAGATGGAGCGAGGATGTAATTCCTTTGTTGACTATTGGGTCGTTGAATTTGACAAGACAACCATCTACCATTGTAGCATCTAGATCATTGGTAATGCTGGCTGGAAGGTTATACAAACAAGGATCGGATCAAATCCTTAGGCTTTGTGTCAAATCAAGTGAACAGGACTTGTATCTACACCAGTCTCATGTGCAAACCATGGGGATTCACAATGGGCATGCACAGACGTATCAAAGATTAATGAGAATGGGTGTATATTGGCCAAAAATGCAACAAAGTGTTCATATGCATATCAAATCATGTGATATCTGCACTTTTCAAAAGCCGATAGAACACGCGACTCTATTCAAATTATCTGTAGCACCCCGCTGGAGTAACTACATTGTTGAAAACCTCACCATCGGGATACTGCCTGAAGGGATGAGTAGATCACGCATCAAAACGATCACGAAAGAGGCAGAAAACTATGTATTGATTGAGGACAATCTTTACAAGAGGGGAAAAGACAATCACTTGAGAATGTGTGCGACAGAAGAGAATACGTTCCTATCTTAGAGCAAGCACATGGCGGACAAGCTGGAGGACATTTCTCAGCTGTGACAAAACGGCCAAAGCAATTCTTATTGCTGGCATATGGTGGCCTACATTATTCATGGATGCTGAAGAGTTTGTGAAATGATGTGACGATTGCCAGAGGACAAAAATTCCTAGAGCATGAGATGACATTCCCTTGAGGCCGATGATGGGGGCTAGAGCATTTGCAAAATGGAAAATAGATTTTGTAGAACCAATTGCGCCTCCTGGATATAAAACGCACGCTCAATACATTATTGTGGCAACAGATTATCTCACAAAATGGGTTGAAGCGAAAGCAACAATAAAAAATGATGCGAAAACGACAGCACAATTTTTGTATGAGAACATTTTCACCAGGTATGGCTTACCAATAGAGATAGTGAGCGATAGAGGGACTCATTTTGTAAATGAAGTGATCGAATTCCTATTGGATGAATTCATGGTAATTCACAAGAAGTCAGCTCCCTATCATCCACAAGCTAACGGCCAAGCAGAAAGTACGAACAAGATTTTGGTGAAAATTCTCACGAAAATCATTGGTGAATCGAGAGCCGACTAGGATCAGAAGCTGCATTCAGCTTTGTGGGCATATAGAGTAGCGTACAAAACCTCAATCGGAACAACTCCGTTCAACATGGTTTATGGAATTCAAGCGATTTTGCCACTTGAATTTCTATCCCCACACTTCGGGTAGCTAAAGAATTGAATGGACGGGTCTTGAATTATCCGATCAAATAGATAACCTGGAAAAACTGGATGAAAGTAGATTGAGAGCAGTTGCATCAATATACCCGCAAAAACGAAACATGAAATCATTCTTTGACCAACATGTTATCAGCAAGGAATTTGCTACGGGGGATTATGTCTTAATGTATACCCTGAAACAACATTTTCGGAAACTCAAAAAGCGAGGCAATGGTTCCTATGTGATTCATGACATATCATCTAGCGGTGCCATTAAGCTTGCAACATTAGAGGGAGAGGAGATGCCTAATTGGATTAGTGGCTACAGATTAACGAAGTACAACCTACCACTAACCTCAGAGATGCTTGCCAAAATCCACACTGCACAGGAGCGCAAGAACAAAGCAAATGAGACAAGGCTCAAGCACAGGAGGAGGCCATAATCAAAATTTTAAAGCGGAAACAGAAATTACAGCAACAAAGACTTCCTCAACCAGCAGATACGGCTCAAATTCCTCTTTCTATAATTCACTCTGACGAGCAATGGGAAATAGGAATCGATGTTCGCATCAATGTCAGACTTCTGAATGGCAGATATCAACGAGCATTGATTGACACAGGGGCAAGAGTCAATGTGGTCAACTTCTCCACTTACAAGATGCTTACCGACGAACCCTAGTGCAACCTACCCGAGATTTACAAGCTGCAAAAGGGGCAACAATGCCAACATTAGGGATAGCAAACTTACCAATCAATATTGATGGAAATAGTTGTCCTCATCAATTTGTCGTAATGAAAGACGGAGAAATCAGAGAATCACTATGTTTGGGAGTTCCATGGATGAGAACGTACAATGCGGTTACTGAATGGTCAGAACATGCACTGATATACAAACACAACTCTAACACGTACATGACTCCATTCGCTAAAATAGATCACTCGTGGCCGATTATCCTCGTCGACAAAAAGCAATCAGCTCATCAGCCAGAAACACCGAAAACGGTTGTTCGAAAAGTATGGATAAAGAAAACCGTCGTGCAAAACAAACCAAGACAGATATGGCTGCCCAAGGTACAACTCAAGACGACAGCAACACCATATCAAAAACATTCAAGAACTAATCCTGAGTGGAAATGGCAACCAAAGCTGAAGACAACCAACAATTCGGCGACCAAGATCGAAGGGAGACCAAAAAGTCAACACAGGAAGCCTGAACTAACAAAATGGCAATGGAAACCTAAGGAAATTCAGGAACGTACATTAAAATCTGCAACTATAAAAACCATTGAATACAAATGGGCTCCAAAAATAGTTGCCGTCAAAAACCGGCAATCAGGAGAGAGCAATTGAATTGCAAGCTCTTTTGTTTCATAAACAGCTAGCCTCAACATCGAAAGCCACTGAAAATTACATTCAATCCCCGCATCTTGTACTGCATTTTGTTACCCGATGCATGGTCTCAAACATGAGGATAGGCCCACATTACACGGCCGTGCATAGACACAGCTTTCGAAACCCATGCACATGCACACAATCTTCGTCCGGGATGACTCAGTTTAGGAAGGGGAGAGTAACTGCTGAATCTAGCAGCAGTCAGGACCATTGAGGGGTCCAACGTGTATATATGTACATAATGCGTGTGTTTGTTGTTATTTTTTTCATTTTTTAGAGTTCAATTTCGAAAAAATTTGATCAAAATTTGGTATTTTTTAGCGTTTTTATCATCCAACCAGCATAATAATAAGCTGGAATGACAAAATTTGGAGCATTGGGATGCTTCTAGTGAAAATATATGCTTAGGGGTGAGTATAATAATTTTTGGCTAATTTTCACCAGTTAATAAGTATTTTCAAATTATTTTGTTTGATTTTCATTAATAATCTTCCAAAAAGTAAAAATTATCGCCCACAGTGTCGGAATCAAGTTCTGGAAGCAAACGCCGAAGTATCATGATAAGGTTATCAAGCATGGAAGATATGAAGCTAATTTGAAGATGTCGAATTTCAGCCTTAATGATCATGACCACATTTCGCCAGAATCGCATCAAATGGTCATACGATGCCAGAATGACGATCGGTTCGACCCACAAATGGTATGCAGATTATCTCGAAATCAAAGGTAAGGAAAATCAGCCCTATGTCACGAAAACCTTGGGGAGATATAGGTCAGGTAGGCCAAAATTCTAGCTCATTGTTCATTTTCACATTTTGAGAGAGAAGAAGAGAGCTTCTTGACCTAGAGCGAGCTGCCACATTTCTACCCCATACGGACGGTCGGAGCCAACATTTCATACCAGATTTCACAGGTATGTTCCTTATCAAGTAAAGATCAAGTCTATTACGCATGCAAGCACAAATCTTTGCACAAACGGGCGGATGGATCAAATCAAAGTCGGATTGAGTCAAATAGGTCAAGGGCCCTTAGAGGCATCAAAACAAAACTTTTCAAGCACAGAACACATCAATGTGCTCCCCACAATGCCAGGAACCAGGCCATATGATCAGTTCTCAGTTTGGTAGTGGTACAACGATCGTGATTGGTGCACCCCACCGACCAAACTTGGCACAGAAATTGCAAAATGCATCCCCTCAGCTTCGCCAACAAACTGCAGGTGTCAAAAATGAATTTGGTAATTATGGTAAGATCGCGATCGATGCCCCCAGATGTAGGTTTTGTAAATTTTGGCTTGGCCCAGGCTTAGAACTCAGTGAAAGATACACTCTCTTGAATTTTCATGGAAAATGCACAAATTTTGCTCATAGATTGGGTCAAATTTGTCAAACACAACCGAAACGGGAAAATTTGACCTGCAACTACCAAAATTCGACTGAAAATTATGACGGGTGTTTGAAGGCATACCTGTCCGACTAGGAATCAACACAGTAGTAGAAAACCCTGAATGAAGCTCAGAATCTCCTACAAGGACGCAGATGACCATTTCAGTCTCAAGTGATCACACAAGGGAAGAGTTTGTCCGAACTAATTTCAAAGACTAAAAGGCGACTTAGAGATGCCCAATTATCACATTGGTATCCAAAGAATGCCTGAAAAATGCACAAGTCTGGAAAATCTCCCAAGACGGGGTAAAAAGTGCCGGATCAAGTCAGAATCAGACAGCGGAGTAGGCTAATGATAGCAACACATCATGGAAGCAATAAAAGCTCAAAAACTAACTTCAACTAACTCCAGGCTCCAACCAGAAATCATCAGGAAAACCAAATATGGTTAGACTTAGTAAAATAAGGTCAAACTGTGAAAAATTGCTCTAATTTGTTCATTTTAAGTCCAAACTTGAAAATAAATCATCAGTGGGCTAGGCAGGCATAGGGGACCAAGGCCATCCAGTTTTCACCCAAAAAAGCCCAGGTACTACGATCGCGATCGGTGTACCTCAGCATCAGAATTTGACCAAAACCTAACAGATCTCTTGTACACATCTTGTTCAAGTCACCCATCAAGTTTCAAGTCAATTGGACATCAAAAACCCCTGAAAAATCAAAGTCTAAGCCAAAACTCCCTTGTAACCCAAAATTGGGACTTATAAACTCAAAAGTGCTTTAAATAAAACACAGAGTGGACCAAAATGACCCTCTAGCTATCAGCAAACCACTCATGTGATTAGATCTCATTTTGGCCTCTGTACTACGATCGCGATCGGTGTACCTCAGGCCCAGATTTGGCTCAGATTTCAATCAGTCATAGCTCTAGTCTTCCTAGTCCCACTGGTGAAATGGACAAGAATGGATGAAATTTGTTCAAGTTATGATCAATATTGACTTTTGAACTGCTTTTTACTAAAAGTCTAAATGCTACTGGTTGCGAAAGGAAAATCCTGACAGCTTGTGATTCTACTGACACAGAATGCCTCGGCAAAAGAAAGAAAGGCAGTGGACAGTTGCACGTATGAAGTGGATGAGCTCGCTACAAATGAGAAAGCTCACATCTCGGATGAAATACTAGCTCAGATCGCGGCTCACATTTTCATTGCAAAGTTTAGGGATGCTGATGGTGACATGGTAAAGACGACTATCATGCCACGAGAAATATGGAATCTCCACCGAAGACCAGAGGTCACAGAAGCCGTGCGGGCTGTGCACTTGGAGCAGTTTTTCAGATTGCAGCCATGGGGAACAGACTACATGAGGGCCCACGAGCTCATGAGCTCGATCAGTATGATGGGCAAGCGATGCTCACTGACAAGGATGGATCGAAGGTAAAGGTAAAGATCACAAAAGAAATCATCAATGAAGCTTTACATTTCCTTCCAAGGCAACACGACTTGCTGGCAAAGACCAAGTCACTGGATAACAAGAAGGCATGCATCAAAGCAAAAGGAAACAAGTACAAATGCAGTGACATGATATACGACGAGCTGGAATTACTGATGAGGTTAATGTCTCAGCATTTCAGAGTACAAAAGCCTCCTCGTTACACCGAGCCAATCCTGCACATCGCAGTGGTCATGGCTCTTATAGCAACAACTGAAAATAGAACCATCCGCTTCGATTATGGTTCTTACATCTTGGAGAACCTGGTCGAAGCAAATTTGAAAGGCTCGGCAAAGAACAAAAGCTACATAAGTGCGGGGCCAATGCTAGCAAGAATAGCATACCAAGCTTTGGGAATGATTGAAGATCTGTCGGCGGCCAGTTCTCAAACGGCCCTGATTCAGAAAGCAAAGCTGGTTGCTCATTCAGTTAGGACGACCACTAGCGCAACATCATCGCGCTCGGCCAAGGCATCCAACAAGAGCTCAAGCGATGAAGAAAAGACTGAGACTGAAGACGAGGGAAACTCCCAAGGGTCTAAAGACAAAGGACCGTCTGAGTTTGAAGAAAGCGAGGAGGAAGACACCAGCACACCACTTGAGAAAAGAAAGAGGGAAAGAAGTACAGTGCCACAGTCTGACCTTCAAAAAGCATATGCAGAGGCCCAACAAAGAGTTGAGGAAAGAAGGACCAAGCTGCGGGCTGAAAAACAGCAAGGGCTGCTGCAACACAACAAACAGAAAAACGAAGGTTCGAGAAGGAAAGACAAGAAAGAATAGAAAATGAAGCTCGCATACGGGCTGAAAAGCAAAGGTTAGAAGCGGAACAAAAGGCTGCAGAAGTGGACATTTCTTCGCAGTCCACTGAAGGAACAAAGGAGAAAGATGCGGCTGATGATACAAACCAAGCAGAGCAATTAAAGAAAACCCAAAGAGAGAGGAATGTGGAAGCGCGACGGCGGTGGATTTGACTCGCAAAAGAATCATAAATATTTTAAAGAAAAGAAAAGTGGAAGCGTATGCTTTGCAGCCAAGGGAAGATGCTTCGAAGAAGAGGCATGTACGAGAAGTGGAAAAATCACCACCTCCCCTCGCCTAAATCACCACCTCCTCCTCCTTCGCCGAAATCTCCTCCTCCTCTTCCTTCTCCATCTACCCAAAAACCACCACCTCCTCCTCCTCCTTCATCCTCACAAAAAGAGTCTATGCCTACAGAAGCAGTAGGATACCAAGAAGCCTGTCAGGCTATTGTTGATTTTGACTACAGGAAAACCTTACAGGAATTAGAAAGATAATTCCAATGCCAGCACGTGGTGCTAAGAGAAAAAGAAAAGTAAGCCCAACAAAAGCAAAAAACTGGGCAAGAGGAGTTAGAGAGCCTACAGGCACAATTGGAGCTCACAACGCAGGAAAGAGACACTGAGCGACAACAAGCTCAGTCTCTGATCAGAGATCTGGTGGACGTCAGAACGGAGTTGACCACCAAGTAAAAACAATGCCAAGGATTGACAAAAAAGGTACAGAAGGCAACGGAGCAGCTTGCTTACGAAAGTGCAAGGTTTCAGAGAGTTAACAGTTCATACCTCACTGTCAAAAGTACTCTGACAACCTTGATGGCAAACCAAGAACCTGCGGGAGCATTGGTCTCCACATCAAACAATGCTACAGCAGAGAACACCCTAGCAGCGTTGAAAGGGGAGCTAGAGCAAGAGAAACTTCAAAGACAGTTGCTCATATCGGGAATGATGGCCCAGATGGCGGCCAACGAGCAAAAGGTAAAAGAGCTGGAGCAACATTTGGCAGCGGCGAGAGCAGAATTAGAGACTCAGAAACAGATCAATGAGACATTGCTGAAGGAAAAAGAAGACCTAATTTCTCAACAGCAAATCAGAACAGATGCAGCCCAGGTGCAACCTCAACTGCTGTCTAGTCAAGACCTGCATGATGTGCCTAAAACTTCACATGAAGGAGAACAAGGATAGGGATCGGCCAAGGCAGACCTGGATATTAGAGATGAGCTCACGGAAAGCATCAAGGACATGCCAGAGGGACCAACAAAAGAATACATGATGTATGAAAAGAAGATAATGGAGTCAGCGGCCCTGGCGTTCTTACAGCTTGAAGAGCAGGTGGAGGGGTTTGGCCATGAATACCTACCATTTCCCTTGATATGCTATGAAGCAATCCTATGGAAGGAGAAGATGCGGCCGACCCTGCCACGAAACAAAGATGGGGGTTACGAAGGTGTAGCACTGACAGCTGAAGAAGCTCAGGCTCTCATTGAAGATCACCCAAAGTGGAGGCAGAGCTAGTTGGACAAGCGGCCACAGGATCTAACTAACTACCACAACACTCCTCAGCACATCCAGATAGATCCTAATTTTTTCCCAATCCCTAGAAGACGCACGTGGAAGGACTTTGCCACATGGAAAGGCTCAAGGCAGCAAAAGCTGAACTACCCAATCCTCACAGTGTAGCATCCTCCTACAGTAGCCTATGTAGTCAACACCCTGAACTCGACAATCACCTTGCTGCGGGATGTCCCCGACGGGGCCTGTCAGATGCTAGTAAAGATATCCCGGATGATCATCACCTGCATCCAGGTGTTCAAAGACACTGAAGGCGACGATCATCCGTGGAATCTTTTCTTGGAAGGGCATAGAGGGATCTGCTGGAATTTGCAAGATTCGCCGCCACGACATATCTTGATGGCAATGTACTCCAAACTCATGTATCTGCCTTCACATTACTTGCAGACGTTTGAAGAGGCCTTCGTCACAGGTTTCTTTGAAATCGACTCAAGGATCTTCCACCCTATGGCAAAGGACCTCAAGGCACGATACATAGCATACCAACACACTTTAAGTGAAAATACTTTCAGGCAGCATCAAGAAGCCCTTGAAGCTGTCCTTCGAACACGGAGTTTTTCAGCAACACTTGCTTCCTTGGAGCCCCATCAACGACCAAAGCTCTGAACATGCACGAGGGCGTGCAAGGTTAAGGAAGGGGGGAGTGTTTGGCGGATGAAATGACGAAGCTGCGGTTTCCAAAGAAAGAGTCACATTTTTCAGGGAATCTACATTTTTGCGGAAATCTCATCCTTTGTAAAAGAGCTTCTCTGAGCCGAGAACTTGTAAAATAATTTATGATTATTTTTCTGGGAGCAAATGTATAGAAGAGAGCCAGTTAGAAGTTTAGGAGCTTTTGGCCGGACAAGCCATTTGTAAAGACCTAAACTATAAAGGTCAATTTTGTAAGTTTGAACATTATCTTTTTTATGAGAAACTGAGAAGAAATCATACGTTTGAGAGCTTCTTCTTGCTCCAACTTGTAATCTTCGCTATTGTGGCTACGGTAATCCGAATTCAATTTTGTTTAATGTATTGTGTTCCTCTTACTTTGTTCTTCCATTCAAATGTAATCATTCAAGATTTGGTATAAGTGTTCAACTATGAGTTTGTGGCCTTAAATCCTTGTTTTGAGTGTTTATATGCGTATTTTATGTTGTTTTGACTCTAGGAGAGGCTTCAGGGACCCTAATACGACCCTTTAGGATCACCTGTTCACTGTTTTTGCTGACTTTGGGACGAACGATCGCGATCTTTGTACCTCTCCAGAATGCTGTGACACTGATAGGATATGTTCCTGATAGTCCCCTGTAGCTTCCCTTCAAGTTTCGTGCGATTCCGACATGATTTGCATGATAAACGGGCGTGATGACTGTAGAGCTGTATAGAAGGACATAGACAGATTACTTGGCTTTTGTGCGTATGATTTGCTTGCAGAGTTAGTAGTGGCATCTCATCGGGTTCACTTCATTAGGAATGACACCCTAGTGAGTTTCCATGCCTCATCCTGGTCGCTTCCCTTGTATTGATATTTTATGTTGATGCGTGAGAGCCTCGCTATGGACGTCCGTCGCGGCGACCCACAAACACCCTCATGGTGTGCCTAAAGACTATTGGTTGGCCTTCCAAGGGGTCCAATGATAATTTAGTGGATTTAATTAATTGTTTTAGCATTTATCAAGTCCTCTCTCTCAAATGGGAAAGGGGGACACTTGTCCCAACCCTTGTTGCTTGATATGCCCTTGCTTGTGATTGGCTAGGCTAGGAGGGGTCCAATGAGCTTCAAGCATGAGCTACAAGGGGGGGTCGACCAAATCAAGCTAGGGGGTTTCTTAAGGGGTATACTCTCCCACACACACACACACACACACACACTCATTGTGTATTGTGAAAAGTGCAAGAGCTCCCTCTCCTTCTCCAAGCAAGTAGAGAGGTTGAGAGCCTACACGAACACTCTTGGCTATGGAATGCAAATCCAACCAAGAGCCATGCTTCAATGCTTAAGCTTGCCATCTTCTCCATCTTCTCCATCTTCATTACTATGCTATTATGTATTCTAGCAAGAAGAGTGATGATAAGTGAGGAACTAATTCTTTCTCCTATGAAATGTTTCTTCTTCTTTTTCCCTACCCTCATTCCCTGCTATCTCTCTCCACCTTCAAAGGTGTTTGAGGTCTTGGGATTGAGGCTTGGGATAGTTAATGCTTTCTACAAGTTTATGTTATGCTCATGATGCATGAAGCATTCCATCTTCATTGCATCACGTAGGTCACAAGGAACACAAAGAATGTATTGTACCAAGTCCCTCTAAATGGGAGAACCTATTATACAAATGCCTATTAGGGGGGGACTGGCTCCACATAAATCCGGTCCTCAATTGTTGTCATGTTCTCTAAACTCTCTCTCTTGCAAAAGCATTGTTCATGCCAAGTTAACTAAATGCCATGTTTATGCTGCTACCATCAATTAAGTTCACCCGCTATGCTCACAAAGTAATTAATAAAAGTACTTCTTTAATTTCCGCTACCCTCAAAGTTAATAGGCCATTTCCATTACATAAGTATCTAAGCATTTGGGTTCTCTTTTCTTGCTTAAGAAGAGAGGTCCTTAAGTAGCCTATAAATGGTTGATTTTGTTAATTATATTAGGGTAAGTGGGACTGGGATCTATTATCGGTTTTGTTGAGCTGACTATGTGGGATATGGTGCACACCTCGGGAGCTTTGGACTTAATAATGGGTCTTTTTAGACTTGAAGCGCATTGGCAATTGCAAGGAACCCAATTTTTCATGCTCGCACAAAGCACATTAAGGTGCATTACCATTATGTCAGGGAGAGACTCTCAACAAGAGAGATGAGCTTGGCTTATGTACCAACACAGGACCACCTTGCAGATCTTTCGATAAAGGCATTGTCTCGTGAGAAGTTTTGATGCTTTTTGCAAAGCTTTGGGCTTACTCCCCTTTGTGGACCGATCCTTTCCTCAAGGCATGGCACTTCCCTATACTCTATGTGCCAACTCTTGCTCACCGCATCACTCCCAGGGGGGATTTGTTACCATATACATGGGTAGTGATGTGTGTGAGAACACTTAGGACCGTCGGGGTAATTTTTCCCTCACTAGGAGGTTTTTTTCCCAGTGCATTATATATACACCCATCATTCTAGGGCTATCTATCTTTCCATTGCACACTAAGTAATACACTCTCTGTTGTGTGCCTTGAGCTTCCTTCGTCTTCTCCAAGCTGTGTGCGTTTCTTTGTAACCCTAATTCCAACACCTTGTATGTCCCTTTTTTGAAATTTATGATTGCTATCATATACATGTGGTAGTGATGTGTGTGAACACACTTAGGACCGTCAGGGCATTTTTTCCCTCACTAGGAGGTTTTTTCCCATGTGCATTGTATATACACCCATCACTCTAGGGATCTATATCTTTCCATTGTACACTAAGTAATACACTCTGTGTTGTGTGCCGTGAGATTTCTTCGTCTTCTCCAAGCTATGTGTGTTTTCCTGCAACCCTAATTCCAACAATTGGTATAAGAGCAGGTACATCCTTCCGGGCTTAGTTGCCAACAACTCCAACATACGCTTGCTCACTTTCTCTAATTTATGTGAGCTTTGGCAAGCATCTGTAGGTCAAAAAATATTCTGAGTAAGATCGAAGAGCTTTGTCTGCTGAGATTTTTTATTCGGGCTCATTTCGACCTTCGTTCCACTAGTACAGGCAGTACTATGTGCAAGCTATTTTGTCATTTTGTGCAAAAATTCTATCTGTGTCGTTTTCTACATAACATGTCCCTTATAGCCTTCTATGGATTGTGCTATATAGCACATGTTGTTCTCGCTTTGTGTCTCCTCTTTTTGGGAAAGTTTTACATCAACTGTATCATTTACCATGGATGACAACAACACAGATGTGTTCAAGATGATTGGATGAGGACATTTACCCTATGTGGGCTTATATGATGCAACATGTTCTAGTGTCAAAGGGCATTTAGAACATTGTGCAGGGCATTAATGTACGCCTTTGTTCTGAGGATGTTGCAGGTTTTGGTGGCGAGATTGCTACTGCCAGAGCTGTTTTGCCAAGCTTGTTGGGATGTAAAGGATGTGCAAGCTCATGCATTGATTATGCTGTATGTGAAGTGCACTATTACTCCTCACATTCATTATGAAATCTATAAAATAGGCTTGGAATATTCTTATTGGTCTTTATGCAAGTCACAATAAGGCTAAAATTGCATTGTTGCGTAAAGAGCTGGAGTCGAAGATTATGCATGAGGAAGATGAGATGGACAGTTTCCTTGCTGGTGTCAAATGAGCAACTTATTTCTGCAGGCGAAGTCATTTTTGACATTTCCCTTGTGCAGTCTATTCTTGATACTTTGCCAGATTCTTACGAGACTCTTGCTAATACTTGGAGACTTATGACCCAAGGAAATCCAGAAGTTGTCAAGATTGATGCATTATAAAAATTGATGTTGCAAGAGTCACTTTCCAAAAAAAAACAGGACTAGACAGTGTGTAGTTGAACAACCCTTTATTGTTGCTAAAAAAAAAGGTGGTAGCAACAATGTAGCCACTTCTCATGGTTCTTTTGCGAGTTGTAAATCACTTGTTCCTAATGCTTCCGCTGGCTGCAATCCATTTAGGAATCATGGTGAAAAGGGAAATAAGAAGATGCATTGCCATTATTGTAAAGCTAATGATCACTTAATCAAGGAGTGTCCTAAGTTGAAGGCAAAAGAGACGAAGAAGAAAGAGGCTAGTTCCACCACAAATGTTGGTTTCACTACAAATGCAGCTATTGTTGAGTCTTCTATGAAAGGAGATTGTGATGCTGATGTTGATGCAGAATGGGCTTTAATTACAGAGTGAACTTATGATCCTACTGTCCATGATACATGCATGTCAATTTGTTGTAGATTCACATGTGTGGTATTTTGACAGTGGTGCTACAAAGCACATTACCTCACCTTGTGATTTGTTTACCGCTCTTGAGTTTGTCCCTCATAGGAATTCAGTCACTTGTGCAAACAATGCCTCTTATCTGGTTCAGGGAGTTGGAAATATTGTGCTTACTACTGCAAATGGCAGTTCTTTCACACTTGTTGGATGCACTGCATGTACCTAGGATTAAGAAGAATATTTTGTTTGTATATGCACTTGTTAGACTTTGATTTGTAGTCAAATTTGTGGATGACAGATGTACAGTACATGATCTCAGTTTCGTTGATGAAATTGTTGCATCTGACATTTTATGTCATGGGCTATATAAGCCCACTTTGTATAAGTGTGGAAAAAAATTTTCAAATGTTGTTTTGGATTCAAAGGCTATTTCAGATGCAAAACTTTGGCATGCAGGCTTTGGACATGTGAATTTTGGCAGTTTGCTGCGTTTGCAGAAATTTGATATGGTTGCTTCTTTGCCGCCTCTTGAAACATGTTTTTGAAGGCTGTATTTTGGGTAAGATGCAACGTTCAAATTTTCCAAAGGATGGTTCAATTAGGGCCATATGCATGTGGCAGCTTGTGCATAGTGATGTTTGTGGGCCCATGCAAACTCCGTTTGTGGGCAATTACCTTTACTTCATGACTTTCATTGATGATTACTCCACGCATGCATGGGTGTATCCACTTAAGGAGAAGTCCGAAGTGTTTATGTGCTTCAAACAATTTCTAGCTATGGTTGAAAACGCCTCAAAATGTACTATGGGCACCCTCCGTTTAGATCGAGGGGGGGAGTATATGTCTCATGAATTTAATGCATTTCTAGCTAGTCGTGGGATAAAAGACAAATGTACAGTACCTTATATGCCTCAACAAAATGGTGTTGCTGAGAGGAAAAACAGGTCACTTACGAAAATGGCACAATATATAGTCAAAAGTCAAGCTTTTTCGCATTCGTTTTGGCTCGAGGCCATCATGTGTGCCACTTATGTACCAAAAAGTTGTTCTTAAAAAGTTTTGATGTCTATGACTCCTTATGAAGCATGGCATGATATAAAGCCTTCTATTGAGCACATGCGTGTTTTTGGATATTTGGCATATGATTTGGTGCCACAAACGCAACATAGAAAATTGGATGATAAGGCTGTCAAATGTATTTTTGTTGGTTATAGTGCTGAAAGCAAAGGTTACAAGTTGTATCATCCACAAACAAAGCATATCTTGGTCTCACAGGATGTTCTATTTGTGGAAGATTCTGTTCAGCCCTTGCTGTCATGTACTAGAGACGATAATGTAAGCTCACATGACATTTATGACACTTTTTTGCCTCTTTTCAGTGGTGGAAGTTTGAATGTAATTCCAATGAGGCAAATGTACAGCCTATGGGGGCATAACAAAAGTCATAGATTATGAAGAGACTTTTGCTCGCACTTGTCGTATGACCACTGTGCATTTTCTATGTGCATTGGAAACTCATTTTGGTTGGGATGTACATCAGTCAGACATTGCTACCGCTTTCTTGAATGTTGACATATTTGAGGAAGTTTATGTAACACATCCTCGCGGTTTTTTCATTAAAGGGCGGGAAGATAAAGTGTGAAAATGTAAGAAATCTTTGTATGGGTTTATGCAATCTCCTTGTGCTTCGTATGAGAAGGCTAACACTCATTTGGTCAAACGAGGATTTCGTAACAGTCCAACAGAAATCACATTGTATGTAAAGCGTGAGGGCGATGTACTTCTCGTTCTGGTTCTCTATGTGGATGATTTGTTGATCACTAGACCAACTGAGAGGCATATTTCTAAATTTAAGGCTGATATCAATGCTACTTTCAAGTTGAAAGATTTGGGGTTGCTGCATCATTACTTGGACATACAGTTTAAGCAGTGTGATGGTGGTATTGCGTCGTGTCAGACAAGTTACATAGAGACATTGCTATGTAAGTTTGGACTTGAGGATTCCAAACCTATTGCCACTCCCACGGAAAAATGTTTGAAATTGAGTCTTCATGATGCTAGTGATCCTGCTGATGTCACTCTTTACCAAACTGATGTTGGCTGCCTTATTTATGTATGCAACACAAGGCCAGGTATTCAATTTGCAGTCTCACAGGTCACCAGATTCATGCATAGCCCAGGGTCTAAGAATTGGTAGGCATTCAAGAGGCTTTTTTGCTACTTGAGTGGAACTTTACATCTTGGCTTGTTTTATCCCAAGGGGGGGGGGGTCATTGCCACCACTAGACTTACATGCTTTTTCGGACTCAGATTGGGCTAGTTGTTTTGACACGCGAGTGTCCACATGTGGTTTTTGTTTCATGCTCGGGAGTTCATGTATCTCATGGTTGAGCAAGAAGCAACCTATTGTGGCCACTTCTAGTTGTGAGGCTATGTAGTACAGGGTAGAAATTACAAACTACGATTGAGTGTGTATGACTCAGAGGCCTTATGGCTGATTTGGGTGTTAGACAAAACACTGCCAACACTATCTACACTGAGAGTCAGAGCGCATTGGTAGTTGCAAGGAGCCCAATTTTTCATGCTCGCACAAAGCACATTGAGATGCATTACCATTATGTTAGGGAGAGGCTCTCAGCAATAGAGATGAGCTTGGCTTATGTGCCAACACAGGACAACCTTGCAGATCTTTTCACAAAGTCATTGTCTTATGAGAACTTCGAAGATTTCCACAAAGCTTTGGGCTTACTCCCCTTTGTGGGATGATCATTTCCTTAGGTCATGGCACTTCCCTATACTCTATGTGCCAGCTCTCGTTCATTGCATCACTCCCAAGGGGGATTTGTTACCATATACATGTGGTAGTGATGTGTGTGAACACCCTTAGGACCTTCGGGCATTTTTTTCCCTCACTAGGACGTTTTTCCCCCCGTGCATTGTATATAGGCCCATCGCTCTAGGGCTATCAAGTAATACACTCTCTATTGTGTGCCTTGAGCTTTCTTCGTCTTCTCCAAGTTGTGTGTATTTTCCTGCAACCCTAAATTCCAACATTGACATGGTCTCCTCTTGGATGGCTTGATGTCCTCATAAGGATCTGCATTCCCCCCATCTTCAACTTTCGTTTGACCATGTTTCGTAATCGATGATGCAATTATTGTTGACGATATCTTAGATTATATGCCATTTCCTTAGAAGAGATGGTTTAGGCACTCTTTCAGTTGAAGTTAGATAGGGGACAACTTTTTGAGAGGTTTCGATCCCAGATTTTTCTTTCACATGTGCACTTAACAACAATGTTTCCACAACTTGGTCTAGCCATTTAGACCATAAACCTTAAGGTGTTAGGAACCTCCAATCTCACCAATTTATCCAAGACTTATAGCTAGGCACCATTGAGTATGAGATAAAGCTAGTCCCCAACAACCCTCCCCATGAGCTTTAAATCGTGACCTATTTGTTGCAATGGGTTTATTAAGTGATACAACTACAATGGTGCTTTTGGATACATCACGTGATCTCTTTGGACTCATTAGCCATAGGTCTCCTAGATTTATCATTTGTGGATTCTAATGATAGGTGTACTTAGGATGTAGGTCCGTATTTGGTCAATAACTCCCCATGAATGTGTCCCCATAGTAGACCTCAGTGCATTAAACAATGACAACCAAACCATGGCTTTGATACCAATTGAAGTTATGAGGAGGAGAAACTTCCCAAGAGGTCTCCCATTGTAGTATGATGTTTGCATAATTGCACTTAGCTGTGCGCTCTCTAGAACTTGGTATATCCATCCATATCCAAAACCTTAAGGTGTTAGGGACCTCTAGTCTAGCCAATTTATGCAAAACTTATAGCTAGGCATCACAAGATATGAGAGATACCATCCCGAGTAGAAGTTTGGCTAGTGAAGATTATAGTATGGAGACTATTGGGTGTATCTTTTCCCTTTGTAGTATTGGGTCTCACATCCTCTTGCCCCTTCATTGGTAGCAACGGCATTGGTTTTTCTTAGCTTTTATTGGAGTGGGTTGATACCTTTTAGAGTCAAGTATTATTGGTCCTATTTTTTTAGCCTTTTTGCTTGTGTCACTATCCTCCTCTTTTTACCCAGTGGTTCACCCCCTCATGCTTTCTTAGTTGAAGGGAATGTGTTTCCTCTACTAGAGCTTTAACTTGTCCATTTTTCTTCACTATTTTATACCATTTCATTAGCAAACCTAGAGGAAGCATGTAACTACTCTCATCCATTTCTTCATTGTCTTCTTACACCATTTCATTAGCAACCCTACTCTTATTCATGATCTTTTTCCTATACAAAAGCATGGTCTTCAATCAATCAATGAAAAATTCACCCTTGTATCTCCCTTTTTTCATTTTTCTCAACATGATTGCATTTTTCCTCAAATATTCTCTGCTTCACTTTCTATCTTCTCATAATGGGAGTTCCGTCTTTATACAATTACTATTCCTCAATCCCTTGGATATTATCAACAAGAGGCTTATCCTTCATGAATTCCTCTTTATTGTTGCTGGTAAGAACGACCTTGATAGTCACTTTTTGTTAATGTCTTATGTGTTTAGAAACAAACTATGCAACCCACCTCTTCTTCCCAGCTTCTGTTAGCCTAGTCTATTGCACATTCAACCTCCAATAAGGTCGATTATTTTTCTTACATTCTTTATGAAAAATATGTTATAGTATTTTTCTTACATTCTTTTGTTTTCACCTAATGAATAATATGCACATAATTGGATTTTTGCATTATGAGAGCTTCCTTTTCCTGAGTTAAGAAAACAACAATTGTGATATTTGGCAAGATTTCTCAAACTTGAAGTGTTCTATGAAGAGGCATATTGGATTCTCTTTTTTGAGATGCACTTATGACCATGTCAAATACCTCCCTCCTTTGAACCTCTATTGGGGTGAAGGGCTTGCTTCAATCAGCATCCTCAAAACTCCTTGCACATTCCTCCATGGTTGCACCTTGTACTTGTTGCCCATCATTTTTGTGGGCATTGTAATGCCTTCATTTGTCATAAAAATCATTAGCCTGCAAAAATCTTTTTGGAAGTCTACTCCATAGTTAGGTTGCTTAATAGGCACTTAGGCCCACTTTGGGATATACATTGAAGACATAAGCATGTTTTTAAAACTTTTACACATGGGTTGGGATTACAACCTATTTCTTTCCTTTGTCCCTTGGGTGTGTCAAATTGAGCGCGAAACACCCCAAATATAGTAAGCTTTCAAGTTTGTCTCATCTATAAATTTAGAAAAACGATGCTATGTTTATGCTACTAATGTTGAGTGTGAAAGGTGAGGGATTCTTGTCCCTATGCCCTTTACCTTTGGCTTGCATTATAGCATCCATCATCATAAAAGATTATCTATGTTAATACTCAAGAAGTCAACCTAGTTGGGACACAAAAACTACGTCGACTTTTCAGACCAAAAAAAGGCTTATTCACAATGATTAGAAGGCTAGGAAACAAAGATAATGAACGGGAAAAATCTTGACTACACCACCAAGTAGATCAGCCATTGTGATGAGCAAATGAGCATGGATTGCCATGAAACCAAAGGTGAGTGGTATGCAACACTATGACAACATGCTAAGCCTGTATAAAAACAAGGTTGAGGGTCCCAAAAATGATGACCTTTCCTTTACCAAGTCCTTAAATCTCGAATAGTAGGCATATTTTAGCATAAAAATACCTCTCTAGACACTTGCCTATAAAAAAAGTTAGCAACAAAAACCATGTTAAGACACTCAAATGAGATATTTAAGCTTGGAGACACCCTGTCCCAACATAGCACAACTCACATGACTAAAGCACTTCAACTGAAGCAGAAGTACGAGGTTACCCATGAAACCAATTTTGCAAGCACACAAAGTGGATGTGGTAAATATTTGTTTAAATCTTTCATAGAAGCTCTTCTTACATATAGTTGCTTAGCTCAGTGATGCGACGCCAAAAATGATTCTAAAAGTGACATTTGTATGTAGGGCTATGGAAAGATTTAAAGGCCTAGGGTTATATAGGCTCAAATAAGTCTCATTAAGTTCTTTGATCCCAAGTCTCATCAAAATCATATTTACAAGAATGTAATTACAAATAGGCTTAAGTTTGTGACTCTAGAGCTTTCCTTATTTTCACAAAAATAAGTAGCTTTTCCAAAAATGTTGACCTTTGGTGTGCCTTCTTGAAACATTCCCCCCTTTTGATTCTGATGTGCATCTGCGAGCATCTCTATGCATTTTGGTGGTCCATTGTAGGCATTTAGATAATCCAAAGCTTTGTTGTTGAAAATCATACTTGTTTCATATTTTTCTTGATTGGCAATGGACTTTGGCAGATGTGGATTGATAGTAGTGGTGGGCTTGTAATTCTTTGCACAGTGGGTTGAAAAACAAACAGCTAAGGTTCAAAAAGCCTATGATTAAGCACTCTTCAAATGTTTGTAAGTAGTGAGGGGGCAAGAACATCACTCCAAGTTGTGCTTTGGGTAATCTTTCAAGTCCCAACAAATCCCTCTAAAGTCATCTAAAAATATTAGCCATGAATGGCAATCTTGTCAACATCTCAAAAAGCGTTGATCATTGTGACAAGCATCTTGTTCATATTGCACAAACTACACCACTTGGCACACCACATACACCTTGCAGATCACATGAGCATGATTCTAGCAAGGTGTATAAGACCAACAAAGGATTTGACAGCTCTATACCATTCAGTTTGGTCACTCTGTGATGGAGCATTGGGATGCTCAAAATTTGGAGAGGAAGAATTACATTATTGAGGCCATTCATAGAGAGTATACATTGACAGATCGGTATGATCCAGTCTTGAATGATTGGATCATGAGAATGGAGATTGCGGTGATGTCTCAACATCGATCAAAGGCAATAGAAAGATAAAAGAACAATGAACAAAATCCGGCATGTTTGCACACTAAAGAGTGGGCGAGGATTGCGCAAGAGGCAAAAGACCATCTTGATAGGTTTCAAAAGTAGAGAGATGTAGCTAGAGTACGTCTAGAGTCTATTGGATCATCACATCTTGGGAGTGAGGGCTACGATTCTCTTTGACATGATTTTGTCATACACTATTTAAATTTTTCATGTGCATATGTTATTCTAACATTTATCTTATGGTCGAATATTTATCTTGCAGGAACTTGCCATGAGCGTTCCTTTGACACGTTGAGAAGAAAAGTATGGATACAAACATGGATTGTCAGCTCTTTAGTACCAGCTTCAAGATGAGGAAGAGGTTGTCGACTAAGAGGCATTACCTAGCTCACGAGTATGGTTCATGTATCCTTTTTCATTGAGTGTGGTTCATGCATACTTTTTTCATTGAGTATGGTTCATGTATACTTGGTTATAATTTTGGTAAAAGTTATAATTAAAATTATGGTGGTTCATGTAACTTTTTATTGTATATAGTTTTGATGATACTTGATTATGGTTTTGATTGTGATTATGTTTATGAAAAAGATCAAGCTCATGGTTTTGGTTGCAGTTATCGATATGGATGTGTTTATTGTCATGTGGTCATGGTTATTTATTTATGGTCATGGTTATAGTTCTGATTTTATTGCAATTATGGTGGTTATTACGAGGACAAAAATCAAGCCCATGGTTATGGTTATCATTTTGGTTGTGATGGTTATGATTTATAAACAAGATTATGGTTTTGGTTTTGTATATGACTATGTTTATAACACAGATCACGCTCATGGTTATGGTTATGATAATGATCATGGCTATGGTTATGGTTTTGATTGCGGTTATGGTTATGGTTATTGTTTTGGTTGTGGTTATGGCTATGGTTATGGATTTGGTTGTGGTTATGGTTATGGTTATGTCTTTGACAATGATCATGGCTTTGGTTATGGTTGTGTCTTTGACAATGGTTATGACTTTGGTTATGGTTGTGGTTATGGCTATATTTTTGTCTTTGACAATGGTTATGGCTTTGATTCATCTTTATGGTTATGTGCTTATTGTTTTATGATACAATAATGTAACGCAATGCAAGGTGGTCACTATTTATTAGGTGGAGTGTGGTTGCTTTTGCACTTTTTCTTTTGAGCAAAGAGCATTGGTATTTGATATTGCAGTACATGTAGCATCGGTATGCCAATCCTCTCTACTCAAAAATGCTCTAGTGGTTGTGGCTTCCACATTAGTTTCTTCTCTGTTTGTTCATGGAGTGGAGAATTATAGATATCCAATCCAAAATCAGTAATTATGGAGTGTTTGTTCATGGAGTGGAGAATTATAGATACCCAATCCAAAATCAGTAAGTGATAGTCCCTCCAATGGTTTTGGCTTTGGAGCTAAAAAATGATGGCCTCATGGGCTTCAATACATGCCTCTTTGTTTGCTAGTTGAGCGTATTGTACGACAACTTCATTCTCACACTTCTTTATATTTGAGTATGTTTACAACACTTACACTAATAAACCATATAATGAAGGATTGCTTTTGTGACCCCTCCTCTTCTAGTTTCTACTTGAGCTTTTGAAGCTCCTCTTGCAAAGGTAAAGAGCCACTAGAAGTCAGTGGAGTAGCTGAAATATAGATGGGGTTGGCAAGTAGCGTAATCAGTTCCCCCCAAAAAAAAACTAGAAGTATATCTCCAACTACTGCGCCGCATTATCCCTAGAACTTTTGGGTGCATGTTTATTCTCCTAAGTTCTTGGGGGAGTATGGTGGTCTTCATATTCCTTCCATTTGCATCCCTGAATCTCCCCACAAAGATGTTCATAGACATTGTAGGGAGATGGCCTTTATTGGGGCTAGTCCATTCAATTCTCCACCCAATCTCGCTATACATAGGCTCCTAGCCGTCCAAACATAGCACCCCTTGTCTGCATGTCTGTCCTGGCCCTTGGCTTGCCCAGTCTTACCCTAGGCATGACATTACTTCCCCCTTGAAGAAGCATTTTCATCCTCAAAAACAAAAGTGATGATATCTTCATAAGAACACTAATGTTTTTTGCAGTGGCATCCTTCATGGATCTAGCTGCCTATTTGGCTGGAACATGATTTAGGAGGAGGTTCAATGAAATCAAGAAAAGCATCTTGATTTTTCACATTGTTGTCCCTTTGCAACCTTTCTGTGTAACCGGCCAACGTAGTGTATAGACTCCATTTAGAACTCACATGAGTATGCTAAATGAGTTATCACAACTAAGATGTACCCTAAAGAGTACCTCTTTTCACTTTCCATGAAAGTAACTGGGTGTCGTAACTCATTAGCAAAGTATAAGTCCTTGACTAAATATCATTCTTCATAAGTGAAAACCCCAACCATAACCGGTGTTCAAGGTTGAGAACCTGATTTTAATAGGAAGGGGCTAAAATAGTTGCAACTTGCTTTGTCTCATGATAAGAAAACTCCAAGTAGAGAGATAATCTTTCTAATTGGGTTGCTTTATGCTAATGTACGCACTCAACATATCCTTTAGCACAAGATCAATACTTGTAAACTCCATATCCTCTCTGGATAATTGACAGTACTAAAGTGTGTTTCCCCAGCGTTTACAATAGTCCTCCAAAATGATTGGTAAACAAGAATCACAATTCCTTGCATTATTGTTGATTAGTCAATAGTTTTAGGAATAATCATCTTGGTTAACTATAGTGTGTTGATCTATAAGAACCCAAACCGAGCCATGACATCTATTGATGATTGATAGATCTACAATTAATCTCATAGAGATATAGCACATAGAGTGTGAAAAGCTTTAGAAGCTACTAACGGCATGAATGTGCATGCCGCTCCAAACCAGCTTTTGCTAAAAACTAGGGCCCATAACACCTACTGTGCATGCATTTAGCAAAAGAAGATCCAACCCTACATATCCCTGACCATCCTTGCCAATTATTATGGCTAACATATATGCTCACACTCCACTGAAAAAGAGCTGAATGATTTCCCCTTTATGGAAACCGTGGCAACTTAGTTGGACCATAATAGAATGTGAAAATTAATCGCATCTAGGTGCGAGCCATACAACATGTTCCCAAACGGAACTTAACTGCATGTGTAAACAACCCTCCGTTAAAGTTGTTGAACAACACTTGTAAACTTAACAAGTCTTACTAGGTATCTAGGACCATTTTTAGCCACCGAAATTGTTCGTGATACAATGTGCTCAGAATGGTCTAATGAACGGATTTGACCAGCACCTAGGGACTTTGTCGTGACACATAATTCAAAGAACGGGTGCCAGTATCAATCCTAGAGACTCATATTCTCCACATGTGAAATATGTCTTATACAAGGATGTCCAAAAAAAGAGCATCCTTATACGTGCTTATGTGTCGAGGTAACTATAAACACTCTACAACATGAGTGATAGGGACCCTTGTTATTCTTTCTCCATACTGACTAAAATAAACTCCTTGAGTTCCTAGACCATGTTGCTACTCTTGCAACAACATGTGCCAAGTAAAACACTACCATGTAACTGCATAATGCAAAAATGTATTTTGGACACTACGACCCAAAATACTTTTCTCCTACATGACCTTGTCATGTATTTGAAGAGAAAAATGGATGAAAACATAAAAGCTTATACATCCTACTTGGAAAAAAAAACAAAAACATAGTCAAAAATGAAATAAAACCTAGAGGTTGAACATAGTGTTCACTTACCTGTAGTCAAATGCACATAACAAGCAAAGGCCTAGGAACGCTAATTGAAAGATTAGTGAAAAGAAAGTATGATTGCTCGGGTAACTGGGCGTTGCCTTTGCAATCCAAACCCCTTGGTTAAAATTGAGAATGTCAAACCCCTTGGTTAGACTCTGTATGAAAACTGCTCAACCTCGCAGCCAATAGTGTGACTAACACAGTCTACTGTGTCTACAATGAACTTGTCCACTACCCCTTGGCAACTTGTGGACTTCTTTCCTTGAAAGTCAAATTGTGATCCTCAACACCTATGGAGTGATTGTGCATTAGCGGGGTCATATCCCAAAAAATACCACTCCCAGAGATATAACCAGTGTTGCAACTAAACATAAATCGTCGCAACGTTAGAAGCTTAATCACAAGTGAATCTCAAAATAATCATATCTCTCCCTGAACAGAAGAGAATGATTCCTAACACCCCAAAAATGTAGTCCTACTAAATTTCCTTGGGTTTTAAAAACAAGAGATCCCCTACTTCGAGGCGCTCTTAAATTATTCATGTCGCTGCATGAATTAGTTGCTTGATAAGTAAGCCGTGCCTACTTGCCTTGTGCATAGAGCCAATCATGTAAATTTCTCGCTATTGACTCCCACTAATCGTATACAATGCTCATGCTGAGTCTTTGCAAGACTCTTGGTGAGAACATGTGCATGGTTATCTTAGTTAGTGTGGCAAGACCATCATCCAAGACCTAACGTAATCTACCAGCCTTAATTATTCTTGAACAAAGTAGCTGACAATATAGCGGAAGCATAAACCAGGCTTTAGTGGAATTAGTCCACAATACTGGCATGCCATGCATGCATGTAAAAAAATAGTGTGATAAGACCTTCGCTTCAATGATGGTCTGCACAATGTGAGCAGATGTCATACATGCCTTGCATGATGCATACTAGCATGGCTACATCACACTTGGTCATTACAAACCATAATTGTGAGCTTATTTCCTCTTATTGCCAAACCTGTGTGCTAGATAGTATTGTGTCACAGAAGAGGAGCCTTGCTTTGCAGTAAGTCTGTCAAAGCACTTTGCTTTGCACAATAGTTGAAATCTTATTCAAATGAAAATTGAAAAATAGAAATACAAGTAGAACTTGAAAATGTGTGACCTTGTCATCCATCTAAGAGGCGCAGTTGCCTTTGCTAGAATGTGGCTCGTAGCCATGTATACTAAGAAATTTAGAGCTGCCAAATGTACCTTGTATGCCCTCAAGGCTTTGTTTGTACATACGTCCAATGGAAAATAGGTAGACATGCTGCCAAGATTTTCTAAGTTTATATGCTAATATCATATTCTAGACTTTAAAAACTTCTATACAATATGCCCTAGATTGAAGCCTTGCTTCACATAAAAATATGAAAAAGATAAGTTATGATGGAACCCGCGCTCATAGCTAGCAGTATCTTGTGCTGACAAACACATGTCAATGCAAAAGAAAGTCGACCTTGTCAAAATTTCAAAAAGAATTTGCCTTGCCAAAGCTGACATCTTGTTGAGAA
This sequence comes from Adiantum capillus-veneris, assembly GCF_014529385.1. Taxonomy (NCBI): domain Eukaryota; kingdom Viridiplantae; phylum Streptophyta; class Polypodiopsida; order Polypodiales; family Pteridaceae; genus Adiantum; species Adiantum capillus-veneris. The sequence continues at coordinate 156,575,176 of NC_140941.1, read as the reverse complement.
TCCTTAGATTACTCAATGTTGTGATAAGAGATAGCTAAAGAATCGTAGCTATCAAACTTTTATCAATGTACTTTGTGTACTTACTTTGCCTGCACTCTGGAAAGGTGTAATTGCTTTGGAGTGATCATGCACCTAATGCACAAATATAGGTAAGGAGCCATGCTCCTAAAAGCGTTGCTTTTTCCCTCCGAGAAAGAGAATACTTGAAAGAGATACTAGCCGACATAAGGAACAAGCCAGTTTCTTGAGTATTTTTAGACAAAGCCTTGCTCTTGTAAAACCAAAATATCATGCTTTTGGTAATGATCACACGCCTTGCTTGTGCCTTGAGTGCTGAGATTGCAGAATTATGGAAAAATGTCCATGGCAATGCACTTATCTGCCGATGCATGCCATATCCACACCGCAACATGTTCATGAAAAAATTGTCAAACAAAATCAAACACTACTGCATACCTCATTAATTGATCGAATCATCTTGCTGCCTCGGCCACATGGCCTGTGCTTTCGAGCATCCTTGAACCTCAAACCATTGCCAATATGTCCTTGGTCTTACTATCCTTTTCCATAAGCTTTTGAAAGCTTGTTGCACTGGAACTGTGACATAATGTTTCTTGCAAACCGTGCATGGCCAATACATGTGACCATTGTTTGAACCTCAACACCTTTGTCGATTTTGGCCTTGCCTTTGTCCGATTTTGATACGTCATGAAGCTGTGAAACTTTGAGGGATCCATGTTGAGCCGACAGCCTGCCCTTGTTGAATCAACCACTTTGAATCTTCCACGCTACTGACGTTGGCCGTATATACAATCTTTGGCTCACCGCTATGAGTGCCGGGATTCTTCACCAGGCACTTTTGGAATAAATAATGATGGATGCAAAAAATTGTGCTTGCCAAAATCGACCATCGCTACCTCCAATTCTCAGAGGCGTCTAAATTTTGACAAACTCTTTAGAAACCTGTGTAGGGGGGCATGCGCAGGGTGGGCATGCACCCCACTTTGGATTCTAGCGCTAAAGCCCACTTCAAACGACCACTTGTGTGTGAAAGATGTCAAATTCCCCCAAAAAATTGGTGATGGCGTTATCTACAGGTGCCGTATGCTTTGGAGGGAGAGAGTGCGGTATATGGGGCTCGATAGCACTTGCAACAAAGACGAAAATGTCTCCCCCTTGGCCCTACGCACTCAACGAGCCTAATCATCTTTAATAATCCAAAGCTTAAGCTGGCTTTTCACTTTTGTGCGAGACCACTCATTTCATTACTTCGTTAGCGTAGCAACCAAAATCTCAATGCTGCTCTCTCATTAACCCACGTGGCTGAAAATCTCTAAAAAAAAACTACGCCTTCCAAAGCTACCAACCGTCGAGTTAATAAAATAAAAAAAGCATTCTCTCAGCAGCAATTCGATCTTCTCCACAAGCAGGTTTGTCTCTGGCCACTATTTGAGAGAGAGAGAGAGAGAGAGAGAGAGAGAGAGAGAGAGAGAGAGAGAGAGAGAGAGAGAGAGAGAGAGAGAGAGAGAGAGAGAGAGAGAGAGAGAGAGAGAGAGAGAAGGCTATGAAGCCAGTAGCATCTTTTTCTCTCAGCAGCAATTCGATCTTCTCCACAAGCAGTTTGCAGGTTCCCTGAAGTGCATGCAGCTCCTCTTACTTTGTTAGCGTAGCAGCCAAAATCTCAATGCTACTCTCTCATTAACCCACGTGGCTGAAAATCTCTATAAAAAAACTACCCCGTCCAAAGCTACTAACTGTCGAGTTAATAAAATAAAAAAGCATTCTCTGAGCAGCAATTCGATCTTCTCCACAAGCAGGTTTGTCTTTGGCCAGTGTTTGAGAGAGAGAGAGAGAGAGAGAGAGAGAGAGAGAGAGAGAGAGAGAGAGAGAGAGAGAGAGAGAGAGAGAGAGAGAGAGAGAGAGAGAGAGAGAGAGAGAGAGAGAGAGAGAGAGAAGGCTATGAAGCTAGTAGCATCTTTTGCTCTCAGCAGCAATTCGATCTTCTCCACAAGCAGTTTGTAGGTTCCCTGAAGCGTAGGCAGCTCTCTCGCCAGGCCGAAGTCCGCCAGCTTAGCCGTCTCCAGCCTCCCTCTCCTCTGCAGCAGAATGTTATCTGGCTTCACATCCAAATGCAACACTCCGTTCTCCTCGTGGCAGAACCTTAGAGCGATGACCATGGCCTTCACCACCAGCGCCCCCTTGCCTCCTCCTCCCATTCATCATGTCAAGTGGCGTTTCACCTTCGCACAAATCCATCGCTACGCAGGGCCATCTCTCATCGCCATTTGTCAGATGCACCCTACGCAGCCTCACTATCGGCATTACTGCTGCGATCGCGTGAGTGGATAGGCGCCGCATGATGTAGATATCTACCCCAACCAGCCGAAGCTGGTGCTTGCGGTGCGTTTCATGAGCAGAAAGCTCTTTGACCAAGATCTTATAGGCCATGATATGCTCTGCCCCGCAAGGTCGCCGCTCTAACTCGCCGCCCCCTGCTATTACTTTGATGATTCCTTCTGACTTTGAATACTTGCCCTTAGCCTCCCTCACCAAGAGATCCTATTATCTCCAGATTGGATATGGTGACCATGGACAACCTCGTACTGTCAATACTGCTGCATGCTGTCTCCAAAGGCGGCCATTTCTGCGCTTCTTTGGTTACAACCAAGGGAGTCCTGATCTGCATGGCTGCCAGCTCGTACTGTTGCTGGGCACTATAACCCATCATGATCTCTCTCTCGGATTTAGGTTTAGGTGCAACAATAAGATCATCGCGATGAATACCAGCTACTTTAGCTAGCAGAGGCCCAACAGATGCTCTTGCTACTGCTACTTGATGCACGATATGCAGCAGGAGAGGATGGCGTTCGCCAGCTTGCATCGGAGTAGTACGTTAAGAATTCGGTAGATGCACTGCCTTTGTGGTATTATAAATGCTGCCTTTTTCATTGTTGTGCTTCACAATATGCTCCTTCGACGACGTGCAGATACCGATGCCTCCCTTGTTGCCTCCCCTGTTGTTTGGCTTTGCATGCCTCTGCCATGCATGCGCGGCCGCTGCTTGTTGTGATGTTGTAGTACTGTTTTGTAGAGCTGAGCGCGGGTCATGCTTGACCACCCAATATTGGAATACTCCACGTGCATGAGCTGCTGCAGCTATCCGACCAACCGTCTTGGCTTTGATTTGGTCGTGGACACGCGAACTACGGTTGTTGACTGCAACTGGTGGTATATTGGCAGCGGTCGAAGCAGTATTGGATGGTCGCTTGTCAGAGCCGTGCTTATTCACCTTCCGATTTCGGCGGGTCATTATAGCTGGGCCTACATCAGTAGTGATCAAATTACTTACTGGAGCTGATAGTGCAGAGACGTATCTGATGATGATGGCAAGCTTATCTGATGTATCTGATACAGGTGCTACTCGCTGCTAGCGACATTGACAATGATGCACGCTAATTAGCAACAGCCACATGATCATCTTGCCCAGCGCAGTGCTAAGCTGGCCGACATGCTAGCTGGGAAAGGAGGCTGTCAAGATCAGGGCGTTCGGGCTGTATGAGCAGTTAAATAACTAGAGGGCTTGACCGGAGATACCTCAACTGCATCTAGTAGTCCCTCGATCCATCATCCCTTTAGTTTTCATACCTTTGCCTACAACTTGCCGATGTGCTAATTGTTGCTACGACCAGCTATGATTTTGTGATGTCCTATTAACCTTGCCGATATTGCTAAGAGCATCATTGACAATACTCACGACCAAGTTATTGCAACATTATGTCCTCATGAAATAACATAAGATGCCACAAATGTTAAATCAAAATTTTCAAAGCTTAACATTAAATCAAACAGAGCACCCAAACAACCTGATATTGTGAGACCTCTTAGGAAATCACCAAAGCATGAGACTTCTAAAGTCTATAGTAGGTGGTTGAGCTTTTTTCATGATTTTTCTTTTTCCGTTCAGAATGGGTAGGCCAATTCCAACTGACCTGATTGAGCAGCAGATAGAATTTGAGACTGCAATGTATAAGTTGCAAGCCTTTACCCAAATTTTCAAGAGCAGGTGCTCAGACACTACATGCATAAATGGAGTGAGTTCATTCCATGGCCAGTTCAACCACCTACCCCATGGCATCCACATTACATCACTTGGAATACACTCGATCGACAAATCACCACATCGACATCACCGTACTGGCTAGTTGCTCCACAAAACACCATTGTATGTTGTTCATACAGATTGCGAATGTGCTCGCCTACTCGAGACTATAGAAATAAATTACTCTAATGTGGTCCCCAACCACCTTCAGTCAGCTAAACAATTCATTTCACGCTACTTTCGTGGCAACCAGCTAACCACACGTGCAACTTTGAAGAGCATCTTACTGATATAGCCCTCTGTTCCTACATCAAAAACTCCTATTGATATGTGTAGTTACCTTGTCCTCCTCCTCTTCTCCACAAAAGTTTTGTCCATTGCATAGGAAAGCAGTCATTGCCTGCTACATTTCAAGGTCTTCCCAACTCTCTCTTGCTTAGTTCCATTCTTAATTCATCAACATTTTTTTTTCATACTCTCTACATCAAATCGTTTCAGTGACTTATACTCACTTAGGGTTACAAGATTTGTGCAGAACAAATAATAAGCGCTCTCTCTCTCTCTCTCTCTCTCTCACACACACACACACACACACACACACACACACACACACACACACACAGCTTTCATTTCTACGTTCTTCTTTACAGATGTATACTCTTGTTTAGTGCTTCCATGAGAACAAATAGTAAATACAATCTTGTATGTATGAGTGACTTAAAAACATTCTGGAAAACAAATAATAAGCGCACGCACGTGCTCTCTCTCTCTCTCTCTCTCTCTCTCTCTGCCCTTTCACTTCTATGTTCTTGTTTACTGATGTATACTCTTGTTCACTGCTTCGATGAGAAGAAACTAGTAATTACAATAGTGCCCTTGCAGTCATGCAGGCTAACGAAGCACTCTAGTTTGTTTTATAGTACATAATCAATAAATCGTTAGGGGGACTCGGCTCTAAGACACACTCTGGAATTGAATCAAAATTTTTAAATTGTTTCCGTGTGAACAAAGCGTCCCGCCTCATTTCAGAGAATGGCAAGTGGCGCAATAGCGTGCCATAGCCTGATGCTCTGGAGCCATGGAGGAGGATGGATGCAGGGCATTCGAATATGGCGAACGAGTTTCTTACCCTCAGGTACTATGTGTAGACTTTGCTCACTGCGTAGTTTCATACTTTTGAGGACGCTTGAGGCTTGAGCTTTTGTGATTGCAAGTGCACCAGAGATTTTTGAGTAGGTATTTCATACATGATATGCTTCATGCTATTGAATTGGTTAAGTGTTGTTACATAGACGAGACCACTAGGCAGAGCAGTGGATGCTATCTTCTCTTTGGTGGTTCATGCATGGACAAGTAAGAAGTATCCAGCATGGAACCATTCAAGTTGTGAACGAGGACTCCAGTGAAGTGGAATCGAATTTGAGATTCTGGGTTGTCGATAATCAGAATCTCTACATCCAGCCAAGAGGAGACTCAAATGCCCACATCACAGATAGATTAGAGCGATCATTTAGCGCCATCGGAGGCGGATGCCACGACATATCAGTCACACAGATCCTCATATTCCCATGAGGGACACACTTGATATTGCAGTGATACCTTGAATTTTTGGACTATGGATGTAATTTTTAGATAGGTAGCTCATTTTAGTGTTTAGCATTACGCTTACTTTTTTGTTTCTCTCAGATGAGAGATTTCCTTCATTGTATGTCCTGGTTTGGTCTCATAGACCACTTTGGCCTCTCTCTCTCTCTCTCTCTCTCTCTCTCTCACACACACACACACACACACATAACAGGTCTTGAGTTCAACTCTCCTGGTCGGATAGATCTTTAAGGTCTCTTGGGATAATTTCCTACGACGTTAAAACAATCTTCTTCTTCTTCTTCTGTGTGTGTGTGTGCGCGCGCGCGCGCGCTTTCATGCCTTCATCCCTTGGTATCAGAGCCTAGACTTTGTGATGCCCTGAGAGTGCGAGAATGGGCTGATCTAGGTTTCAGCGAGCAGCACGGCAGCTTGTGGCTGTATTTTTGTTGCAGATGAGTCCTTGTTAGTGTGTGTTTGCATCTAGAGGGAGCTGCTGGTGTTTTGCTTCGTTCGTGTCGCAAAAACCCTTGTGGATCTGCGTTTTCAGCCAAAGAGAGTTCAGAGAAGTGCTGCCTTATTTTCAGCCAGGAAGAGGACACATTTACATCTGTGTAAATGGGATTTGGCTCATTGTACTTGCATTTGTGAGCCAGCCGGCAGGACGGATATCCAGATCTTGCGTATATTCATCCGCTTCAAAGATCTTATCTTTCGTGCTCAGGAAGGGTGGAACCTTTGCAGCACCTTCAACAATCTCAAATGGCGCCTTCCCCGTCGACGAGTGTATCGTGTCATTGTAGGCAAATTCCACCAAAGGTAAATATCTTTCCCATTGAGTCTTCTGATTTGAGATACAAGACTTCAATAAATCTAAAATCACTGAATTGGCAATCTCAAATTGCCCGTCAGTCTGCAAGTGGAACGATGACGAGAACTGCAACCGCGTGCCAATGTTCTCCCAAATTGCCTTCCAAAACAAGCTCATAAATCTGGGGTCTCTGTCGGAGAGAATCGTCTCAGACGTGCCATGTAATCCGAAAATCATCGTGATCATTCTGTATTCTCGGGAGATAAAAAAAAAATGAAATCCATTTCAATATTTTCCCAAGGGCGGGTGGGTATGGGTAAAGGCTGTAACAATCCCTGTGCCTTATGCCTGTCAAACTTGACCTTCTGGCATACCAAGCAACTGCGCACAAACTCTTCCACATCCTTCTTCAGTCTCCGCCAAAAGAAATCTCTCTCTACCCCTTTCATGGTGGTAGCAATGCCACGGTGACCCGTAAAAGGTGGACAGTGGCAATCAGTCATAACCTTTTCCCTCAACGGTTGTGTAACGCACAACATAGTCTTTTTCATCAAGTAGCCTTCCCGAAGGGAGTATCCAACTACTATCTCCCCATCCCGTATCCGTGTGAAAATATCTGCAAAATCTGTATCTGTGGCATACTGATCGACCATATCCTCGAAGCTCCTATGATGTATCGCGGAAATAGCCAGAACCAACGGTTTCCGAGACAAAGCATCTGCCACCACATTCTTCTGTCCCTGCACATGGACAATCTGGAAGTGGAACTGTGACAAGATGTTCGCCCACCGCATCTGTTTTTCCGAAAGCTGCTTCTGTGACAAGAAGTAGCGCAAACTCTGATGGTCTGTAAAGACAGTAAAATCCGCTCCGAGTAGGTAATGCCGCCACTGATTAAGAGCATGGATAACCGCCAAAAGCTCTTTCTCATAGATATGTGCTGTCATCTCCGGCCTAGAGAACAAACGGCTCTCGTAAGCTATGACATGGCCTTCTTGCATCAAGACCGCACCCAGACTACGACCACAAGCATCACAAAATACTTCAAATGACTTCTGCAAGTCCGGCAAAGTCAAAATAGGTCCCGTAGTCAATTTCTCTTTCAACGTCTGAAAGGCAGTCACCTCTGTGGGTCCCCACGAAAAAGGTACTCCTTTCTGTGTCAAGATATGCAAAGGGGAAGCAACCTCTGCAAACTTTCGTATGAACCGCTTGTAGTACGAACACAGTTCCAAGAAGCTTTTAACTTCATGGACATTCTTCAAGTCGGGCCAATTACGGATAGTCTCTATCTTGGCCGGATCCATTTGCACTCCTGCGGCTGACACAATGTGTTCCAAAAAGTGTATCTCTGGTAGGAAAAATTCACTTTTCTTTGCATTAATCACTAACTTGTGATCTCGTAATGCCTGAAAGACCTGAAGCAGATGATCTCTGTGTTCTGCCTCATTCTTGGAGAAAACAATGATGCGTCAAAGAAAGTGCCAACAAATAGCCTGTACTCTCGAAAAATCCTATCCATCATCCGGTTAAATGTCGCAGGAGCATTGGTTAAGCCAAAAGGCATCACCAAAAACTCAAATAACCCAAAAGTCGTCCGAAAAGTTGTCTTGTAGACGTCTCCCGGTGCTATTCTGATCTGATGATATCCACTCTTTAAGTCAATCCTGCTAAAGCATGAGGATCCCTGTAACCTGTCGAGTATATCATCAATCCTAGGAATCGGAAATCTGTTCTTGATGGTGATTTTGTTGAGAGCTCTATAATCGATGCACATTCTCCAAGATCCGTCTTTCTTCAAAACCAACAATACTGGAGAGCAATACGGTGAAGTACTAGGCTGGACAAGACCCTTTTCCAAGAGGTCTTTCACTTGGTTCATAATCTCTTCATTCTGTGCTCGGCTCACACGGTAGGGTGGCCGGTTCGGTGGTGTACTACCAGGTATCAGATCAATGGTATGATCTTCAGGACGAGCAGGTGGTAACTGTCCTGGCAGGCCTTCTGAGAGGCAATCGGCGTGAGAGTGTAGAAAATCTTGGCGTTCTTTATCAAGTTTAGACATATTTGTCCTATCATCATCACTCAACTCTTTCATAAAGATCGAGTAAACAAACAGACTGGATTTCATTAATTTTGAAATTACCAAAGCCGATATAATAGGGACAGACTCGCCCTTCAGTTTAATATCAAGTACAATTGTTCTGCCCTTTTCTGTAGTCAAAGTCGCTTTTCTCGCCTGATAGGAATCCCTAAGAGAACATCACAACCCTCCAAAGGCATTATGAAGAAGTCCTCATGCCCCAAATACCCCTGACAATGCAACCGAAGTTTGCCAATGACAGGTGTAATGGCTACGTCCCTGCCAGGTGCCGATAGAACTGCCTTTGCAAGTGGTCCCATCCGATCGGGAGTAATCTCGAGCCGCGCCGCCAATTCCGGTGAAATGAAGTTGGCCTTGGCTCCTCCATCAAAGAAAGTCAGGGCCTCTTGATCTTTCACTTTGCCCCAAGCTCGGCAAAGTTCTGTACTCTCATCCATGGTGTCGGGATCAGTACCCACACAATCTGGAACCAATCCTGTTTTCATCTTGCCTTTTCGTACACGGTCCTCAGTTGCTCTCGAACTCTCAAGCCTTTCGTCGTCCTTGTCATTCTGTTCTTTCTGTGCCTTTTTAGGGCACTTCGCGGAGATATGTCCAGTTTCCTCGCATCCAAAGCACTTCCCCTCCCTGATGTAGCGAGTCCGCTCCTGAGGAGTAAGTCTGGGTCGTGCATCTTTTTTCTTTGGGTTGCTCTTTCTTTTTCTACTTTCATTCCCAGAAGTCTGTCCGGTTCGTTGTGTCGTGACCTCATCTGTAGGGTAGGTCAGACTGCCAGAGTGAATTGCAAAGCCCCGCTTCGCATGACTCATCAACTCCTGAATAGAAGCTGACTTCTGTTCCAAGCAGTGGTCTCGGATCTCTGTAGGTAGACCCAATGTAAACCGCTCAATCTGTTCTCTGAACGAGATCTTCTTGAATGAAGAGGCAGCTAGAAAAGAGTTCCAAAATCTTTCACAGTAAGAATTCACTGTATTGCTCTTGGTCATCCGGAGATGGTTCCAAGCAGCTCGTATATCTCGCTCAAACTCTTGAGTCAACCAAGAAGAAATAAAAAGCCTCTTGAATTTCAGCCATGTAATTGGCACAGTCTTGCTTAATAGAAGCGTGGACCACCAAGTGCGAGCATTCCCCTTAAAATAAGAGGCAGCTCTCCGAATCTTGGAGTGCTCTGAATAGCGTCCTCCCGCGAAAGCGATGTCAAACTGCTGTATAAAAGACAAAGCCTTTGAAGCATCGGAGTATCCCAAAAAAGCATCAAACTTAAGTGCTTGGCCACCTTCCTTAAACTCTCGGACTTTCTTGCTTTTATCTTCTAGAAAGTCATATTGGTTAGCTTTGTAAAAATTCCTCTTGTTTGCATAAAAGTTTCCGTTGTCAGAGTCTGAACCGTCCGTAGACGAGTCCTCTGTAGAAGTGTCACTCACTGGGCGAGACCTAGATTTCCTTGCCTTTTTCTTGCCCTTTCCGAAGCGTTGTTTCTTGCTTTGCTTTTTGCTTTTCCTGTCTTCTTCGCTCGAGTTTGAAGAGCTAGAAGAACTGTCAGAAGAAGAAGAAGAACTGGGTAGGCCTTCAAACTTGACGCGTTTCTTCAGTTTCTTTGCTTTGTCGAATGTCGACTGACGACCCAAATATCCCGGGAAGTCAGTACCTTTGTTCTGCTTTTTGCCTTTCTTTTGCACGTCGAAAAGCTGAGCAATCCGTGCATCAACCACGTTCTCCAGTTCCTTCTCCGTATATTTCTTGGAGGCAGAAGGTTTCTTGAGAGCGGGTTTCGGGAGTGGTGTTGTGGTTCTCTGCCACTCCCTCTGTACCTCTTCGAAAGAGGTCTGGTTCATATATTTTGCCATCTTCGGGTCCTTGGCAAAATTGAGCATCATCTTTGTTGCATCGCCAATCAATTGACGACGCTCCATCTCTCTTTGCTCCGCCTGAGTAGGCCGAGGCGGGCCATACTCTCTGTCTGAATCTTCGTTGTGATCCCAGCCCGCATCTCCAGATGCAGAGGGAGTCGACTGATCATTGCCTGAAGCCATAGGTGCCGCGGAAAAAAAATTCGGGGATCGGATTTCTCGTAGAAGAGAAATTGGCCGTGCTCTGATACCACTGTAACAAACTTGGACACTCCAAGTCAAGAATCAACCGCGACAGCACCAAATAACCACTTCAAAACAATTCACAGATCACAATAGATTTGCACTGGCCCGGCGGAGTTCCGTGCCTAGAGATATTGGCCCCAAAGACTGGCGCCCCTTTCGGTATTTCTTTTTGTATTAATCAATCATCAAAGTACAAGAGAGCGGTTAGGGTTTCACTCTCAGACTCTGCGTCCAGATGCTCTGAGAAGTGAGGCCCTCACCACTAATTTAAAGGTTACAAGGGATGCCCAAAAGCAGAGGCCCAAAAGCTTTAAAAATCAAAGCATCAGTTCTCTCTCTTAGAGAGAGTCTCTTTTTTTTTTTAATTAAAAAAAAAAGCAAGTTCTCTCTCTTTTATGCAAAAAGCAACGCCCAAAAGCTGCCAGCGCAAATTGCGGCGCAATTTCCGGAAAATCTGTACAACCCTGCCACGTGGCACTGGCGCCAGAAATTAGGGTTTCAGCCAGCAGTTAGGGTTTCCAGAAATTAGGGTTTGCTGCGAATTAGGGTTTCTGGCAGTTTTTAGGGTTTGCAGGAATTTTAGGGTTTCTGGCAGAAATTAGGGTTTCTGCTGTCCGCCACGTCATCACTTTGTGACAGGCACATTGGGGTCCACTATTTTAATTATAGCTCCATGTGCATAGCTTCAAAAATTCTAAAAAAAATTGAGCTCACACGCTACAACTTCCATGTTGAACACTTCTTTAGATTCAGAGCTCTTCTATGCGCCAAAACTCAGCCAAATACTATATTATTTGAGCCCCAAAATTCTTTTGGTGGTCCCCTTTTAGTAGACTCATTCCTTATGCATCCCAAAGAGTCTCTATCCATGTCTGAAAGCACCACCGAGGGCCTTGAATTTCCTTACTAATATGCAAATGAGGTCTCCTTTATTGATATTTTAAGACCTAGCCCATAATGCAACTAGTCAACATTGTATTATTAAAAAAATTAGAGGTGGAATAATAGTAATTACATGGTGGAATGAAATATAGTTAAAATCCCAAAAAATTATAATGAGATAGAAATAGGTAGATCAAATAGTAATGGTCATAAGTTTTATCTTTTTGTGAATGTACAAGGTATAAAGTAGAAATAAACTTAGTTGAAGATAAATAGTAAACGTGAACAAACTAGGTGAGGTTCTTGCACAAAGGAGATAGGTGGACCAAAAATTTGAAAGGAGGCCCTCAATATCTATCTACATGTGAAGCACCTCTTATAAGTAAATTTATTAACTCATCAATAAGTGACATCTCTAAAAAACATGGGAGTTTTAGTTGCATTGTTGGACCCAACTTTAATTCCCTATATAAGTGACCCTAGGAGTCACTCTTCAAGCATAAGTCAATACCCTTAGTATAAGCACCAAGTACCCGTAGTACATCAGCATCTTTGACGTTTTTGCATTAGATCAGGCCATCAGTACTAGCATTTTCAGTTTTTAGTCATAACCTTGCCGTACCGTTGCAAATCGAGCCGTCAGTACCACCACTTTTAGTTTTCAGCTCAAGACAGCAGATCGGCCAGTGTTTTCAGATTCAGCCTTCTAATTAGCCAGCATTTTTCAGTTTTCAGCCCATCACTGACAGTAGATCCAAGCATCAAGAGCCTCGTCGTAGTCGAGATTTCATTGAGTCTCCCTAGTGTTTTCAGTTTTCAGCCTTTAGCCTCGTAGATCCAAGCATCAGTAGCAAGATGCCATCAACATCTCAGCATCTAGGACCATTGTATCAACATGTCACGTGACACATCCAACACTCCGTGTCCGTGGACAAGCTACAGCATGATCAGGGTTCAGTCAATCTAGTCAGTCTAGATTAGAAGTGATCTGGCACTTTTGTGAGTCTATTCGTAGACCGTGCATGCCCAGTCACTTAGCATAGATGCATATCCTCTGGTTGCACACAGCATGATCATCAGTATTCCCTTCAGAATCCATTAGATTCAGTTAGGAAAATTTTCCAATGCATTTAGCCTATTTTCCCTATTTTTGGTATTTTTCACTTATTATTTTTAAGTGACTTTCCAACAAAAGTAGGTACGGCAATTTTGCTGAGTTAATATATAAGCAAACACAAGTTAGCACTTTCTGGCAGAAGAGGCAGCAGGAGCACATGCTCAACAGGCACCTTCTCAGCAAGAACCCATCAACCTAGCGTTTTTGGACCTCCCTAGCAGTACCCCCAGACCCCTGACGTTTTTCAGCCCTTGCATCATCGCCATCAACAATTGAGCCCTAGTGTTTCCTGCTTGGCATCGCTATCACCTCCAGAACCTCAGAAATTCACTAACGCTAGCAAAGGCAGTAGCGTTTTTGGTTTTTAGCCGTGAATGCAGCAGATGCATTAGCGTTTTTGGGTTTCATCAGCAGCTACAGCAGGCAGCCTCAGCGTTTTGGTTTTCAGCCCTTATCACTGCAGAACAGCGTTTTCAGCCCTATTGGATAGCATCAGATTCAGCCTTAATTGATTGCAAAAGAACCCCCATTTTCAGCCATAAAAACGCAGCCAAAACAGTCATTTTCAGCCACCGAAACAGCCCCGAAATTCAGCAATTAGAAGACCACAGATTTCAGCCCTAAAGTCGTCGTCGTCAGCACTGTCGTCGTCATCGGCATAGTCCCAGATTGCATCAGTCCATTGCATCGTCATTGTACCACTTTGTGCAATCAAAGAGTAGACCACTCTCGCCGATGAGAGTGGGGCCTTCGGAGGAGGGTTTTACAATGTCTCTGGTGTCGTATCTCTCTTCTCTCTCTATCTCTCAGTCTCATACACTTTCACGCACAGTGTCCATTCACTTTCTTTGTGATCATAGCACTTTCCATTAAGAACGGAAGGCTCTCCCTTCCATAAGAACTAAAAGGAACCTTGAGCAGAGTTCGGAGCACTCATCTTGAGCAAAGCGCAAACAATCATTTCGTTGCACCTAACACAACATTTGTGCAAACTAAAGCAAATACCTCTCTAGGGATAGAGAGGAGGCCCCTTGGAGGGGGTTTTGGGACCCCATCTTGGGTTAGTCTCCTTTCTCACTCTCTTTCACTCACAGAACCTGCACTCAGAGTATCATTCTCTCTTCTCTCTCTAGTCTTTGCGTTTCTCTCATGAAGTAAAAGGAACTCTCTCAAGAAGTAAAAGGAGTCTTGAGTATGCACTGAGCACTCATCCTCCATCAATCACTTCCGATGTACATTACAATTGTAGGTTTTGCATCACCAGTAGATGTCCCGTTATCTGAGATCTTGCTTGCACAGTCTTTGTGGTTGGTCCATGGAGATTTTTAGATGTCTCTTTGAGGAGTGGGCCACTATGTGTCGACATGTTTTTTTGCGGAACACGTCACATTTTCCTTGGGCTAGAGAGAGCTTCAATGATCAGATTTAGAGTGTAGGTTTTACATGAGGACTCCTTGTGGAAGAGTGAGGCTATTTATGATACCATACAGGAGCAGACAATGGTTTAGGCCAACTACTTTCTAAATATCCAGACAATTAGCAGATTTGTTTGAGAGTCAGTTTAGTGAGGCCTCGAGGAAGTTGGTTTGGTCAGAGAGATGTGCATCTTGGTACCTTAGCTTTTGTGGTGGATGACAAGTGGGTCCCTCTTGCCTCGCTTACATGATAGTTGTGCCATAGGTCTGCATCCTTTTTTGGGTACATCGTCAAGAAATGTTAAGAGTGGATGTGGATGATTTTGGAGGCACAGCCTAGGGGTCTCAATCCCTTGGCTTTAGTGAGCTTCCACATGAGGTTTGTATAGCGGATGCTTTATATCAGTCAAATACACAACATTTGACTTTGTGGTTTTCGCTACACTTGAGGTGGACAGAGCTTTGGCCAGATTTGTGTAGACTTGATCACAATCTAGATAGCTACATTTCACCACCAGATTAGAGTATCTTTATCCCTAGATATATCGTGTGGTTTGTTTTTGAATTTTTCCTCATGATCTGTATGCCTTTTATGGTTTTCTCATATTTCTTGTATATGGACCTCTGGTCGATTTTATGTAGTACAAAGAGACAAACCCCCACTTTTATTGCGCACACAGAGAGAGAGAGAGAGAGAGAGAGAGAGAGAGAGAGAGAGAGAGAGAGAGAGAGAGAGAGAGAGAGAGAGAGAGAGAGAGAGAGAGAGAGAGAGATATGAAATGATATATTAACGTCTTCAAAAGGCCAAAATAAAAGACCAATCTGTTACAAATTGGTGAATTTGATATTATGTTTGGGTACAAAATAGAGATTCTAAAATGAATCTAGAAGTGCTACTAGCTGGAACTATGTGGGGTATGTTTGATCACTGATACAATGGGGGCGCTCAAGACAAGAGGGTGATATAATGGGTGATGAATCCATCCTCATCTGTACTTTGGATGTCGAGATAGTATGGCTCGAATCCTCTGTTGTAGTTTTCGTCGATGCCGTGAAGCTCCTCTCCTCGGTCGTGGGTGTCTTGATCTCCCTAGCTCCAATGATCGGTCAATGAGAGTACCGCGGGTGTGAGTATGAGCTGAGCTTTGTAGTGGTGGCCCATAAGCTGTGGATAAAGGAGACTGATCTGGTAAGCGCCTCTATTTCCACAGGGGCGCTGCTAACTTCGTTTCAATGATCTTGTGTGGCACGGAGGCCTTGGCTCTAATCAGCCGAGAGATCATAGATACCAAGGGCCTCTCCATACCCCTCCACCCATCCTCACCCATAGAGGGTCCCCAAACCTGAATCCCATAGAGCACAATTTTGAAGCAACCAAGGTATCAAATAGCCAGAGCTTTGTTCGGGGTTCCGGGAACTGAACTTGGGAACACTTCCTCTTCAATCCTTCCAAGGCCACACACGCTTTGGTCAATCTAGTCTTATTTGCTCTTCAAAGAAAACCTTGGGCCCAGTGAAAACTACCCCAAGATAATTGTATGCATCATTGTACTCCACAGTCTCATAACCATGAGTGAATGTAGGTGCTTATCTCTTGATCCATTGTAGTCTGGTGTTAAACACCATAACCTTGGTTTTACCAAGGTTTATAGACAATCCACTAATGCATCCAGATGTCGCTACATACCCCCCTCTCTGTCAATGTAGTCAGAAACCTCATCTATACACATACAAAATAGAGTACGAGACAATGGACAACCTTGTTTCACTCCAATAGTGGAGTGAACTAAATCAGACAAGCTTCTGCTACAGTCTAGCGTCAGTCTTAGCTTAGGACCTAGCCTGACACTTTGTGAGCCTCTAGCAGGACGTGCGTGCCCAAGCTGGTCATAGTTGCATACCCTCTCTTGCACAGTACTGCATTCCAGCATATGCACTTTACCGTGTGTGAACCACCTCTAGCATGGCATTTTATTATTAAGTGACTCTTGGAATTCCAATTGTGAGCTGATTTAGGAGGCTGCTTGACCCAGCATTCGACACCTATAAATGAAGCCCCTTGGGCGCTAGAGAAGGCAGAAGACGCAAGGAACCAACAGTAACACAACACCCCGCAATGTCAAGCACCAAGTACCCAACGTTTTCCAACCCTTCTCATCAGCGTTTTCAGCCCTTTAGCACCAGCGTTTTCAGCATGGAGCATCTCAGAATTCAGCCAGCAGTTCAGCGTTTTCAGCATGCAGATTTCAGCCCCTTCATCGCCAGCTAGCTGTAGATCAGAGCCGTTAGTCCCTAGCATTTTCAGCATTCAGCCATAGCCTCTTCGTCGTCGTCGTCTTCACAGTACCAAGCACCAACACTGTCAGGTGCAGCGGAAGTGTTTATGGATTTAGCTCGGATCTAGTACTCCGCACCAAACACAAGGAACACTTTACTTCACTTGAAAGAACTGAACTGAACTGAACTAAACTAAAAGAAAGAGAGAGACAAGAGAGAGAAAAGAGACGATGCAGGAATGTTGGGTCCCACCCTCAAGGGCCCCCTTGCTTTGTTGCCAGAGCAAGTACTTTCTTTATTCTTGCACAATGCTGGTACAATGATGCTAAATGTTGAGATACTGATGCTACTGATGTTGTGTATTGGCTACTGATGGGACTATGTCAACGATGATGAGGTCGACGAAAAGGTACTGCGGGGGACTATGTCAACGATGATGAGGTCGATGATGAGGTACTGCGGGGGTTTATGTCGACAACGATGACGACGATGACGACAACGATATCAAGGTTAAAATCTGAAAATGTTGATCAGATCTGAATTTGGAAACGTTGATCTGATCTGAATTTGGAAACACTGATCTGATTAGAATCTAGAAACATTGAACTGAACTGAAATGTTGGTGATGCTGGGCTTGAAACGCCTGATGGCTAGTGGGGAAAAAAGTTGAACTTCTGTGGCTGAAAACGTTGGGCTAATCTTGGAGAAAACGCTAGAGCTCGTGAGGTGCTGCTTGACTGCGGGTGCCTGCCTCCTTGTGTCTCTGGTTCTTCTGCCTTCTATTGAGCGCCCAATGGGTTTCTTTTATAGTTCCCTAGCCATTTGCCCTACCTACATTCCAACAAGGGTAAATGAAAAGTCACTTATTAATAAATGGCCTATAAGAGGTGGTTCACGATGTACATTGCCTACATGTTGAGAATGACTGTTCCGTTCAAGAGAGGGTAATGCAATTGTGACCGGCTTGGGCATGCACGTCCTGCTAGAGGCTCACAAAGGTGCCAGGCTCAGTCCTAAGCTACTGGATCATGCTAGACTGTGGCAAAACATATCCACGTAGCGCAAGTGAAGTGTGCACGTGACAAGCAGTACCAAGCACCCGCAGTACGAAGCACCAAGTACCCGCAGTATCCAGTCCTTATCCTCACAGTATCAAGCATCTACGCAGTATCCTTCTTAGCAGTACTTAGTATTAGTAGCATCAAGTACCCATTAGCATCTCAGCATTGGTATCTCAACATCTCAACATTTAGCATCATCGTATCAACATTTTTATGCAAGAAAGGAAGCAAGTACTTGCCTTGGCAACAGAGCAAGGGAACCCTTGAAGGTGGTTGGGACCCGACATGCCGTGTCGTCTCTCTCCTCTCTCTCTCTCTCTCTCTCTCTCTCTCTCTCTCTCTCCTTCATCTATTCAGTTCAGTTTCTCATTTCAAGTGGAGTAAAATAACCTTGTGTTTGTGCAGAGTACTAGATCTGAGTAAAATCCTTAAACCCTTTCGTTGCACCTGACATGTCACGTGACACATCCAACCCTATGTGTCTGTGGACAAGATACAGCACGACAAGGGTTCAATCAGTCCAGTCAGTCTAGATTAGAAGTGATCTGGCACTTTTGTGAGTCTATTCCTAGACCGTGCATGCCCAGTCACTTAGTGTAGATGCATATCCTCTGGTTGCACACAGCATGATCATAAGCATTCCCATCAGAATCCATCAAAATCCTTCAGGGAAATTTTCCAATGCATTTAGCCTATTTTTCCTATTTTTGACATTTTTCACTTATTATTTTTAAGTGACTTTTGTTGGAAAGTGGTAGGGAAAATTGAGTAAGTTTGTATATAAGCAAACCTAGACTAGCACTAATTGGCAGAAGAGGCAGCAGGAGCACCGCTCAACAGGTACCTTCTCAGCAGGAACCCCCAACAAGGCCTAGCGTTTTTGCTACACAGCAGAGAGACTAGCGTTTTGCACCAAGACCCCAGATCAGCCAGCGTTTTTGCATTTGCAGATTCCCGGCGACAATAGAACATCAAATCAGCCTAGCGTTTTGCATTGGCAAGACAACCGGCGACAGATTTGCGGGTGAAAGCATGAATAGGTGGAAAGCTATATATGTGATATAATTAAATAGCATAGCATGACATTGGGGGTGTGGTCACTGGTGCCATATTTTAGACGTCCAAATTTATATTCTAAAAAATGTTATACTGAAAAATTCAACCTCTCTCGCGCGCGTGCTCAAGGTCTACTGTGCTTAGAGCTTCTACTGTGCAAGCTTGGCTGCTTAAAGGACGATTGCAGTAACGGCTCTCTTCTCTTCGAGGTATGTCTCTCCCATTGAACATGTACACTCTCTACTGCTTGAGCACGCGCGCCCCACCTGGGATCATTTAGCTACATTAAGTTGCATTTGGAGCTGCATGAGTGCCACACCTTGCTCATTTGCAACAAGAGACGAGCAAAACCTAATGCTGCTGCTGGCTGCATGAGAGGACATAGACTCCCGAGGTAATTTGCTAATTCACAAGCTGCATGCAATCTTGGTGCAAATCCCATAGCACATCACCTTGAATGCCTTGCTTACAAGAGCAGGCCCATGAAGTTCTTGTTTCTTTTTAGCAGGGATGATAAGCGAGGGCACACTACGTCTCATGAGTTCATTGGATGATGTGCAGGTATATCACTTGAGACTGCATCATGGCACCTTCCTCAAAGCATCCGATTCAAGCAAGCAGCAGTCTAGTTAGGAACATCGAACCACCTCTGCATACGAAGTTTTGTCGTCTTGCCGAGGAATTTCATATGGAGCGTGGATTGCCATTGGAGGGAGTTGATCCGTGTAGCTTGACAGGAAACAATGACATCTCTGAGGAGGACTGGGAAGCTGTCTTTATATGCCCAAAGCCTGTTTCCGGTAGCCAAAAGAAAGTGAAGGTATACCATGCTCGGTCGGAGTTCTTACAAAAGCTTGTGTGGAGACATTGGGATGTCTACCAGGAGGGTCCCTTCATGTATGAAGTAGGGACTCAATTTGCAAAGGCCTTTGCATTGGAAAACTGCAGTGAATCTGGCAAACATCAAATTTCTTGGGCTATCTTTGCAGAGAGGGCAATGAGAGCCTCAGAAGAACGACACAACTTGCAAAACAAGATCAAGAGGTGGGAAGAGCAGATGAGTGGTAGAGGGAGAGGTTCCAAAACCACTGTTGCCTCTACCAGATCATCATTGAAAACAGAAGGTACGTTTGTACTATTGTCAAGCGTGCCTACAGGAGGATGCCTGGTACAATTGGCAGAGGAGGATAGCAGGGCACTTGCAAAAATGAAGAATATTGCAGAGGGCAGATTGCAAGACTATAAGTCAAGACTTGAGGGTGCAAAGAAGCAGGTAGAGGATCAAGTCAGAGAATTGCATAGGACTGAGGGTGCACAAAGCTCAAACACTTTGGCCATAAAGTTGCAAACGGAGATTGATTGCGTGCAAGACCCTGTAGCTCGACAACGCGTGATTGATTTGATTGGACAGTTCTCGAGTACTACTAGAGAGAACGTTGCTGAATTAGAAGCCAATGTGGCTAAAGCAAAGGTGCATACCCTCCTACATGTGCTTCACTTTGTTTTGGAGTATGTGGTTCACTTCCATGTGGTTATGTGGTTAGAGTGTTTTGGATTGTATGGTTATGTACTGTATGAGCATATTCTATTTCTGCTATGTGCTATATAGCACAAAATATGTGCTTTATGGTCACAACATAGCCATCATCTTCATGGAGTGGGTGGTTATATGCTATGTGTGGTTATGTGCTATGTGCTTTATAGTTCAATCTAGGTGCAACATGTTCACAATAGTACCCTCATCTATTTGGAATGTGTGTAATTCTATGCTATGTGCTCTGTGTGGTTATGTGCTATGTGATACATAGCACAATGGACATGTGTAATATGTGCTATATAGCATAACTTGTATGCTATATGCTCACAGTATAGCCGTGAAGTGTGTTAAATATTGATATGTGCTACATAGCACAATCTTTTTATGTCCTATGTGCTAAATAGCACATTTTGTGTGTTATATGTTCACAACATAGCCCTGGAGTGTGTGGAATAGTGAATTGTGCTATATAGCACAATCTCTATTTTTGCTATGTGCTACATAGCACATCTCTAATTATGCTATGTGCTACATAGCACAATATTTGTGCTATATGCTATGTGCTATCTCTCATATAGCCCACTGCATATCATATACCCAACAAGCTTGTGCTATATAGCATATAGAGAAAATGTCTGGGCTATATTTGGTATTTTAAAAAGTCTCTCTACTATGATCTACAGTGCATACTCTATGTAGCACTTATAGCACATTATTCTTGGACTGTGCTATGTGCTATATAGCACAGTGCATATCATATACCACATCAAGCTTGTGTTTATAGCATATAGAGTAAGTGCTTGTCTTATATGTGGTATTGCAAATAAGGGATAAGATTCACGCTGTATATTCTTTTCAGCAATCTGCTTTTGTTGGGTTATTGAGACTTAAATTAGATGTGTTGTCTTCTTTGTTTCACAAGCACTACTTGTAGAAGTAGAGACCAACATAGCACAGGAATCAGAGTACTTTAAATTTTGTGTTACCATGGAGAGGACTTCACATAACGTGGGGGCCAGTTTGATGAAGCCTTTTCCTCCTGTGGATTTTAAGCAGAGCATTAGCGAGGTGGCACTTAATGGGTTCTACCATTGTGTAGGATGTGGATTCCCGTTCGATGCCAGAAGCTTGGATGTATTCTCCTTGCCTTGCACCCATGTGTACCATATGCTATGCTTCGCGCATGTATGTAGGGACTATGGCTATTGTGTTGCACTAGATTGAAACATGTCTGTTTCCCCTAGAGCTAAGCATATGATTGGTCTGAAGGTGAAGAGTGAGATGAAAGAATCAAGTGTAGGTAGTCACTGTGTCAATTATTTACTAGTACTATTGCAGGCCCACTTTCCATTGGTAGCTTAAACTCTTGCATTTAATGAAATCATTTGCAGGTACAGACATCGCAGCAGAGACCTGTATACAAGAATCATTGAGGACAAAAACAGAGAGTCTCTACGCAGGCCACTGGTAGGTACCAAAATCAGTATTTATGTGTGTATTTTGGAATACTCCAAGTGAGACTTTGTAAATAGCTTGCTTTGTAGAACAATCATCGCATGCTTGCTCCAACAAGACCATGCATTCCACAAGGAAGAATGGCCTGATTACCCCAGGGATGCAGCCAGGCCTTGAAGCGGAGTCTACCCGAGGGATGCAGCCAGCCCTTGAAGCGGAGTCTGCCGTAGGGGATGCAGTACGTGGAGTAGTTGAAGACATCTTGATGGCAAAGTCTTCTGCAGTCAAATCACCTAGGCAACAACTAACTCCAAGAAGACTGTTGCGTTCTCCGTTGAGTGCCAAAGCATCACCAAGTGTGGACACTAGAGATGAAGCATCAGATGAGGCAGTTGCAGATGCGGTGAAGGCAACACCCTCTCCAGCGGGGAAGAAGCCAACACCAAAGCGCAAGAAATCGACTCCCAAGAACTTAGGTGGAAGTCCCACAATGGATATACCTCTTGATTTATTTAGGAAGAGAAAGAAACCAAATGCAAAGCAATGAGTGTGTTTTTGTTGTAACTTCATGCAATTAGAAGATGTCTTTAGAAGGCATGTGCAATCCTTTGCACCTCTATTGCATCCATGCTCATTGATGAATCAAGTGTTGGAATTTGTTAGTGACATGTCTCTTAATTCTTTGCATCGAGTCGTTGCAAACTATTTGATTTATTTTCTGTACATGTTTAGTAATATGTTTCTACTTTCTCTTGTCGTAGATAATCAAGAAGCTGAAAAAAGAGGAACTTGCATGAGACGCACTCGCTCTTCAGGGTTTCTAGATGAGGGGTCTGTAGGTTTACTGGCTCAGTCTTATCTTGTGAAGAATCCAAGAAGGGGTGCTACAGCTTCAAGGGGGGTTACAGGCAAAAAAAAAGTGTCTTTTGATACAGTTGAGGGGTCCGTAGGTTTACTGGCTCAGTCTTATCTTGTGAAGAATCCAAGAGGGGGTGCTACAGCTTCCAAGGGGGTTACAGGAAAAAAAAAAGAGTCTTTTGATACAGTTATCCCTGCACACCTACTAGTACTGCTGAATTTGTTCCAAGTGTGCCTAATGCAGTTGATGTGCAGGTTGTGCATGATGATGTGCATACAGATGTTGACCGTGCTAAACTTGAAAAGGGTACATTACCCACCCCCACCACAGTTGAATCTGGCACAAATGCCATTGATGATGCTATGGTAGTTGATGCCTGCACAGATGCCATTGCTGATGCTATGCTAGTTGATGCCTGCACAAATGACATTGTGGATGCTATGAAAGTTGATGCTCGCACAGATTCTACTGCTGATGGCAATGTTAATGATGGTGGAACAGAAGGTATTGTTCATGCTGTCATAGATGCCCTTCTTGATGCAGTTGTGGCTATGGGTACAGATGCCACTGTTGAATCTGACACAGATGCCATTGATAATGCTACCACAGTTGATGCCTGCACAGATGCCATTGCTGATGCTACGGTAGTTGATGCCTGCACAAATGACATTGTGGATGCTATGGAAGTTGATGCTAGCACAGATGCTGTTGCTGATGGCAATGTTAATGATGGTGGAACAGAAAGTATTGTTTATGCTGTCATAGATGCCCTTCTTGATGCAGTTGTGGCTATGGGTACAGATGCCACTGTTGAATCTGACACAGATGCCATTGATGATGCTACCACAGTTGATGCCTGCACAGATGCCATTGCTGATGCTACGGTAGTTGATGCCTGCACAAATGACATTGTGGATGCTATGGAAGTTGATGCTAGCACAGATGCTGCTGCTGCTGATGGCAATGTTAATGATGGTGAACAGAAAGTATTGTTCATGCTGTCATAGATGCCCTTCTTGATGCAGTTGTGCCTATGGGTACAGATGCCACTGTTGAGGATACCAGAGGCAGGGGTGAGGAGGTCCTCATTGAGAGAGAAGCTGGAACACGTGAGGCAGTGGGTGCAAGTGATGTCACAGCCCAAGCCGAGGTGGTCTGTCCAAGTGATGCAGCTGACGACATTGTTGATGCAGAGGAGGCAAAGGGTACATATGCCGTTGTTGAAGATCTGGGAGGCTTGGGTGAGGAGACCTCACTAAGAGAGTACCTGGAATAGGCTCAGCAGTGGATAACGGTGATGTCGCGGCTTCTGCCGACACATCAGAGACAGGTGACAGAGCAGTTCAATCGGGAGAGGCAATGGGAGAAGTTGTCGTGGCTGCTACAGACATGAAAGAGGCAAATATACATAATACAACCGAGGCATGTATAGAGCAAAACAATGAGACAGGGAAAGGCACAGAGGTGTCCACTGACAGAGCAGCTCAATCGGGAGAGGCAATGGGAGAACATTTCATGGCTGCTGTGGACATGAAAGAGGCAGTTGCACATGATACAACTGAGTCTTGTACAGATCCCACTGTTGGGAATACCAAAGGTAAAAGTCTAGAGGTTTTTATGGGTTGAGCGGCTGCTACAGATACAAATGAGGCAGGTACAAAGAATGCTGATAAAGAGGCCAAAAATGGACATGAATATGAGAGGCAAGAGAGGCCGGAGTGTCTTGTGGTAATGCCAATATAGATTGTTGCACTGCCTCCTGCGTCTCTTGAGGACAAGAATTTATGCATCATATTGGATGTGAATGGGCTTCTCATAAGTAGGTATAAGGTCTCCTTCTACAAAGGAATAGCGAGAAGCAGTACTCCTGATTGGGCAAGATCAAGGTATCAGATAGTCACTGGGCCAAATGCTATAGGAAAGATGCAATTTGAATATGTGGTCAGGCCCAATGCATCAATCCTTTTGCATGCACTGCTGCAAAGAGTACAAGTTGCACTATGGAGCTGCATGACCCAGGACAATCTAGCACTTGCTTTGAGTGCATGCTTTCCTGGCTGAACAAACAATTTTTCCTCGATATTATCGATCAAGAGGGGTGTAGAGAGGCGAGCTTCAATCTAAATGAAGTTCTTGGGATCCCTCCATGTAGAGATAACGCAAAGCCGATATTTTTCAAGTGTTTGAAAGACTTTTGGAAGCACCAGCCTAAGTTCAACTCTGATAATACACTGGTGGTGGATGACACACTCTACAAGTGTCTGCTCAGCCCTCCTGGGACTTGGGTCTGTCCTACTTCATTTGAACCAGTAGATATTTGTCAGTCCCCAATTTACCTGGTTAGCACATTGTTCCCTTGGTTAGTCAAGTGGACAGTCTCACCCAGCCCTAATGCTTATGCAAAGATGAACCAGTTTGAAAATCCTTCGGACATAATGTCTGCTCGTGTCATCAGCCACTATAGAAGTCAACGAGAAGTATGTAGGGAAGGTTCATTGTGGTTATGGAATCATGTATATAGCATTTTGCACACTGAATGTACTTGCGATTACTATACAAAAAACTGACCTGTTCAAAGTTCTCTAAACTTAATGATTGAATGATGTAATTTTATTTTGGTGATATGATGTTGTCATACTTTGATAGAGTCCTGCTACATGGCACACATAGTAGCATAGACAGGACCATCGGGCTATTATTACACATAGTTATGCTGTATAGCACTCATACTGCAAGAAATACTATGACATAATAGCATAGATAGGGAGATTGGCCTCTTATTACACACACTTACGCTATATGGCACACATAGTGCTCTCAATATGTAATATAGCTCTTTCACATACCACACATCATCATATCATAGACAGGAACATTGTGCTATGTGATACACACACTTTTACTGTATAGCACACATGTTGCTATCTTACTACAATAGAGTCCTTTTATAGCATAGACAGGGACATTGGGCTATTATTACACACACTTGTGTAATATAGCACACATAATAGCCTAGGTAGAGACAATGGACTATCTTGACACATTATTTGGCTACATATCACATATAGTAGCATGTACACAACTCCATAACACCCAATGGGTAGCTATTCATAAGAGTGAGATGATTGTAAGAATGAGACATGTTTACCTGAGATTCATCAAGAAAGTGAATGGGATGCTCTTGATAATGTTTTCTTCCCAATCGTTTCCGACAAATATCTTGGCTAACTTTTTTCAAGGTGCAACATGTTCACAACAGTAACCTCATTATCTGAAATGTGTGTGATTCTATGCTATGTGCTTTGTGTGGTTGTGTGCTATGTGATACATAGCACAATGGACATGTGTAAGGAGGTACTGAATGGTGAAGGCTATATAGAACATAATATAAGCCTGTTAAATAGGTATCATGCTGCTTCATAGGGCATGGCATTGTAAATGGTTTCATGTATTTCCGGAGATAAATAATATGTCTTTGAGGCAGCATCTACCAAAGGCATGTCAAACTTGATTGCCCGAACAAGATGAGAGTATAGGTTAGTAACTCCCCTATCATCAAGTAGAGTGTAGTGATTTGGGTCCCCCTCTTGCTGTTGATATAACACCCTGTGACAACATAAGTGTTTTTATCACATTTGTTTCTCCACTTATCCCTTAAGATGCAATCTGTCATCCATTTTCTCTTTGTTCATCTCAAAAGAAAGAACTCTACACCTTTTGCATTGCCAGCGTCTGCATTGATTGCAAAGTTATCACCTGCAATGAGATACTCACTCAGCATATCCTGGGATCCCTCAAACATTGCAGCTTCATCTTCTGGTACCTCAGTCTCTCCTGCTACCTCAGAGAGTGGTTTCAATGCCTTATGTGTCCACTTGCCTGTATATGATTTGCTGGAACAAGTCCTCCAATGGCCCTTCATGCAAGCATCACAAAAACAAGAAAGCTGCCTGGTCCTTAATTGAGTAGGATCATGACGACAAAAGCCTGAAATGCAATGGAGTGATCGAGATCCTGGTACTCTCTCAAAACCCCATAGATTAGACCTGTCCACTTCTGTCTCTTTTACTAGCCAAAATTTCCTGTTTATAGTAGGACCTGCTTTAGTGGATTGTGCATAAGAGTTACATGCAGCATTGGACATTGTTCTCGTCAAAAATGCAACCACGTCTGCAGCTTGCCTAAGAACAACTCCATTACTCTTGAGTTGTTCATGTGTAAGGGCTCTCTTTATCACAGCGCCAGCGCCATCATACTCCCCCTTGCCATGGCCAGAGCCAAAAAAATTCCATGTCATCTCTGTATCTGTTAGGTGGTAATATCTAGCAACAAAGTAAAATGGCCTTGCAGCCTTGAATTGCGAGGTTGCACCATCCGACCACACCCAATGCTTCTTGAAATTCAGCCCCTGGTCTTTAAGCCACTGATCACAAAGAAGAAAACAATGCTGGACAAATAGCATATCATGTTGCCTATCATCGGAGATGTAGAAATGCATATGCTTGATAATATTGTCATCTTCGTTGTCACGCATGTATGTTATGTGAACAAGGATGTTGCATTGATCTGTATGCCAATGCATGGATTGTACTTCATTTTGCTCTTTGAACGAGTAATTTTCAGCAAAGTCTACTACAGATATAATGGTATCTGAAGGAAACACCTTCAAACATTCTCTGTATTGATGTGCCTGCCATCTGTAAGTGAAATTGTGCTCGATGAAGATTCCGATGTCGTCTTTTATCCTCCCTGTCAGCTCACTTAAAGCCACCTGTTTGAGTGACAACATCTTTTTCTTACTTAGACCACGCTTAGTTTGAACTTTAATGTCCTCGAAGACTTGCAGTGGAACTGTCTTTGTCATCTCTGCAAGTTCTCGTGGACAAAGACTGAGCTTTTCCACACCACAGTTTTTGCATTGGCCCATCAAGCAGGTGTGTTTATGGAACATATCCCCCTCAGCCTTTGTACATACGCATGATTCCCACAACTTCGTGATCCTTGAAAACGAGTGCTCAACAGCAAGACATTCTGCATTCACCCCATTTGATTTGCAAACATTGCATTTACATGTACATGACCTCCCATGAAAACCAAAAGCAGATGAGCGCATAACATTAAACGCATCTTTGAGAGACATAAGTTTGATATGATAAACACAACAGCAAGTATTTCGATTTTTCAACTTTCGCACGAACCAACGCTTCAGCTTCTCAAAGGACCTTTGCCCAATTGTCATATGTGGGTGGCTATCTTTAAACTTCAAGAAATACTCTGTCTGCTTGAAAAAAAAATGCATTAGAATTACATTTTGCTATATATCACACATAATAGCATAGCTATAGATGCATTGGTATAAATACATATAGCTATGCTACGTAGCACAGATAATAGCATAGATAGATAACTCAGCTTTCATTACATGCTCAATTTTGTTATATAACACATAATAGCATAGATAGGGATTTTTAGCTGTTATTACACACACATCACACACGTCTGCTATATAGCACACATAGTGCTCTCATATTATAACACAGTTCTTCTACATAACACACAAAAGAGCATAGACAGGGATATTGTGCTATTATTACACATATCACACTCTGCATAGCACACATAATAGCATAGACATGAATACCGTGCTACTATTATACTAACATCTGCTATGTAGCACACATAGTGCTCTCATAATATTATATAATTTGATAGCACACATAATACCATAGATAGGTATATTGTGCTATTATACACACGTCTGCTATATAGCAGACATGATGTTGTCATACTCTGATAGAGTCCTACTACATGGCACACATAATAACATAGACAGGACCATCGGGGTATTATTACACATAGTTATGCTATATAGCACTCATACTGCAAGAAATACTATGACATAATAGCATAGATAGGGACATTGGCCTCTTATTATACACACTAACGCTATGGCACACATAGTGCTCTCAATATGTAATATAGCTCTTTCACATACCACACATCATATCATAGACAAGAACATTGTGCTATTCTTACACACACTTTTACTGTATAGCACACATGTTGCTATCTTACTACAATAGAGTCTTTTTACATGGCACACTTATAGCGTAGACAGGGACATTGGGCTACACTTGTGCAATATAGCACACATAATAGCGTAGGTAAAGACAATGGACTATCTTGACACATTACTTGGCTACATATCACATATAGTAGGATGTACACAACTCCATAACACCCAATGGGTAGCTATTCATAAGAGAGATGTTTCACTTGAGAGTTATTCATTGTAAGAATGAGACATGTTTACCTGAGATTCATCAAGTAAGTGTATGGGATGCTCTTGATAATGTTTTCTGCCCAATCGTTTCCGACAAATATCTTTCTTGTTTGGAGACACCCTACTATGCTCTATACAAAATGTAATAATTGTCTGCTTCAATTCCTCCGATAAGGACCCAACATTTCTAGACTTCCTTTTGAATAAGTCGAACCTCAACGTACTTGACATAGGATCGCTGTCAAGTCTACCCAAAGCTGAATATAAATTCCTTGGATGAACATTTAATAGCTTTGCCACTTTATGTAGAGTAACACCTCTACCTTGGCTCCCATTATCATGCAGTAATCCATTCACCAGCATGCTGAATGTGCTTCGTTTTAAAAACATCTCGTCAGCTGATTTTGGAATCTTTAATTCTTGTAAGGAGACCTTGAGTGCAGAAATAAGGCCATTTGCAGGAAGATACAAATCTTCACAGAATGGCAAGATTCTATCATCATTGAAAACACCTTGAAGAATTGCATTCTTATCTTCTTTCCCGTAACTATGCAACTGTCTCACAATGTGTTGAACAATATTCTAAATAGTATGTTGCTTCTTGTCTTCCTTTGTGTGTACATCGACGTCCTCCCTATGACAATCTTCCGCTCCAATGTTGACGCTTGGCTGTACTTGCTTTCTTGCACGACATTGCTTTCTGTACTCACGTTTAGCCTGTGCTTCATACTTCCTCATTGCAATAATTTCATCCTCATTTAGACAAGCCTTTCTCTTGGAGTGCACTTGCATATGAACTATATCTATTCCATGTGCCTCATCATAAAATCCGTCGTCCACCATCCTGGAACAGTCTGCAGTAGTTTGAAATGAATGAAGTCGTACAAAACTTCCTGATTGCAATAGTGAACTGAAATCCATTTGTGCTGCATTGTTGAGTTCAAGAAGCTCCATTGCTGCTTGTGAGGAGGTATGAGCTGGAACCAAAGCGAGAGGAAGGGAGTCTCCATCATCCATATTCTGAACTGGAGAGTAGGAGAGAGAGAGAGATGGAGATGGGCATTGGAGGCCATCTGAGAGAGAGAGAGAGAGAGAGAGAGAGAGAGAGAGAGAGAGAGAGAGAGAGAGAGAGAGGTCCACGCATGCTAACTGCTCCATGTCTTTCAATCCGAGTAGTGGAGTCAATTATCTTACCTATATTCTTTTAAAATTTATTGACTTAAAAGCCTAGCTATGGTGCCATCCATAGCATCATACTTGGTGTCCATGGACACCAAGTATTTAGACACCATTCTATGCTTTCACCCTTGCAGATTTTCAACCCTAGCGTTTTTGCATCTGCATCATAACCTAGCGTTTTGCAGATTGTCCGCGACGGAACCTCAGGAACTATCGCCGTTTTCAGTTTTCAGCCCTTAGACACCGCAGATCAAGTCCTGTACCTCGCAGATCTCACCTTCCCGCAACAGATCCTCGCCGCTCGGTCAGTTTCTGCAAGGTTTACAGTTTCAGCCCGGAAAACGCAGTATTCAGCATCTGCGTTTTCAGCGCGTCATTGTCGCATTGTCGCCATCGACATTGTCACAGACAGAGTCAGAATTCAGCATATAGAAGATTTGCAGATTTCAGTCCTTAGCGTTTTCAGATTTCAGCCCGTCTCATCGTCGTCGACATCGTCGGCAAGTCCAAGCATTGTAGAGATTTGTGCAATCATAAGTAGACCGCTCTCGCCATAGAGAGTGGGGCCTTCGGAGGAGGGTTTTACGTCTTTGGTGTCGTATTCTCTTCTCTATCTCTCAATCTCATGCACTTCCATTCATAGTGTCCATTCACTTTGTTTGTGTCCATTGCACTCTCTCACTAAAGGAACGGAAGGCTCTCCCTTCCGTAACTAAAAGGAACCCTTGAGCACAGTTTGGGGCACTCATCTTGAGCAAAGTTAAACATTCATTCCGCAGCACCTTACATTGGTATCAGAGCTTTGGCAGTGTTCTGTATCACTCAAGGAAAGAACCACAAGAATCATAGAAATTTTTTTGCTTGTTGAGGTCGCACGAACCCAAGTTCGCTTGGGCGTGTCGATTCCTAATCGTGCTTTTGAAGAGTGACAGGAATCCCAGGAAAGAAGGGCTTGTCCAGCCTCCCCTTGTGCCTCTTTTCACTCATTGAGAGCGGACCGTGCACTTAGCGGCCGGCCAATTGATGTGAGGTGGGAAAAAGCAACCTTGGTGTGAGCGCAAGGCCGCCAAGGGGTGCGCCCACGGAAAAGAGCAGAACTCGGGTGAAGAGAAGATCCTTCTCAAACACAGATTGCAAGCGAAAGAAGAACCCAAGAACCTCAAGACCCTCAAGAACCCCAAGACCCACAAGAACCCAAGTTCCTCGTGAACTAAAGAACCCAAGACCACAAGAACCCACAAGAACCCATGACTTCAGTAGATGGTCATCACTCGAAGCAGAATGGATACTTCGCTTGGAGATGATGAGCATGAGAGAGGCGAAGAAGACTTTTCCCTACCAGGAGGTTTTTTCCAACCCTTCCCCATCAACGCCAAAGATTGCACCAGATCCTATGAAGCTTTTCGACAAGATGGTGATGGACATGAAGTTAGACCGCAAAGCACGAAAAGCAGAAAGAGAAGCAGAAAAAGAAAGGCCTACGAAGAAGAAATGACAGCCATAGATCGTGACTACGAAGAAGAAATGGCAACCATAGAGCGTAAGTACGACTTGTAAGCCAAAGAAAGTCAAGCCAAATTAGATCGCGAGAACAACGAAAGACAAGCACAACATGACCGCGAGAACAAAGCAAGACAAGAATAGAGCGACCGACACATGAAAGAGTTCTTGCGACTCTTTTCTCAAGTGTAGGCACATATGCAAGAGATTCAGGAGACGGAGACTCTCTGTCTCTTCTTCTCCAAAGCATGGCACATAGGATTTGCATGATTATGAGAAGCATGATGAATTTAATGATAATGATGAGCATGATGATTTGAATGCCAATGATTTGCATGATGATTTGGTTTGCAATGACAAGCATGATGATTTCCATGATGATCAAGATGTGATTTCTCACAAGCATGACGATTTGCATGAAGATGACGTGATTGTTCACAAGGATGATGAGTTCGTTGATACTTACTCTAGTGAAGCTAATCTCATTGCAGAGACGATCAATCATGAAGACCCGATCTTGGCTCTCGAGCCTAGGTCCCAAGAACCTCTTCAAGAAGAACCGATCTTGGCTCTCGAGTCGAGGTCCACAGAATCCCCACAGGAAGATTCGATTAAACAGGAAGAACCGATCTTGGCTCTCGAGCTTAGGTTCAAAGAACCCTCACAGGAGGTATTATGTGTTCACATGATTAGTCCGCACGTATTGTTCGATTGTTTCATTCGTGATCGTTTTCTGTATTTTAGTCAACGTCTTTATGTGATCCCTTTTCCTAGGCATGACATATTGTACGTTGAGCACGTTTCCCTCATGAATGAGCATGAATGTATGTGGATTGTTCATAAAAAGCTGAACAGTATGTATGTAAGAAAGTCACATTCCATGTCTCTTCCTTGGCATGACGCATTTGTAGAAAGAAAACATGAAAGTATGAGCACCAAGCATCGGCATTTCCGTTGTGAATTGCCACAGTTGATTGATTTAGATCAGCAAGACAAGATTCAATCTCATTGTTTGCGTGTGTGTGGTGAACGGTTTGGCACTCCGTCTCTTTGTTCATCTAACTTGCATGCACAGTCTTTTAGGAAGACAAGATTTTTTCCAGTCACCTTACATGGAATAGGTATATTCATGTTTTTGTGTTGGAAGTGGTTTCAAGAATTTTCAGCCATGGAGATTCTTGAAGAAGAAAGAAGCACGACTCTCGACGAAGTTGAAGCATTGAAGGAGCCTCAAAAGACTTTGTCGCTTTTGGTGCGGCCCAAAGAAGCAAGCATTGCAAACCTTTATGAAGTTCAAGTACCGCACGACCCACACATCAGAGTGGGCCGGCGAAGAGTCCCTTCCAGGATTCTGGATGCTATTGGCGATCTCCCTCGACGCCATACAGTTCAGAACCAGTACCTCACTTTGAAAAGGAGGGGATATCACGTGACACATCCAACCCTATGTGTCCGTGGACAAGATATAACACGACAAGGGTTTAGTCAGTCCAGTCAGTCTAGATTAGAAGTGATCTGGCACTTTTGTGAGTCTATTCATAGGCAGTGCATGCCCAGTCACTTAGTGTAGATGCATATCCTCTGGTTGTACACAACATGATCATAAGCATTCCCATCAGAATCCATCAGAATCCTTCAGGGGAATTTTCAGTGCATTTAGCCTATTTTTCCTATTTTGACATTTTTCACTTATTATTTTTAAGTGACTTTTGCTGGAAAGTAGGTAGGGTAAATTGAGTAAGTTTGTATATAAGCAAACCTAGACTAGCACTAATTGGCAGAAGAGGCAGCAGGAGTACCGCTCAACAGACACCTTCTCAGCAGGAACCCCCGGCATAGCCTAGCTTTTTTGCTACACAGCAGAGAGATTAGCGTTTTGCACCAAGACCCCAGATCAGCCAGCGTTTTGGCATTTGCAGATTCTCGGCGACAGTAGAACATCAGATCAGCCTAGCATTTTGCATTTGCAAGACAATCGGCAACAGATTTGCAGATTTTCAACCCTAGCGTTTTTGCATCTGCATCATAACCCAGCGTTTTGCAGATTCTCTGCGATGGAATCTCAGGAACCATAAGTGTTTGTGTTTTCAGCCCTTAGACACCACATATCAAGTCCCGAACCTCGCAGATCTCACCTTCCTGTAGAGCAGATCCTTGCCGCATGGTCAGTTTCCGCAAGGTTCCTGGTTTACAGTTTCAGCCTGGAAAACACAGATTTCAGCATCTGTGTTTTCAGCGCGTCGTCGTCGCATCGTCGCCATCGACATCGTCACCGACATAGAGTCAGAATTCAGCAGATAGAAGATTCGCAGATTTCAGCTCTTAGTGTTTTCAGATTTCAGCCCGTCTCGTCATCGTCCTCATTGTCGTCGACATCGTCGGCAAGTCCAAGCATTGTAGAGATTTGTGCAATCATAAGTAGACCGCTCTCGCCATAGAGTGGGGCCTTCGGAGGAGGGTTTTACAACGTCTTTGGTGTCGTATTCTCTTCTCTATCTCTGAGTCTCATGCACTTCCATTCACAGTGTTCATTCACTTTGTTTGTGTCCATTGCAGTCTTTCACTAAAGGAACGGAAGGCTCTCCCTTCCGTAACTAAAAGGAATGCTTGAGCACAGTTCGGAGCACTCATCTTGAGCAAAGTTAAACATTCATTCCGTTGCACTTTACATGACATTGGTATCAGAGCTCTGTGCGTGCTTCGGTTTCGCGAACTCAAGGGAAGAACCCCAAGTACGCAAGTACCCCAAGTATACCAAGAACCCCAAGAACCCAAGTAGAACCAAGAACCCAAAGAACATCGCTTAGTTGTTTCTATGAAAGAACCTTCGTGTCCCAATCCCGGACTTATTAGCCACTCCCACCCTTAGTCCATGCGCATTGGACGCGCTTCCGTCTACTCAACCCTTTTTTTGAACGAAGATTGACATCAGATACACGAAAATCTAGATTTTGAGTACCGAGATCTACTTGCCTCCTATGCCGATATTGAAGGAGTTGGAGATAGGATCCCTAACCCTCTTCTGCATTCGCCTTCGCACCTAGCGAATCCACTTCCGTCAACAAGCAACCATTGGAAATACCTCCGAGAATCCTTACCTTTCATCTCCACCCGCAATATTTTCACGACAGGACTATTCGAGTGGTAGTACTTGCTCGCAAGGCAAAGTCAGCACCAAGGCTGGTATTCTGCGACAGTAGTCAGCCAACCTAGTAACTCGGTTGGTCGGTGTTTACATCGCAACTGTCTCTACATCCGCAGTATCCACAAGTTTGGAGGAGTTTTCATCGGTTTGTGCATCCACAAGCATCGGAAGCATTCACTTCATAAGTACAAAGAGAATCTAAAGGTAGAAGCTCTGCAATTGTGCCTCACCTTTAATAGGAGAGGATGTCACGTGTGCACTACACTTGTGCCACGTGGACAAGCTTCTGCTACAGTCTAGCGGTCAGTCTTAGCTTAGGACCTAGCCTGGCACTTTATGAGCCTCTAGCAGGGCGTGCATGCCTAGGCCGGTCATAGTTGCATACCCTCTCTTGCACCATACGACATTCCAGCATATGCACTTTACCGTGTGTGAACCACCTCTAGCATGGCATTTTATTATTGACTTTTGGAATTCCAAATCGTGGGCTGATTTAGGAGGCTGCTCGACCCAGCATTTGGCACCTATAAATGAAGCCCCTTGGGCGTTGGAGAAGGCAGAAGAGGCAAGGAACCAACAATACCACAGCACCCCGCAGTACCAAGCACCCAGTGTTTTCCAGCCCTTCTCATCAACGTTTTCAGCCCTTTAGCATCACGTTTCAGCATGGATCATCTCAAACTCAGCTAGCAGCTCAGCATTTTCAGCATGCAGATTTCAGTCCCTTCATCGCCAGTTAGTTGTAGATCAGAGCCATTAGTCCCTATCATTTTCAGCATTCAGCCATAGCCTCGCCGTCGCCGTCGTTGTCGTCTTCACAGTACCAAGCACCAACAGTACCAAGTACCCACAGTATCCAGTCCTTAGCCTTCAGTATCAAGCATCTACACAGTATCCTTCAGTACCTTAATAATACCCAATATCAATAGCATCAAGTACCCATTATTATCTCAACATCTTTAGCATCATTGTATCAACATTTTTGTGCAAGTACTTGCTCTGGCAATAGAGCAAGGGGTCCCTTGAGGGTGGTTGGGACTTGACAGGCCGTGTCGTCTCTTTTCTCTGTGTGTATATGTCTCTCTCCTACATTGTATTTAGTTCAGTTTCATTTCAAGGTCACGTGACACATCCAGCCCTATGTGTCCGTGGACAAGCTACAGCATGATCAGGGTTCAGTCAGTCCAGTCAAGTCTAGATTAGAAGTGATTTGGCACTTTTGTGAGTCTATTCGTAGACTGTGCATGCCCAGTCACTGAGTGTAGATGCATATCCTTTGGTTGCACACAGCATGATCATCAGAATTCCCATCAGAATCCCTTAGAATCAGTTAGGGAAATTTTCCAGTGCATTTAGCTATTTTCTCTATTTTTGGTATTTTTCACTTATTATTTTTAAGTGACTTTCCAACAAAAGTAGATAGGGCAATTTTGCTAAGTTAATATATAAGCAAACCGAAGTTAGCGCTTTCTGGCAGAAGAGGCAGCAGAAGCTTACCGCTCAACAGACACCTTCTCAGCAGGAACCCCCATCAGCACCCTTGGCGTTTTTGGTCTCCATCCTCGCCACAGTTACCCCAGCGTTTTCCAGTTTGTAGCATCGCCTGCAATATCAGATCCCTAGCGTTTTGCATAGCGCCAGCACTTACCCCAGATCCCTGGCGTTTTCAGTTGCAGATCGCCATCAACAGTTCCCGACAGCCTAGCGTTTTTGCTAACGATAGAAGAACAGCCAGCGTTTTTGGTTTTCAGCCCTTATCGCTGCAGAAGTTCAGCGTTTTCAGCATTCTACAACAGCAGCAGATTCAGCCCTAGTTGGATGCAGAAGAACCCCATTTTCAGCCCATAAAAACGCAGTCAAAACAGTCATTTTCAGCCACCGAAACAGCCCCGAAATTCAGCAGATAGAAGACCACAAATTTCAGCCCTAAAGTCGTCGTCGTCACCATCGTCATCGTCATCGGCATAGTCCCAAGTTGCATCAGTCCATTGCATACGCATTGTACCACTTTGTGCAATCAATAGTAGACCATTCTCGCCAATGAGAGTGGGGCCTTCGGAGGAGGGTTTTACAACGTCTTTGGTGTCGTATCTCTCTTCTCTCTCTATCTCTCAGTCTCATACACTTGCACGCACATTGTCCATTTACTTTGTTCGTGATCATAGCACTTTCCATTAAGAACGGAAGGCTCTCCTTTCCATAAGAACTAAAAGGAACCTTGAGCAGAGTTCGAAGCACTCATCTTGAGCAAAGCGCAAACAATCATTCCGTTGCACCTAACATTGGTATTAGAGCTTTGGCAGTGTTCTATATCACTCAAGGAAAGAACCACAATAATTTTCTTTGCTTGTTGAGGTTGCTCGAACCCAAGTTCGCTTGGGCGTGTCGATTCCTAATCGTGTTTTGTTGAAGAGTGACAGGAATCCCAAGAAAGAAGGGCTTGTCCAGCCTCCCCTTGTGTCTCTTTTCACTCATAGAGAGCGGACCGTGCACTTAGCGGCCGGCCAATCGACGTGAGGTGGAAAAAAGAAACCTTGGTGTGAGCGCAAGGCCGCCAAGGGGTGCGTCCGCGAAAAAGAGTAGAACTCTGGTTGCAAGCGAAACAAAACCTCAAGAACCCAAGACCCCCAAGAACCCAAGTTCCTTGTGAACTTAAGAACCCAAGACCCCCAAGAACCCAAGTTCCTCGTGAACTTAAGAACCCACAAGAACCTACAAGAACCCACGACTTTAGAATGATCATTACTCGAAGCGGAATGGATACTTCGCTTGGAGGTGATGAGCATGAGAGAGGCGAAGAAGAATTTTCCCCACCAGGAGGTTTTTCCGACCCTCCCTCTTCACCATCTACGACAAGGATTGCACTAACTCCTATGGAGGCTTTCGACAAGAGGATGATGGACAGGAAGTTAGAAAGCGAAGAAAGAATCGCAGCCATCGAGCGTAAGTACCAAGAAAGAATGGCAGCCATAGCGCGTGAGAGCAAGCAAGCACCCTTGGAAGCCAAAGCAAGAGAAGTGGAATTTGATCGAGAGAACAAAGCAAGAGAAGCAAAATTTGATCGCGAGACCAAAGAAAGAGAAGCAAGATTTTATCACGAGAACAAAGCACGAATGCAAGAGATGTTGCGACTCTTTTCTCAAGTTCAGGCACTGATGCAAGAGATTCGGGAAAAGAAGACTCTCTCAGTCTCTTCTTCTCCAAAGCATGACACACGGGATTTGCATGATTGTGTGAATCATGATGATGATTTGATTGACAATGACTTGCATGATGTTTTGATTGACAATGATAAGCACAATGATTTGCATGATGATTCGAATGACAAGCATGATGATTTGGATGACAAAGATAAGCATGATGATTTGAATGATATTGCTCAACATGATGATTTGGATGCCAATGACAAGCATGATGATTTGCATGATCAAGATGTGATTGCTCACAAGCATGATGAGTTGCATGAAGATGATCTGATTGTTCCCAAGGATGATGTGCTAGTGGATGCTTTTTCTAGCGAAGCTAACCTCGTTGTAGATTCGATCAATCACGAAGAACGGATCTTTGCTTTCGAGTCGAGGTCCAAAGAACCCCCACAGGACGATTCGATCATTCAGGAAGAACCGATCTTGGCTCTCGAGCCTAGGTCCAAAGAACCCTCACAGGAAGTATTATGTGTTCGCATGATTGATACGCACGCATTGTTCGAATGTTTCATTCATGATCGTTTCCTGTATTTTAGTCAGCGTCTTTATGTGATCCCTTTTCGTAGGCATGACATATTGTATGTTGAGCACGTTTCTCTCATGAATGAGTACGAATGTATGCGGATTTTTCATGAAAAGCTGAAAAGTATGTATGTCAGGAAGTCACATTCCATGTCTCTTCCTTGGCATGACACAGTACCCGAAAGAGCACATGAAAGTATGAGCACCAAGCATGGGCATTTCCGTTGTGAATTGCCACAGTTGATTGCTCTAGATCAAAAGAGAAAGATTCGATCTCATTGTTTGCATGTATGTGGTGAACGGTTTAGCACTCCGTCTATTGGTTCATTTACATTGCATGCAGAGCCTTTGAGGAAGACACGATTTTTTCCATTCACTTTACATGAAATAGGTATGTTCATGGTTTTGTGTTGGAAATGGGTTCAAGAATTTTCAGCCATGGAGATTCTTGAAGAAAGAAGAAGCACTACTCTCGACGAAGTTGAAGCATCGAAGGAGCCACAGAAGACTTTGAGTCGCTTTCGGCGCGGCCCAAAGAAGCAAGCATTGTAGACCTTTATGAAGTTCAAGTACCGCACGACCCACAGATCAGAGTGGGCCGGAGAAGAGTCCCTTCCAGGATTCCGGATGCTATTGGCGATCTCCCTCGACGCCATATAGTTCGGTACCAGTACCTCACTTTGAAAAGGAGGGGATGTCACGTGACACATCTAGCCCTATGTGTCCGTGGACAAGCTACAACATGATCAGGGTTCAGTCAGTCCAGTCAAGTTTAGATTAGAAGTGATCTTGCACTTTTGTGAGTCTATTCGTAGACCGTGCATGCCCAGTCTCACGGAGTGTAGATGCATATCCTCTGGTTGCACATAGCATGATCATCGGAATTCCCATCAAAATCCCTTAGAATCAGTTAAGGGAATTTTCCAATGCATTTAGCCTATGGCTCTAGATAAATTTCGGCTAGCTTCGCTGTGTGTAGGTCACCGTGACCTGCGTAGCTGGTCGAGGCACTTTTTGGGGGTGCAGCGCACAGCTTCAAAATATTATTAGCACACGCTCCTTCCCCTGCATGGATGCGCACGCAGCGCAGCGGTATGTACAGTGCCTCCCACAGCAAGGTTGAGGGTTCGAGTAGACCGTGTGCAACCCGTGTGTTGACTTTTTAGTCAAAAGCTCCCAGCCGGTTGCACGCAACTGGTAACCGGCAAGGTTACCTTCGCCACGAGAGCAACCAGGTCGAGATTTAACGAAATCCTTAGCCTATTTTTCCTATTTTTGGTATTTTTCACTTATTATTTTTAAGCGACTTTCCAAAAAAAGTAGGTAGGGCAATTTTGCTAAGTTAATATATAAGTAAACCCAAGTTAGCACTTTCTGGCAGAAGAGGCAGCAGGAGCTTTCCGCTCAACAGGCATCTTCTCAGCAGGAACCCCCATCAACACCCTTGGCGTTTTTGGTCTCCATCCTCGCCACAATTACCCCAGCGTTTTCCAGTTTGTAGCA
The DNA here is from genome assembly GCF_014529385.1 of Adiantum capillus-veneris. Lineage (NCBI taxonomy): Eukaryota > Viridiplantae > Streptophyta > Polypodiopsida > Polypodiales > Pteridaceae > Adiantum > Adiantum capillus-veneris. Next base: position 156,535,485 of record NC_140941.1, on the reverse strand, counting down.
TCGCCTGCAATACCAGGTCCCTAGCGTTTTGCATAGCGCCAGCACATTCCCTAGATCCCTGGCGTTTTCAGTTGCAGATCGCCATCAGCAGTTCCCGACAGCCTAGCGTTTTTGCTAACGATAGAAGAACAGCCAGCGTTTTTGGTTTTCAACCCTTATTGCTGCAGAAGTTCAATGTTTTCAGCATTCTACAACAGCAGCAGATTCAGCCCTAGTTGGATGCAGAAGAACCCCATTTTCAGCCCATAAAAACGCAGCCAAAACAGTCATTTTCAGCCACCGAAACAGCCCCGAAATTAAGCAGATAGAAGACCACAGATTTCAGCCCTAAAGTCGTCGTCGCCACCACCGTCGTCGTCATCGGCATAGTCCGAAGTTGCATCAGTCCATTGCATACACATTGTATCACTTTGTGCAATCAATAGTAGACCATTCTCGCCAACGAGAGTGGGGCCTTCGGAGGAGGGTTTTACAACGTCTCTGGTGTCGTATCTCTCTTCTCTCTCTATCTCTTAGTCTCATACACTTGCACGCACATTGTCCATTCACTTTGTTCGTGATCATAGCACTTTCCATTAAGAATGGAAGGCTCTCCCTTCCATAAGAACTAAAAGGAACCTTGAGCACAATTCGGAGCACTCATCTTGAGCAAAGCGCAAACAAGCGTTCCACTGCATTTAACATCAAGTGAAGTAAAGAAACCTTGTGTTTGTGTGGAGTACTAGATTCGAGCTAAATCCTTAAACCTTTGCGTTGCACCTGACAGCCATGATCCCCCAAATCAACAATGGGCACTCCCATCTCGTGTAGTCTGCACATCAATCTGGCACTATCTGGCACTGGGCATCATGTCAAATGCTTTGCGGAAATCGACAAAGCTACAATAAATCTCTCTCCCATGTGCTCTACCCTCCTCAATGATGGCTCTGAGTGTCTGAATATGGTCAAGGGTGGAGAAGCCTCTCCTGAAACCGGTCTGTCCCATTGCCCGTATGCTCTCACTCTTTGCCTATCTGCTCAATTGCTGCTCAAGGATAGATGCACACAACCTTGCCAATGTGTGTTCAATCATAATAGTACGGTAGTTTCTAGGCTCCGTAGGATCACCTTCCTTGAAGATAGCACAATAGTAGACAGTCTCCAAGTCTCAGGTAGACCCTCACACATGACACAATTGAACAAAACTGCAAGAAGCTTTGCCAACAAATCTCTAGCATGTATAAAGTGCTCTGCTAATGCATGCTTTTAACAACCCCTCCCAAAGTGTCACCTGTACATAATAGAAGCCAAATGAAAAATTACAAAAAAAGTAAAAAAAAAAACACTGGCCGAGCAAGCTTGCTTGCCTTTAGCAAATGCAGGGGATTTAAAATGCGCTTCGTTTTAGTTACGTGCCATCTCTTGGAATGCTTCAAATCACGGGTTCTTTCAGTCAAAGAAAAGTGGACCTCGGAGAGTTTGCTCGGAGTCATTATGGAAAAACGCTACTGGTTCTGGATGTTTTTTTGGCAGAGATGGCATCCCTCGGAATGTGGTGATAGTAGCATAGCCACAACAAGGGAAGTTCTGGGTTGTTTTAACGAAGGTCAACGGTTTCAGGTGAGCAAAGTCTTCCAAAGTTGTAAAGACAGTAGTATTAGAGAAGGACGAGAAGATCTTAATGGCTTTTCAGTGAGGACGTCATTTCTTGGGACACTTGCATCACGAGGTATGATAACTGGAGGCATCTTCTTTTTATCCTTTTTCCCCTATGGGGATTCACCTCAAAAGATTATATATATATATATATATATATTAAAGAGTGGAGTTGCCAATATGGCCACCACCACCCCTACCTTCCATAGATGCTACCTTCCCATAGGTGGTGCCAAGAAGAGGGGGGGGCCTCCCCTCCCCTCGCCTACCCGTACACTCTCTTCCACAAAGTTCTCTCTCTCTCTCTCTCTCTCTCTCTCTCTCTCTCTCTCTCAATCACGGATTGCTTCTCGGCGTTTGGTATGACTGAAGAAGAGGGCGTTTCTAGCTTGGCTAGAGCGGGATTTATATGAGTTGTTTTTGAGCCAGAATTCATGCAAAGGCATGGCGACTTTTCCATGAGCACTCCCCCTCACCGATCATCACTTCTACGGAGGTATGGGGTCAATATGCATCATCTCTCTACACAGTCTCGGGGCAGCCACCTCTTCCAAGTCCGCTAGAGTCATGCCCGCACACATGTGCTTTCTTTACCGCGAAGATGGTAAAGAAAGCCATTGATAGGATGAAGACTAGGAGAGCATATGATTACGATGGCCTTGTAGTAGAGTATTTTATACATGCTAGAGATTTGCTTGCAGAGCTTCTAGCAGTGATGTTCAACCGTGCCATGTCCAAGGGCCCCCCTTTCTATGGTGGGAGAGGTCTATGCTATTGATTGCACAAATCTAGTACAATGGTCTAAATGCAATGGACTTGCCGACGATATCCACGACAATGATGACGACGACAAGGACGGGCTGAAAACTGAAAACGCTAGGGCTGAAAAGCTGAAATCTGCAAATTGCTTACTTTCTGCTTAATATTGACACTGTGTCGGTGAGGACGGTGATGGCGACGACGCAACGACAATGCACTGAAAACGCAGATGTTGAAATCTGTGGACAGCGGGCTGAATCTAAAAACACTGGCTGGCTCGACGATACGGTGAGGATCTGCTACGGGTAGGTGAGATCTGCTAGGCTAAGGGTTGAATCTACTGTGTCTAGGTGTTGAAAACTGAAAAGTTGATGTGTTGGGCTGATATGACACTGGAATCTGCAAACGCTAGCTTGAATCTGCAAATTGAAAATCCAGGCTGATCTATAGCAAAAACGCTAGGGGATCTGCATCCAAAAACGCTATCTGCTGTATTGGCTGAAAACGCTAGGGCCTCTTGTTGGTCTTGCTGAGAAGGTGCACTGTAAGTTCTTCTGCCTCTTTTGCGAGAAAGTGCTAGCGCTAGGTTTCTTTTATACTGCCTTAGTAAATTTGCCCTACTCACTTTTTCAACAAAAGTCACTTATTAAATAATAAGTGCAAAATGAGTAAATTGGGAAAATGGGTTCTATGCGCTGTAAAATGCTCATGATGGGTACTGAATGTCATGCTGATGATCATGCTGTGTGCAACCAGAGGATATGCAACTACTCTAAGTGCCTGGACATGCACGGTGTGCGCACAGGCTCACAAAGGTTCCAGAACACTTCCTAAGCTGACCTGAATCCTAGACCTGAGATAGCTTGTCCACATGCACATAGGGTTAGATGTGTACGTGACATCTCCTCTTTTTCAAAGTGAGGTATTGGTACCGAGCTGCATGGCTTCCTTGTAGTCCGCCAACAACTTTGGGTAATCTCTAAAAAACTCTTCATCAACCCACATTGCCTCGTGGGTTCCTCGATCCTTGAACTTCAAAAAGTACTGTCTGACTTGCTTGTTTGAGCCATGGCGAAATCGATGTAACAACACTTGCTCCAGCTCCATGACTACAGCTTCATCGATGATCTCCGGCTCTTCTTCTTCGGAAATGTCCTTTGGAGGTGTGCCCTGAAACACTTTAACCAAGACACATGGAAAACGTTGTGCATTGACCATGAGTTAGGCAATTGCAAATTTATAGAAACCTCATTGATCTTTTTAATGACAGGAAATGGACCATACATTTTGAAAGACAATCTTTCTTTCTGACTTGCTTAAGACGTTGCTTCATGATTCTTAAATAAACCCAATCCCCTTCCTTGATAGAAACATCGTGACGATGCTTGTTAGCCTATCGTGAGTAAGACTCCTGAGACCTGCTTAGCCGAAGCTTCACACTCTCAGAAATCTCATCCAACGACTGACTTTCACCATTGGCATCAGACATTTGACTAAACGAGCGAGTCAAAAGTGACTAAAACGGACGGCCGAAAGCTGTCTCATACGGAGTTCGACCAATGGCAGAGGAAAAAGAGTCATTCACAATAGCCTGAACCAATGGGAGTTAGAGCTCCCAATGAGACTGCTTATCATGCACATATGACTTTAAAACATCAAAAGGCAAATGATTGTAAATCTCTGTCTGACCATGTGACTGTGGATGAAAAGTCGATGAAAAATTCAACTTAGTGCCAAAATTTTTAGAGAGTGCGCGCTCAAAATTGGACGTGAACTTAATATCCCTATCTGAAACAATCGATTTTGGCAAACCACAGAGGGGGTATCAATGCTTTAGGAACAACCGTGCTACATCTTGTGCGGTGATTGTGGCCTTACAAGGAATCAACATGCAAAACTGCTAAAATGATCAACAATTGTCAAACATTGAGTGTTCCTTGAATGCAAACTAGGTGAAAGGTTAGTCACAAAATCCATGGAAATATCCTGAAAAGGTCCATCCGGAATCGGCAGCGGAAGCAAGAGGCCTTGCTGCTTACCCCAAGGAACTTTTACCTTTTGACAAATAGTGCACTGTGTGACATAACGATACACATTCTTTCGCATTTAAGGCCAATAAAAGAATCTTTCTATTTTTTTCAGAGTAGTGTTCATTCCCCTGTGTCCACCCGTGAGAGAGTCATGTGCATCGTGCAATATGGCTGTCCTGAGAGAGGGCAACACACATAGACGGTGATGAAAATATAACAAACCATCACGAATAAGATAGTTGCTAGGCCCTTGGGAAGCAAGAGCTTGCAACCATTGCTTACCAAACTCGGAATCTGCGTACTCGTTCTTCATGTTGTCGAAAGACACGCCCTGAAGAGAAACTGTGGATCTTGACTCAAGAGTCAGGATTTGTCCTTTGCGACTTAAGGCATCTGCAACAGGGTTAGCTTTACCAGCAAGGTAGGATCCGTACGTACGTACGGATCTGTACGGTACGGTACGTCCGTACCGTACCGTATGTTTTTTTTTTTGGCCGCAGTGCTGTGGGTAATATGTGGAAATAAACCCTATTGTGGCAAGAATTTTTGGTTTGCCCTTATTTAGCCTTATCCCAACACCTAGTTTTGTAGACATTTTGATACAACTTGCATTTATAGAGCACACACGAACGTCATTGCGGTGGTGAATATAGGAGGGCAAGCACGATCAGGAACTCGTATGAAAGCTTTGCCTTGGTTTATAGAATAGTGAACTAACATCCTTGGAGTGATACTTATGAATTTTTTATCAAGTATAGACCATATTGTAGGTTTTTGGAATTTTTTATCAAGTATAGACCATATTGTAGGTTTTTGGAATTAGAAACAAAAAACCTACGAATTTTACATACCTAACAACTCTATCCATTCGGTACTACGTACAGGTCGTACCGAATACGTACCGTACCTTACCACCTTGTTTACCAGGCACATACTCAATCAAACCTCTAAATTCCTCAAAAAATTGTGACCGCCGTGCTTGGCGATCACTCCAATGTGCACTAGGCATAGACTGGAGCCACTTGAGGGGTTGGTGATCTGTGCGAACTGTGAACTCTCTACCATACAAAAAATGCTTCCAATGCTTGAGAGAGTGAATGGCAGATAGAAGTTCTTTGTCATAAACGAAATAGTTCTTTTCTGCACTATTTAGATTCCGACTAAGGAATGCAATTGGACGGCCATGCTGTTGAAGCATAGCGCCTATGGCGACATTGCTCACATCCATCCATACCTCAAAGGGGTCATCCCAAGAGGCAAGGATAAGACACAGCGCTGGGCAGCTCTTTTTGTCTCTTATCTCTAGCCAATGCGATGATACTCAAAGATGACCAATTGCCACTCGTGAGCTATGCGGCATGTATGTGTCCATGTAGCATGGTCTCTAGATGAACCCCTCATCTAGCTCACTGTAATACAACATCTTCGAGGCAAGAGGTTGTCTAGGTGCGATGCATGTCTTCGATGTAGAGCTGTCATAGATTCTGTTTGAGTATTGTGTTCCTTTCATTGTGTGAGAGTTGGATGAAGGGCGAGTCCGGGTGATAGTGGAAGGGTGGTAATCTATCCATGTCCAGTCCATGTGCTTTGAGCCACTCTCTCACCTGCAAGCGCCGAGTACGAAGACTTGTGCTGCTCGACTGACTCTGAAATTTGTCTGGGGGCCTTGAGGCTCCGTGTGTGAGTCTAGCTGATGGCATCTCTCTCATGCTCTGAATGAGGCGGAGTGTCTGAAAAATAGCCTCGACTAGCATGGGTGGAGTGGCTGATTCTGATTTAATTATGTCATGTGGTATTGAGGGCTTTCTGAGCGACCCCTTGGTGGGGGCTCTTTAAAGTGTGCTTGATGACATCTCTCATGGCCATAGCCACATATCCTATAGATGAGTTTGTTCGTAGCTGCCTTTGCCATGGTGAAGGACACGAGTGGGCTGGCAAAGGTGAATCCCAAGTATACATAAGACTCCACCACCTCTACCTATCCACCTATAGCCATAAAGATTGCCGCACTCCTGACTGTCCTGGAAGTATGGAAGACCATGAGCTTGGTTTTCCTAGGGTCATTGTTAGCCCTCTCTGTGTACACAACATAGAGAGCCTCGAGGTATTGCTTTAAATCCTCCTTTGATTCAAAGATGAAAATAATGTCGTCAACATAAAGCATGATATGTATTGGGGTACCTCCAAGGTTTGGACCCTTGCCACCAGCCCACAGTATGTAATGTGATCCCTCATCAATGTAGATCCCGAAGAGGGTCAGGGAGAGAGGGCATCCTTGCTTCACACCAATGGTGCTAGTAATAGGGTCTGATAAGCCTCCGGGGCATTGTACTCTCCTTCTCACCTACTCATGTAAAGCATGTTTAGCCCAAGTCATTTGTGAAGGTACACCCAAGCTCTAGAGGCAGTGATAAATCCTCTCACGAAATGCTTTGCGGAAGTCCACAAAGAAGCAATATAGTCTCTTGTTTTGCGTTTTTGACCCATCAATGAGGCACCACAGAATGAAGATGTGATCTATAGTAGAGAAGGCTTGTTTGAGACCTACCTGTCTGGGGGCTCCAAGTCCGTCCCTTTCTGCCTATGAGTTCAGCTCTACCTCAAATACTGCTCCTTAGAGTTTGGCCATGGTGTGGCCAATCATGACGGTCCTATAATTTCCTGGGGCCAAGGTGTTGCTAGACTTGTGGATAAGCACAATAGTGTGTCTAGGGCACTCCTCTAGGAAGCCCTCCGTCATAGCCCCGTTGAAGATGTGTGCAATCAACGAGGCGATGGTGTCGAGTGTGTAAATGAAGTGCACTCTGTAGTCTTGTGTGGTCAGCAAATCTACGGTGTTGTAGTCCTCATATGGCTCGTGTTATCATATTTGTGATGAAGAAAGTGGAGATGGTGGGTCGTGGCTTTGGGATTGGAGGCTGCCTAGGAATCTCATACAACCTCTGAGCATGATCATACCATGCCTGTGGGTCCTCAATGGGTGTGGTTGGGCGAGGCTTTCTAAGAGACCCCCATGTTGTCGCACTATCAATGCTTATGAATAGGTGGTATAGCTCAATCTCCTCGGCCTCCTCGAAAGCTTGCCGCTTACGGTGTGTGTGAGTCTTCATCTATCGTTTGGCCTCCTGCTTTGTAATCTTCTCAAGAGCTCTCTATGCTCGTAGGATACTGTAAAGCTCTCTGCACTAATCATCATACTAGTGATTTTGTGGCGTAGTTCCTGGGGAGGGAGGGGGGGGGGGGGTACGTTCGGTTTGAGTAGTTTGTGGAAAGGAACTGAGGGCTGATGTGTGTAAGACGGATGAGATTAGGAAGGTGAGTGAACAGTGGTGCAGATGGGTCGAGTTGACAAAGGCCCACATGAACCTCGGTCTCTGTTGAGTTATAGGGGCTAGTTCTTGAGTGAAGTGGATGGTGAATGTGAAGTAAGTGTAGCAGATGCGTGGGAGACATGGAAGTTTTTGTACACTGTATGAATGCCCATGTCATACCGTCGTATGGTTGTAAGGATACAAATATGATCCACCTTTTTGGCCTTCAGAAGGCCATAGGAGAGTGGGTGGAGAATTGGTGCACTTTCTGGACCGTTGATTAAGAATCACGGATTGGCGACACATGTCAGGTGAGCTTGTTTTATAATGTATATGGGTCTTTCCATCATTTCAACTTGGTCCCTTCTCAATTGACTTCCTTGTTTAATAAAGTAAATGGGTCTTTTCATCATTGTAATTTGGTCCCTTTATTTAATGCTCACTTGACTTTTGTTGTTTTTTAAATCTTTGTTTAGTTTATAAGTTTTATAAATGTGATATTTTCCTTTTATAATGTAAGTGTCTCTTTTCATCATTGTAATTTGGCCCCTTTATTTAATGCTCACTTGACTTTTTCTAAATCTTTGTTTAGTTTATAAATGGGTCTCTTCATTTAAGGATCTAATTACTTTCTTGTCAGTTTTTTGATTTAAAACATACTTTTTTCCTTACAAATTTTCTTTTCATTTATAGACAACTTCTAACTAAAAATTTGTAAATTGTCCTTGCGTGAAATAAATTTTTCACCACTAAGAAATTTTTTTCTACTTTTGTTTTTGATATGCAAATGTCACCTTATTACTTTGTGTATGTATTATTATTAGGGATTAGTTTTTTAAGAAATTCATAACTAAGAATTTTTTTTCCAACTTTTTGTTTTGATAGGTAAATGTCACCTTGTTACTTTAGTATATGTATTATTATTAGGGATTAGGTTTAGACATTTTCAATATTCATTTCTATCTTAAAGATATTATGTATTTATTATTATTAGGGATTAGGTTTAGACATTTTTAATATTTATTTCTATCCTAAAGATATTATGTATTTATTTCATTTAATAGCATGCATCATTTTATTGTGTAATTTGTTTTATTGATATATTTATACAAGAATTAGATCAATCCTTAAATTCTCACTAATATTTTATATGCTTTATGTTTTCATGAGGTAAATTAATATAACACTCATATATAAGGGCATAAGGAAAAACGGAGATTTTTGGTGCAATTCCTTTACCATTGAATTGAATTGTTGGATGTTCTCCATGTGGCATTTGAACGTTTTTGGATTTTAATGTGTGCATATGGGAGTGCCCCCCACTCTCTCACTTCGTTGGAGTCGAGGTATCTCTCTCTCTCTCTCTCTCTCTCTCTCTCTCTTCTGTAGGCCGCCGTAAATCTTTACCTTGTTTTAAACAATTTTGCAAGCTGCACCTTGAGTCTTCGGTCATTGTGCTCACTCCCTAGGTCAATTTTCATTTTTAGGCCCGTTAACCTTAAACCTAGGTACAACCCTAAATCATGAGGTGATTTGTAGATGTTTTTTATGGTTTTTAAGAGGTACTTTAGAAGACATACTGCTCTTACCCAAACCGCACGGTATAATTTGAAATACAATGTATTTTACGTACGAAACCGAATCGTACTTCACTGTACGACCATACGGCGACAACAATGGTGGGAGATGGTGACTCTAGTTAGAGAAAGAGAGAGGTAGGCATGGTCAACTCTGATGGGGATGGGTGGGATGGTGAAAGAGCTATGCGATGTAGAGATGTATAGCCTCCCAAGGTGCCATAATATAATCCATTGTACTCCCCCCCCCCAAATGTACGATTGCATGTAGCATGCATGTCAGACCTCTAGACTTTGATCAAAGTGCCCATCCCGTTATATATAACTAGACGGTGCTGGGAGCCGAGTATGAGTAAACGGTGGTCGGGATGGGTTGTGCTTGTTGAGACTTGGATGAGGTCCTCCATAGCATGTAGTATTTCTTGGTTCTCGAAAGCATGGGTCTCACATTGGATGTTCGGGGGTTGAAGTCTCCCATGAGGAAAACTTCCCCGAGCATAGAGAACTCCGCAACACCCTTTATCAAGCATGTGTATGGTGACTCTCCCCCACCAGGTGTGCCCTGGGTATCCACACTTAAAACATCAATTCTCCTTTTTATATTTCTGAAGCTCTTTGGACGAGAGCTTGTTTTGCCCATCGTATACACCCTTCTCTTTATTCTTTTCGTTGACCTTGCAATGTTGAGAAATGCAAACATTGTAGGGAGCCTTCTCCTTCTTCTCAAATGCCTTACCTTGATAATGCATCTTGTTCCCTCCCCCTGGTCGGTGGTTGTAAATTTGAAGCTGTGGGTGCAAAGCAACAAAGGGCGATGTATATAATCTGCCCTTGTGTAATCTTTGAGTGGATCCAAATTAAATGAGCCTCTGGATCTCGTGCTACAATTTGTATCCTGCTCTGCCACTCTTGTCTAAAGAGAATGGCGACTCCTCCAGACCCTCGGGAAGTGTTCTGTCGTGTACACTTCCAGTGGGTGGACTCCCACTAGAACCTGTAGATCCTTGGTAGGCCCCTCTCTAGGCTCTCTTGTGTCTCTGTAAGTAGATTGCTCTCACCTCCTCTAGTCGCTCTTAGAGAGAGAGAAATAAAATGAAATGAAATGTTATATTAAATGTCTTCAAAAGGCCAAAATGACCTATGAGACCAAACTGACACAATCCTTGTGGATCTAATCCAATGTTTGGTTACAAAAATAAAATAAAACAAAATGAAGTAAAGTGAAAGACTAAGCTAAAAGACTAAGATTGTCAAACTGTAATCATCATCATCATCATCCATGCCCGAGGATGCCCGGCATCGAGCGTTGTCCGAGAAAGTATTGCATCAGTCGCTGAAGAGCTTCGTCAATGTCCGGCTCTGTAAATAGTCGTACTGGGCGTCTCCCATGTCATGCTAGAATAGTCCTGATTCTCTAATGGAGCCTCCGTCAATGTCGTGGTCGCCCTTGTAGATGTGGGCTCTAGCTCTCCCGAGGTCAGTGACTTTGTCCACTAATATACCTCTGGTAGAAGTGGGCTCTGAAGTTTGCTGTGAAGCATGCTCATTGGCTGCTTAGTCCTTGCTCTAAAGAAGTCAGTCATCTTTCTCTGTGAATTGTCTCCCATTGTCTGGACTCCTCAAGAGACTCTCCCTGTGTCTGCGCAGCTCTAGCAAAAACAATCCGAGGCATCTCTGATCTTGATATCTCACGACTCTAGCCAACGGTCCAAAGCCCTCTCTGAATAGACAGTGAAATCGGCCTCATATCTCATAGTATACCGGACAATGACAACTGTGATGTAACTGTCTCTGGCTCTATATGACACAATTGGCATATCCTGTCTTCTGCTGGTACTCTCCTAAATGTGATAGTCTCAATCTCAATCTCTAAATCTGCCAGAGAGAGAGAGAGAGAGAGAGAGAGAGAGAGAGAATTGAATCTCAAATCTCAAATTGTTTAGCTTTTCACACATAAAGATGTACCATGTCACAAGAAAACAACTCAAAATCTTGGGCAGCAGATTATGTGTGACCCAATACTTTGACCCGAGGAAAAACACCTTTACACTTGGGTTGATGTGTAACGTAAATTTTGATGATTAGCTGATGGTTTCCAGGTCTGTCTGCAGAAATTTTGTTATGCTCCTTTGACTCTCCATTAGGGTGGATATTGAAATTTGAAAAGGTTTGCTACAAATTTCTTATTGCATATTGTTACAAAGTTGTGAGACTGATTTGGCATGTTGTAGAACTTCTATTGTTTTTCTGCTCTGAAGTCATTGCGTCTGTGCCTCTGTCAGTCTACTGTTTTTTGTCTGAATCCGCTTGATTCTCGGGTTTGTTTGCTGCAAGTAGCCGTGCAATATTAAGGCCTCTGCTAAAAGCTTGGTTGAAAAGAATGCGGTTCTGCATGTCCTGGAAGCCTGGAATCCATGATAAGACAACGAGAGGGACAAATACAAGGACACCAATGCTAAGGTCAAACAAGCGAGCCACTGAAACTAGTACTTGCCATAGGGGTGTGGGCTCCAAGAAGCGCCTAAACACCAGGGCGATAGAGAGCAAGCCCCAGGCAGCAGGCAAGAATGCTAACAGGCTAAGAAGAGTATCCCCAATCTCAAAAGAAGTCTTAGTTACAAGTATAATGATGATCACTACTATGAAGACTGCTGTGAGTGCTTGGACCAGTCTATGGTAGAGATGCTTTTTCACTGCGAATCTTTCTTCTGCGAAGTATAATATCATGTAGATTACTGCAACAACAGCCATGTAGACCCATGAGAGAATATAAACAAGGATACTTTTCTGCTGGCCAGCAATGTTTAGCTGATAAACCACACCATACTGCAAGAAAAAGAAACGCAAGCTGAGCACTATCTCAAGGACTGCTCCCCAGAACCCTGTGTTTTTGAGGTGCTCGTGTTCTTTATCCCACCAGATATGCCAACCCTTTTTTGGGTTGGCATTATACTTTTCCCAAGTTTCTTCCTCTTCTTGTTTCGGATCCTTATACTTGATAAGCTTTTTGTCCCACATCCAGTCCCAGAAATCATCAAAATCTTTGAACAATTTAAGTGAGTCAAATCCCAAGGTATTGAACAGAAAGGGTCCTAGCACCCAGGAGAGGGCTAAAAACCAACTCGAGAAGGTTATGAGGATGTAGGCGGTGGTGCTGGTAGCTCCAGCAGCACCAAAGCACTGGTAAATCACGAGAAGAATAATCAGCTCCACACCTTTGACAAAGTGGCTTCTTGCAAACAGCATGTAAGTCCTGTAGAACTTTTCATGCTTTAACACAAAGCCACGGCCAGTTGCACGATACCCAGCCCCCCCATGGAGTACAGTCCTGCCAAAATAGTGGGCCCTAGTACCAAGAGAGAATGTAAAGAACACTGAAGCTAACTGCAGCTGCATGATAAGAAAATCCCAGATTGCAGATTTGAAACCATGCTCAATGGAATTCTCAACAATCATGGGAAGGGCTGTAAAAATGCCTAGCTGGACAATAAACTGCTGATTCAGAGATGCTGTCAGAGCGCGGTTAGTAAAAGCGCTCTGGCTTGTGACAGACTTTTCCAAGCCACTCAGCGCTAAATAGACCCTGCCCCACAAGAATGCATACACTGTGAGCACCACCATCATGTTGCTGATGAAGAAGCCAACGGTGGTGTAATAGAAGGAAAGCATGCGAAAAAAGTCAAGATGGTGACCCAGGCGATAGACATCGCGGCTTAAAACCTGTTCACCATTTCCACCAGCAACTTTGGACTCAAATATGGCTATCTGACTAAGACCAAGATCTCTTCCCTTGCCTGCTTGAATGTACTCATGATGAGTCACATTACCGCCTCTTAAAGTGCAATTGAATCCAGCAAAGATATCTTCACTGACATTGATCTTGCTTGATGCCTTGCTGATGCCACCTCTTGTCGCAAACCATAGGCGGTCAAACACATCTGGATGACCATAGTGCATTCGCACTTTTAGAGGCTTTGCCAGCACACGCTGGCCCAGAGTGACGAAACTGGTCTCTTGAGCAGACATGAAAGATGCCAAAGATGAAACAGTACCTGTAAAGACATGCTCTCGTACACCCAAAATCTGCGGCCTTCTTAATCCATGGTGCAGTGTAAACTCCTGGAGCAGATTGCGGGCTTTCAGTGTCTCCTCAAAATAGTTATCCTGATTCATATCAATAGTCTGCAAAGCATCGCCTCTTGTAAAAATCAGAGCATGATTTTGGTTTTCAGGCTTCCCCTCGCCCAGTTTCACCGGCCCTGGCAACTGCACTCTAAAAATCTCAACCTCCCTGTCGAGGAGAGAATCATACTTCACAAGGACAGAGAAGTGCTGCTTAGATCTGCCATTTGTACTCACATCATCAACATATGCAATTCTCAAAGCCTTATTCTTTTTCATCAAAAACAAAATGTCATCTGCTATTTGGTTCTTCTTGGCTTTTTGTTGGCCGTACACCTGGCATGTCACTACATATGTGAATTTCATGCTTGCTATGGCTTCCTGTTGAGCCTCCTTAAGAAGTCCACTGATACCACTCCTGGTGCGATTTAGAACCCAGTGATGGCTGGAGCTGTATGGCAAGGAATGATCAGCGGCGGCTTCCGACCTTCTGATAGTGGAAGCAGCTAGAAGCTCTCTGCCCACTTGCATGTCCATTTGCGATGCCCCATCAAGATAAGCGAGCACCTTTAGTGCCTTGTGATAATACATCATACCCCGAACTGTGCGGGCAAGTGTTTGCCCTCTGTATGAGGCCCACAATCTCAGCTCCAGGGCCTTGTCAAGGTTCCACAGCTCATGATCATGCTTCACTCCCCGCTCACGTTGCATGCGCTCCTGGAAATTTGTCCACTCATCTGGAAAAATTTGTTGGAGATAGGAGATGACAGAAAGGCCATCTTTAGTTGTTTTGAGCAGGCTTGTTTTACTGTATAGAACAGTCTCTTCATAATAAGGTGTGAGAACACTAAAACCAAGCATTCTTTCCACTGGAGGTGCGTGGGGCATGTTCATAAACAATGAGTTGCCAAAGAAGGCAATCCGCCTTCGGGCGTCAAGGTTCTTTGGGATGTCACTCATGGTGTTCTGTGTGGCAAGGAGGGTATGGAATCTCTTGAGCTGTCGGAAGAAAGCTGCATCATTTGGGTCTTTTTGGTCTGGAAGCTCAACAACTTTTGTAAACAGAAGCTCTGCTCCAGAGCCAGATCCACGGTGGGACTCTTTTGCCTGGTTTTCTGATCTCAAATCACGGTCCACAGCTTCATACAGATTTTGCAATGCTCGAACCACTTTAGGAAGCATATCTTTTGGTTCATTCTTTTTGTCTAGCAGTTTGCTCACAAGGTCCAAAACGAGCTTGTGAATTAAAGGAACTTTTCCCGGCACATACTTTTGTAGGAAAGTGCCAGACTCCAAAGAACTTTGAATTCCTGCAAAGATCCTATCCACTCTGTACCATTCTTCACTATTTTCCCTGATTATTCTTTGGAGAACATGCCTAGTACTTTGATAGCATTCTAGAATCGCACATCGCCTGTATTCAAATTTAGAGATCTTTCTCCACAGTCGCTTATCGTCCATTCCTTGCCATCTCTTGACTTGCTCCAAAGCAAGAGAAAGCTCATTGGATAAGAGTACACAAGGCCACTGCGCTACATTGATATTCCAGGCAGGGGATGGCACCTCCAGTAGTTGCACCTCCAGATCACTGAGAATGTCTTCCTCACGGAAGGTGGTTATGATGGAGTTCCATAAAAAAGAAAATCTTTCGGCTTCAAGAGAATCAGCTGAGATCTTCCTGTAATCTGCGCCGAATCCATACCTGAGTTTAATTCTCTGCTTAAACTTTTTAAACCAGCTGCCCCACTGGTTGATGTGCAAAAGGGACTCCTCGGGTGTTAGGTTGAAGGCTATAGCGCTTGCAAAGAATGGGAACCGCATCTTCACCTGCTCAAAGTTGCGAATTTCGCCAATGTGCTCAAGCAGCCCCACCAAAGAGCCTGCAAAGGAGGAGAAAACTGTGTACCATATCTGCACATCCATTAAGTAGACTAGCAAAACAGGTGCCCATAGCACAAACACAGCCACTCTATTGCTTCCTTCACCCCAAAACTCAAACCAAGAGTATTCGATATTTCTGAGAGCCAATAGCTGCCTGGTGGGCTCCACAAGGGGCCTGATCTGAAGGAAATAGCTGAATGAAAACTTGGTCACAAGCACAATCAGCCAGAAAAGGGTGTATTTGATGTTGTCCCAGAGTCCTTCACGAAGGCCACGGCCAACAAAGCATCGTGACTGGAACCACCATGTCAGAGCACGAGAGATCTTTGAGTTTGATCTCTCCACAAAGTTCCTCACCCATGGAAGGAGGAAGAAGGTTAAAGCCAGCACTTCTGGAAAAATGAAAATTGCTGCCGCCACAACTAACCGTCTGAATGCACTATTTGCATCACCAGACCAACTCCCCACATCATGCCTTGTCTGCCATGCCTTTACATAGAGAACTACAAACAGCACCGCCCAGATAGAAGCCACAATCATCTTGGCGAGCATGCGCACACCAATGACGACTGTCTCTACAGAGATGAGACGGAACTGCATCACCATATCCAACACACTTTGAAGGACTCTCAAGCCTGCCCATGTGATGAAGACACTTAGAGTTAGAGCCTGAGCGTCTTGCTCCACAAGCAAATCCCATGGAGTTTTCTTATTGTTGTGAAATGAAAGAATGATCATGGCCTGCAAAATGAGGAGTAGGCCAGTCCATAGGTGATCAAAGCTTCGGTATATGTTCCAAAAGGATCGCTGCTCAACGAAGCCTGTCTTTCCAACCTTACGGGATGAGGGGGGTGACATAAATGAGCAAGTTGGATTCATTGGCCATGAGAGCTGTGTGAAGCATCTGTGTGACCAAAAGAACTCATTCAAGTCATCATAATTCCGCCAGACAGAGTGGGGTTTGGCTCCATGGTGAGAAGCCTCTGCTTCTGCCTTGACAAGGTTGTAAAGGGGTGTGACAACCTTGTGGAGAAAAGCATTCTCTCCAGTGTAGCTTGGCATGAACTCTGGAGTGGTACTATTGTCAAGTTTGTGCTCTAACACCTTGTTCATTTCACCCGCCATGTTGTGAAAGAGGAAGCAGATGCACTCGGGCATAAATCGGAGGTTAGCAGCCTCTCCCCAGATGAGGAGATAGAGACCAATGTAAAGGAGCTGCCTTTGCTCTTGCTCATCACTACCTGTGGATAGCCAGAGATTGTTGGTTTTCCCCAAGAAGGAGCACCAGTTGACGTAGTTTTTGAGCACCTTCTTTCTAAGCTTCTCCACCATTTTGCTATCCATGCGATCAATGGGATCCGGAGGGGGCTGCATGCGCATCTGGGAGTTTGCTAGCAGCATGACTATATGTTCTCGCTGGTTCTTCACACTGCCTGATTGGAATCCGAAAAGCAAAGCAAGCCAATCCAAAAGATCCATGCCCTGCCTCCATCCTTTGGGCCTAGCCAACCCCCCCACTGCTTGCAAAGCAGCCTGTGCAGCACGCACCTCTGGAAAGCGGACAATATCATTGTCTGCAAGCATGTCATGCAGTGGCAAAATGTTGAAGGTCTCTTCCTCCGCAGCTTCTTCATCTGCAGCTCTTGCTGGATGGGGCCTATGGTCATTTCTGGACTCTTGATAGTTGGAACCTTGTGAACCTGGCTGTGGCCGCCATTGACGTGAACGATCCATCAGTGCTATCTTAACTGCATAGACTTAGCTAATTAGGCAGTCATGGAAGCTGCTCTCTTCAGGATCGATGGTGGGAAATGAAATTTCAAGCATGCATAATTCTCTAAAAGTAAGCAGCTTGCTGTGGTGAAGCTGAGAAGGCGGCATGGAAGCTGCATTAGAGAGTTAAGGATGGGAGTGAAACGACGCAAAAGATTAAGGCAGGTCAATGCCAATAGACATGAATAAAATTTCAGGTTGAGCTTTGGTCGCCTGAGTGAATCGTGGGTTGGCAGGAAAATGTGGGTGAAGTGCTTGGAATGTGGTAGTGGCAGCTGCTGTCTCTGAGAGAGAGAGAGTGGGAGCTACTCTGACGTGCGACGTGTACTGAGTCTTGCGACTGGCTAAGAGAGAGAGAGAGAGAGAGAGAGAGAGCGAGCGCGGAAGAGCGGAAATATTATGATGCGGGGATTAATTTACAAAACCCTTAGAAAAAAAGCCACACTAGCGTCAAAAGTCAAAATGTATTGTACAAATATTGCAAATACCATGGCCAGTGTATTTTGGACCTTGTACACGATGATTTTGAAGGAGTAGGGAATGGCCATTCCCTCTCGTCAAGAGTCCTTGGGAGGGGGCCCATAGATTTTTGCAAGCATAAGAGAAAAGGTGATTGGCGCGACAGGTGTCGCAACTGAGCGTTGATTGGAGCTTAATGTCCACAATCACTTTTTATGACGCTTGTTGATTTGTCAGAGATCTGTCGGCTCCTGCAAAAATTTCGCTCAATAATGGACAATAGACGAACAACGCTCATTGCATCCCCCTCCCCCCCCCCTCTCTCTCGACGAAGGACCTTGACGGAGTAGTGAATGGTCACCATTCCCCATATTACTGTGATTGATGGAGGTCGGGAGTAGTATTATGGGAATGGTCACTAAAAAATGACCATTCCCTCCTGTCAAGAGTCCTTTGGGAGGGGCCAATGATTTTTGCAGGGACGGGAGAGAGGGTGACAGGCGGAGGCATGTGTCACAATCGAGGATTGATTGGAGCTTAACACCCACTATCATTTTTTATGACGTCTGTTGAGCGTTCAGAGATCTGTCGGGGCTGTTGCAAAAAGGACACTCTGGATGCCTGGACAGTAGATGGACGACGCTCATTGCATGCCCCTCGATTAAGGATCTTGACGGAAAACCGAGAAAGGTGTACATAGTGTTTAAAATTCTTGATAATTAGAGAAGTATCACTTCACATGGAAAAAAAAAGAAAGAGAAGTATGCTTTTGCTATGCGATGAACCGTAGAGACTGAGGATGCTATTGATGGCTTTGCCAAGATTGCATGAGCCAGGGAGTGATTCGGGCAGCTTTGACAGAGATCGGAGGCACTCTTGCCTGCTTCGGAGGCGTCGAGCATAGCGTGCCAGTTGGTTGTGAGAGTAGAGTCTGCATTGCAAGAGGTTGGGGGCCATCTTGGAGGGGAATTTTGGCCGATCCATGCCTCACTCGTGGGCAGCCTCATTGCACACTTTCTTTTGTCCTCGGGGCTTGGCGGCAGCCCCCCCTGCACCTTGTAGGGATTTATGCTCGCCTTGGCTTAGTGGGTCTTGCTTGGGCATAGTGGATGAGCGCAAGTGTCCATTGGGTGGCAGCCAAGGGACCCCCTTTTTCTATACAAGATTGGGATGTACGGGTTGACAGACCAGGTCTTGCTCAATGGTTCGGTTGGTGATGGTGCAAGGCTCTCCAATAAAAGCATGCTCTCAAGAGTGTATGGATGGTCGGGTCCGTTTATGGATCATGGTTGATTGCTTGTCCGTCTCCTGGTGATCTTCGAATCTATCCGACTGTGTTATTGGCATCCATGGGTGAAGTGGTTGTTCCCCATGGGTGGCGGCTCCCCCTTACATGTCATTCCTTATCTTCTCGACAATATGGTTTTTTTAATAAAATATTCTGTTCCATTATGTCCTTTTGTACTCGATTTTCAGGCTTTCATGTAAAAAGCATGGTCTATGGACTCGTGTGGTTTTCGGTTGTGGTTATAGATGCCTTGGCTTGGTGTGAGCAGGGCTCTTTTTGTAACTCTTTTTGGTATATAATATATTGTGGTGTGTGGTCGTGTAGGTAGAGTCCGATCACCTAGGGGTCGTGTAGGTAAAGTCCGGTCACCTAGTGTGGTCGGACTCTACCTACACGACCACACACCACAATATCACTCACAATGTGTGAGTATTGCCAAAAAAAAAAAAAAAGGAAAGCTAGAAAGAGAGGGAACTGGCAAGCCTTTTTTTTCTCGTTGCAATGCTTGCATTATGCGGGTTATTTTATATTAAAAGAAAAGACTAAGGATTGAGGTCAATGTTTGGGGAAAATCAATTTGACAAACTCTTCCCGAACACTGATTGTGGTGTGTGCAATTGTGAGATTGAGGACCTAAGGGCTATGGATCCCTCATGTGGTCCTTAATAAGCAGGGTTAGAAAAAACCAAGGGTCCAATGTATTTTAACCGGTTGAAATCCTAAAATACCGGTTAGATTTTGAGCTTGCCTTGCAGAAAACGGGATTTTTTCACAAGTTATAGTGTAATTACCGGCAAAAGCTTCAAATTTTGACCTAAAATCCGAGAGAATTTCAAGATTGCCCTTATTTTCTTAGGTTAGGAAAAATGTATTTTTCTAGCTCTGGCCTTTAATAAATGCGTGTTAGTCGTGAGGCTTGGTCCCTTGGGCCTTGACCATTCCAGCTCTGGTCTTTAATAAATGCGTGTTAGTCATGAGGCTTGGCCTTGGGCCTTGACCATTCCTTGAAGGGCTCCTAGGAACTTTGATTGAAGTGTAGTGTCTACATGGGCGTTGACTTGACTATGGAGCTCCTACAATCCTTTATTTATAAGTCATGCTCGCAAGTTGTGCAATGTACAGCCATCGACTTTTGACATTTCATTCACGTAGGTCCGCTATCTTGCCGTTGGATCCAAGAGAAAGAAGCCTGTCCTTCCAAATTGGCTTTCATCTCGAAACTATCAAACCAAGTTTGAAGACTTGCAATGCATTACACCGTACACATGATGAGGTTAGTCTACACTTTCTAGTTATTCTAAGGATCTTTGAAGAAACACTACACACTCTTCTGAGTCCTGACGTATGCTAAGTAGGGACATACAGGAAAATGAATTCCTTTAGTGTTTTTCCAATGTTTTTTGTCATCAGATTTTCAGATTGCAACTCTCACTCTCTCACTCTCTCTCTCTCTCTCATTCCTAAGATGTTAAAACTTCTCATTGTGTGTGTGTGTGTGTGTGTGTTGGGGGGGTTGGGCTTAACCTTTCTATCACCTGAGTGTGGTAGATTGGTTATCATTGTTCTCATTTTAGTAGTACGTGACTTGTCCGATAGGTCTCTTGGGATTGTTCCGTACAAACTTAAAACTTCTTCATCATCTTCTTCTACTACTCTCTCTCTCTCCTTCAAATGCGGCCAAATATTACAAATTTCTTTCTCCTCTCATGATGGACTTTTTGCCCAAGAACACCATTTTGCCGAGGAGCATGAGGCTCTATACATTGATGGTTTATCCCACGTTGAGGAAAATTAATCAAAACTTATGAGACACGTTTTCCCCCAAATATGTACCACAATATCTTTGCTTTGTAAAGATATGCTAAGGATTGAATCGATCTTCAATAATTGTTAGCACTTGCTCAAGCATCTGAGGACTAGAAGTCATCTATGATGTTATCATCATCCTCTTTGCAAAGTCTATGAAGCAACTACCCTCTTTGTACTCTTTGGTTAAAATTAGCAAAATTTTAATTTGCATTGTTCTCTTGTACCTTGAAGTTTCTCTCACACTTATGTCTACTTGCAATGAATCAATGCAAGCATGCGTAGCACTACAAGTGGTATCAGAGCTTCCAAGTTAGGCTAATTCACTTGACCTTGAACCTAGGTAGTAGGTGCATACATTCAAAAGTCCGGTTTTCCTTTATGTCTTACAACTTGGTTGAGCCGCTTTATTTGCGTTGTTTCATTACTCAGACCCAAATAACCTCTATACTCAAATAATATTACTTAAGGACCAATGCCTCCTATTTTCTTGAATCTCACTTGCGACACTATCCACTTCTTTCATGAGTCCACACTCACTTTCTCCCTCAACCATATAGTAGGAATGTGTGCACCTACTTATGGAGACCCTCTCATGTAGCAAATTTGGTTGATTTATCTCTCCTATTAAGGGATTTTATTACTCAGGTCCAAATAATCTCTATGCTCAAAGAATATTACTTAAGGACCAATGCCTCCTATTTTCTTGAATCTCATTTGCAACAATATCCACCTTCTTTCATGAGTCCACACTCACTTTCTTCCTGAACCGTACAATAGGAATGTGTGCACCAACTTATGGCGACCCTCTCATGTAGCAAATTTGGTTGATTTATCTCTTCTACTCAGGGATTTTATATTCACGTGATCACAACTTTTTTTTTTTTGTTAATAACACTTGTTAATAACATGTTAACTTCTTCTCATGCTCATAGAAATGCCGGTTTAGGGTGACTTGGAAACCGGCCAAAATCTTGCCGGGCTTTAGAGAAGCCTGCTGAGCATTTGCGATTCTCGGCAATCTCCATCGGGGGCGTCAGTAAGCCTGGTGGGGTACATTATTCTATATATAGGCGGCCCCAACAGGCCCCTTGGGATATTGTTCTTGATCATCTTCTCACCCACAAGTACCGGCATATGTATGTGGGTGTGTGTGTACTCGTTCAAGCAGCTGCACACAGTCGCAGTGCGCGGCTAGATGTGGACAGTTTGCTACACGAGGGGTGCGTGCGTGTGTAAAGCCATTCTTCGAAAAGGTGCTTATCATGGGGCACGTGCTCGGTAACGTGATGTGACTGAGTAGTGTTCTATGATATGTATGGCACGTCGTAGTGGTACTAGTCAGTAATGAAGCTATAATAGTATCTTTATGATGATGTTACCTTTCATTTCCTTTATCAAACGCAGGCATATGGTCGGTAACGCGGCTAAGATATGTCTGTATACAATTCCTATATTCTTAGATTCGAGTGACACCTTGTTGGTTCACAGCAAAATGGTGTTGTTCGCTAGTGCATGTTGTATTGTTTGCATATTGCAGCATTTGGTCAGTAACGCAACAAAAAAATGTTATAAATTTATTTGGTTTGCCGGTTACGCGGATTTTATTATTTTTGATGTGCGTGACTCTTTTGAAATACTTGGTCGGTAACGCGGCCTGAGTATTTCTTGGATCATAATTTACTTCATATTATCTTCCTCTTCAATTTGATGAGTCTAAAATTTATGACATATCATCTAACCTCTCTCTATCTCTATCTTCAAAAAAATAAAGATTCACACCATGCAATCTCTCTCTCTCTCTCTCTCTCTCTCTCACACACACACACACACACACACACACACACACACACACACACACACATTAAGAACTTGTAAAACAATTGAAAATGCTACATATAATTCACTCTATTTCTCTTTATGACTCTCAAAATATAAAATAATCTTCAAAAACTTATTCCCTATTTCTTCAAATATTAAGTAATTATAAAGATAATTCAATATTACCTAGATCTCACTCTCACTCTCTATCTCTCTTTCTCTCTCCCTCTCTCTCTAAAAATGTAAATCAAATTAACCATCCCTAGAAAGCTACTTTTTGTTACTCTATTTTCATGATTTCAAATGATATGTAGTGCAACTCTCTATATCTCCCTCTTTGAAAATATAAAACAATTCCAAATATTACTTTTCTCTATCTTTAAAAAATTTAGGAAACTACTCTAAATGTTTTCTAATATCCGCTGCCTCTCTCTCTCTCTCTCTCTCATTTTAGTGTAAATAGATAGCAATGTGATGTTTTGCTTGATGTACAATTTAGTATCTGGTTACTATTGTCTGACACTTTGTTTTTATTTTTATTTTGAAAGCTAGGATGCATATTAAGTGTTTTGTGTTGTAATATTTCTTGAAGTATAATTAATGGTCTAGTTAATGTTGTTTGACTTTTATTTTAGTGTAAATGGATAGGAGTGTGATGTTTTGCTTGATATACAATTAATTATACGGTTGCTACTGTTTGACTTTCAATTTTTGTTTTTATTTCGAAAGATATGGATGCATATTAAGTGTTTTGTGTTGCAATAGTTGTAGCTCTCGCTATCTTTGCGACCACTATGCTTTCCACCGCCGACGAGCGAAAAGTCATCTTGCGTGTCCTACACGAATAAGCAGTCATTATAGTATCGCAAAATGCAGATGAGGCTATAAGGAAAATCAATGAGTCTGACATCCTCATGCAGGACCTTGTTGAGCAGATCTGGAAAAATAGATTGCGTCGTCTCCAAAGAGAAGGCAATGCAGAATTGTGTGATAGACAGAAGCTAGCCGACTTTGACTATCAACATAAAACTTGTACCATTTTGGGAAGTATGCGAGTAGCATACGAGGATTTAAAAGATTTGGCGCCAGCTTCTGTAGATGTACATCGATTGCAGCTATTGGATGCAATATGGGATGAACAGAAGGTGATGAGCAAGCGCATGAAGGCATTGGATGCAAAGTTACTTTAAAAAAGAGTGCGCATCTCCCAAGACACAACCGTTGCATCATCCGAGCAGCCAGATGTTACAGGGAGAGGGGCAATTGTGTGCGTACATCTTATCGAAATCCCACATGAGGCATTAATCGAAGGATAAATGATTGGTTTAGGGGCCTTTGGTGAAGTAAAAGAGTACAAAATACGAGGTATTTCTTTTCTTTTGGAGCACATAACATATTGTGGAAAGATGTACAAGGAAAACAACAGCTTCAAGTTTGAGAGCTTTCAAACAGAGCAGGACATGCAAGTATTGCACCCAACAATCGTCAGGTGCATTTCTTTCACAAATGAGTCGCCTTGGATTACAATATTTCCTTACTATAATGGCGGCTCGCTCGGCGACATGCTCTTCAAGGTGCCCTATGATTACAATGAATTTATGAGAGCGATGTATCACTTGGATCAAGGGTGAAAAAGCGCCCCCCCCCCCCCAACATGCGACTAAGCCGGGAGCAGCTTGCCAAGGTGAAGGAGATAGTGATGAATATGCCCCACATTATGCATGCTTTGGTAGATGGCATGGTAGCCGCACATATGGCGGGCATTATTCACACCCACCTATACTCATCAATGTAGTGCTGGACTTTACTAAAGATATGAAGGTACGCATCGGCATCATTGATTGTGGACTTCTGGTAAGAGCTCCCAAAAAGTGATTTTCGCTTAATTTTGTGTATGAGGCATACAAAAAACTAGAAAAGGTGGTAGAGGCCCAAATTTGTGTATGAGACATACTAAAAACTAGAAAAGGTGGTAGAGGTTCAATCCACTGTTGAGCGAGAGCGACATAAGCAAGGATGACTGGTGCCCGAGTTATATGATCCCTTTCTTGCAGATGCCTATACTCCGACAAGCGAGTTTTTGCTCTGGGATATTTACTACAAGTGCTGTATGACTTTTGGAAGGCAATGCAAAAACTGTGGATGGGCGGCACTACCCACGAAAAAGCTACCATCGAAGCTATACATTGTAGAGCCAGAAACTGGATGTCCCTACCAAATTGCAAAGAGAGAAAATCTATGATGTAAGTGGCAGAGTTTTTTAGATCATTGAAGACTGAGCCAACAAGAGCACAATGCGCGCTAATTGAACTCTCTATAATTTAATCCAATTTTGTAATTGAACGTGATTTTTATATTTCTTTGAAGAAAGGATGATGTGGTCAAGATAATTTGAAATGTGTTTAAGAAAAATTATTTGGTCTCATGTTTGAGGAGTACTTGTCTTAATTGGATGCTTTCCATTGATTATCACATTCCATCTTTTAATCTTTGAGGGCAATGATCAATTTTACTAAGATCCTTATATCATCTTTATTTTGTAGATATGGTAGACATATAAGATAACGAACACCATGAGTCGGCTAGAAAGGCATACGAGCGACTTAAAGCTCTCGCATATGGTTTGACTACCTGCCATGCAACTAGAACGGCTTGCAAATTGTCCAAACGGGCAAATCCCAGTCATGCCCAATGGAGTGAAATAAATAAACATGTCACAAAGGATATGATCAAAGAGATATGGCTGTGCCCAGAAGGTGACATTAAGAAGGGAAGATGGAAGGTTTCAAGGTACCAAAATAATGACATCAAACTTAACATCGAGCGAATCTTCTTGGAGGTGTACCGCCACCCTCTCCATGATGTAGATGCACCGCTCTACTTCACTAAAATGTTTTATATACATTTTATCCTAGATAGGCCAATGGACTTCACGTCCAGAGAGGTCCCCGTCAGCACCCATGATATACGTGAGGAGACAGTGACATTCACAAGACAAGAGCTTTCTCTTATGGTGGAAGGGGCTGGAATGGAGTTGAGCAAGGTCAAGGAAAGCTTGGGGTCCACAAAGCTCGTAGAGAAAGAGCAAGAAGCAGTGAGACTATCGCAAGCGTAGACCCCCCTCCCCCCAACCACGGCAAGGATTGAAGTACAACTTAACAAGCTTAGTCAAGATGTGCAGGGCCTGTCTCAACGTTTAAATCCTATACGCCAAGGAATCATATCTCCCACTTTTTGATGCATCCTCAGGTTGTGGGAGTCTGAAATGTAGCTAGCAGTTCCTCCACCAACCAATGTCCCCTATGCTACAAAGTCTTTGACGGTTGGAGCGGCCATTATATGTTGCTATGTGGACACTATTACCACCTTATATGCTTGGTGAGACAAATGAAAAATATGTCCACATGCACATTGTGTGGTGTAGCAAAATTAATGAAGGCCCATATACCATGCTTGGCATGGCCAATGAATACAAACCACTGGGGTTGCAAGAGGCAACTCCTAGTGTACTTCGAAATTTGTTCTAGGAAGAAAACTAATTGTAATCTTTTACTAATACGACACTCTTTTAAAAATTTCAATGAAACTGTTGCTTAATCTTCATTGTCATCATATTCCAAGATTATTTCATCTATGTCTACTTTGTCGCATGCTTGATTGAGCTCGTCTAAGTCAATATCGAGTTTTTCCTCTAGCTGAACGCTTGTGCACAACACACGTCCAACGTCAAAGTGTTCGTCTTCTACATCATCACAATTGTACATCCATTTGGGCATATCTTCTTCATATTCTTTGCTTTCAATGTGACATAGAATTTTGTCATTGCAATACATGTAAACAAGTTTATCTACTCGATCTACAAGAAGTGGGTTGCGAGTAGTGCTTTGAATATATTTGCACATGCTCCAATTTCTTTCTAAGCTTGAATTCGAAGAACACTGGCTTAAAACCTTCATCACAAGGTTACACAAAAAAGCATAGTGTTCTCCACCATTCATCATCCACCATATCCATGCATGATGCTTTTTTGCCATTTGTTGAACAAGGGAGTTTAAAAACAGACCTTCTTTTAATCGAAAGCAGGATATTTCTTTTATGCATCTTTCATGATCATGAATATTGGCATAGAAAGTGTTTACCACTTCGTAAAAATCATGAACCACTTCAACATTGGACATCAAGTCCATATTCTAGTATTCAGGATCTAGCATGTAAGCAACACTGTGTAATGTGTATGGGCTCCAATCCATCTAGCATGAAAGTATCTTAAGAGGACTTTCCTTTGTCGGGAACACGTCAATGCTTTTCCACCATTGAATGCTCTAACTTTTCAAGACACTCCAAACTCTAATTTTTCAAAAAAGTGTGGCTGTAGTATCGACAATCGAGGCAAACAACTTGGTATCATCACTTTTATACCAATCTTGTAATACAAGATTCAAACCATGTGTATTGCAACCAAAGGAAAAACATGCGGGTACCGTCGCTTTAAGATTTTACCAGCATTCTTGCACTCCTTTGCATTGTCCATCACAATTTGGACTACTTGTTTAGCACCCACTTTCTCTATCATAGAAGCATTACATCAACAATATAAATTCTAAACTTAATTAAAACATGTGAATCCACATCACGAATGAATGTTTCACCTCCAGGTGAACCAATTCGTGGCTTTCTTTGTATATTATACCAGCCGTCACTGACTACAGTACATCCAGAAAGCTTTATACTGCTAAGAATTACCCTTTGCACATGTTTTTTTACTTGAGCATAGCATTTCTTCAATAGATCATTTCACATAGCATGGTATGTGGGCGGTGAAAACCCTGGTCCAAACTCACCAATTCTCTTTCATGCTCTCTTCCAATGCTCACTGTCCACCATCATCATAGCACTCCTTGAAAAATTAATTGCTTCAATAAGAGCAAGCTGTGCATCATCAAGTAGACCTTTACGTAAGATTTTTTGCAATGAAGTTTGATGCATAGACACCGTTCCCATGCAAAATGACGCTTCGATGAAGATGCATTGGGCAGATTTCTTTTTGACTGCACATTGGGATTTGGAGTGCAAGCCGGCGATGCTTCCAGAGTTTGTTGATTAGAACCATGAATTCTGGAATCTCTGAAACATTAGTAGTAGATGTGTAATGTTTCATTGATGCTTTCTTTCAAATTTCTTATCTCAAGCGTTTGACCACTGCAGTTGCACTGGGGTGGGTACATGTACGATCTCGTTTCTTGGGTCCACCTAGAAAATGTTCCCTTAGTTGAGATGCCCCACCTGATTTTGTTGTATGGCATAGATTACTTTCCCAATCTATGAATTGATCATTGATGTTAATTGCATATTGCCACTCTATCCCAAGTGCCTTTTTTTGTTGCTATTTTGAATTTGGGTTCTATCACTAGATCCAACGTTTTCTTCCATCTCAAATAACGTATTCAAGAAACCATGGAACAATGAATAATAACTAAGTAACAATAAATATACTCACGTATTACAAAACGAACATCTCTACACAAACATACAATGATCTTTGTTGATAAAATATAGCCACACAACAATTTAAAACTATTTTAAAAATTCAAGTATTGTGTTTTGCTTTAACAAGAGATTGCCAATTATATTGTTATTATTTCTACTTTAACAAAGAATGACATCCATGACAACTCATGCTAACTCCAAAGTATGGCTCAAAGTTTTTAGGTTATGCAATATTTTTCTCTTAAACTTACTTTACACGCATAGTCAAATATATATACCTACTTTATTGATAGTTTTGGTGTTCTCTAAAATGTCCACATATATTAATCTTTGTAGATGTACAAATATAAATTTTTATAACCTCAAGCATCATAGCATGATAAATGCAAGTAATATTTAAACCATGTAAATGTGTGTTTTTAAAGTAAGATACATGAAATTGATAGCATACATACAATGCACATTGCACACCCAATGAAGGATGTCTTTCATACCCAATGTGGAACAAGAACCAATACTAGCCCTTAGGCAAGAATCTTGGATCCATCAAATCGTTTATAAAACAACATAAGGGAGAAAGAAATATATAAATTATCTAAGCTGCTCAAATGCAAACAAGCTCAAGTGACTCCAATTTTGTCCCTAAATCTCCGCAGGTATTAGCCACGGACCACACTCTGTCCACAATTCAAAGAAATGAAGACTAGTGGCTCAGTAGCCTTAGGTGAGTCTATAACGAAAGATGATCATGCCTAAAATAAGGAAGTTATTCCCAAAAAGACACTCCTAGCCAACCGGGAGTTCTATACAAAGGCTATCTTTTCCCAAAAGCTAAGAATGCGGCTAATCTTCTACTCTTTATAAATATGACATAGCCTTGGGATTTAGATATTCTTGGCGAGCCCAACGGATATTTTAAATACTCGGAGGGGATCTTCAAGAATGTCTAAATCCCGGAGGGTTTACAAGCACACCAAGTTTAAGTCGATCATTGAATATAGATGTGATCACAACATAAATTATGTTATTAATGTGTTCACACATTTGTGAACATGTTAATGGAATCCCTGCTATTTGATGTTGACAGTTGTTGTGCAAAGATAGTGGATGATGCAACAAAGCTTGCAATGCATTTTTGAGTTAGAACTAGAAATTTGAATCGGTCTAGTATACCACTAGGGGTTACTCTGCCTAAGATTAGTCTTTCCAAAGAGATTTTTCAAATCTACCTTGGGTCTCTAAGTAGTACTAAGAAACAATCTTGTACCTCTTTGGGTTTTTTCTTCTTTGGCTTTTCATTCAAGAAGCATTTAAAAGCTCTTTAGAATTTGTTGGATTATTAAAGGTCCACATCAAGCTTTGGACCACTTGTTGAGGACGGTTTCATTCAAGGGCCTCAAGAGCTTGGAATTCACCCATTAGAGAATTCTTTTAATTTCCATTGAAACTATCAAGTGGACCATTTGACAAATTGTCCACTTCTTGGGGTTTAGGCCAAGTGGGCGGCCACCCACCACTAACAATTCACTTATTCTTTGGATAATATAGAAGAATAAGGAGCGGTGAGCAATCTTCTCATCGAGAGCTCCACCAGATCGCGTCTCTACTCCACTGCACTACACCACACACTCACACACACACACTCTCACATATGCTTACAAGTGGTATCAGAGCATGGCAATTGTCGATCCGCTCTCGATGTGAGCACGGGCTTCACGACAAGCTAAGGTTTGCTTGGCAAAGGCCTGCAAAGTAAAAAAGGACAAGATCGATGGATTGCAACACTATGAGCTTTTGAGTTCGGAAGCCAAAGGTGAATAGCACCGCAAAATATTAACACTAATGAAGAAATTAAAGATAGCGCTAAATTAATCAATAGTGCTGGTAGCTTAAAATGTTGGTGAATCTTTGGGCTCTCGTCACAGGGCTACAGATACACAGTGAGCAAGGAGAGCACACACACACAGAGAGAGAGAGAGAGAGAGAGAGAGAGAGAGAGAGAGAGAGAGAGAGAGAGAGAGAGAGAGAGAGAGAGAGAGAGAGCATTTTCTTGGTCTATGCAATCGACATGAGAAATTTGGTGAGCAGCAAAGCATCTGCGTACCTGTATACACACACACCCCCCTCCGGGAATAGATAGAGAAATCTATCTTATGGCATCGGTGTCTCTCCCATCCATTTTCTCTCTCGGAGACGCATTGGAGAGAGAGAAGAGGGACTGATTTTGACACATACACAAATCAGCCCAACGTTCTCCACTCTCTCTCTCTCTCTCTCTCTCTCTCTCTCTCTCTCTCTCTCTCTCTCTCTCTCTCTCTCTCTCTCTCTCTCTCTCTCTGCATCGATTTTCACAGCATCGGCTCGCCGATTTTCAGTTTTCTACATGTTCAGGTATAGCATCAGCCTCGACTTCTTTTCAGAATCGACATCGACATCAACAAGCAAGGTTTTTGATGCATACACCAGAGTGCTTAGTGATGTATGCCTTTTGTGGTTTAGAGATCACGTTTCTCTGAGTTTGTGCCATAGTCGCATTGGCTAATAGGTACATGTGGAGACAGGTTCATAGAGCTTGTTTGCTACAGATCTGTCCTCTCTTCTATAGTTTTTAGAAAGTTGGTTTTGCCATACCAGTTCTGGCACATATATGGCATCTCTGGTAGCATGCAATGTTGTATGTAGATTGCGTTTGAGATTCCGATGGAGAGGTACTCCCAGATTGTTACTCATTATGGCTGGTCTTTTGGTTTTGTGAGTCATTTTATGCCTTTATGCTATCAAAGTTTTGCCGATTTTGCATCTAGCATCTGTCTCTTTATGCCATTGACAAATTTGCCTATGGTTGAAGATTCTTTCTCTACTGGGAGTTTTATGTGCTGGTTTATGCATGATTAGCACTTGTGGTGCTACTGTGCTATGTTGAGAGAGGTTTTCACTCCCCGCAGGGAGAGACATGGGTACAAATTTTCTCGCATCTCTTTTAGCACTTATCTAGTACGACATTGTGAAGTCATTTTTTGGCTTGTCTTGGCCATCTCTGACTCGGTTTGGGAGAGCCCATTCTAAGATTGTGGCTAGTCTTTGAGTCTGCATAGCCTTTTGTAAGGGTCGTTGCGTGAGGTTTTCTGAAGCCAAACACTGAGGGTTTGGTTACCTAGTGTGAGGTGGATTAGGTTGCTGGAGACCCTTATGCCATATGTTATATATAGACGGGTATATGTGCTTTGACGGCGAGTTGGCAGTCATCCCGACAGTTTATTTGAGCAGTTCATGGCAGTCTTTACCCGATGATTATACTTTGTTGGTTTATGTGCTATTTTGGGTCTCTTTTTTCTTGAGATTTTGATCTCCAAATAGAGGAGACTCTGTCGGATTTTTCTCGGGAGTCCCTCAATGCGATCTTGGTATATTTGGTTTTTCACATAGTGGTTTTGCTGCATATTGTCTTGAGGGTTTTCTCATGTTATAGGGGAGACTCTATCAAAATTTCACCCAAAAATTTTGCCATAAGATTTTTTTGGGTGACATTCTCTTGAACTATGGCTGCTAGTAGTGCTTCGAACAAGGATGAGTACTACAACAAAACATTTGATGGCAAAAACTTTGCAATTTGGAAGCAACACACGCAAGATGTGTCGATCAATAAGGGATTGATAACAACTTTGCGTGAGAGAAAAGAGAATGCATATAGTGATGATCAGTGGGAAGATTGAATGAGCGTGCTATGTCGGCCATTCACTTGCACCTTGGTGAATCCATCCACTTCACAATAATCGATAAGACCAATGCCAAAGATTTATGGGATGTCTTATGTGTAGCATGGGATGGAAAAAGTGCCTCAAACAAGGTTTTTCTTATGAGGAAACTTATGCGCATGAACATTAAAGAAGACAACAATGTTAGCTCATATTTGAATGACCTCAACAATGTCTTTTCACAGCTTACTTCCAAAGATCTTAACTTTGATGATGAAATAAAGGCCATCCTCTTGCTATGTTCCTTGCCATTGTCATGGGATACATTTAATACAGTTATAAGTAATTCTGCACCTAAGGGCAAGCTTGTTTTCAATGACGTTACTAGCACGTTGCTCACTGAGGAGATTAGACATCAGTCTCTTGATGCAATTGGGAATGGTGATGCGTATATGGCTAGTGGTAACCGTGACAAGACATGGCAGTGTGGTCATAGTCATGGTCAATGTGTTGCATGCATTCCAGCGTGAAAAGGGCAGAGAAAAAGGAAAGTTCGACACACCTAAGAGCAATTTGAAGATTGAATAACTTAATGTTGTTGAGTCTCTAGCTATGCTGAGATTGTTCTTGATGTGACAAAGCTATCAGATGTATTGATCTTCACCTCAGATTTGAGTCTTGATGCATTGCTAGCTCTTGACGAGTTTTATACCGAGAATTGGATAGTGGACTCACATGCGAGCTTTCATGTGACTCCTCATAACGAGTGGTTCTCCACATATACTGCTACACATGGTATAATAAAGTTGGGGAATCCTTATGAGCTTTGCGGTATTGGGACCATAAAATGTTGTATGGGTAATGGAACTGTGTTTATGCTACAGAATGTCAGACATGTACCCAAATTGACAAAGAGTTTGACGTCTGTTGGGCAATTAGACGATTTAGCTTACACTACCATTTTCGCACATGGTCCTTGGATCATAAAAAAGGGAAACCTTGTCATACTTGAAGGCCTGAAGTCTGGCTTGTTGTATTCACTTTATGTCGTAGTGAAAGAGAATTCTATTTGCGTAGTCGAGCTACTGTCTACTGAGTTGTGGCATAGCCTGCTGGGACATATGAGTCAAAAAGGAATGAAGGCATTGCAATGTTGTTGCTATATCCCCGTGTTAGAGTACTCTAAATTTTCTTTATGTGAGCATTGCATTTACGGAAAACAGACTAGGTTGACCTCAACGCCTTTAGACTAGGAATTAGGAAGTCCTCTAGATCTTGTTCATAGAGATTTATGAGGACCTATGCCTATTAAGTCTCTAGCGAGGGCACTATACTTCCTAACATTCATAGATGACTCTACTAGGAAGGTGTGGGTTTATCTCTTGAAGCAAAAGAGTGAAGTCTTTAGTGTCTTTCAAGAGTTCTTAGCAATGTTAGAAAACCAATAAGGTAGAAAGCTTAAAGCTTTGCGAACAAACAATGAAGGCGAGTATATTTCCTTTCAGTTGTTGAAGGAATTTTACAGTAAAGGAGGCATTAGAAGATAGTTCACCACACCTTACACACCTGCTCAGAATGGTGCAACAAAAAGGATGTACAACTATCTAGGAAGGGGTCACTTCTATGTTGTCTATGACCACTTTACCTCAGGAGTTTTGAGAGGAGCTATTATGACATATTTTTACTTGATTCCACAAGAGACGTGGATGGGCAAACAACCGAATTATGATAGATTACGTATATTTGGGTGTGAGACATTATCACATGTGCCAAAAGAGCTTAGACAGAAGCTCGATCCCAAATCACACAAGTGCATCTTCATCGGATATGGTGTGGATGAAGAGATTGGATATCATCTCTGGCACCCCAAATATAAGAAGGTTATACGTAGCTCACATGTGATATTCAACAAGTCTAAGATGCATAGACATCCAGTGAAAGAGATTGAATACTGCAAAGTAAGGTTTGAGGATCTTGCCTCACCACTAGTTACGCAAAATGTTGGACGTGCTAGTGACACACCTTCTACTACTACACACACAAATGTTGCTCCAGAGAGAGTGAAATCTAGCAGTTAGACACTTAGAAGATCTTCTCGTGTATCTTGTGCACTTGAGAATTTTGAGGCAGGATTGGACTATTTGTTAGTCATTGACTGCGATGAGCGCACTTGTTATAAAGAATCTATTCAGATGGAAGATAACATGAAGTGAGAGCAGGCTATGCAATCTGAGTATAGCTCAAGTTTAGACAATGAGACTTGGAAATTGACAGAGTTACCAGAGGGTAAACAAGCATTGCCTTGCAAATGGGTGTACAAGAAGATGTACACGACCAAAGATCCCGAGCCTAAGTATAAGGCTAGATTGGTTGCTAAAGGATTCAAGCAAAAGAAGGCGTAGATTTTGATGAGATTTTACTCCAGTGATCAAGATGACTACACTCCATCTTGTGCTTGGTCTAATAGCCATATAGGACATGGAATTGGTCCAAATGGATGTGATGACGAGCAAGGCTCAAGGCAGTGATACATCAAGTTTGCTAAGTACATTCATTCCCAAGGTTATGCACATAGCCAAGAGGATCACTGCTTGTACACAAGGAGGTTGAACGATGTTTCTCTCATCATTCTAATTTTGTACGTCCAAATTTGAGATTGCACTTCTCAAGGATGCCTTAAGCAAGCAGTTTTCCATGAAAGATTTGGGCTATGCACATGACTTTGTTGGTATGCGTATAAAGAGAGATTGTCAGCATGGAATACTTGAACTATCATAGGAAGAGTATATTCACAAGGTCTTGTAAACTTTTAACATGCAAGGGCGGAAGCATTGAGTACCCTAATGGATGCATATGTAAAACCTAGCAAGAATGATTTCCCAAACCGGATGTTGAAAAGGCAAAGATGGAAAAGGTGCCATATTCTTTGGCAGTTGGCAGTCTTATGTACGCCATGGTTATCATGCGAACAAACATAGCATTTGCATTGGGAGTGGTCAGTGGGTATATAGAAAATCCGGGCAAAAAGCATTGGGAAGTAGTGAAGCATATCTTGAGATACATCAAGGGTTCATCTAGCGCATGCCTACACTGTGGGAACAGTGATGCATCCATAGGTGGATACATTGATTCCAATTATGCGGGTTGTATGGACATTCACATTTGACTATGTCTCCTTGTTTGCTAGAGCAGCAGTCTCTTAGAGATTGTGTCTCCAAAATTGTAGTTCGTCTTCCACCATTGAGGCTGACTGTGTTGCAATTTTTAGTGCCAGCAAGGAAGCTATGTGGTTATCTCATGTAGTGGGAGACCTTGGTATAAACCAAACTCTAGTGCTACATTGTGATAGCCAGGATGCAATTGCGTTAGCAAAGAACCCCGTGTTTCATTCCAAATCAAAGCACATCGAGGTTAGGTATCATGTGACACATGATATTTTGGCTAGTAAACACATTGGGTTAGCCAAAGTTCACACGGATGAAAACCCAATAGATGCTCTGACAAAGAGCCTTTCTTCAAAGCGGTTTTCACATTGCATAGAGATGATGGGTGTAGAGTGAAGCCATGGTCATGCTTCACACTTATATAGTTGTTAAAACCAACCCTTACACTTTAGCCACTTGGGCCACATTGGCCTTAAAGTGGGAGATTGTTGGGGTTTAGGCCAAGTGGTTGGCGGCCCATCACTAACAATTCACTTATTCTTTGAATAATATAAAAGAATAAAGAGCGGTGAGCAATCTTCTCACCGAGAGCACTAGATCACGTCTCTGCTGCAGTGCACTACACCGTGCACTCGTATGCAAGCGCTCCCGCGTACACTCACACCACTTTAGCTTTAGACCATTTTCATTCAGTTGCCTTAAAAACTTGGAATGGGACTATCATAGAATTCTTGCAGGTCCTACTCCTACATTCAAAGCTGGCTCAAGAAAGATTCTCCAAATCCACCGAGACACATTCCATATCAAGAAAGATTCTTCAAATCCACAGAGACACATTCCATATCAAGAAATATTTTCTAATCGTGCATTTCAATGCTTGGAAAACAAAAATAAAAGATTATCTTATGATGATAAACATTTGGAGTGTAATGAAGCCACCATCACTTGCTATTGAGGAAAGGGAGTCCGAAGGAGGGGTACAAGTGCTCATCCACCATCCCTTGTTGTTGAGAGAGAGGGAGCTCAAAGTAGGGGTACAAGTGCTAAAGCTAAAGCCAAAGATGAGTGCACACTTGTTGAAGAGAAGCTGAGAAAATATTTCTTCTTTTTCTCTCTAATGAGGGACCTCATTGATGATAGAAATGAATCTTGACATTGCTCAATCAGACTGCCCTGTTGATGGCGCACAATTGTCTCTGTTGTTAGAATTGTAAAATGTATAAATCACAAGTAGTCTAGATGAGGAAATATCTAATAGGGTGGAAAGAACAAGTCAAGTTTTGGGTAAGTGATATAGATACAAAAAAAGAGGTTCGACCAAGTGCGCGCGTGCACGCACGCGCGCGCACACACACACACACACACAGTAGTACTTAGCTATAATTTTGGTTTTTTTTAAAAAAAACACCCCCACACCATGGGACTAGGCCCGTATGTATTACCTACGAGTAGGTTTTTTGTCTTATGGTTTACTATCCTATTGCCATTATTTACCGTGAAGGCGCAGGGGCTCTCTCTACAACTAGAGGCGGCCTCACTGTCGTGTAACATAGTCGGTATACTCATGACGATTTTACTCATGGCTTCGATCTAGGCAGACCGCCTCTCTCCCTCCTTCCTCTATATAATGAGGTGAGGGCACCTCTTTGGCCCTCACTTAGCTTTGTTTTGTTGTTGCCTTACCTTGAATTTTTTGCGAGGTACTGAAGCATGGAGCTGACTTCGTCAAACACTCAGGTCTGCTTCCTCGGCCATATGTTTTATGATTGTAGGTCTTTTGAAAAAATTACTGTTGAGGACGGTTTTTTTTAATTACTGTCCTGCGTTTTTATGTTAATGTTAACATATTAAAAGGTGTTTTTTTTTGCATATCTGTGGCTGTTGGAGCCCCATTGGTCCAACTGTTATAATGAGCCCATCTTGTAAAGCATATCAAATTCCATTTTTTATGTCAAAGACATTTTATCATTTTGATCCATTCGTCTGGATTATGTAAATATTAGTCAGTTAGTTAGGACTCAGATTTATTCCCACTTTGTAATCATGAGCAAGAGAACCCCATGTACATTTTTGAGCCAAGGTGAATAAAGTATAAAAGTCACCCAGATTTATTCCCACTTTGTAATCATGAGCAAGAGAACCCCATGTACATTTTTGAGCCAAGGTGAATAAAGTATAAAAGTCACCTTAAAACCATTTTGGATAACATTTTTTGAATTAATCCTATGTCGTACGAGTCTGAGAGAGAGAGAGAGAGAGAGAGAGAGAGAGAGAGAGAGAGAGAGAGAGAGAGAGAGAGAGAGAGAGAGAGAGAGAGAGAGAGTGTCTTATCCTCTTCGCTACGTGCTTCTCCCTCACCGGATTCACGGCGCGACCACACCATCGCGATAGTCTCTCCAAGAGCTACGCACCCACGCCACGCATTCGCCGTTTCGAGTTGATCGCGATCGATTCTTCCTCGAGCTTGTTTTTCTTGTAAGTAGCACAAACGGTGTCTGTTTTCAATAATCAAGTGCTTCATGGAATGAGCAAGAGATTAGCTACACATAGATACTGATAAACTTAAGTTTCGCCCACTTTTGTATTATGACCTGTTGGTCTATCGCGACAGTATTCGAGATAGCTAGGGTTCTAATCTGGTGAGATTAGACTTATAGGTAAATATGTCCTAGTGAGAGGATGGTGCCTAGCAAGTTTGATGCAATTCCGAGTTCATTGGACGTGTAAACTGTGTTGTGAGCGTTAAGGGATAGAGTGGGTTGCAATCTATCAGGGTTAGTTATTGATGCATCATAAAAGTGCGTATGTGTAGATTGGTCTCAGCCTGCTGACAAGCTAACGAGATTGCCTACGTGCACCTACGGGTTAGTCGTGTCATCGGATGATAAGTATGTTGTCTGTGTCATGCTCGTGAGTATGAACAGGGGAGTAGTTTTGCCATAAAACATTGGCGCCGCTGCCGAGGACACAAGACCTTAAGTAGGGAGATCTACGTCACTCGTGTAATGGTTAGCTTGCTTTAGTTTTGACTAGAGAGAGCTGAAACTTTTAGAACAAGATCCAGGATAGAGTATCCTGAGGTCTAGTGGATAGCCAAGAAGCCTGTGTCTTGCCGAGGGTCTGCGACTAGTTAGATTTAGTTAGGTAGGATAATGTGGAGTTATGGTTTTTGGTTTTTAGTGCTTGTTATACTTGTGAAGAAAGAGAGTAGAAAAACGCTGTAAAACCGCAAAAAACAAACAAAAAGAAGAAACAATAAGGCTGTTTGCTTGCCTTGAAAGCAACACTCACCTCATATACCCTTGAAAGGGGTGAAAAGAGTCGACATTGAAATTTATGATCCAACACTCGAGAAAACATAAAAACTGCGACCAAAACCAACAAAAAAAAAAGAAACAGGTGATTGTCATAAGGAAACACTAAGTGAACCTAAAGGGGCCAAGATGAGATATAACCATTAGCCAAGGGTAAACTGACTGTGTCATGAGGTATGACTGATGTGCACAAGTTTAAGATGCAATGTCATCAAATTTGCATCACTTCAAGTGCAATGGAGTGTGAATTGTCAGAGAAAAGTGAAATTTGTGAAGTGATTGAGTTTGAGGTCAAAATAAGTCCAAAATTCACAAAACTTGGGGGATAGACTTATATGGACATAGGGAACAAGACTATGCAAAAACAGACAAAACATTAAGTCCCCATTGCTCACTGCCTGGTCTATCGCGATAGACTGGTAAAGGTGGTGTTTGTCTAGCAACAAGCAAAAAAACCTTATACCACAAGCTTAACACATCAATACAAGGGTACTCACAAAAATTGAGTGAATTTGAACACCAATTTTGACCCCAAAACTTCAACACTGGTGTTTGGAGTCTGAATTCAGAGACAAGGGCAAGAAGTCTTTGACCAAATGTCCAAACAGTGCCAAAATTGGTCAATGCACTACACAAGGGGAGGCTAAACCAACTGTGGAGAAAAATTTGGAAAAAAGCTGAAAATGGAGAAAGTGCCCAGTCTATCGCGATAGACCAAGGAACTTTCTACTGGGGAACTTTTCTTTCAAATTTCCCCTAGGGAGAGCTTTATCAGGGCCTAAATAGCAGACACACCAAAATTCAAGGCATTTAGATCACTGAAGGTCAAGCTGAGGGTCAGATAGAGAATCAAGCTCCGACTAAAATACTAAAATGGGACCAAAACCCAACCCAAGTGTCCAAACTTCACAAAACTTGGGGGATAGGCTTTAGAGGGTAACTGGAACTCAAGGGTAAAGTCACAATTTTGAATTGACTTGTGCCAGAGCAAAATGTCAGTCTATCGCGATAGACTAAGAAAGTTGTGAATCAGACACTTTTTGCAATTTGTGACTATACTGCTAGGACATACTCTCTATATAGATCCCAGCCATCATTTCATAATTGAAATTGGACCACCAGAAGACTGACTAAGTGGTTGCTGTATATACTTGAAATATTTTTGGTAATTCAGGGAAAACACTTGTGAACAGACTAACCATCCTTGTGTAGATCTCGGAAGGAGGTCATCACAAAGCTATATAGGAAGGAGTCCAGGTAAGCTTTAAGTTTGCAACAAAACTTTCATTCTTATGTATTTAAGGTCATGAGCCTTTGTTAAGTCGGGAGCTAAAAGTGTCAAAAGTCAAATTAGCACCACGTCCACAGAAGAGAGTGTAACACAGACGAGACTAGACCCATTGGCACCAATCATTGAAGAGGGTAGTGATACTGACACTTTGTCGGAAACGTCCTTCTTCATGATGGGAAGTCAACAACCAGGAGGTTTCATCGGTGAAGGACCAATGCCAGGAGGGAGCACCTCCCTACATCCTTTAAACGAAACCCAGTTTACTATAATTTTCTTGGAAGGAACTAACTCGAGGGGAGCCCTAGTCTATTCTGACTATCGGGGACGCAAGTGTATTTGTATTGAAGAAAGACCGGCTCAGAGACTAGAGATAATTCGAGTCTACGATGATGGAGACAGATTTAGAGACAAAAAGGGAAACCACTATCTGATAGTGAGTAACCCTGAGGATTACAACAGATATGGGGATAACGTGGCAAAAGGGAAAATGATTTCAGAAACCCAAGAACCGCCTCCTAGCATTGATCGACCTGGAGCACTTTTTATGTATGATAAGAAAGCAACCAGGGTCCCAACCTATAATGAGAATGTAGGGATTTACAAGCATGAAAGCGAGGGAATATTCTCTTACTTTCGATGCAAGGAACCCTACCCAAATGAATTAAGCAAAGACAAGGTTCTTTACTTATTTTCTTATGAAACTGCTATGGGGAAGGATATTGTTTTTGTTGACAGAACCACCACTCTATGCACGGTATCAAGGAGAGAGTAAGCCAAAGACTCAGGGGTCAACTGAGCTTGGAAGAACACCCCGAGAACGATTTCGGAGAGATGAACCATCTCTCACGAGAACTGTTAGGAATTATGGATTAGGAGCACCATTGGGAGAAGAACCTGGCCACTACAGAAGACCAGAGGAGGTATATCGACTTATAGGATGGGGAAATCCCATGATGAGATTTGGAGACCATCGTAGAATTAGACCTTCTCAAGTGCAAAAATGGGTAAACAAGAAATATACGGGAAGCAGGGATCCAAGAGATCATGTAGCAGCCTTTGTGCGTGTAATTAGAGCTGAAGAGGTGCTAGACTTTCCTACCCAATTTGCAGGATTCGGTTTAACCTTAGAGGATGATGCGGCTACATGGTTTGACTCGGTGGAGCGAAGAGACTTTGAGTCTATGGAGGAGGTGTTTGATGAGTTTATCGAGGAATTCTCACAAAGGAGGATAGCTCATAATACAGTCTCACAAATCCATAAATTCAAACAAAAAGATGGAGAGTCCGTGCGAAAGGCCGCCCTCCGATTAAAAAAATATGTTAAGTTCTGTCCCGTGGAAGAACTGCCAACTCAGTCCAGACTTATGCTTATATTTATCCAAGGACTAAGGAATGCAGATCTTCAAAAGGACTTACATATTAAAAGGAGCACTACGTTGAATGATTTAACCAAGGAAGCTCTATACCTTGTGGACAATTGTGCGGTCTACAAAGAGGGTGAGTTCAAGGATCTTGACGATGATTTTTCCTCACAACAAAGCGGAGGCAAGTCTGCTAAGACAACACTGAAGGGGGAAGTAGCGGTAAGCCAAGAGCAGCTTGTAGAGGAAGTGCTTAAAAAGATTAACTTGTATTCCAAACCACAAGCTAAACAACCAAAATGGTGTGTAATTGAACAAACCCCTCAAGTCCCACCGATGCCTAGATATCAAACAGGGAACCTACCAGGACCTGTAGGCGTAGAAAGACCACAACCAGTGTTGGGAGAACAACCACCCCTACCAGGATTACGACCAGTCGGCATAAGATACACACCCACAGTAACTGAGTCGGACGAGAAGGCTTTGGTACCTATGCATGCATACTACGACGAGCCCAATGGATATGCGGCGAACTCTGTCTATTCTCCACCGGACGAACCCTCTACACCAGAACCATGGAGCATGATAGGAAATACAGGACCGCCAACTGCTGCACAGGCAGCGGGAGAAGGACGATATAACCTGGATGAAAGAACACTATTGTTCATAGCCAACGGAGGCAAGAGCAGGCAAAGAATTGCACACCAATAAAGAGGAGCTCCAGGAGCACCTCAACAGCCTAAAGGACCATGCTACAAGTGTGGAGGAGACCATTGGCTGAGGGACTTCCCTCATGACGAAATCATTAGGGTCAACGCATATTGCACGGAGTGTGGAATTACTCACTTAATCCCTGATTGCCCTAAAAACCCGAGCAAAGGAGCAAAAACTACCTTGAATATGCTGAGAACGCTACCGTCCAGTGGAGGGTCAGAAAACGAAACTCCGATTCCTGTTAAGGTCTTGACGAGAGCCCAAGCAAGGAAAAATGACAATCAGCCCAAGAGTAACAATGAAAATCAAGAAGAAATCAAGACTTACAAGTCTAGCGTCAGTCGTGATAATCCTTGGAAAGAACGAAGAGAGAAAATGAAAGCTAGACGTGAGCGAAAACAAAAAGATGTAGAAGCTGAGCTGACGATAGCTCGAGAGCAACTTAAACAGCAAAGAGAGTCCGACTCTCTAAAATCAACGGAAGGACCAAAGAGTGCAAGCTCAGAAGGGTCGGTATTGGTAGATAAGATCAATGAACCCTTAGATGCAATCTTGCAAGCATATGAAGCAAGATTGAAGAACAGACAGACCCTAGAGCAAAGGTGGATGACATATCCATATCCAGAGATAGAAAAACAGAGACTAGAGATGTGCAAACAACTGATTAAAACTGCACAAGCTTTACTGGAGCCTCCACCTATGGAAGCAGGAGATAGAGTAATCAAACCACCAAACAATGAAACACCTCACAAAACCGAACAAAGGATACCCGACAAGATAGAAAACATTAAATCCTTGCCGGATGTAGAGGATGCAAAAGGCGTACCTAATAGCACTGATGAATCACTGAAAGGTTTTCCACCATATTCCCCTATTGTGGAAGAAAATTGGCCTGAAGAGCTATGGGAAACGGTGCGAAAAGATGAAGAAAAATATGAGACAAAAATAGTCGAGTCAGC
Organism: Adiantum capillus-veneris; assembly: GCF_014529385.1. NCBI lineage: Eukaryota > Viridiplantae > Streptophyta > Polypodiopsida > Polypodiales > Pteridaceae > Adiantum > Adiantum capillus-veneris. The sequence continues at coordinate 156,493,038 of NC_140941.1, read as the reverse complement.
GCCTTTCTCAGAGCTGAACTTGAATAAGACTCCATGGGATCTGGACGTTAAATCATTTCAAGGGGATAATGGTTCACTTGCATCCGAAGATAGCAGACCACAATCTCTCAGAACTTTTCCATCATATATGGGAGACTATGAGGCAAGGTCAGAAATTCGAAGAGTACCTTCTCAGAGAATAGGCGGTTCAAATCAATTGGACACTAAAATCCTGACAGACTTGTTGACCACTCCGGTCAAGTGTACAATCACATTGGCAGAATTGTTAAAAATTAGGCCAAGCATGTGGACGGAAGTGGGAAAATGTCTTGAAAAATTTGGCATAAGGACGCCTCTTAAGTTCTTCGAAACCGAGCTTAATGACACAGAACTGAAGAAAGTCAACACTAGACCAGTGCCACTCAACAAGGTAGGAGAGTATTGTGAGGGTGAAGACGGCAACACAACCCTACCAGTTGAGTATAATGGCATAGAGACTAAGGCAATACTTGATAGTGGAGCTGGCATTGCCATTGCGACCAAATTGCTATGGGAAAAATGGGGAAAACCAGCAATACGAACAACTAGAATGAAATTGCAACTGGCGGATGGGCACATAGAAAGGCCTATAGGATTGCTTGAGGCAATTGTGGTATCTTCCTGTGGCATAGAGTACAAACATACCTTTGCCATAATAGATTTCGGCAAGAAGAACAACTATGAAATTATCCTTGGTAGGCCGTTCATGAGGCAACTCAAAATGGTACAGAACTGGTTGTATGATTATTTGTATCTAAGACATGCTGAAACTACTACACGCGTAAACATGAAAAATCATAGCTACCATGATGTCACAATAACCCCGGTGGAAGAATTTGACTCAGCCACCATTAGTGGATCAGAAGTTCCATCATGGTTTTGTACGAAAAAAGAGATATGGATGTGTGGGGCATCTCAATGTAGTGAATTTGACCACGATGAAAGGACACTAGAGAGGGTCTTGGAAGACGATGCCTATATACGATAACCTTTTCCTGAAGAGAAGCTCGAACCCCTAGAATGGTCTCAAATTTTGGCTACATTGGATGTATGCTTCAATGAAGTCACTCCCACCAAATTTTGTAATGAGAATGGCTATGATATCATACCATACTACATGTTGAGCAAAATTGTGGAGGAGGACGAGGACGAGGTAGATACTGAGAATATGAGGATCCATAAAACAGAAACGAAACTTGAGATTAAGATAGTGGGCTATGTGGACATCCCCACTAAAGAAATCAAGCAGGAAGGAGAACAATTTTATGATTCTTCTGATCAAAGTGAAAACAGGAATAACGCAGATGACGAGAAGTCGGAAAATACAGAGGGAGACGACAATCAAGATCAAGACAATGATGTCTTCTACAATTTCCCAAACCAAAGGGAGAGACGCCAAAAAAGATACAAGGGTAAACGACACCACATCAGTACACCAACCAGGTTGAGACCCATGCCGGAGTTTGAGGGTAAGACACATTTCCTTATGAACATTCATGCTGTTGATTGTGCTAAGGATAAGGTGTCAGGAAGATTTCTTAAGGTGGCTGAAGACTCGGGATTTAATTCCAGACTGTTGAAACCTAAGAAAACCAGCAAACCAAAAAAAGGAGTTGCAACAGAAAAACTGAATGTCTGTGGTAGTCCAATTATGACGAAAATTGAACAGAAAACGAGATACAATGAGTTGAAACAAAAGATAAAAAATGTATGGACAACTAAAATGGAAAGTAGCGATGGAACGAACGCTAGTGATGGGAGTAAAAAGATAGATGTACCTCCTCACTATTGTAAGTACACCATTCAAGAAAGAAGATTGGTGGTTCAGCAGCCAATGAGGGAGCCTAAATCAAACGAGTCCTACGATGGGCAAGAGAAAGCCAAGAAAATAGACTTAGCAGAGCCAGGAGAAAATCCTCTACCTGCTTACATTGCCACAGATCTAGGTCGAGAAGAAGAGGACTTACTAATCAAAACACTCAAGGAATTTCGAGATGTATTTGCATGGTCGTACAAAGATTTGAAGGGGGTGGATCCTAACATTTGTGAACATTCAATCCCTTTGAAGTCTGATGCAAAGCCAAGCAAACAACGTCCATACACGTATAATGAGACATTCGCCAAAAGGATAAAAGAGGAGATAAAAAAACTTATGGAGGCTGAATTTATTTATGAGATAGAACACACGGACTGGGTGTCCCCGATAGTGGTGGTACCTAAGAAAAACGGTAAATTACAAGTGTGTGTAAATCTCAAGAAGGTAAACGTAGCAACAATAAGAGACAACTACCCTCTTCCTATCACTGAACACGTCCTGGAATGAGTGGCGGGCAAGAAAGCCTATAGCTTTATGGACGGATTCTCGGGTTATAACCAATTGGGGGTCAAACTAGAAGATCAATACAAAACAGCATTTGCAACAGAATGGGGCATATATGCGTTTAGGGTAATGCCATTTGGCTTGACCAATGCGCCAACCACATTTCAGAGATTAATGACACACGCTTTTAAAGAAAACTTGCGAAAATTCTTGGATATTTACATGGAGGACTTGTGTGTCTATTCTCTATTGAGAAAAGACTATATAGATCATCTGAGAAAGGTATTCGAAAAATGGAGAACGTATAGGATTTGCCTCAACCTAGAAAAATGCGTATTCATGGTACGACAAGGTAAAATCTTAGGCCACATAGTGTCGGCTAATGGAATTACCACTGATGAAGACAAGGTGAAGGTGATCATAGAATTGCCAAGACCAAACACTGTACGAGAGGTACAATCATTTATGGGACATTGTGGATACTACCGACGTTTTATCTACATGTACGCTGTAATAGCAAAACCCTTGTATAGTCTAATCACGCTCTTCATTTGGACAAATGAATGTGAGGAGTCATTCCAGAAATTAAAAGATGCATTGGTATCTGCACCAGATTGGTCAAAGATCTTCCATGTACATGTAGATGCTTCGGCATTTGCAATAGGCTGTATATTAGCACAACCAAATGAGGGAAAGACGGATTTTCCAATCAGTTATGCTAGTAGACAACTCAACAGTGCAGAGAAGAATTATACTACCACTGAAAGAGAAGGATTGGGTATGATATATGCTGTAAAGAAATTTCGGCACTACTTACTCGCAAACAAATTCACATTCTTTGTGGATCATCAAGCACTCTTGTACTTAGTAAACAAACCTCGCAACACGTGACGAATTGTAAGATGGTTCATTGTGTTGCTGGAGTTTGATTTTACAGTAGTAGTTAAGAAAGGAAAAACTCATCAAAGGCGGCAGACCACCTTTCTCGATTACTACATGGCGAAAAAGCTACCGGAGTAGATGATGATCTACCAGACACATACCTGTTTAATATAGAGATGATACCGAAATGGTCAGAGCAAATTATTCCATTGCTGACATATGGAATGAATCTTGACGACAAACACACAGTGGAAGACATTAGACAAGCACGCAATTACACAATGCTTGCGGGAAGAATGTACCATCATGGAAACGATGGGATTCTAAGATTGTGTATAGGCCCAGAGGAGTACGAAGCGTATCTAGAGGGGGCCCACACACAAACATGGGGGTTCCATAGAGGAAATCAAGTGATGTATGCACAATTAAGAAGACTTGGAGTGTATTGGCCAGGAATGGCAGGCGATGTAGCAAATTACATCAAGAAATGCGACTTTTGCACATCCAATACCACTGTAGATTATGCCACATTATACCAAGTGACAGTAGCACCCACATGGAGTCATGCTATTGTGGATTATTTGACTAATAAGGAGCTTCCAGGAGATTGGTCTAAAGCCAGACAAAAGGCTTTACAAATCGAAGCGAATAGGTATACCCTCATTAGTGACCAATTGTACAAAAGAGGAACTGATGACTAGCTGAGGTTAGTCCCTCATGAAAATGACTACTTTCCATTATTGGAACAGGCTCATGCAGACATAGCAGGTGGTCATTTTTCAGTAGAGGGAACCGTAAAAATCATTATGGTTGCAGGTATATGGTGGCCGACCATGATTCAAGATGCAGCAGAATTCGTGAAAAAGTGTGATGAATGTCAACGAACTAAGGTACCAGTTAAAAGAGACGAAATTCCTTTAAGACCAATGATGAGTGCTCGAACGTTCGCTACATGGGGATTGGACTTTGTTGGTCCTATCACTCCACCAGCGTATCGTTCACAAGCACAATATATCATAGTGGCCACGGACTGCATGACCAAATGGGTGGAAGCAAAAGCCACAACGAAAGCAGACGCTAGAACCACGGCACAATTCTTATATGAATATGTGTTTACACGTTATGGCCTTCCAATCGAGCTGGTGAGTGATAGAGGGACACACTTTGTAAATGAAGTTATCGAACATCTCTTAAATGAGTTTATGGTAATTCATCGCAAATCTGCACCCTATCATCCACAAGCCAATGGCCAAGCGGAAGCGACCAACAAAGTATTGTGCACGGTTCTTACGAAACTGGTTAGTGAAACAAGAACAGATTGGGATCAGATGCTCTATTCGGCATTGTGGGCTTATCGAGTTGCATTTAAAACAACACTCAATGCTACACCATTTAATATGGTATATGGGTTAAATGCAATATTGCCTATTGACTTTTTGATCCCCACACTAAGGGTAGCCAAACAATTGGGCTGGACGGGGCATGAACTTTCAGAACGGTTAGAGGACCTTGAAAAATTAGATGAGTTACGACTCAATGCTGTAGCGGCCATCTATGCAAAAAAATGACAACAGAAAGAGTTTTTTGACAAACATGTCAAGAACAAGGACTTTAAAACGGGCGACTATGTCTTAGTATACACCCTTAAACAGCATGCCAAAAAGCTAAAGAAAAGGGGCATGGGGCCTTATTTGATCCAAGAAATATCGTCCAGCGGAGCAGTAAAACTGTCGACACTAGATGGAAAAGAAATGCCGAACTGGATTAGTGGGTGTCGTTTAAAAAAATATCATCTACCTTTAACACCGGAAATGTTGTTTCAACTGCATTATGGAAAAACCTATAGACAGGAACAACAAAGAATTCAAGACCAGGCACAACAAGAAGCAAAGGAACGGATTGCTAAACGAAATCAGTTTCTCAGGACAATAAACATGGTCACCCCAATGATGACTGATGAATATCCTCTTTCAACATCCCAAACAATCGAAGCGGATATACAAAGCGACGAAGTAGAAAAGACCATGACAGACCTTAGGGCTCATGACGATAGCATCATCGACGACTTGGAAGATACATGGTGTAGTCCTTACATAAAAGCTTATGCAGGCACAAAACAAGTTGAAATCTATGCATTACTTGACACTGGAGGAAAAATGAGTGTCATCAGCTTTGAGCTCTTTCACAAACTTGGACCAGTGAAGACGATCCCAGAGACACACAGGTTGAAACTAGCATCGGGTGATGAGGTGACCATGTTGTGGTCTATTATAATACCAATCACTGTGCAGGCACACCCGTACACTACAAAATTCCATGTACTGCCACCAAGTAAATCAGCCACGCCATGTATCTTAGCAGTGTCATGGATGAAAGCTAACAGGGTATTCATTGATTTGGATACGAATGAGGCACTGTTCAGAAAGGAAAAATTTTCAGAACCCTTCTTATCATATAACCAATTCATGTCAAGGAGGAAACAAAAGTCAATACCATCGCAAAAATCTGCCCAGCAACAAACAAAGTTTACAAGTCCAGCAACGTCTTATAAAAAATCAGCAACCATGCAGGGAACCAGGCAAGTTTGGGTACGGCGTATAGAGCTGACCGAGGCACAATTACATCAAAAGCGGCAATACAACGTGTGGATAAGGCGCGACCGCCTAATTCCTATAAAAAAGGAGTTTGAAGAACAGACAAAACACCGAAAGCCAGCAAAACTTCAAAGAAACATAGTCAATCTGTCAAATACGCAATGGACTATATTGGTATGGAGGCCAAATTTGCCAATTCAAAACGAGCCAACAACACAAGAAGGGCAGACAAAGATGACAATCGTGCAGCTATCTACAACTGTCAAGGTCAAGCAACATAATGCAAACAGCACGAGGAAACAAACAGAATCAACAACAAAAACTACCAGGATGTATCAGACACAAGTCATCAAGGTAGAAAGAAAGAATGTTTCACCAGATACGACAATATCAACTTCAAAGAAATCACAAACGCCAATTCAAAACCAGTGGAAAACAATAAAACAACGAGCGGCAGAATTACAACTACTCCTTGCAAAGAAAATTTGCCAGCCAATTCAAGATACCATCGGGAAACCTCAACGACAAATGCCAATAAGCACATCGCTTATACCTTCCTCCTGCACCGCATAAATTCTTTCTACATGCATTGACCGTACATGCATATAGGGCTACATTACAAGGCCTGCATTAGCACGAGTTCAAACCCATGCACAACACATACCCTTGACGATACCCTGTCGTCCGGGAGGACTCCAACTAGGAGGGGGGGAGGCATTCCAATGCGGACTCATCATGTCATATATTAGAGGGCAATGTTTGTGAGCAATTTTTCAACCATTTTTGCGTTTTATTGTGTGATTTTTGGAAAAAGAATATGCCCTCGTAATTAATCAGAATTGGGGACCAAATCATCATTCATGAGCCCCTAGGGATGTGTATAGACTATAAAGAGAGTCAATTCTGGCAAAAATATGTCTAAAAACAGCAAAAAATAGGCCAAGGTTGACGGTAATGAGCGAGATTGTACATAACCGAAAGAAAAGTGAGCTACAAAGTATTTTGCTTTTCATTGGTATTTTTCTAGGTTAGAATTGCTATTTTCGGGTTATTTTGGGATTTATTTGCTTTATTTTAGCCATTTTCTAGCAAAAATTATAGAAAAAAATCCGTAATCCACATGGAAACACAAAAGAAGAGACGCCTGATCAGAGCAAGGTAAAGAAGACACAAAAAAAAAGGAATGCAAAGGTGACAGAGCAAAATGACCACCGTCATGAAGGGACCTCCAATAGGAGAAAAATCTACAAAACTGGTAAAACTGGAGCAACCGAAGTCCAAATCAGGAAATTTGCGAGCCTAAACCGCATCTCGCAAAAAGTTATGGCCACAGGTAAAAGATGGGAAAATTTGGTGTCGGAGTCTCGATTATCTATAGAGAGGCTAGGCTAGAAATCCCTCATTTGAGTCATTTTCCATAGTGAGAGAGAGAGAGAGCTCCCTACAGCGGTTGAGACTTCTAGGAGCTCATCCATCGTGCACGGTTGCCAGATCGACATTAGATATGAGAGGTATGCTCGTCAACACTGACTCTAAGTGTTGTTTACTTCAGTTAGTCGCAAAACCTCGCCGGCATCACAATCACAACCTGTGCACACATACGATAGAATGGTTGTTAGGGAGACCTAGAGGCCACTGAATGGAACCAAGATTGAAAGGCACTATGCCTATAGTTAGGGATCGAGTCTATGACCTCGGAAAGCGTGAAGGAAGCCGCTCAGAAAACCCTAATTTAGCAGGACCTGCAAAAGGGCGACAAAACCAAGGTGATCGGAAATGAGCCAAAATTCATAGACAGTAAGCCAATAACCTCGACAAACCGATTGAAGGGTTAGGCTATGAAAAAGTTCGTCAAAACGGAGCCTAAAGTCCCTATCTGACGAAAACCGCACAAAGCGTCACGATATTCTAACGGGCCGACCAAGTGACAAAATTACACCAAATTCAACAAGGAACATCCAAAGGAGGTCAACTACGAGATGGAATGTGTCCACTCAGGAAAAAAGCTCTTCCACTAGGGCAAATGCCGGCAACAGGCCAGAAAGACGTCCAAATGGTCGTTCTTGGTGTTTCAAACACCAAAACAACAACTGACTGCTTGGATGCAAGGTCAAAAGGAAGTGAAAGACAGCCGGAATCATACAAAGACCAAAAGGAACCGCGACCATCACCTAAATGGTCTACTTCGACTTCAGGACCAGCTAAGTGCTGCAAACAGGGAGTACATTCTGCTAAATTGATTAAAACTTGATGTGTGTGTCTAGGAGGGCCTATTAGCACCATGAATGTCAACTAACATAAAAAAACTGGTAAAAATGACAAAGTGTCTAGTCTATCGCGATAGACTTGAACTTACACTTAGACAAGGGAAACTTTGACTTTGGCTTCATGAGGAATGCTAACAAGGAATGTTAACCACCAATATCAAGTCAGTGTGCAAGAAAACTCTTTTTTGGCCAAAAACTTAGTCTATCGCGATAGACTTGCTACAACAATTATTGGGGGGAAGGACTTTTCAAATTTTTACAAGCTAGACTTGGAGAAGCAAATGAAGGCAGTACACCAAATTTGGTGCCAAGATCGACTCATATGGCAAGATGAGAAAGACAGGCAGACAACTCAGAGTCAGAGCAGAACATCTCAAGGGCAGACTGGTAAAATTTACATGTGAGGGGTAAAGAAACCTTGCATCAACTGGGAGAAGGCAGACAGATGGTCACAAAGTCAAAAAATGACAAACTGGCACTAAGTCCCAGTCTATCGCGATAGACCAAGCAGAGGGATACTGGACCATCTTATCAAAATTTTGACTTAGCAGTTGTCTTCAACATGATGCAAGATGACCACCCACTAAGTTTGAGCCCAAAACAACACAAAATGAAGGAGATAGACCAACATCTCCTTGAAGGGAATCTGGAAAATTGGGAGTTGATCCAAAAAGGGGTCACTTGACATTCATTTGAGGTAGAAATGGGGTCAGATCATGTGCAAGGTATGGGAAACCAATTGGTGGAGTCACAACTGCAAAAAAGGACCCAAATCCAAAAACTGCCAGTCTATCGCGATAGACTGAGAAAAAGTAGTAAATGGACAGATTTTGAGCTTTGGCTTATGGAGTGACCTTACATGCCATGAAAGCATACACCACACAAAATTTCAAGGCATTTGGACTTGTTCTCCTTCACCAAAAACATCAATTTGAAGCCGCCAAAGTCGCACAATGGAAGAGCTTGTCTATCTGCTAACATTTTATCTTAACTAATCCTAGGATTAAGAAGGCTCATCTAGATGCATGATTAAGTGGTAATCAATTTAGGAGAGTAGTACTATGTTTGTGCATTAACTGATAATTGTGATGACAGGATCAATGGAGGCTTCTCTGGGGAAAAAAAAAGGCAAGAACCTGGCAACGGAAGGTGCAGTACCCTATGCACTTCTACCCAATTCTTTAAAGCCAACAGCCACCTGGATACCTGCAGATGTGCAACAGGAAGCGGCCTTTCAGATATATCAAGGTTCATATGTGGATGACAAAAGAAACTTAGTGGATACAGTGATGATTCCCAAGGAGGCAGAGAATTACTTGAAAAGATCACCGCAAAGGTCATGGCTCAAAAAAGTCGGCTTGTGGAACTTCGTATCACTACCACCAGTAGGGATAGATTTCAAGAGGGTACAACATCTAATACAGACTATCCAAGAAGATGGAACTTGCAAAGTGGCAGGCATGGATAATGAAGTGATGGAGATCCAGATCACCAAGGAGATCATCAAAGAGGCATTGAAATTGTCAGATCAAGGAGCAAACATGAGAGAAAGAAGGAAAACCCTCACAGTTTACTGGCAAAAGTCCAAACTACCTTCTTTCAAACTCATAGCAAACCCAAAAGTAAGAGAATTGACACAGATCTACAGTTAGTGTTTGTTGAGCTATAGCAAAAGGCCGCCAAGATACACTACACCGCACGGGAGCATCTCAACCACACTGACATGGGCTATGGGAATGACCCGTGAGTTCTATATAGATCACGCATCATATCTGTTTGAAGAAATGACAAAGCTAAGGCAAGACATACCCAATTACATTGCAGGAGGGGAAGTCCTAACCAGAGTAATATACCATGCCATAGGCGCGGCAGATCAGTTGCCACCTTCCCCTCATCAGAACGACTGGCTGGTGTTAAGGGAAAATATCGAAGACAAATCACGAAGGAAAGTGCCAGCATCTATTAACACCATTGGAGGATGCAAGCTGGAAAGAGTGACAAGAAGTACACAAGAAAAGATGGAAGAAGAAAAAAGAACTGAAGAGGAAGATGCCCGACTAAAGAAGCGGAAAGCGGAAATGGAAAACAACACCAGGTTGCAGAAGATAGCAAAAATGGAAAGGATGCTAGAAGGGTTTGCTCTAGAAAGATCTCTACGAGGCGATGTAGGTGCCACTTGGAAACCTTCTAGTAGCACTTTCACAATGCGAACGAAGAATAGAAACAACCTAGCTTTTGAGCTGGACTGGTTCGAGAAATACATCCAAGAAAGAAATGCTAGGGATGAACTAGATTTGCTACTAGAAGAGGAGGATCTCCAAACTTTGAGAGATCAGCTGAGGCCAACTTCACGTGATCAAGAAACACGGCCGCCATCTCTAGGGACAGATACATGTGAAAGGCAATCTAGCCCATCTGATGAATCTACTTCGCATTCAGAAAGCTCACATCGTGATGACAGAGTTCACACACCGCCCAATGAACAAGAAGAATAGGACGAGGAAGAGGAAGAAGAAGGAACAGATAGACACCCAAACACTGGAGCCATATCACAAAGTGATAAAGGCAAGCAAAAAGAGGTGGATCACACTAAAGATAAAGCTTCTTCCTCTCAAGAAATTGAGTTGGAAGCTACTATAGATGAAGATCTGCAGTTAATGGCGACAATACTAAACCGAACAAGACTGCACAGTCAATGGCTAGCTGATCAGAACAGATACAACAAAATGAAGCTACAAAAAACTGATGAGGAAGTTCTGAGACTGCAAAAGCAAAGGGAGGACACTCTAAAGCTGATCAACATCAGAGATGCTGAAATATTGGGGCTCAAAGGCACAGTAAATCTTCTCAAAGACAATTTACAGGAGTCGGAAGACTTCAATGCCATATGTGAAGATACACTAAACGTATTCCTTGAAGATGTCAGTGACAGAGACGAACACATCCAAAAGTTGGAAAAGGAAAACCAAGATGCGCTGGAGACCATCAAAAGTTTGCAAGTTGTCATCGATGACTTACAAATTGAAGTCAAAGATTTGAGAGCAGTAACAGATATCCAAGCAAGAGAAATCGAACGCGCTAAGAAGCAAAAAACGTCGCTACCAACAACACCGGTAGTCCACCCAGAAGAAGAAGTAGCTGCATTGAAGAGGGAGCTGGAGTTGGAAAGAAAACATCGTTTAATGATTGTTGAAAGTGCGCTTAGAGCAGAAGGTGAACTACATAGACAAATCTCAGACTTGCAAAGTGAACAACAACAAGGACCAGCTCCTGACAGTGAAATGGAAAGCATTGTTTCCAAATCACTCAGGGAAGAGAATGAAAACCTGCACATCAGGATAAAACAGTTAGAGGAGTCAGTCGCTAAAAAAGACATGGAATTTCAAGCTCTACAAATCAATAGCAGAACAGTGGCCGCACAAATCGCAAGTCTACAAAGTGCAGGGCAGCACCAAGGACAGGTACGAGTGCACATGGAGCCAGTAACAACGAATTTGGCTGGACTCGCAGAAGTTTATGGGGGTCAAGATGAGTACGAAGAAGATTCAGATGAACAGGAGGCACATACGCAGACTGATCAAACCGGCTCCAAAGACCAAGAGACAGAAGAAGATTCAGTCACGAAATTGGAAGAGCAGAGGCTGGCCGAGCAGATGGAAAAACAAACAGAAATGATATGGTACAAGGCTATGCAACTCAAAAAGGAGTTGCTACAAGGGCTTTCCAAAGCGGGCAAAACAGCAGCAGAGCTACGACAGGAATGGAATGCACCTATGTTACCCTATGCTCTGCTGAAGTATGAGACTCTAACACATCAACGGCAACTCGAAAAAGAAGAACAAGTGCCAGTATTTGAAGGAGAAGTACAAGATAAGGAACAACAAAACAGAATAGTGGACAGCCAGCCAAAGTGGAGGCGTCAATGGCTATTGGATCATCCTAATAACCTGATCCACTTAGTCAACACACCACCTGAACTGAGGAATGACAGAACGTTTTGCCCAACTCCCCGAACATACACCTACAGCCAACATAAAGCACTACAGAGCAGAAATCCGACATGGCTGAATTATCCAGTAATGCCAAGGCCAGCAGAGGGAGAGAGAATATCCGGTTCTTACATGGTGAAAACCCTGCAGGGCGCCATAGCAAAATTCGGAGGCTCTCCTGACCTATCTTGCAAGATGCTATGTAAGATAGCTCGAACATTTTTGGTCTGTCTCACAGTCTTCTCAGAAAGCTGGACATTAGAGTATATGAATACTGAAAGGAGCATCTCAGAGTTGTCATACGATTTACGTGGGCCACCGACAGAGCCAGTATTGTATGCCTATTTCAAACGGCCGATGTTTCTACCAAGCTACCATCTCCAAACCTTTGAAGAAGCATTTTACACGGGCTTCTTCATGTACAAGTCAAAAATTTTTGGCCCATTAATGGCAAGTGAGTCTATGCGCTATGATGCGTTTCTACATCAAATCAACCACGAAAGACGACAACGACAATGAAGACAAAGACGATCATGTCGTGGTAGACATGAACTAGGAGCGGGGGAGTGTTGGAGCCCCATTGGTCCAACTGTTGTAATGAGCCCAATTGTAAAGTATATCAAATTCCATTTTTTATGTCAAAGACGTTTTATCATTTTTATCCATTCGTCTGGATTATGTAAATATTAGTCAATTAGTTAGGACTCAGATTTATTCCCACTTTGGAATCATGAGCAAGAGAACCCCATGTACATTTTCCAGCCGCCAAGGTGACTAAAGTATAAAAGTCACCTTAGAACCATTTTGGATAACATTTTTTGAATTAATCCTGTGTCGTACGAGTCTGAGAGAGAGAGAGAGAGAGAGAGAGAGAGAGAGAGAGAGAGAGTGAGTGTGTCTTATCCTCTTCGCTACGCGCTTCTCCCTCACCGGATTCACGACGCGACCACACCATCGCGGTAGTCTCTCCGAGAGCTACACACCCACGCCACGCATTCGCCGTTTCGAGTTGATCGCGATCGATTCTTCCTCGAGCTTGTTTTGCTTGTAAGTAGCACAAACGGTGTCTGTTTTCAATAATCAAGTGCTTCATGGAATGAGAAAGAGATTAGCTACACATAGATACTGATAAACTTAAGTTTCGCCCACTTTTGGATTATAACCTGTTGGTCTCTCGCGACAGTATTCGAGATAGCTAGGGTTCTAATCTGGTGAGATTAGACTTATAGGTAAATATGTCTTAGTGAGAGGATGGTGCCTAGTAAGTTTGATGCGATTCCGAGTTCATTGGACGTGTAAACTGTGTTGTGAGCGTTAAGGGATAGAGTGGGTTGCAATCTATCAGGGTTAGTTATTGATGCATCATAAAAGTGCGTATGTGTAGATTGGTCTCAACCTGACAAGCTAACGAGATTGCCTACGTGCACCTACGGGTTAGTCGTGTCATCGGATGATAAGTATGTTGTCTGTGTCGTGCTCGTGAGTATGAACAGGGGAGTAGTTTTGCCCTAAAACAGTGGCTAGTCCACTCGTTTGGCTATGGCCTTGTACCCTGCTAATTCCCTGGCCGGCTAATAGGCACCTTGTTTACTTGGGTTGTTGCCTTTTAACTGAGCTTGAATGGTGGAAAAGGGGGGTATGGTATCCCACCCTCTGCACACCGAGTGTGTGTTTTATGCCAGGTGGTATGATATGGCAGTTTTGTAACGAACCTCTATTTTGGAGTAATGCTTTAATCTGACCACTGTTAATTGTTGTTCCCTCTAAAAGGCTTGATGCTATGGGCTACTACTGGCTGTGTTTGTTTACTGGTTTTTTTTGGGGCTTACTGAGCAGCAAATGAATATTGTCGCTTACTGGATACTGTCGCTTTTTTACATAGATGTTTGTAACACTATCATAGGAAGCCGTTTTACTGGCCCTGTATATTGGTTGGCTGGTGGAAGTGCTTTTTGTCCGAATGCGCAATGACATAGGTTTTTTTAGGGATGTTAGGCCCTATTGCACACAATTGCAGTACTTGGTCTCTACCTTATTCGGCTAGGATGTATCTACAATCACTTGGGTGGATGTTGATCCTTTTTTATGCCTTGAGCATGGAGGTGGAACTAGCACGATCATGGTGTATATTTTTATGGTTCGGCTCATGGCCTGGCTTTTATCAGGGCTCCTTGTTACTTGATTTTCTAAAGGGAAAAATATGGTTAGTGATAGTGGGATGATTCAGAGTCCATTTTACCATGATGGGCGTTTGACCTGCTTCATTTGGTAGAGCTTTTCATGAAACTGATAAAATCGAGGAATTTTTTTATATAAAGGGAGTGGATTCTGATGCTTGGATTAGAAGGGGTGATGGCCTTCTAATCAAAATGATATTCTTTTACTATAATCTTTGGGTTTAAAAAAAAAGGGAAAAAGTAATAACATCTTTACATAAATACTCTTGACTAAGCTTGTAAAGTCTAATTTTTTTTTGAGATGGACATGGATAACAATTGGTATAGTCCATTGATACTTGTAAAACACATCCAAGGCTAACTGAAATGTTGTCTTGTTTGGATGGATGCAGGTAAGGGCTCTATCTTATCTTGGAGGTTTTTTTTGACTTTGGCAAGATGACCTACACAGGATTGCACACTCTCTTATGATTTGGGAAGTTTTTTCTACTATCTATATACTAGAAGGGGACCCCTTTCTTACAAACATTATACTTAAATGATTGTAATACTGAGTTGTTTCTGTACTTATCTGTTCTTTGTTCCATTGCCAGCTGTCTTTTGAATATAAAAGTTCAATTATGTCTTAATATCTAAGATTAAACAGCTACACACACATCCTATACATAAGGTTTTTCTTTCTAGAGAAACCGGAATGCTGGCTTTGGAAATTATCTTCAAAATTGAGCTCTAGGTTGGACCCACAGTCTGTAACCTCTTGATTGGTTGACTGGTGCTAGGTGGTCCTTCATAGACTCTATTTTTGGTCCCCTGCTCACGACTACTATAGTCTTTGACTTTGCCGATTTAAGGTTTGCAGGCCCAAAAATACAGACACAGTTTTTACTTTTATTTATGTTTATACTGTTCCTTTTTCAAGACTGCATACCCTATAGAAAGACAACCCGCATGAGTACTAAACATAGCCGTGAGAATCATGCAAAGATTCTCGAATAGATTAGGCTATACCTTAAGGACTATAAACCAAAGAATGCTTTGGCAGTTAGAACTAGACCCTTCCTTTCTAGGAAAGCCAAAGATTGTATTACTTACTACGGTAAGAAAAATTAAACCTCACCACACTTTTTTGAAATATTGCAAACTCTTGCTCTCTCACAAGGATTGGAATTGACCTCGCAACCCCTCTCAGTGGCCACATCTCTTGTACTCAGATGTATTAGCAGCTTGGATGCTTCTCAACTAATATATGACTCGGATCTTACCTCTTACAAGAAATTGTCTATCTTACATATGCTATCTTTTAATGATTGGGTCAAAATCTTGGCTACTCAAGGTAAAGACTCCATGGAAGGGGTGACTTTAATTACCCAATACATAGCCAGCTTCCCTTACTATCTTCACAATACCAACATGAGCTTTCCCTATTCTCTTCCTCAGGTGCCGATCTATCTAACTTTCTAAGGAAGCTGTGCGGTCTCAATCCCTCTTTTATCTGTACACCAGCTACTCCAAGTATCCCACAAACTGGTGGTATTTTTTGTCACGATAGTGCAACCCTTGAAGCAGTTAAGGAATTTTTTAGAGTAATATTAGTTCCCTCAATGACTCTAACCTCCTGAAGAAGGTGCCCAAGATATCTAAAGTTTTTCCTGTCTTACTTGTTAGACAAATTGAAATTGAATCCCTTGGGGTTGACCATCAGCTTTGGGTCCTGCCCAACAAAGCATTCTTAACACCCATTTTGAGTGAAACTTGGGTTTACCTTGCCAACCTCCCTGCCTCTACTGTGGAAGACTGTAGACTCAAGATACTGAAAGGAGGAAAATTTTTGGACAAAGGGAAGATTATCAAAGCACGCTTCAACCTCAATCTCATTGATCACTCTAAATGCCCCTCCAATACCGGCCTCTACATCCGTACTAAAGGAAACATGGAATTTGCTAAGAGTAACCCGGATTTCTACACTGAATCCATCTGGAATGTGTTTCGACCTTATGTAAAATGTGCCTGCGGATTTCTTGACCCTAAAGCCTCTTGTGATTTGAGCATCATGTGGTTCGATCATACCATTTGGTTTATTCTCAACCATCTGGATCTACTCTTCCCAGAAAAACCTGTGGATTTTTACCTCTCTCTCATTTGCTCTTCGTTAGGTGGCCAAGCTAAGCAAATCGTAATTGCACAGATTGCCTTTAACATCTTCCATGGATTAATGCTAGATATCTTGAAGGAGTTAAAATCTGATGAACCTGGGATTTACTTAACTATGTATGCAAATTATAAAGGCGTTAAGATCATTACTAGTTTACTTAAACTATGTATTGATGAGGATGACTCCCCTGCTCTTAAAAGACTCAACTCTTTGACTACCCCCAACTCCTTCACTTATTTTTTAACACCTAGCTCATCCTCTAACTGGGGAAAAGCTCGTAGCTACACTAGGAGAAGAGGCAGGATTCCCCCATCAGGAATTTCCTTGAAATGTAATCCTTGGTGATATTGCAGGTTACTATGAGCCCTTGCGGAAGAAGAACTCTCGACAAAATGGATCCGAGCAAAGGATCTATCTACATACAATGTCTCTTTCACAATGTACTCGTCGATTGGATTCAATCAAAAAACCTTTTTTGTGAGTGCTTTGACCTATTTTTTGGCAATAAAAAATTACTTGATAATATACTCATAGGATGGAAGTATCAACATCCTGTGAAAAATTTGGTCTATAGTAATGACTTTCTTCGGCGTGATTCTATTCCCGATTGTATATGCTATCGTTTTGCCACCTTTTGTAGGAACTTTGAGGCATATGGAAAACATGTTTGTGTCTGTGATCTTAGCATTATTGAAAATACTAAAGTACGTAGAATCTTGGCCAATGGGCTCAATCATATACCTAGCTTCCCCAAAAACCCCTACCTTGCTCTATCAGCTATACTAAGCTACCTCACTGACCTTGTGTGAGTACTCTCCAACTAGAGATGAAAGTCCTACCGGACTTAAAAAAAGTTGTGAAGGAATGCTTCCTTTGAAAAATATCGCAAATACCTAAAAAAGCTGATGTCAATGGTTGGAAAACTTGACTCCAATGCATTTCATCAATGTAGGCCACAATATGGGTTGGTCTAAATTCAACAATGTTCAAATAATTGCTCTTGGAAGAGGAAAGTTGTAATGTTTATATTGCAATCAAATTCACCTATGGATTTAAGAAACTCACATTGTATTTAGATTCTGATATTGTAGATCCATGTGTTCACTTTTGATCTGCAGAAGGTGTAGCGCAAAAGTTAATAACGTGGAATTTTATGCCTACAATATTTGAAAAGTCAAGCCCTAGCGAGATATAATAAGTCACTTTGTGGCTCAATTGCAGACCAAGAAACCAACCAAGACAAGATGGACATTCAAGTGTGGAACCAAATCTCAACAACCAAGAATTGGTTGAAAGTGTCTGCTAAACTTACAGTTGCAAAGAAAGGTGCTACGAATGGAAGGAAAAATGAAGGGGCCAAAAGACGGAGCAATAGAGTGGTAGTATGAGAGAGAGAGAGAGCCTAGCTCTGTTTCCCATGTATGAAACATTTAAGTACACCACTCATATGCTAAGCAAGTGGGCTCATGTAATTGATTGAGGCAATACAATTTTACCATCTTATTGTGTCATCTCTTTACTTGCACTAAACTTTGTCATTGTTTTGAAGTTACTTTATGTTGTCATTCAAATAGTGGTTAACTATGTGCACTTGTCTTGAAATACTAACTTTTGTAGGTGATACATTCTTGTACATATAGATTTTGATAATCTCACCATAACTTATGTATACAACATGAAATATTCATAGAAGTATAGTAAGTACTTAAAACTTAATGAATCTTTGACCAAATTTCAAAATGGTAGGGGAGGTGGTGGACTTTAGGAGATATGCACAAAAGTTCCTTGGATCAAGTTAGTGGCTTAGACCACGCAGGTCATGGTAGATTTTGGTAATCTCACCATAACTTATGTTACATGTATACAATATGAATTATTCATGGAAATATAGTAAATATGTTAAAAAACATGATAAGACTCATATTTTGATTTGACAGGACCCAAAAATTTTATTTTTGAAAAAAATAGAAGTTTATGCAATAGTTGCAGTTTATTTTGCTGAGCTTAAATGAGTATTGAATTCCATCAATCTTTATTGACACATTGTAGAAGCTTCACATCTGTACTACATACCTAAAATGGTATTTAAATTTTTTTTTTGAGCCAACTTAAGAAATACCTGACCTATATTCATGACTTAGTGGAATTCTTGCGATTTAACTAATTATTCCATTGAAGATGAACATGGGAATGCATTAAATATGGACCTTGATTTACCCTTGTAATTTTTATTTTAGAAAATCACATTTGTAAGACCCCCATAATGAGGAGAAGCCATCGTACATGAGAGAAATCACTCACCGGAAAACTAAAATAACTCGTGAAAAAACAAAAAAGGCTCACCAGAATATTCCCATTTGTAAGAATATATTTGCTGGATTGTGGCTGAAAGAACGAAACTTTCCATGTGAGGTCATGTTCTCGGGATAGATTACGGCCAAATCATGCCTATTTTGCACCAAAGAACCCGACCGGGTGGGTTTTCGTGTCCCGAGGGGCCCGGCTTGGTCAAACAGGACATGTTTGCATCGTGGCGCATGGGGATAGATCCGGGCCCCTCGGGTCTCAAAAACCCACCCAGCCGGGTTCTTTGGTGTTACCATATACATGTGGTAGTGATGTGTGTGAACACACTAGGACCGCCGGGACATTTTTTCCCTCTTTAGGAGGTTTTTTCCCCCGTGCATTGTATATATGCCCATCACTCTAGGGCTATCTATCTTTCCATTGCACACTACGTAACACACTCTCTATTGTGTGCCTTGAGCTTCCTTCGTCTTCTCCAAGCTGTGTGTTTTCTCTGCAACCCTAATTCCAACAATTGGTATCAGAGCAGGTCACGTCCTCTCGGGCTTAGTCGCCAGCTGCTCCAGCACACGCCTGCTCACTTTCTCTGATTTTAGTGAGCTTTGGCGAGCGTTCGTAGGTCGACAAATATTTTTATTTGGGCTCATTTCGGCCTCCGTTTCTACTACAGGCAGTACTTCACAGGCTATTTTGTCATTTTGTGCAGAATTTCTGTCAGTGCCGTTTTCTGCATAAGAGGTGCCTTATAGTCTTCTACGGTTTGTGCTATATAGCACAGGTTGTTTCCACTTCATTTCTCCTATTTTTGGGCAGTTTTCACATCAGGTGCAACATCTACCATGGCTGACAACAACAACACAGATGTGTTCAAGATGTTTGCTGCTGACGACAGGTTGGATGGGGACAACTACCCTATGTGGGCTTATATGATGCAACATGTTCTTGTGTCAAACGGTGTCTGGAACATTGTGTAGGGCATTGATATACGTCCTGGTTCTGAGGATGTAGGCGATGTTGAGGATGTTGCAGGTCTTGCTGCATGGATTGCAGCTGTTAGATTTGTTTTACCTACGGCAGAACAAGCTCGTTGGGATGTTAAGGATGCGGAGGCTCATGCATTGATTGCGTTGTCTGTGAAGCGCACCATTGTTCCTCACATCCGTTCAACAAAATCTGCAAAACAGGCTTGGGATATTTTAGCAGGTCTTTATGCAAGCCGCAATGAGGCTAAAATTGCTTTTCTGCGTAAAGAGCTGGAGTCAAAGATCATGCATGAGGAAGATGATATGGACACTTTCCTTGCTAGTGTCAAGGATATCAATGAGCAACTTATTTCTGTAGGTGAAGTCATTTCAGACAGTTCCCTTGTGCAGACTGTTCTTGATGCCTTACCAGATTCCTACCAGACTTTTGCTAGTACTTGGAGACTGATGACCCAAGGAAATCCTGAAGTTATCAAGTTTCATGCATTATGCACATTGCTGTTGCAAGAGTCACTTTCTAGAAAAAACAGGACTAGGCAACGTGCAGTTGAATAGGCTTTTATTGCTTCTCAAAGAAAGGGTGGTAACACTAATGCAGCCACTTCTTATGGTTCTGCTGCGAGTGGCAAAAATTCTGTTCCTAATGCTTCTGCTGGCAGTACTTCGTCTGGAAATTCTGGTGATAAGGGCAAAAAGAAGATGCGTTGCCATTATTGTAAAGCCAATGATCACTTGATCAAGTCGTGTCCTAAGTTGAAGGTGAAAGAGGCTAAGAAGAAAGAGGGTGGTTCCACTGCAATTGCTTGTTCCACTACAAATGCAACCATTGTTGAGTCTTCTGTGAAAGGAGACTCTGTTGCTGATGTTGATGTAGAATGGGCTTTTAGCGCAGAGTGCACTTACAATCCTGCTGTCCATGATGCATGCTTATCAGTTGCTGCAGATTCACATGTGTGGTATTTCGATAGTGGTGCTACAAAGCACATTACCTCACATCGTGAATTGTTTACCTCTCTCGAATTTTTCCCTCATGGGAATTCTGTCACTTGTGCCAACAATGCCTCTTATCCAGTTCAGGGAGTTGGAAAGATTGTGCTTACTGCTGCTAATGGCAGTTCCTTTACACTTGTTGATGCACTTTATGTACCTGGGATCAAGAAGAATCTCTTATCTGTATCCGCACTTGCTAGACTTGGACTTGTAGTCAAATTTGTGGATGACAGATGTACAGTTCATGATCTCAGTTTTGGTGATGAAATTGTTGCATCTGGGCTTTTGTGCCATGGGATGTATAAGCTCACTTTGTATGACAAGTGTGGAAAAAATTTTGCAAATGCTGTTTCAGATTCAAGGGCTATTTCAGATGCAAAACTTTGGCATGCACGTTTTGGTCATCTGAATTTTGCTGCATTTGCAAAAATCTGATATGGTTGCTTCTTTGCCGCCTCTTGAAGCACCTGTCAAACATGTTTGTGAAGGTTGTATTTTGGGTAAGATGCAGCGTTCTAAAGTTCCAAAGGATGGTTCAGCTCGGGCCACATGCAGGTTGCAGCTTGTGTATAGTGATGTTTGTGGGCCCATGCAAACTCCGTCCTTGGGCAATTACCTGTACTTCGTGACTTTCATTGATGATTACTCCACGCATGCATGGGTATTTCCGCTTAAAGCGAAGTCCGAAGTCTTTATGTGCTTCAAACAATTTCTGGCTATGGCTGAAAATGTCTCGAAATGTACTATGGGCACCCTCCGTTCAGATCGAGGGGGGGAGTATATGTCTCATGAATTTAATGCATTTTTGGCTAGTCGTGGGATAAAACACCAATGTACAGTGCCTTACACACCTCAACAAAATGGTGTTGCTGAGATGAAAAACAGGTCACTGACGGAAATGGCACGATGTATGGTCAAAAGTCAAGCTTTACCACATTCTTTTTGGCTTGAGGCCATCATGTGTGCCACTTATGTGCTAAACAGGTGTCCTACAAAATCTTTGTAGTCTATTACTCCATATGAAGCATGGCATGATAGGAAGCCTTCTAT
The DNA here is from genome assembly GCF_014529385.1 of Adiantum capillus-veneris. Classification (NCBI taxonomy): domain Eukaryota; kingdom Viridiplantae; phylum Streptophyta; class Polypodiopsida; order Polypodiales; family Pteridaceae; genus Adiantum; species Adiantum capillus-veneris. The sequence continues at coordinate 156,471,309 of NC_140941.1, read as the reverse complement.
TGAGCACATGCGTGTTTCTGGCTGTTTGGCATATGCTTTGGTGCCACAAGTGCAGCGCAGAAAATTGGATGATAAGGCTGTCAAATGTATTTTTGTTGGTTATAGTGCTGAAAGCGAAGGTTTTAGGTTGTATCATCCGCAAACAAAACGTATTCTGGTTTCTCGGGATGTAGTGTTTGTGGAAGATTTTGTTCAGCCCTTGCTGTCATGTACTAGAGATAGTAATGTAAGCTCACATGACATTTATGATACTTTGTTGCTCTTTTCAGTGGTGGAAATACGAATGTAAGTTCCAATGAGGCAAATGTACAGCCTATGGTGGTTTCTGAAAATGTTTTAGATCAGCCTATTATTGATGCAGCTGTACATGATGAGGAAAGGGCTGAAAATGAGCAGGCTAGATGTATGCCAAAATGGCTGGTGCACACTTTGCGTGACAGTAAATTGGATGCACCTTTGTCTAGTCGTACTCGTTCAGGCTCTCGTTATGCATCTTATGCATCAGATTGTTATGCTTTGGCTGTGTCTAGTTTACATGATGTTGAGGAGCCTTTGTCTTTTGATGAACCACAGAATTCAGAAAATTGGATGGCTGCCATGCAATCAGAAAATGATGCACTTATAGAAAATGACACATGGACTTTATGTGATTTTCCTCCTGGCAAAAAGGCCATTGGGACAAAGTGGGTTTACAAGTTGAAACGCAAACCGGATGGTGAGATCGATCGCCATAAGGCTTGACTTGTTGCAAAGGGTTATGCACAGCAAAAAGGCATAGATTATGAAGAGACTTTTGCTCCCACTTGTCGTATGACTACTGTGCGTTTTCTATGTGCATTGGCAGCTCATTTTGGTTGGGATGTACATCAATCAGACATTGTTACTGCTTTCTTGAATGGTGACATGTTTGAGGAAGTTTATGTAACGTAGCCTCGCGGTTTTGTCATAAAAGGACAAGAGGACAAAGTGTGCAAATGTTACAAGGCTTTGTATGGGTTGAAGCAATCTCCTCGTGCTTGGTATGAGAAAGCTGACACTCATTTGGTCAAACAAGGCTTTCGTACCAGTCCAACAGAAAGCACATTGTATGTAAAGCGTGAGGGTGATGTACTTCTCATTGTGGTTCTTTATGTTGATGATTTGCTGATCACTGGACCAAATGAGAGACATATTGCTGAATTTAAGGCTGATTTGAATGCTACTTTCAAGATGAAAGATTTGGGACTGTTGCATCTTTACTTGGGTATACAGTTTAAGCAGTGTGATGGTGGTATTTCCTTGTGTCAGAAAAGTTACATAGAGACATTGCTATGTAAGTTTGACCTTGAGGATTGCAAACCTATTGCCACTCCCATGGAAATAGGTTTGAAGTTGAGATGCTGGCGATCCTGCTGATGTCACACTTTACCAAACTGTTGTTGGCTGCCTCATTTATGTATGCAACACGAGGCTAGATATTCAGTTTGCAGTCTCACAAGTCAACAGATTTATGCATAGCCCAGGGTCTAAGCCTTGGCAGGCTGTCAAGAGGATTTTCCGCTACCTTAGTGGCACTTTACATCTTGGCTTGTTTTATCCCAAGGGGGGATCATTTCCGCCAGACTTACATGCTTTTTTGGACTCAGATTGGGCTGGTTGTTTTGACACGAGAGTGTCCACAAGTGGTTTTTGTTTCATGCTTGGCAGTTCATGTATATCATGGTTGAGCAAGAAGCAACCTACTGTGGCCACTTCGAGTTGTGAGACTGAGTACAGGGCAGTCTTCACAGCTACGGTTGAGTGTGTATGGCTCAGACGCCTTATGGCTGATTTGGGTGTTGGACAGGACACTGCCAACACTATCTACAGTTACAGTCAGAACGCATTGGCAGTTGCGAGGAACCCAGCTTTTCATGCTCGCACAAAGCACATTGAGGTGCATTACCACTATGTCAGGGAGAGGCTCTAAGCAGGAGAGATCAGCTTGGCTTATGTGCCAACACAGGACAACCTTGCAGATGTTTTCACAAAGGCATTGTCTCGTGAGAAGCTTGAAGCTTTCCGCAAATCTTTGGGCTTACTCCCCTTTGTGGACTGATCCTGTCCTCAGGGCATGGCACTTCCCTTTACTCATGTGTCAGCTCTCGTTCACCGCATCACTCCAGGGGGGATTTGTTACCATATACATGTGGTAGTGATGTGTGTGAACACACTAGGACGGCTGGGGCATTTTTTCCCTCTTTAGGAGGTTTTTTCCCCAGTGCATTGTATATACGCCCATCACTCTAGGGCTATCTATCTTTCCATTTCACACTACGTAACACACTCTCTATTGTGTGCCTTGAGCTTCCTTTGTCTTCTCCAAGCTGTGTGTGTTTTCTCTGCAACCCTAATTCCAACATTTGGTGCAAAATAGACATGATTTGGCTGCCATTTTTGCATCGTGGGGCACGGGGCTAGATCTAGGCCCCTCGGGTCTCAAAAACCCACACGGCCGGGTTCTTTGGTGCAAAATAGTACATGTTATATTCTTGGAGAGAAAGAATGGAACTTTCCATGCGAGGTCATGTTCCCAGGGTAGATTACGACCAAACCGCGCCTATTTTGCACCAAAGAACTCGGTTGTGTGGGTTTTTGAGACCCGAGGAGGCCGGATCTAGCCCCATGGGCCACGACGCAAAAATGGCATGTTTAACCTCACATGGAAACATGCCATTTTCGTGCCGTAGTGCACAGGGCTAGATCCGGCCCCCTCGGGTCTCGAAAACCCACCCGGCCGGGTTCTTTGTTGCGAAATAGGCATGATTTGGTTGTAATCTACCCCGAGAACATGACCTTGCATGGAAAGTTCCATTCTTTCTCTCCAAAAATGTAGCATGTACCTTCATCGTGGTGCAGAAAAAGCTCATGGGACCCAACAAGTCTCCAAAATGCAACACATTCTTCCAAATCTTTTTCGAAGTGATTTTCTCATATAAGTAGACTTCTGACAGAGAGGGTACACAAGATTAGACCCTTAGTGAACATGCCAAAGAAAGTTTAAAAGAGGAAGTGTAATACTGCTCAAACCATAGAGGAACAAACAGTTGTAGAGATTGAAGAAAAAAAAAGTACAAGAACGATGAAACAACAATCACCTTCTCCCACACCACCATTGAATAAGAAGAATAGGAAATTGAGAGTCATCATAGTGTCTTTGCATGATATACAAAAATATTAAAGAGCATGAATCCCATAATACCCATGTTACCATATACATGTGGTAGTGATGTGTGTGAACACACTAGGACCGCTGGGGCATTTTTTCCCTCTTAAGAGGTTTTTTCCCCCGAGCAATGTATATACACCCATCACTCTAGGGCTATCTATATTTCCATTGCACACTAAGAAACACGCTCTCTATTTGTGTGCCTTAGGCTTCCTTATGTGCGTTTCTCTGCAACCCTAATTCCAACAATTGGTATCAGAGCAGGTTACGTTCTCCGAGGCACAGTCGCCAGCTACTCCAGTACACGCCTGCTCACTTTCTATGATTTCATTGCGCTTTTGCAAGTGTTCGCAGACCAAAAAAAATTATGGGAGAACTCGTAGAGCTAAGTTTGCTCAGATTTTTAATTTGGGCTCATTTCGGCCTCCTTTTCCACCACAGGCAGGTGTGCACAGGCAATTTCGTCATTTTGTGCAGAATTTTTGTGAGTGCCGTTTTTTGCATAGCAGGTGCCTTACAGTCTTCTACAGTTTGTGCTATATAGCACGAGTTGTTCTCGCTTTGTTTCTCTTATTTTCGGCTAGTTTTCACATCAGGTGCATCATTTACCATGGCTGCCAACAACACAGATGCCTTCAAGATGTTTGCTGCGGAGGATAGGTTGGATGGGGACAATTACCCTATGTGGGCTTATATGATGCAGTAGGTTCTTGTGTCAAAGGGCGTCTGGAATATTGTGCAGGGCATTGATGTACGTCCTGGTTCTGAGGATGTAGGCGATGTTGAGGATGTTGCATGTCTTGCTGCAAGGATTGTTTCTATTAGAGTTCTTTTGCCTACGACAGAACAAGCTCGTTGGGATGTAAAGGATACGCAGGCTCATGCATTGATTTCGTTGTCTGTGAAGTTCACCATTGTTCCTCACATCCGCTCAGCAAAATCTGCAAAATAGGCTTGGGATATTCTAGCAGGTCTTTATGCAAGCCGCAATGAGGCTAAAATTGCTTTGCTGCGTAAAGAGTTGGAGTCGAAGATTATGCATGAGGAAGATGATATGGATACTTTTCTTGCTGGTGTCAAGGATATCAATGAGCAACTTATTTTTGCAGGTGAAGTCATTTCAGACAGTCCCCTTGTGCAGACTGTTCTTGATGCCTTACTAGATTCTTACCAGACTTTTGCTAGTACTTGGAGACTTATGACCCAAGGAAATCCAGAAGTTTTCAAGTTTGATGCATTATGCACATTGCTGTTGCAAGAGTCACTTTCTAGAAAAAACAGGATTAGACAGCGTGCAGTTGAACAGGATTTTATTGCTTCTCAAAGAAAGGGTGGTAACAGAAATGCAGCCACTTCTTATGGTTCTACTGCGAGTGGAAAAACTTCTATTCCTAATGCTTCTGTTGGCAACAATTCATCTGGAAATTCTGGTGATAAGGGCAAAAGAAGATGCGTTGCCATTATTGTAAAGCTAATGATCACTTAATCAAGCAGTGTCCTAAGTGGAAGGCCAAAGAGGCTAAGAAGAAAGAGAGTGGTTCCACTGCAAATGTTGGTTCCACTACAAATGCAGCCATTGTTGAGTCTTCTGTGAAAGGAGACTGTGTTGCTGATGTTGATGTAGAATGGGCTTTTAGTGCAGAGTGCACTTACAATCCTGCTGTCCATGATGCATGCTTGTACGTTGCTGCAGATTCACATGTGTGGTATTTCAATAGTGGTGCTATAAAGCACATCACCTCACATCGTGAATTGTTCACCTCTCTCGAGTCTGTCCCTCATGGAAATTCAGTCACTTGTGCCAACAATGCCTCTTATCCGGTTTGGGAGTTGGAAAGATTGTGCTTACTGTTGCAAATGGCAGCTCCTTCACACTTGTTGATGCACTTTATGTACCTGGGATCAAAAAGAATCTCTTGTCTGTATCCGCACTTGCTAGACTTGGACTTGTAGTCAAATTTGTGGACCATAGATGTACAGTTCATGATCTCAGTTTTGGTGATGAAATTGTTGCATCCGGCCTTTTTTTCCGTGGGTTGTATAATCCCACTTTATATGACAAGTGTGGACAAAATTTTGCAAATGCTGTTGCAGATTCAAGGGCTATTTTAGATGCGAAATTTTGGCATGCACGTTTTGGTCATCTGAATTTTGCCAGTTTGCAAAAATCTGATATGGTTGGTTCTTTGCTGCCTCTTGAAGCACCTGTCAAACATGTTTGTGAAGGTTTTATTTTGGGTAAGATGCAGCGTTCTAAGTTTCCAAAGGATGGTTCAGTTCGGGCCACATGCAGGTTGCAGCTTGTGCATAGTGATGTTTGTGGGCCCATGCAAACTCTGTCCTTGGGAAACTACCTTTACTTTGTGACTTTCATTGATGATTACTCCAGGCATGCATGGGTATTTCCGCTTAAAGCAAAGTCTGAAGTTTTTATGTGCTTCAAACAATTACTGGCTATGGCTGAAAATGTCTCGAAATGTACTATGGGTACCCTCCATTTCGATCAAGGGGGGGAGTATACTGTCTCATGAATTCAATGCATTTCTGGCTAGTCGTGGGATAAAACACCAATGTACAGTGACTTATACACCTCAACAAAATGGTGTTGCTGAGATGAAAAACAGGTCACTGACGGAAATGACACAATGTATGGTCAAAAGTCAAGCTTTACCACATTCTTTTTGGCTTGAGGCCATCATGTGTGCCACTTATGTACTAAACAGGTGTCCTACGAAAGCTTTGTAGTCTATTACTCCACATGAAGCATGGCATGATAGGAAGCCTTCTATTGAGCACATGCGTGTTTTTGGCTGTTTGGCATATGCTTTGGTGCCACAAGTGCAACGCAGAAAATTGGATGATAAGGCTGCCAAATGTATTTTTGTTGGTTATAGTGCTGAAAGCAAAGGTTATAGGCTGTATCATCCGCAAACAAAATGTATTCTGGTTTCACGGGATGTAGTGTCTGTGGAAGATTCTGTCAGCCCTTGCTGTCATGTACTAGAGACAGTAATGTAAGCTCGCAGGACATTTATGACACTTTGTTGCCTCTTTTCAGTGGTGGAAATACGAATGTAAGTTCCAATGAGGAAAATGTACAACCTATATGGTTTCTAAAAATGTTATAGATCAGCCTATTATTGATGCATAGGTACATGATGTACTTGATGAGGAAAGGGCTGAAAATGAGCAGGCTAGAGGTATGCCAAAATGGCTGGTGCACACTTTGCGTGACAGTAAATTGGATGCACCTTTGTCTAGTTGTACTCGTTCAGGATCTCGCCATGCATCTTATGCATGAGATTGTTATGCTTTGGCTCTGTCTAGCTTACATGATGTTGAGGAACCTCTGTCTTTTGATGAAGCACAGAATTCAAAAAACTAGATGGCTGCCATGCAATCAGAATATGATGAACTTATAGAAAATGACACATGGACTTTATGTGATTTGCCTCCTGGCAAAAAGGCCATTGGTACGAAGTGGGTTTACAAGTTGAAACGCAAGCCGAATGGTGAGATCGATCGCCATAAGGCTCGACTCCTTGCAGATCTTTTCACAAAGGCATTGTCTCGTGAGAAGCTTGAAGCTTTCCGCAAAGCTTTGGGATTACTCCATTTGTGGATTGATCATGTCCTCAGGGCATGGCACTTCTGTGTACTTATGTGCCAGCTCTCGTTCACCGCATCACTCCAGGGGGGATTTGTTACCATATACATGTGGTAGTGATGTGTGTGAACACACTAGGACCGCCGTGGCATTTTTTCCCTCTTTAGGAGGTTTTGTCCCCCGAGCATTGTGTATACGCCCATCACTCTAGGGCTATCTATCTTTCCATTGCACACTAGGAAACTCACTCTCTATTTGTGTGCCTTGAGCCTCCTTCGTCTTCTCCAAGCTGTGTGCGTTTCTCTGCAATCCTAACTACAACAACCGAAAGCTCCATACTAAAGGCTGAATCGTGAAATAATTAAGAATTTTCCTATACTACTAGAGTCCAATAGTCTTTGGAATGTCATTGACAAAAAGAAATTGATGACCCTTTATCACCATTGCATACAAAGTGAGTAGATGAAAGTGTGGAACCTCCATCACATCTCTTTATCTAGTAATTAATTTATGTTGTTTGTCAGGTTAGATTCATGTTGGAGCGCAAGCTTCATTGAGGCGTCTTGATGCTCACTTATAGATCTTCAACCTCCCTATCTCTCTTCATGCTCTTTTGTTATTTGTTATTTCTCTCTGTGTCCTCAACCACTAGAAAATCTAGGTCCATGTCCCAATTAGGAAATTGGATACCTATGCACATCATGTCCAAGTCGATGAGGCCATTGTGATAATCTACCTTGCAGTCCATCTTTGAAATCCCTTTGACAAATTTCAACATGCAATATAAAGAATTCTTGTGAGTTTTGTACATATGCTTTAGAAAATCAATCGATAATTAAATGGTGTAAGCCCTTTAAAACAATTCGTATTCACACATGTGTGCCTCCATGTAGTACTAATTAGAATTCACTTAATTACTAAAAATTGAGTTTAAAAATATTTTTTTGTGGAGAAGATAAATAGAGAACTAAACTTGTGTACTTGCACAATAATACAACTCTTGGATGTCATTCTTCAAGACCTAATTACTTTTAAGATTGAAACACCTAGAACTTGAAAAAGTCATGAAATACCAAAATAATCAGACTGAAATTGAATTAAAGATTAAAAGAACTTAAATTAAACTTTATAAATAGTTATGCACAGAGTTGGGATACAAGTTTTGATTAAGATAATTCCCTGTGGTTGAGCTTATACAATGATACATCATAGGAATGAGATGTCCTTACAAGTACAACCCTTCTCTTCTCTTGACCTTACAATTTTTCTATTCACACAAAAGGAATACTACTCAAGGACTAAGGTACTTGCAAAAATTGTAAAGATGTCAGTCATCATTGACACAACTATTGGGCACAATATCAGTGTGGGGAAATATTTGAAGGTCCACAAGCTCTTTAAAAACAATATTGGAGTCGAGCGCCTCCCATACTCCCATTGTTCGCTTTCATCTTCAGTATGGAAATTTCATTGACAAAGTCTTGATTTACAAATTGGTATATGCATACCAATTTTTGCCAATAATAGAGCATTCGATGTGGCATAAGCATGGCCATATGAGAATCTCTCTTGTGAGGCAATCTCTCAACGTAAACACTCTGCATATACAAACTTGCCAACGCCTCCATGGATAGATTCAAAGCCGCCTGCAAAAGATTCCATTGGCTCCCACTCTACAAAGTTAGATGGAAAATATATGAAGAAAAAACACACCAAATTATTCATATATTGAAACAACCTAAGAGGTAAAAGTATAAATGGTACAATCCAAAACATTTAAATAGAAGCAGAACACGTACACTTTTCAAGAAACCTAGGTTGAGGCAAAGACATGTCAAGCACCAACAAAGAATTTATATACACATGTTGTACCTTCATAGACTCTTGCCATCTTGAGTTTTCTTGAAACCCACAATCTTCCCCTTCCAATGATGTGTATGAGAAGCCATATATTTGCTTTACACCTTGTGTAAACTCCATGAACTTGGCTGCATTTTCACCCACATAAATCATTTGTAGTCATGATAGCAAGCAAAGAACTGCTATCGTCTTGCATATTGCTGCAACTTATTGAGTCAATAAAACTCCACATTGATGAGCACCTAAAGAATCTATGAAAGCAATGTAACACACGCTGTGACAAAAATGAAGATTAGCATAAATACACGATTTTTATTAGTGCAAGGTAACAAGAAATGCTAAGATATATACAAAGATAGACAATGACACTGCCACAAATCTCTACAAGAAAAATGGAAACATAAACCAGTATGGTGAGTGAGCAAAGATACCAAAACATTGAAAATAGGAATGAAGCTCAGTGTTCTTACCAACACATGCTGAGGAATCCTAACAATCTTACCCAACAATGCTCCTATGCAAAATCTCCAAAAGATGTGGATGAGTGAGGGGAGATCATTTCATATCTAGATGAGGAACAAGGACCGAGGAAGGTGTTGATGAAGATACTCAAGAAGCAGCCGCTAATTCAGATCTATACTTTCATGTTGAGGTTTGAAGGTGAGATTAAGTGATTAACCTCACCTTCACACCTAGATGAGGAAGAAGGATCAAAGAAGGTGTCGATGAGGATACTCCAAAAGCAGTGTTGTTGCAAATCTGCAGCTTTCCATAGAGGTGTGAAGGTGAGGCTAAGTGATCAATGGAGAAGGGAGGTGTTGATGAAGATATCATAGAAGTATCCAATGTTGTAGATCTACAACTTTATGTAGAGGTGTGAAGATGAGGCTGAGTGATCAATGGAGAAGGGAGGTTTCAAACCTCTACAAAAGGTATTTGGAGGGAAAAGTGGGCTTGAAGATGGAGATGCAGGTCTCATAGCTAGAGGGGAGAGAGAGAGTAGATGTAGTAGCCTTAGAGAGAGTAAATAGGAGAGAGACAATGTCAGCACATTTTTTGAAAGACCCCCTTTTAGGGAGGAAGGTGGAGGGAGTCAATAGCCTCTAGAAAGATAAAGAATGGGTTTTTACCCCAGATTTATAAAAAAGGTTCAAATTTTCTTATTTTCTTATTTTATTAGTAAAGAAAAGACCCCTCCACCTCTAGGCCTATAAGTTTGACCACTTACTTTTAGAACCTGCCACACCCACCATTCAATCCACATGCGGTCCCCCATTTTCTCATTCCTTAATCTCATTTTTCATCCCATGGAAAATAAAGAGGCCCTCTTATACCCCATCCTCTTCCTAATGCTTTTATTACCTCTAACTTTGATGGATCCATTTGGATGCCATCTTGAGAGATAATGTGACCTAAATACGGAATCTCTTTCTTTCGATTAACATAAATTTTATTCTCTCTTAGAACTTGAAATATTACCTGGAGGTGTTGCTTGTGTTCATCTAATGAATTCTAGTGGATGATGATATCATCAAAGAACACTCCAGTAAAGGTTCGGTGAGGGCTGGATAGCTTCTCCATCAAGCGGTTGAATGTGGC